>NC_053391.1:319013063-319627813 GCF_905171765.1 Bufo bufo
AAACACCATAAAAAATAAAAACTGTCAAAGCCATTTTTGTCACCTTACACCACAAAAAGTGCAACACGAGCAATCAAAAAGGCGTATGTCCCACAAAATGGTACCAATAAGGCTACTTTCACACTAGCGTTCGGGGCTCCGCTTGTGAGTTCCGTTTGAAGGGTCTCACAAGCGGCCCCGAACGGATCCGTCCAGCCCTAATGCATTCTGAGTGGATGCGGATCCGCTCAGAATGCATCAGTTTGGCACCGTTTGTCCTCCGCTCAGCAGGCGGACCCCTGAACGCTGCTTGCAGCGTTCGGGTGTCCGCCTGGCCGTGCGGAGGCAAACGGATCCGTCCAGACTTACAATGTAAGTCAATGGGGACGGATCCGTTTGAAGGTGACACAGTATGGCTCAATTTTCAAACGGATCCGTCCCCCATTGACTTTCAATGTAAAGTCAAAACGGATCCGTTTGCATGATCATGAACAAAAAAAAATTTTTTTTTTTTTTTTTTGTTCATGGTAATGCAAACGGATCCGTTCTGAACGGATGCAAGCGTTTGCATTATAGGAGCGGATCCGTCTGTGCAGACACCAGACGGATCCGCTCCAAACGCAAGTGTGAAAGTAGCCTAAAACAGTCGCCTCATCCTGCAAAAAATGAGACCCTACATAAGAAAATCGCTCAAAAAATAAAAAAGCTATAGCTCTCAGAACACGGAGACACTAAAACATCATTTTTTTTATTTCAAATATGCCATTATTGTGTTAAAGTGAAAAAAAAAAAAAAGTGTACATATTAGGTATTGGCGCGTCCGTAACAACATGCTCGATAAAAATATCACATGACCTAACCCCTCAGGTGAACACCGTAAAAAAAAAAAACAGTGCCAAAAAGCTATTTATTTCACCTTACATCACAAAAAGTGCAACACCAAGTGATCAAAAAGGCATATGCCCCCAAAAATAGTACCAATAAATCTGGCACCTTATCCCCCAGTTTCCAAAATAGGGTCACTTTTTGGGAGTTTCTACTGTAGGGGTGCATCAGGGGGGCTTTAAATGGGACATGGCATCTAAAAACCAGTCCAGCAAAATCTGTCTTCCAAAAACCATACAGCACTCCTTTTCTGCGCCCTGCCGTGTGCCCTTACATCAGTTTACGACCACATGTGGGGTGTTTCTGTAAACCGCAGAATCAGGGTAATAAATATTGAGTTTTGTTTGGCTATTAACTCTCGACGTGTTAACCGCCTCCGGACCGCCGAACGCAGCGACGCGTCCTGGAGGCGGTCGATTCATTCCTCCTGGACGCATATACGCGTCCTCTCGCGAGACGCGAGATTTCCTGTGAACGCGCGCACACAGGCGCACGCGTTCACAGGATCGGAAGGTAAGCGAGTGGATCTCCAGCCTGCCAGCGGCGATTGTTCGCTGGCAGGCTGGAGATGCGATTTTTTTTTTTTAAACCCCTAACAGGTATATTAGACGCTGTTTTGATAACAGCGTCTAATATACCTGCTATCTGGTCCTCTGGTGGTCCCTTTTGTTTGGATCGACCACCAGAGGACACAGGCAGCTCAGTAATATGTAGCACCAAACACCACTACACTACCCCCCCCCCCCCGTCACTTATTAACCCCTGATCACCCCATATAGACTCCCTGATCACCTCCCTGTCATTGATCACCCCCTTGTAAGGCTCCATTCAGACGTCCGTATTTTTTTTACGGATACGTGGATCGGATCCGCAAAACACATACAGACGTCTGACTAGAGCCTTACAGGATCACCCCATATAGACTCCCTGATCACCCCCCTGTCATTGATCACCCCCCTGTAAGGCTCCATTCAGACGTCCGTATGTGTTTTGCGGATCCGATCCATGTATCCGTGGATCCGTAAAAAAACATACGGACGTCTGAATGGAGCCTTACAGGGGGGTGATCAATGACAGGGGGGTGATCACCCCATATAGACTCCCTTATCAACCCCCTGTCATTGATCACCCCCCTGTAAGGCTCCATTCAGACGTCCGTATGTGTTTTGCGGATCCGATCCATGTATCCGTGGATCCGTAAAAAAACATACGGACGTCTGAATGGAGCCTTACAGGGGGGTGATCAATGACAGGGGGGTGATCACCCCATATAGACTCCCTTATCAACCCCCTGTCATTGATTACCCCCTGTAAGGCTCCATTCAGACATTTTTTTTGGCCCAAGTTAGCGGAAATTTTTTATTTTTTTTTCTTACAAAGTCTCATATTCCACTAACTTGTGTCCAAAAATAAAATCTCACATGAACTCACCATACCCCTCACGGAATCCAAATGCGTAAAATTTTTTAGACATTTATATTCCAGACTTCTTCTCACGCTTTAGGGCCCCTAAAATGCCAGGGCAGTATAAATACCCCACATGTGACCCCATTTCGGAAAGTAGACACCCCAAGGTATTCGCTGAGGGGCATATTGAGTCCGTGAAAGATTGAAATTTTTGTCCCAAGTTAGCGGAAAGGGAGACTTTGTGAGAAAAAAAATCAAAAAATCTATTTCCGCTAACTTCTGGCAAAAAAAATAAAATTTCTATGAACTCGCCATGCCCCTTATTGAATACCTTGGGGTGTCTTCTTTCCAAAATGGGGTCACATGTGGGGTATTTATACTGCCCTGGCATTTTAGGGGGCCTAAAGCGTGAGAAGAAGTCTGGGATCCAAATGTCTAAAAATGCCCTCCTAAAAGGAATGTGGGCCCCTTTGCGCATCTAGGCTGCAAAAAAAGTGTCACACATCTGGTATCGCCGTACTCGGGAGAAGTTGGGGAATGTGTTTTGGGGTGTCATTTTACATATACCCATGCTGGGTGAGATAAATATCTTGGTCAAATGCCAACTTTGTATAAAAAAAATGGGAAAAGTTGTCTTTTGCCGATATATTTATCTCACCCAGCATGGGTATATGTAAAATGACACCCCAAAACACATTGCCCAACTTCTCCTGAGTACGGCAATACCAGATGTGTGACACTTTTTTGCAGCCTAGGTGGGCAAAGGGGCCCACATTCCAAAGAGCACCTTTAGGATTTCACAGGTCATTTTTTACACATTTTGATTTCAAACTACTTACCACACATTAGGGCCTCTAGAATGCCAGGGCAGTATAACTACCCCACAAGTGACCCCATTTTGGAAAGAAGACACCCCAAGGTATTCCGTGAGGGGCATGGCGAGTTCCTAGAATTTTTTATTTTTTGTCACAAGTTAGCGGAAAATGATGATTTTTTTTATTTTTTTATTACAAAGTCTCATATTCCACTAACTTTTGACAAAAAATAAAAACTTCCATGAACTCACTATGCCCATCACGAAATACCTTGGGGTGTCTTCTTTCCAAAATGGGGTCACTTGTGGGGTAGTTATACTGCCCTGGCATTTTAGGGGCCCAAATGCGTTCGAAGTAGTTTGAAATCAAAATCTGTAAAAAAAATGGCCGGTGAAATCCGAAAGGTGCTCTTTGGAATGTGGGCCCCTTTGCCCACCTAGGCTGCAAAAAAGTGTCACACATCTGGTATTGCCGTACTCGGGAGAAGTTAAGGAATGTGTTTTGGGGTGTCATTTTACATATACCCATGCTGGGTGAGAGAAATATTTTGGCAAAAGACAACTTTTCCCATTTTTTTTTATACAAAGTTGGCAATTGACCAAAATATTTCTCTCACCCAGCATGGGTATATGTAAAATGACACCCCAAAACACATTCCCCAACTTCTCCTGAGTACGGCAATGCCAGATGTGTGACACTTTTTTGCAGCCTAGGTGAGCAAAGGGGCCCACATTCCAAAGAGCACCTTTCGGATTTCACCGGCCATTTTTTACAGATTTTGATTTCAAACTACTTTGCACGCATTTGGGCCCCTAAAATGCCAGGGCAGTATAACTACCCCACAAGTGACCCCATTTTGGAAAGAAGACACCCCGAGGTATTTCGTGGTGGGCATAGTGAGTTCATGGAAGTTTTTATTTTTTGTCACAAGTTAGTGGAATATGAGACTTTGTAAGAAATAAAAAAAAAATCATAATTTTCCGCTAACTTGTGACAAAAAATAAAAACTTTTATGAACTCACTATGCCCATCAGCGAATACCTTAGGGTGTTTACTTTCCGAAATGGGGTCATTTGTGGGGTGTTTGTACTGTCTGGGCATTGTAGAACCTCAGGAAACATGACAGGTGCTCAGCAAGTCAGAGCTGCTTCAAAAAGCGGAAATTCTCATTTTTGTACCATAGTTTGTAAACGCTATAACTTTTACCCAAACCATTTTTTTTTTTACCCAAGACATGTAGAACAATACATTTTGAGAAAAATTTATATATGGATGTCGTTTTTTTTTGCAAAATTTTACAATTGAAAGTGAAAAATGTCATTTTTTTGCAAAAAAAAATCGTTAAATTTCGATTAATAACAAAAAAAGTAAAAATGTCAGCAGCAATGAAATACCACCAAATGAAAGCTCTATTAGTGAGAAGAAAAGGATGTAAAATTCATTTGGGTGGTAAGTTGCATGACCGAGCAATAAACGGTGAAAGTAGTGTAGTGCAGAATTGTAAAAAGTGGCCTGGTAATTAAGGGTGTTTAAGCTAGGGGAGCTGAGGTGGTTAAAGAGAAAAATTTAATAAAATGGAAAATCTGCAATTTAGAAATTCTCCATTTTCCTTTAATTCTTGTGGAACACCTAAAGGGTTAACATAGTTTTTAAAATCAGTTTTGAGTAACTTGAGAGGTGTAGTTTCTACAATGGGGTCATTTATGGGTTTCATTTATAGTCATTTATCACTATGTAGGCCCCACAAAGTGACTTCAGATCTAAACCTGGTCCTTTAAAAAGTGGGTTTTAGAAATTTTCTTAAAGTTTAAGAATTGCTTCTAAACTTCTAAGCCTTCTAACGTCCTAAAAAAATAAAATGACATTTCCAAAATGATGCCAACATAAAGTAGACATATGGGGAATGTTAAGTAATAAATGTTTTATGAGGAATCGCTTTCTGTTTTAAAAGCAGAGAAATTGAAATTTTGAAAAATCTCAGAATGGCTTGGATAGATAAGTGTTCCAAAGTTATTACCACATAAAGTGACGCATGTCAGATTTATAAAATTTTACCTGGACACTGGGGCATCAATGACCCTTGGTCATGAAAGGGTTAAATGTTTCAAGTAGTATGTCATTTTAATTTTATACATTAGGAATGCCTTAAAGATGAATTCCAGTTGTTTGACGGTATTTCCTATGCACAGGATAGGGGATAACTATTAGATCGGTGCGTTCCTACCGCTCATGAGAACAGGGGCCCCCGTACCCCCTGCATCCCCCCTGAAATAAATAGTGCAGTCGTGCATACGTGCGGCCGCTCCACTCATTTCTATAAGAATTCTGCAGATGGCCAAGCACTGTACTCTATCTCTGGTACTCCCATAGAAATTAATGGAGCAGCCATGCGCATGAACTGTGCAGGGACACCCTCCAACTGATAACACCCAGATGGACCATTATTACAGACTGCTGGCAATTCATTCATAAACATCTGAAAGGAATAATGGAAGAATGGCACAGCATACAGTCGTAAGAATAGACATGGGAATGCAAGCAGTTACTAACCCAGACATGTCGGGAGAGGATACAGGTTCTCTTTAAACGTGTTTTCTTATGGCAACCCCTACAGTGAAACTGGACATACTATCAGATCAGACTGGTTGTCTAGATCTAGAGACAACCCCATTCACTTTCATTTTTAAATGTGCGTGTTGGTAAATTGATGAATTCCAAATTTGTAGAAAAGCATAGCATTTTAGGAGATTCCAGTCTTTTACACCAGTGTAGATGCAACTTTCAAGTGAAAATGTAACAAAACCTGAGTATAGGATGAAAAAATATTTAGTCAAACATTTAAAAGAGTTTTCCAAGATTCTGCTATTTAGCCTATCCTCAGTCAGTGAGTGACAAACTCCTGGGACCCCCACTGATCAGCTGCGGCCTCCTCAAGGTTTACCAAGCACAGCGCTGTCCATTAGATAGAAGCCATGCTTGGTAATGCAGCTTGGTACTATTCACTTGAATGGGAGTGAGCAGTGCTTGGGCCTCGTGACATCACTGGCCTAGGAAGCACCACCGTTTCTTCAAACGGCTGATCGGAAGGGGTGTGGGACCCCTGCCGATCTGACATTGGTGACGTATCCTGAGACGTCATCAGAATTTTGGAAAACCCCTTTAGGATTGCTGTGACGTAGTCCTCAACAACTGCTATATATACTCTGAATATTATCAGTAAATTGCTTTGGATGTGTGTTATGAATTTTTCTTTTTACGCATTTACTCGTTTATCTGCCAGGCTTCCTTAGGCCTCTTGCACACGTCCACTTGAATGGGGTCCGCGATCCGTCCGTTCCGCAAAAAGATAGAACAAGTTCTATATTTTTGCGGAACGGAAGCACGTTCCGTTCCACACCGTATCTCCAGATTTGCGGACCCATTCAAGTGATGTGAACACAATAGTACTTTGCATAATGCACTATAGACTGTAAAGTAGCATGTGGCCACATAAAACACTGAGAAACAGCAAAAACCAAACAATTTTAATTAAAAATACATTTGACTGTTTCTGCCATTTGTTAGCCCTTGTAACACCAGTTATGTGGAATGTCTTTACACTACTTTGTAATACATAGGTGCTTTTCCTCTAATAATTGCCTGTTTCATTTTGGTTACAGGATCAATATGGGAACTATGTCATTCAGCATGTTTTAGAACATGGCCGACCCGAGGACAAGAGTAAGATTGTTGCAGAGATTCGGGGCAATGTCCTTGTTCTAAGTCAGCACAAGTTTGCTAGGTGTGTTTTCCGTGGCGAAAATCTTATAAGTCTGTTTCAAGGGCAATGTATGTTCTCCATAAAGAAGGAGGGGGGCGGAATTCATTTGCTTCTGTTTTACTCAATATACCTATTGTATTGCAAAATGTATTGCGTGGTGTTTGGTGTTTATTATTAGAGGACCAAAAAAAAAAAATACCACATTTCATCATTTCAAAGCCCATTGAGCATTCACGATGTATGGTCACTTGGCAAGCACTGGCTAAGTGCATTATAAAAAGCAGAAAGCACTACTCTGATCATCATCATTTCTTTGCTGGAGTTATCCATTACAGCAGCTTTCAGTGAGAATGAGAGAGGATAGTCATCTACTGCAAATTATTCTGCAGATGTGTTGAAACGGTGGCAGGGATCAGGGCAGCCTGCACCCTGGCCATGCAGTGTCAATTAGATAGGAAAACATGGGGTGTAACTATGTAGACTAATGGATTCAAGTATGGGCATTTGTTTTTGTTTTGAGAAATATTGAGGTGGGGGACTTTTTTTTTCTTTTTTTTTATAGGGGGGGAGGAGGATTTCGGTTCTCTAGAATTTTTATGTGCCCAATAATTCCAACCCATGCCTGTGAAATGTTGGTATCTGTGGGGCCAGTGAGTTCCAACAGTAATTTAAAGGGAATGCTTCACTTGGACTCATTCACTTATTTTTTTCTCTGTTTTGGTCACAGTAATGTGGTGGAGAAATGTGTGACACATGCCTCTCGCACAGAGCGGGCAATGCTTATTGATGAAGTTTGTTCAATGAATGATGGGCCTCACAGTGCCTTATACACCATGATGAAGGATCAGTATGCAAACTACGTGGTGCAGAAAATGATTGATGTGGCAGAGCCAGCACAGCGTAAAATTGTCATGCACAAGGTGAGTAAAAGACTTCAGCTAAAGTATGCATGTCTTTAGACTTGGTACACATACTGTATTTGAGGTAGGGGCACGAGGCAAAAATGGGGCAGGAGGTTTGCAATCCCACTGAATTTGCCAGACCTGTAAATGACAAATGACTTGCCTGATTCCCGGTGCCGGCTCCCCACTCCTTCTCCTCCAGGCCTGCCAGGGGCTGGTCACCGCCACGGCCAGTGATTGGCTGCAAAAATTTAGTTTTTTCAAAACACCTTTAAGGCTAGTTGTGGCGGCAATCCGGCATTGCTGGAGGTTTGTGATAATGGGGACCGGGCGGAGATCCGGCAAATATGCAGAGAATCAGCTGGATCTCCACTCTGTCCCCATTTTAGTGAATGGGGCCAGACGGAGCTTTACAAACTTCAAACCATGCTGGAATGCAGAGCGATGCGGCACGCTGTTCACTGCTGGAACAACCTGCCGGATTGCCATCACTAGTGTGTAACTAGCCTAGGGCCTAGTCCACATTTCAGTGTGTTCCATCAGTGATTTTTAAACCAAAACCAGAAATGGAGCCTTCAGTGCAGATCTTTCCATTCTACTTTTATCAATGAAGTGTGAACTAGGCCTAACACTGCCCTCAGTGGCTGGAGTCTACTCCTCCTAATTGTTGACATTCTTGTATCTTAGTTTAACGAACCTCATATGAGTGTGTGTGATGCATGCTAAGCCTCACTTTTTTTGTATTTTTGTTTTTTAGATTAGACCGCACATTGCCACCCTTCGTAAATATACATATGGCAAGCACATTCTTGCTAAGCTGGAGAAATACTACATGAAGAACGGTATGGATCTAGGGCCAATGTGTGGTCCCTCCAATGGCATCATCTAGAGATCTTCCTGAACTCACTGTCTCTCCCTATTTCTGCCCACCGCGTGGGAGATTCAGAGCGTAGCTCTAATTTTCAACAAGCCCTTGTAAATGTCTTTAATTTTATTACACCTGACACATTAATTATTATTTTAAAGATCAATGTAATCCTCCCCACTGTATTTCTGTATAGAATCACTTGTACATATCTTGTACATGTCCCCCTCCCTTTCTGAACGCACGCTCCTCCATTATGTGCGCCAGAGCCAGTGTGAATAAATTTGCTCTTTATAAATTCCAAAAGGATACTGAAACTTTTTAAGCCAAAACACACTTTACCCTCTTTGCCTTTATTTTAAAACATTATTTGTTTAACCCAGAGTTCTCCATCTCTGTCAATGTTTATATATATATATATATATATATATATATATATATATATATATATATATATATATATATATATATATATATATATATATATATTTATGTACACATCTTTTTCTTTTCCAAGTAAATTCTGTTTTATCGTGCAGATATTGGGATCGAGGCAGATGACCTGCCATTTTTATGACTATTTTGATTTCAAGAGACTTGCTTTAGCATGTCCACCTTAATTCTAACCCTCCTATACTCTTTTTCGCTTTGTATAAATATGTAGTGTATACTTGATATAGATATTTGCATATATATAAAACTTTGTAGTATTTTTCTTTTAATTTTTTTGATGTTTAAATACAGATGTATCCTGCAGTTAGTGGACATAAACCCTTTTGACTGTAAAATTGTACATTTGTAAAACCTCAGTAATGTAAATGTGAGTTTGAAAATCGACATAACCCCCTTCCTTTTTGGTAAGAGAAAAGAAAAGATGAAAAAAAAAAGGAAAAAAAACTTTAGGCCAAACTGTGCATTTTCAGAATTCTTCTACAGATATATTGGTCGTGATGTTGTAAATTGTAAATTGTAATTTCAGCCAGGCAAGACAAAACTGCATCTTCCCCCCCTTCCCCCCTTTTTATTTTATTTTTTTAGTTGGTGTTTGATATATCATTTGACTTCCACAAAGAATTTGGATAAGTGTTAAATTTGCTCTAAATTAGTGCAGCACTCTTTAAAACCATCAGCCAACTGCAAGTTGAATCTGAACTGAAGAACCCAATGAAACCTTAGTTATTCTTTATTGTACAGACTCTAATGTTTTGTTTTTTGCATTTTGTCTCACTTGTAAGTTGCTGTAACATATTGTCCACTTAATTCTTTCTTGTTTAAATATACAAATGTAATAGTTAAACGGTGTATATTTACAACAGACATTAAATCCCCTTCTTTTGTGTATATTACAATTGAATTTTCCAAGCACACTTGTTTAACTGTATGTGTATAATTAAGAATCCCCTTTTCAATTGCCAGATGGAGCAGGAGGGCAATGGGGAAGGGGCATTATTGGCCCTGTGGATGCTTCTGATTTAGCAATTATTTTTTTGTACTTTGTGTAGAATGTCTATAAACGATGTGTGATCTTTATTTTGAAAATTACAGAACTTTGGAATCTGTGTGTGTGTGGTGTCTGTTTCTATGAATTCAGCCCAAGCTTCTCAGTCTCGGTCTAGTAAATAACAATGCTGCCACAGCAAGACCTATGAAAATATGCAAGCTCGGCAAAACTTCACCTGAATAAGGGTACTTTCACACTAGCGTTATTCTTTTCCGGTATTGAGTTTCGTCCTAGGGGCTCAATACTGGAAAAAAAACTGAGTTTTATCCTAATGCATTCTGAATGGAGAGCAATCTGTTCAGTATGAATCAGGATGTCTTCAGTTCAGTCACTCTTACGGTATTTAGCATGACAAAACTTTCCATTGAAATTCATTAATGCCGGATCCTGTTTTCCAGTCTGCGCATGCGCAGACCCTTTAAAAATGCAAAAAAAATACTGGATTCGCTTTTCCGGATGACACCGGAGAGACTGATCCGGATCAGTCTACAAATGCTATCCGTTTGCACACTGATTTCCGGCGACTGAACTGCCTGCCGGCTCTTCACAACGCAAGTAATCTAGTACACAAGGCCGAAAAAAGACCTTTGTCCATCCAGTTCGGCCTGTCATCCTGCAAGTTGATCCAGAGGAAGGCAAAAAAAAAAAAAACCTGAGGTAGAAGCCAATTTTCCCCACTTTAGGGGAATAAAAAATTCCATCCCGACTCCAATCAGGCAATCAGAATAACTCCCTGGATCAATGACCCCTCTTTAGTAGCTATAGCCTGTAATATTATTACACTCCAGAAATACATCCAGGCCCCTCTTGAATTCCTTTATTGTACTCGCCATCACCACCTCCTCAGGCAGAGCGTTCCATAGTCCCACCGCTCTTACCGTCAAGAATCCTCTTCTATGTTTGTGTACCCTCGTCACAGTCAGTCCTGGTGATAAATAGATGATGGGATAGATCTCTGTACTGACCCCTGATATATTTATACATAGTAATTAGATCTCCCCTCAGTCTTCTTTTTTCTAAAGTGAATAAACCTAATTTTGATAATCTTTCAGGGTACTGTAGTTGCCCCATTCCAGTTATTACGTTAGTTGCCCTCCTCTGGACGCTCTCAAGCTCAGCTATGTCTGCCTTGTTCACAGGAGCCCAGAACTGTACACAGTACTCCATGTGTGGTCTAACTAGCGATTTGTAAAGTGGTAGGACTATGTTCTCATCACGGGCATCTATGCCCCTTTTGATGCAACCCATTTTCTTATTGGCCTTGGCAGCAGCTGCCTGACACAGATTTTTGCAGCTTAGTTTGCTGTTTATTAAAATTCCTAGATCCTTTTCCATGTCAGTGTTACCGTACCGAATGTTTTACCATTTAGTATGTACGGGTGACTTGCATTATTCCTTCCCATGTGCATAACTTTACATTTGTCAGTGTTAAACCTTATCTGCCCAAGCCTCCAATCTATCCAGATCCCTCTGTAGTAGTATATTGTCCTCTTCAGTGTTAATTACTTTACACAGTTTAGTCTCGTCTACAAAATTGATATTTTACTATGAAAGCCTTCTACAAGATCATTAATATATTGAAGAAAATAGGGCCCAATACTGACCCCTGAGGTACCCCACTAGTGACAGTGACCCAATCTGAGTGTGTACCGTTAATACCCACCCTCTGTTTTCTATCATTGAGCCAGTTACTTACCCACTTAGACGTTTTCTCCCAGTCCGAGCATTCTCATTTTATATACTAACCTTTTATGTGGTACAGTGTCAAATGCTTTGGAGAAGTCCAGATATACGACATCCATTTGATTCGCCGCTGTCAAGTCTAGAACTTACCTTCTCATAGAAACTGATTAAATTAGTTTGGCATGACCGATCCCTCATGAAGCCATGCTGATCCTGTTCCTGGGTCAGACAGGACACACTTAATGGGGAATTTTATTTTTACATTCGGCATTTCATCTGACAGTTTATTTTCCTCAGTGAATACATTGGGGGAAAAACTATTTAACAGCTTTGCTTTCTCCTCTGCGCCTCCCCCCTCATTATTAGTTAAAGGGCTGACACCTTCAGATTTATACTTTTTAACATTTATATAATTGAAGAACATTTTAGGGTTAGTTTTACTCTTTGGCAATTAATCTCTCAGTCTCTAGTTTGGCCGCTTTTATTTGTTTTTTACATGTTCTATTTTTTCCTTATACTTTTTCGGTGCTTCCGTGCTACCCTCCTGTTTTTGTGATTTATATGCTTTCTTTTTGTCATTTATTGCTTTCTTTACAGTTCTATTTATCCACATTTGTTTCTTTTTGTTCCTTAACCTTTTATTCCCATACGGTATGTACATCTCACAATGAGATTTTAGGATGCATTTAAAGATATCCCATTTTGTGGCTGTATTTTTATGTTTTAGGAGTTTGTCCCAGTTATTTATGCCTATGGCCTCTCTTAGTTGGCTAAATTTAGCTTTTTTGAAGTTTGGTATTTTTGTTCCTCCCTGTAGAAACGCTCTTTTGAATGATAATTGGAAGGTTATTACTTTATGGTCACTATTTCCCAGGTGTCCCCCAACCTGCACGTCTGTTGTTCTGTCAGGCCTATTGGTTAATACTAAGTCCAGTATGGCCGTCCCTCTAGTCGGGTCCTGAACCAGTTTGGAGAGGTAATTGTCTTTGGTTATTGCCAAGAACCTGTTTCCTTTATGAGATATACAAGTTTCAGTTTCCCAGTCTATATCTGGGTAGTTGAAGTCCCCCATAATAACCACCTCATTATGATTTGCCGCTTTGTCTATCTCGTTTAGTACTAGATTTTCTGTGGACTCTGGTATATTAGGTGGTTTATAGTAAACTCATATTAGTAGTTTATTATTGTTTTTAGCTCCATGTATCTCTACCCACAGTGACTCCACATGTTCATGTCCCTCACTTATATCTTCACAGTGTGGGCTTTAGACAAGACTTTACATAAAGGCAAACCCCTCCCCCTCTCCAGTTTTGACAATCCTTTCTAAACAGACTGTAACCTTGTACCTTAACTGCCCAGTGTGAAAGTATACTAACATTTAGTGCAGGTTTGAATATCTGTAAGCATGCCTGCAAACTTCACTACATGGAAATGGGATGTTGAAATCAATGTACTTCGTTGCAGATTAGCAGTGCGGAATCCACTTGAAAAAATGTTTCATAATTATGGTTTATTTCTCCTGTGAATTAGGCCTCCTGCACACGAACGTATTTTTTTGCGGTCCGCAAAAACGGGTCCCGTTTTTCCGTGATCCGTGACCGTTTTTTCGTCCGTGGGTCTTCCTTGATTTTTGGAGGATCCACGGACATGGAAAAAAAAGTCGTTTTGGTGTCCGCCTGGCCGTGCGGAGCCAAACGGATCCGTCCTGAATTACAATGCAAGTCAATGGGGACGGATCCGTTTGACGTTGACACAATATGGTGCCATTTCAAACGGATCCGTCCCTATTGACTTTCAATGTAAAGTCTGGAGTCCCTTTTATACCATCGGATCGGAGTTTTCTCCAATCCGATGGTATATTTTAACTTGAAGCGTCCCCATCACCATGGGAACGCCTCTATGTTAGAATATACTGTCGGATATGAGTTAGATCGTGAAACCTCATTTCCGACAGTATATTCTAACACAGAGGCGTTCCCATGGTGATGGGGACGCTTCTAGTTAGAATATACTACAAACTGTGTACATGACTGCCCCCTGCTGCCTAGCAGCATCCGATCTCTTACAGGGGGCCGTGATCAGCACAATTAACCCCTCAGGTGCCGCACCTGAAGGGGTTAATTGTACTATCATATCCCCCTGTAAGAGATCAGGGCGGCCAGGCAGCAGGGGGCAGACCCCCCCCCCCCCCTCCCCAGTTTGAATATCATCGGTGGCCAGTGCGCCCCCCTTCCTCCCTCTATTGTAATAAATCGTTGGTGGCACAGTGTGCGCCCCCCCCCCCCTTCCTCCCTCTATTGTAATAAATCGTTGGTGGCACAGTGTGCGCCCCCCATCGCCCCCCCCCCCCCCCTCCCTCTATAGCATTAACAACATTGGTGGCCAGTGTGCGGCCTCCCATCTCCCCCCCCCTCCCCCGATCATTGGTGGCAGCGGGTTACTAGCAATAGTACAATAGTAAAAGATTCATACTTACCTGGGAGCTGCGATGTTCGTGTCCGGCCGGGAGCTCCTCCTACTGGTAAGTGACAGTTCATTTAGCAATGCGCCGCACAGACCTGAGGCTGTCACTTACCAGTAGGTGGAGCTCCCGGCCGGACACGAACATCGCAGCAGCCGGTAAGTATGAATCTTCTACTATTGTACTATTGCTATGTAACCATGGCAACCAGGACTGTAGTAGCGTCCTGGTTGCCATGGTTACCGATCGGAGCCCCAGCGATTAAACTGGGACTCCGATCGGAACTCCGCTGCCACCAATGATGATGGGGGGAGATGGGAGGCCGCACACTGGCCACCAATGTTGTTAAAGCTATAGAGGGAGGGGGGGCCGATGGGGGGCGCACACTGTGCCACCAACTAATTATTACAATAGAGGGAGGGAGGGGGGGGCGCACACTGTGCCACCAACGAATAATTACAATAGAGGGGGGGGGGGCCCGCACTGCCCATCAATGATATTCAAACTGGGGAGGGGGGGGGGGGTCTGCCCCCTGCTGCCTGGCAGCCCTGATCTCTTACAGGGGGATATGATAGTACAATTAACCCTTTCAGGTGCCGCACCTGAAGGGGTTAATTGTGCTGATCACGGCCCCCTGTAAGAGATCGGGTGCTGCCAGGCAGCAGGGGGCAGTCATGTACACAGTTTGTAGTGTATTCTAACTAGAAGCGTCCCCATCACCATGGGAACGCTTCTGTGTTAGAATATACTGTCGGTTCTGAGTTTTCGCGAAGTGAAAACTCAGCTTTGAAAAAGCTTTATGCAGACGGATCTTTGGATCCGTCTGTATAAAAACTAACCTACGGCCACGGATCACGGACACGGATGCCAATCTTGTGTGCATCCGTGTTCTTTCACGGACCCATTGACTTGAATGGGTCCGTGAACCGTTGGCCATGAAACACGGATGCGGCTGCAAAACGGTGCATTTTCCGTTTTTCCCACGGACCCATTGAAAGTCAATGGGTCCGCGAAAAAAAACGGAAAACGGCACAACGGCCACGGGTGCACACAACGGTCGTGTGCAGGAGGCCTTACAGTGCATGCTACTACACATGAACAGATTTCCAACTTCTATCCAGACCAATAAGCAAGCCAGTGTTTTGTGGGCTTTTGTTTCTAGACACACAACTTGGGGTGTGTTTTTTTTTTTGTTTTGTTTTTTTTGTTTTTTTTTCCCTTTTCCCTGCCTTTTCCCTATTTGAAAACTTAACACCCTGAGCATACTGCAATTTTTTTTTATTATTATAAAGTCGAGCAACAAAAAGTCAGGAAATATGTTTTAAAACCCCACTATTTGGACATGTTTAAGTACTTGTAATTGGGGGACACAACACCATGGGTATAGGCCTGGCTACTAAGAGTTAGTCAGCCTGTTCCATTAAGGCTAAATGCACACAAACGTTTGTTTATATGTATTGTTCTGTTTTTTTGTTGTTTTTTTTGTGGATAGGATGAGGACCCATTCATTTCAATGGGTCCGCAAAAAATGCGGACAGCACACAGTGTGCTATCCGCATCAGTATGTCCGTTCCGTAGCCCCGCAAAGAAAAAAAAATAGGACATGTCCTATTCTTGTCCGTTTTAGGCATTGTTGCAATGGATCCGCAAAAAAAAACGGATGGCATACGGATGTCATTTTTTTAATATTTATTTTTTGCAGATCCGCAATTTGCGGACCGCAAAACACATACGGTAGTCTGCATGTAGCCTAAAGCTCTAATGCCAAATATTGTCTCTAACACCAGCGACTTCATGGTCAGACATGTTGGAGAACTTTAAATATTAATACGTTGAGGGAGCTCACCAGCTATTCTTGAGCACAGTCTACCGTTCACCCTATGGCACCAAAGAATACAAATCTATTATTGAGACTGGCTCTCAACAAATAACCTGTATTTTATTAATTCACTATTTGTATAAACATTCCTTAAAATATTTAAAAATACATCAAAATATTGTACATTAATTATTGACCCAGGTATATATCATGCAGAGCTCACGCATAAAAAATAATATAAAAAGTGGCTGAACAGATTTGTTGCAACTGTGTTTGTTTTTGGACGTTAATTCATTCAATAGATATTATTGTCCATATGTAAATATTAGCATCGGCTTAATTGCAGCTAGTCACATGTTTGTTTGTTTTTTTTTTTTTATTATTGTATTGGTGTTTGATATTACATATATCCGTGCATTTATATGGTCTATCTTGCATGTTAAGTAAATAGTGTACAGTGCATTGCAGAAGTATTTACCCTCCTTGACTTTTTTTTGTGTTTTGTTACATTACAGCCTTAAGTTCAATGTTTTGTTAATCTGAATTCTATGTGATGGATCAGAACACAATAGTCTAAGTTGAAGTGAAATTAGAAAAATATATAAATAAAACTATTGTTTAGAAATAGAAAACAGAAAATTGGCATGTGGGTATGTATTCACCCCCTTTGTTAGGAAGCCCATAAAAAGCTCTGGTGCAACCAATTGCCTTGAGAAGTCACATAATTTAGTGAAATGATGTCCACATGTGTGCAATCTGTCACATGATCGGTCATTACATATAAACACCTTTTTTTTTTTTTTTTTTTTTTTTTTGAAAGGCCCCAGAGGCTGCAACACCTAAAAAAGAGGCATCACTAACCAAACACTGCCATAAAGACCAAGGAACTCTCCAAACAAGTTAGGGAGAATGTTGTTGAGAAGTACAAGTCAGGGTTAAATTATAAAAAAAAAAATCAAAATCTTTGATGATCCCCAGGAGCACCTTTTAAATCTATCATAACCAAATGGAAAGAACATGGCACAACAGCAAACCTGCCAAGAGACGGCTGCCCACCAAAACTCACGGACTGGGCAAGGAGGGCATTAATCAGAGAGGCAGCACAGAGACCTAAGGTAACCCTGGAGGAGCTGCAGAATTCCACAGCAGAGACTGGAGTATCTGTACATAGGACGACAATAAACCGTACGGTCCATAGAGTTGGGCTTTATGGCAGAGTGGTCAGAAGAAAGCCATTACTTTCAGCTAAAAACAATAAGGCACGTTGTGAGTTTGTGAAAAGGCATGTGGGAGACTCACAAAATGTATAGAGGAAGTTGCTCTGGTCTGATGAGACTGAAATTGAACTTTTTGGCCATCAAAGAAAACGCTATGTTTGGCGCAACCCCAACACATCACATCACCCAAAGAACACCTTCCCCACAGTGAAACATGGTGGTGGCAGCATCATGCTGTGGGGATGGGACTGGGAAACTGGTCAGAGTTGAGGGAAAGCTGGATGGTGCTAAATGCAGGGATATTCTTGAGCCAAACCTGTACCACGCTGCGTGATTTGAGGCTAGGACGGAAACATGTAAATGTGTTGGAATGGCCTAGTCAAAGCCCAGATCTCAATCCAATAGAAAATATGTGGTCAGACTTAATAGAGACTTGTCCAAAGCGAGTTGGAGCTGTGATTGCTGCAAAAGGTGGCTCTACAAAGTATTGACTTTAGGGGGGGGTGAATAGTTATGCACATTGACCTTTTCTGTTATTTTGTCCCATTTGTTGTTTGCTTCACAAAAAAAAAAAAAAAATCATCATCAAAGTTGTGGGCATATTCTGTAAATTAAATGATGCAAATCCTGAAACAATCCATGTTAATTCCAGGTTGTGAGGCACCAAAACACGAAAAAAGTCAAGGGGGGTGAATACTTTTTCAAGGCACTGTACATGTGGGGTTTAATCGCTGCACTGGCTGGCACTCTTACGGCGTTGATTTGGATATAAGTGGGAGGGTTTACAACGTACGTGGTTGTGTCTATGTTGTTTCGAATATATTCTCATTAAGCCGGATGGATTTTTGGGTTACTCACGACCACTAAGTTTTCTGTGCGCTAGTGCTTTGAGGCGCAGAATGGAGTCGCAAAGCTTATTACAAGCCGACTGGGAGAGATCCAGCGGGGAGAGACACGAATGGTGGGGAATCCCACAGAAAACATCGTGGTCGTGAGTAACCCAAAAATCCATCCGGCTTAATGAGAATATATTCTAAACAACATAGAGACACAGCGCACGTATGTGGTAAACCCTCCCACTTATATCCAAATCAACGCTGTAAGAGTGCCAGCCAGTGCAGCGATTAAACCCCACATGTACACTATTTAGTGAACGTGCAAGATAAACTATATAAATGCACGGATATATGTAATATCAAGCACCAATACAATAAAAAAATAGACATATGTGACTAGCTGAAATTAAGCTGAGGCTAATATTTACATATGGACATTAAGCAGTATGCTGCGGTATTGTCTATGTCCAAAATTCAGGATCAGTTGCCGGAATGCCTGATCCGGCATTAATTTACATTGAAATGTATTAGTGCCGGATCCGGCATTAAAAATACTGCTTCCGACTTCCGGTTCCGGCGCTGCCATGTGAGAACGCAAAGGAAAGAGCTCCTCCGTGGCACTGACTGAACGAGTGACATATAAGTGAGCCTGCATAGCAATCTCTTCCCGACATCGGGACGCAACACCGGGAGATCTCACTCGCTGCACATGGAGCGATACTTCGCAGTGGGATCTTAGCGCACGACTTCCCCCCTTGCCTCAATATGGCGGCGACATCACCCCTCCTGCTTCAGGATGACGGCTCTCAAGATCCGGAACCTTTTAACGGGGACCCAGATGTACTGGAGACCACCATTCAGTCCTCTCAGAATGCATTGCAGGAGGAAATAGGTCAAACCAGCCAAAAGGTAGGAGAACTTGAGCAAGAGATAAATTTGCTTCGTGCCACCTCAGCAGAAGTAGCGACCACTATGCAAACCCAGCAATGGGTTATTGATCAAATGCGCAGTAAAATGGAGCATTCGGCATCCAGAATTACTTGACATATGCGAGAAGGAGCTGCCACAGGCATTGGGCCTTATCTTTTTCTGCAGGGTGGAAAGAGCACACAGAGTCACAGGACGAGACACAGTTCCCGCTCTGCCCCAACTCTTTTCCTCTGAGAGAGACCTCGCCAAGTTATAATGCGTCTGCTGGACTTTAATGACAAGGTAGCCATGATGCGAGCCTTCCAGAGAAGACATCGCCCGATATCTATCAGAGGCTACACAGTCATGTTATTTGAAGATTACTAGGCGGAGGTAGTGAAATAGCGCAAAGCTTTCAGCTGTATCTGCACTAAGCTATACCAAGAAAATATCCGGTTCCAGATCCTGTACCCGACTATTTTAAAGGTCTATCATCAGGAGAAGGTTCTTAACTCACCTTGTGCCATTGGACACTACCAAGGAAGAACAGTGATGCATATACTATCCTAGAACGTGAAAGGGCTTCGTTCTCCATCGAAGCACTCTAAAATTCTACGTCACTTGAAACGTCTACGTCCTGAGACTGCTCTCCTCCAGGAGACTCCTCTAGTGAAAAAGTTTTTTCCCGGATGCAGAAGTTCTGGGTTGGTAGAGTCTATGGATCCCCGGCAGTAGGCCGCAAAGCTGGAGTGATAATTTTACTCCACAAAAATTTTCCGGGGGTAGTTTATTCTGAGACATATGATGAGGGCGGTAGATGGCTTAGATTGACCCTAGAATTTGAAGGTGTAAAGTATAGCATACATAACATATATGCACCTAATGGGGAAAATAAAACCTTCTTCACCAGCTTAGAAAATGGGTTACTATCAGATGAAATCCCCAACAAGATAGTAGGAGGGGATTTCAATTCAGTTGTCTCGACTCACGAGGATTGAGAGAGGATAGGTCAGTAATTAACTCACGTCCAACTGATAAGGTCTTACTACCCCTCATGTCCTCTTCTGGTATTTCAGACATATGGAGATCTCTTCACCCAGATGATAGAGAATACACACATTTTTCTCATGTGCACCAGTCATGGTCCCACATTGATTATTTGCTGCCTAGCACAAACATGGAGAGCAGAGTGACCAGTGCGGAGATCCATGATTTGGTGATCTCGGATCACTCGCCTATATCTATTTACTTGCAGAACGCACATCCCAGGGGAACGAATTTTATCTGCCGCTTTCCTTCCTTCTTGGCCAAAGATGATAACTTCCAGGATATCTTAAAAGGTTGGTGGTTGGAGTTTCAAGGTGACAATCCCCCACATGCATCAGATGTCTCTACTTATTGGGAAGCGGTTTTGAGGGGTAAGATTATAGGGTATATTGGTAACCTGCGCAAAACAATATCTAAACAACATTTAGCGGCCAGTAAATCCCTGAGAGACGCTTATACAACATTTCTAAAATCAGCTTCCTTAACAGATAAAGATTATTGGATCAGGGCCAGAATTGATTATGAATTATGGGTGGACAGGAGGTCGGCTTTCCAAACAGATTTTTTCAGTTTCGGAAATAAGTCAGGACGTATGTTAGCCAATTTAGCAGAGGCAGATTCATCCCTACGAACATCACGTCTTTAGGAGATGCCAAGGGAATTGATACACACAAACCCCAAGACTATCAATAGCCTCTTGGGAGAATTTTATGCCAGCTTATACAGTGACTCTCCAAGGGGAACTGAAGCAGGTAAAACCTTCCTGTCATCCATCAATATTCCGTTCCTAGATGCGGCTCAACAGGAACCAGCACCTCCATAATAAGTAAATATGAGAACGCAGGTGCACTTGGCTGAAGCACAATTGGATTAGTAGAACTACAGGTAACAGCACTCTGCTAGTCAATTGCACAAAGATATAAGCAAACACTGAAAAAATAATTGCTTGGTGGCCATACTTACTGCAAATGCAGCTAGAAGCTCTTTGCGAATATAATTGATCAAAAATATTTCGGGCCCATCTACCAGATGACAAGGTGGCTTCTAATCAGAGTTCTTTAAAGTGCTGCAAGCCCAAATATCCCCTACTTTAACCACATACTTTAATCACCTTCTCCAATCTGGTGACTTCCCGAGACACTCCAAAATAGCCCACTGTGGTAATGTGAACAGTGCTGGAAGGTGTGTTGTCCCACTTCAAGTACCTCAGATGGGTGAGACAGATAAAATCCAGAGAGTGGCAGTAGTCTCAGCAAAGCATAGTTTGCGGAGACATTTTTGTATACATTTTCTGGGCTGGGTTTTACTTGGACTGGTGGCTAGGCTTGGTAGAGGGAGTTGCCAGTCCACACCCTTCCAGTACGGGTTTTCTCAGATGGTGCCTCAGTTTAAGGGTCTTCTGCCTCTTCACTGGCTCTCCCCACTTCGGCTTTACCCTTGATCTCTGGAACATCCAAGGATTTCTCCCACTTCAAGAGCTCGGCCTTCGCTTCCTTGGCCTCTGTCTCTTTGGCGTCCTCCTTCACTTTATTAGCCTTCTCACCATTCAGGGACATGGCATCATATCCTTGGTTTCTTAACTCCTCCCCCCTTTTCACATCAAGGTTGGAGGCACTGGGATCTTCACCAGACTCGTCATCTTCTGGCAATCCCTTTAGAGGTTCACCCAGGATATTGTTCCCCATCAAACCCCTGGCTTTCTGGAAGGCATTGACGGCAGAGGGGACAGCTTTCATGCTCAGGCCCGGGCTGCTCACTGTCAGGAGCCTCTTGGCTTCTGTATCCACATCAGCCCCATCAACTGGTTCAGCCGATACCTTTTCTGCCTTGGCCAGCACCCCGGCACTACCATCTCCAGACCCACTCTTACCAGGCTCTGACTTCTTGGCACCTTCCAGAGGATCTTCCTCTTCCGGTTTCTCATTTTCTTCCACCTGCTGTGCAGGAGCACGCTTAGGTTTCTCCAACTCATAGATGTCATATTTTGAGCTCATGAGAGCTCTGCTCTGAGTTGCTTGTTCAACCTCTCTAATTCATTTCGCTCCTCAAGCACTTCTTCAATTGCTCTAGCCAAGGAGCGGGCCTTGGACTCTTTCTCCCGAGCATCAGCCTCCGCTCGATCACGTTCTTCGGCATACCGAGCCGATATGTATTTCTCTTCAGCCAGGAGCTGGCCAAACTTCTGTTCCTTCTTAGTTTTTCACACTAGCTTGTTGGAAGCGCCCCACTCTTGGGCCTCCTGTTCCAGCGGCTCTTTACTCTGTTCTGCTGCCGCATCAGACAAAGGAGTACCACCATTCTCCTTTAGACACTTTGTGGGATTTCCACCCAGGGACTCTTCAAGCCCATTGTCTGTTAACTACAGTCGTGGCCAAAAGTTTTGAGAATGACACAAATATTAGTTTTCACAAAGTTTGCTGCTAAACTGCTTTTAGATCTTTGTTTCAGTTGTTTCTGTGATGTAGTGAAATATAATTACACGCACTTCATACGTTTCAAAGGCTTTTATCGACAATTACATGACATTTATGCAAAGAGTCAGTATTTGCAGTGTTGGCCCTTCTTTTTCAGGACCTCTGCAATTCGACTGGACATGCTCTCAATCAACTTCTGGGCCAATTCCTGACTGATAGCAACCCATTCTTTCATAATCACTTCTTGGAGTTTGTCAGAATTAGTGGGTTTTTGTTTGTCTACCCGCCTCTTGAGGATTGATCACAAGTTCTCAATCGGATTAAGATCTGGGGAATTTCCAGGCCATGGACCCAAAATGTCAACGTTTTGGTCCCCGAGCCACTTAGTTATCACTTTTGCCTTATGGCACGGTGCTCCATCGTGCTGGAAAATGCATTGTTCTTCACCAAACTGTTGTTGGAAGAAGTTGCTGTTGGAGGGTGTTTTGGTACCATTTTTTATTAATGGCTGTGTTTTTGGGCAAATCTGTGAGTGAGCCCACTCCCTTGGATAAGAAGCAACCCCACACATGAATGGTCTCAGGATGCTTTACTGTTGGCATGACACAGGACTGATGGTAGCGCTCACCTTTTCTTCTCCGGACAAGCCTTTTTCCAGATGCCCCAAACAATCGGAAAGAGGCTTCATCGGAGAATATGACTTTGCCCCAGTCCTCAGCAGTCCATTCACCATACTTTCTGCAGAAGATCAATCTGTCCCTGATGGGTTTTTTTTTTTGGAGAGAAGTGGCTTCTTTGCTGGCCTTCTTGGCCATCTTCCAAAAGTCTTCGCCTCACTGTGCGTGCAGATGCGCTCACACCTGCCTGCTGCCATTCCTGAGCAAGCTCTGCACTGGTGGCACTCCGATCCCACAGCTGAATCCTCTTTAGAAGACGATCCTGGCGCTTGCTGGACTTTCTTGGACGCCCTGAAGCCTTCTTAACAAGAATTGAACCTCTTTCCTTGAAGTTCTTGATAATCCTATAAATTGTTGATTGAGGTGCAATCTTAGTAGCCACAATATCCTTGCCTGTGAAGCCATTTTTATGTAACGCAATGATGGCTGCACGCGTTTCTTTGCAAGTCACCATGGTTAACAATGGAAGAACAATGATTTCAAGCATCACCCTCCTTTTAACATGTCAAGTCTGCCATTTTAACCCAATCAGCCTGACATAATGATCTCCAGCCTTGTGCTCGTCAACATTCTCACCTGAGTTAACAAGACGATTACTGAAATGATCTCAGCAGGTCCTTTAATGACAGCAATGAAATGCAGTGGAAAGTTTTTTTTGGGATTAAGTTAATTTTCATGGCAAAGAAGGACTATGCAATTCATAACATTCTGGAGTATATGCAAATTGCTATTATAAAAACTTAAGCAGCAACTTTTGCAATTTCCAATATTTATGTAATTCTCAAAACTTTTGGCCACGACTGTACAGACTTCCGTGTCTTTCTGGAGTCTTTCCTCTTCTCCGGGACACCGGGCAGTAGACCCTTCACTTCACTCATCTTTTCCGGGGTCTCTTCTTTTGACCCTTCTGCAGCCTTCTTCAATGTCTTTATGATGACAACTAGTCCCTTCTCTATCATATCTAGGGACCGTGTGGAGAGAGAGAAATCATTTTCTTGATTGCAGCTGTACTGACAGGTCAGGTCATCTACCGCTGCCTGAATATGGGTCTCAGACACTAGGCTGGCGTCTCCCCACTCAACTCTAGTCACATCAGGTACAACTATCGTCTGGTTGCTACCCGTAACTACATCAATTTGGCAAGACCTCGACATGGCAGCCTCTCTCTCTGAGTTGCTATCGGCCACAGCACATGCATCACTTATATTACTTGTGTCATCATTATCTGTTCTGACCTCTAGGGGCACCGATGCGCTAATCCCCACATTGGACACTTCTCCAGCAACCATAAAACCCCGTGGGTACTGCATATCCACCTCTGGTACGTGTGGTACACCCTCTTGGCTCACAACATTAACCAGCATTTTTGTATCACATATACTTTTACCAGGAGGGGGCACTTCTCTCCTGATCACATCCTGAAAGGGAAAAGGCATGTCGTCATCATCATATACTTCACATGACCTCACATTTTCATTTTTCACTTCAACTACATCACTGTTTTCAATGGTCCTTTCCCTTACACGTTCACTTAAAGGGACAGGTACACGTTCTGCAGGAGTTTTTGCACTCTCTGCAGAAGTGTCTCCATTACTCCACAACTCCCAGCATAAGGGAAAATTACACCCCAGCACTCCCATGCATGAGCCTATCTGTAACATCAAGTTCATAAGTCCCTGTTCTCATTGGAGTCTGACGCTCAGTGAAAATCTGTGGATAGTCCTTAGCCGCACGACTGTCCAGCGCCTTTATTGTTTTACCAGTCTCAGGTTTCAATATTGTGCTACCTCTTACCCGGGCTAGCATGGGATCCCGGATCCTTGTCATCCCAAAACAAGCTTTGGTCATGGGCAACTGAGTTAACACAGAAACCTTCTCCTCTGTAGATTTCTGCGAGGGAGCAATCACAACAGGCTTATCCGCCTGTTCAGACACAGTTTTTTTTCTGTGTGACTTATTACCTACCGGCCCAGCAGGTTTCAACTGCCGCCGGCTCACTGTCACTGGGTCTGCCACACAGTTAATAACAGGAACAGTCTTACCCTTCGTTGTCACGGGTTCAGCAGTCTCGGGAGACGAGGACATCCCACGTTCATCTCTACCGAGACCATCCTCCAAAATTCAGCCTCTGGAGACCTGCCCTTGATTCCTGGTACCATGATCACCTGCAGACGCCTTACTCCAACAGTTGCTACCGGAAACAACTTGGCCTGCAGTTGAGACTCTTCCTGGACGGTCATTCCAGCCGCACCCTTTAGAATCTTGTGCACAGTCGCAGAGAAGATATGTACTCATGAGAACTGCACCGCTCTCCACCTCTTTGTCTTCCCGAAGGTTGCCTTTGGCAACGGCATATCTTTGCTTTTTATCAGGAGCTCCGCTCCACAACTGCCCAAGCAATGGAAAGTCCTTGCCCAGCACAAATTCCACTTCCAGGGTCTCACATTTTAACAGCTCCCATTGCACAGAGCCATACTCTGTCACAAAGGTTAGAGACACCCGAGACACTTGCTGGCGGGCATCTAGAGTGACCCCCAGCGGGATTCCCCCAATCACTAGCTCGCAGTCCTTCTCCCACGGATGATACCAAGCCGCAGCCATTTTCACAGGTCAGTTTTTTTGTTTGTTTTTTATATTTGGCCAACTGGCCCTTTAAATCATCGCACAGCAAAATAGTAGCAAGAGTCCAGAACAGCACAAGCCACAGCTCCACTGGACAAAAGAGACTTCCGGCTGTTTAAGCATCACACGGCAACAAAGCAGCACTCAGTAGCACCTGCTCTTTGTCTTGTTTTTGTCCCTAGCAACCGACTGTTGCCCTTCTTCCACGGACAACTTGCCCGCATCCTCCACCAAGATGTAAGGGATTGCTGTACTTGGGGGGGGGGAAGGGGGGGGGTCATTCTCACAAGAATCATCGTCCACCGCAGCTTTTGGGGCCAAACATTGCATTTATTGGGACATTTTTCAAACACTGAACAGTCCAGTTAATAATCACTGGGTGTGATGAGGTACCCACATACATCAAAATAAATACCTGCCCGGCTGGGCTCTCACTACACCTGTTAACGTGGCCCTGACTCAGCTACAGAACCCTGTTCACACACGGAACCCATATGCGGCTTTTTCTCAGCCCGTAGTTCCCCAGCCTCTCCGGCTGTAATCAGTCCCGTACTTGTATGGGGAAGTGTGGCCCAACAGTTCTCCCGACTCCGGCCTTGTGACCCTTGAATCCCGGTGTCACGGCGTTCCCCAAACTTCGAGATATCTCAATGCCCTGGTCTCTCAGCCTGGCAAGCTGAGCCTCTGCTCTGGGTCTCTGTATCTCACAGCGTATCTCTTCCCAGACTGACCTACCCTGAGGCACTTTTTGCCAGCCTGATTACAGCAGGCCTCACCTGCGATCACCTCAGGTAGAAAGGAAAACCCGTACTGGAAGGGTGTGGACTGGCAACTCTACCAAGCCTAGCCACCAGTCCAAGTAAAATCCAGCCCAGAAAATGTATACAAAAATGTCTTAGCAAACTATGCTTTCCTGAGACTACTGCCACTCTCTGTATTTTATCTGTCTCACCCATCTCAGGTACCTGAAGTGGGACAACACACTTTCCAGCACTGTTAACATTACCACACCACATAAAACTTATATTAAAGCCCCACAAAGATCCATCTGATCCTGGCACTTATCGGCCCATATCTTTGATCAATCAAGATCTAAAAATCTTAACGAAGATATTGGCGAATAGGTTGGGGGCCTTGATGCCTGATTTGGTGGGGCCCTCTCAGGTGGGATTTATCAAAGGAAGATCAGCAGTAGCAAACATCAGAAAGGTGCTAGCTACTGTGGATTGGGTCCGACACCACGCCCACCCAGGAGAGTCTCCCATCTTACTAGCTTTAGATGTGGAGAAAGCTTTCGATTCAGTGAAATGGGATTGGCTGGAAGTGGTTTTAGACAATTTACAGATTACGGGTTCTTTTCGCACCTTTTTGAAAGGCTTGTATACAGATCCATTAGCCAGAGTACATACGGGAGTCTTTCTCTCCCCCAACTTCTCATTATACAAGGGGACGCGACAAGTGTGCCCCCTCTCCCCGCTACTTTTCGACCTAGCCCTAGAGCCCTTAGCAAGACTCCTGGAGGGGTCAGATGTTTACTCGGGTATTAAAATTGGTAGAAAATAAGTAAAATTAGCTCTGTATGCAGATGATTTGCTATTGTTTATGTCAAATCCAGCCCAACACTTACGCCCCCTAATGGATTTAATGCGGACCTTTGGTTCTCTTTCGGGATACCAAATCAACTCCTCTAAAAGTGAAATTCTTGAACTACAAGCCAGAAATCCCCCCCCCCCCCCCCCCCCAAGTTATGGCAGACTAATGGGTTCGCCCCTAATTCGCTCAAACAAAATATAACATATTTGGGGCTGAAGATAGGCTAACTTCCGAGCTCCCTATATAATTTAAACTACCCGCCTCTAATTAATACCATAGTGGCGGATTTGAACAGATGGCATTCTCTTCAATTGTCGTTCATGGGACGGTGTCACCTGATCAAAATGATGAGCTTTTCCAAGCTACTTTACCCTCTCCAAACCCTCCCGATTTTGTTGAAACACTCAGATGTGACCACACTGAACAAAGCCTTCACTAAATTCATATGGGTTGGAAAACGACCCCGAATATCCTTGCATAAACTGATGCTATGGAAACCTGAAGGGGGAATAAAGTTCCCAAACATTAGGGGCTACAGTATTATCTGCCTTATGAGACATATCTTAGACTGGCTACATGGGACAGACCATTTCTCTAACAGAGACTTAGAACAAAACTTAGTAGCTCCGTGGGGCCTGGTGTCATGCCTCCGCTCCAATTTAGCTACTTTACCATCCAAATGGATGCCACTATGGGATCACCCGGAGTTCCCTCAAGGAAGGCACAGCGCATTTCTGGAGACATGGAAAATAAAAGGGATCACTAGGGCGGAGCATCTGATGCATGTGGAGGAAAGGAGATAGTTGTCCCCTGGAGAGTTGAAAGAAAGATTGCAACTACCAAATTCCCAATTTTTATATATCCTGCAAGTATTGAGATTTTGTGGATCTAGGATTCGTGACCTCTCTAAAGAAGCGGTTAAACATAACTTTAATGACACATGAGGTGTCACTCTCTGGTCTTTACAGAGCCATGTCAGGGACCTTCACGAAGGCCTCTCCAGCTAAGCTTTTCCACAGATGGGAAAAAAATCACGGATGATGCGGACATCAGGGAGAAAATACTGGAGGGATGGACCAAAGTCCGTTCTTGTGTCATTAATGAAGGGTGGCGGGAATCGTATTTTAGGATGATGCATAATGCGATATATGGCTTTAATTTCCCAGCTTCACCTAGCTTTCCAGATCGCATTACCCATTGTCCTAAATGCAAAGAATCCTATACAGATTTTTGGCATGGAATATGGACCTGTGTAAAGGTGAGATTTTGGAAAGACCTGATAGATTATATCAGGAAACACTGGAAGGTGGACCTCCCTATAGAACCGCAGGTGATCTTTTTCAATATATTCACCTCCCAACGCCTCAATCTGTTCCCTTCTTCCTCCACTCGATCTTGTTGGTCACGAAGAGGGTTCTGCTACAGCATTGGCTGTCTGACTTTATGCCAGGGATGTCGGATGTGATCTCACAACTAAAAGTGCTACTAAGACATGATCGATTGGAGGCAGAGAGGCACAAAGAGAGCTCAGCCACGAAGTTCTTCAAGAAATGGAAAATTTTCCTCATCACTCACTTTAGTCCCTCTGAAATCCAGGAAATGGTCAGTCCGTTCCTCTACACCAGGCATCCTCAAACTGCGGCCCTCCAGCTGTTGTAAAACTACAACTCCCACAATGCCCTGCTGAAGGCTGATACCCCTCCCCTTTACTTTTTGTTTTCCCTATGTTTTATGACATCTAAAACTACTTAAATAAAAAAATAAAAATACTGCAATGCCGGACCCGGTAAAAATGAGAAAAAATATATATAACTGATCTGTTTCTCTGGATGACATCCAGAGAGTCGGATCCGTTCTTGCAATGCATTTGTAAGATGGATCAGTATCCGTCTACAAATGCTGTCCGTTTGCATGCAGATTGCCTGATCCGGCAGGCAGTTCCGGCGACGGAACTGCTTGCCGGATCACTCTGCCGCAAGTGTGAAAGTACCCAAAGTCCCGCTCCTCCTCGGCATCCTTGGGTCACTCCCAGGTCAGGTATGAGGCTGGTGACAAATCCTTCCCTGCCGCACCATCCGCTGCCTCGGGGGACACCTCTGCACTGATTCTCTCTCGGAACAGAGCATCAGGCGGTCTTCCACCATACAGATTCTCTGTGGGTGGTCAAAGACAAGTGTCCACTGAGGAACCTCTCCTCTCCAGGGTTGGTATCCCCTCTAGTGGATTTTCGGGTGGCACTCTCCTGGCTGCACACAGGTAAGTCAGCCTACCAAGTGTTTAGCATTCACCTATGTGGTGTCCCAGATACGTACGCCTTCCGCTTAACAGGGGGGGTACTTGTACCTCTGCCAAATGCTGTACCCGGCAGACTTTCCTGGTTCCTATATTTCTCCTTTTTAGCTGGAGTCATTTCACTATACTGGGGGCTATATTCAACACGTCCTCCTAGCCGGAGAGTTTTCCCACCAGACGCTGTACCCAATACAACTATTCTGGTGCTAGCGTGCGAAACGCAACCATATTACAGTGGGAGCCCTGGTTCACCAGCGTGAGTGCCTGTACCATCTCCAGATGTAGCCATTACAGTGCACCATGCAGCCGTATTTCTCCCTCTCCAGGCGAGGTATAGATGCCATCTTCAATTGCCGTAGCCTATGCACCTGCCTGGTTCTGCTGAAGATTTTAATGGGCCTTTTTATAGAAAATGAAAACACAACGCAGAGCAATTTTTTATAACACAAATAAAGTGCATCTGTCATATGTTTTATGCATTTGACATCACCAGCATAGCTGAATAGGTGTTGATGTATCGATACCTTGCATACCTTTATAGAATCTGTTCTTTAGCCTTTACTTAGCTTAAAAAAAAGGGGGGTCCTCTGTGCCCTCCAGACCGTAACACATCTCCGATGTGAAGTCACGGCTCACTTGACAGCGACGTGTTGAGATCCTGCGCATGTGCCATCAATGGGTGAATGGGGATTGCGGTACACAAATGTGGAGTCTGTAGCAACCTAAGACTGTGCATGCACCGCAATCCCCATTCACAGCGCATACGGGATGTGTGTGTGTCAAAGAAGGTGCAGGCATAAACTCACAGGGCAAAAACAATGGTGCTTATAGAACAGACTACACAGTGTAGAGGTATACTGTATATTGTGTGGCACAGTGTATGCTATATGTGTATAACAAACATATTTCACATGAAAACTTACAATTACTTGGCTTGGCCCTTGAGGATCTCGGACACCACTTCAACACTTTGGCTGGGGGGCTCGGTGGAGCTTGATGTGTTTTATCCTAATGAGAAAGATTTCATAATAAGGATTTGGAGAAGGGACAGAGGGATAGCAGAGCAGGGAGAGGCTAGTGCTGCTACTAGGGGGCTCATACCATGGGGGAGTAATAAAGCCCACCATAATGCCCCCTTCCCCATAGAAATTATCTTTATAATATGTGACTGTACCGGATACCTCCGTCGATAGATGCTCCTTGTGCTTCCAGAGGACTCCAAGCACTCCACTCGACACCGTCAGCACTGCAGACCCCACGAACCGCCGAAGCTTGGTGGAGTTCTCGCCGTCTCCTACCCACCCTGGACCTACGACAAGGCTCCAGGCTCCAGTGGGTGAACCTCTCCTAAATCCAGAGACAGGAACCAGGAGCAAGCTCTTACAAGAGCTTATACTCAGGGGAGTATTATGATATAGCAATCCCCAAGAGTGTAGTTATCCCATGAGCCAAACATGAGCCACGACTTCATGAAGGTATAAAACAGGAACTGACTGTACTTCACGTACAGCCTCTTTTATTCACAAACCAAAAACATAGTACTGCCCACAGGGGTTTGAAATACAACCAATCAGTAATTTACAACACATACAATGTAAGTACAGCAACCAATCGTTCACGCCCCCAGAGGACCAGAAGGGAGACTGCGACACAGGACAGATACAACATATCCCCACAATGCATCATGGTTTCCTCCTCTCTGTCCCGGAGACAACCGGGGAGCAATCCAATTATCTCTCAGGACAAAGGGAAATCGCCAATACACATGTGGATACAACAGGACAGACATCACCATTTAAACACACAATGGGACAATGGCACAATAGAAACACACCCAGCATATTCCTCCCAAGCTGACAAGTTACACTTATTATAAATTGTTACAACTTTGTGAGTTTACATTGTCCATACATATAACTTACATCAATCTAAACAGTATAACTTGGGGACAAACCTATCCAAAATTCACTTGAATAGGTTCAGGGGTTTAAAAGTTAGTATGGGCCATAATCCTGAGGCAAGAGGCTGGTAAACAGGCCTCTCCAAAACCCAGTGGCGAGGTTGGTTTCGCCACAAATCTCCCCCTCCCAGGGAAGACTAACCAGATACCTGACCTCACGGTCAGTACCTGAGTTAGTCTGGCAGTCCAACCACAACCCAATACTGGACCTGTTGAATCTTGGGGCCTGGCTCTGTTTTGTATGTCCCCAGCTGTTGAGTGGGCATCTGCGACTCCTTGCTTCTTTGTGGTTCTCTAGCTTGGAGCTGTAGGTACTTGGTGGGCAGAGGCCGACTGCGCTCTGCCCAGATGCCAGCTCTTCCGCTGGGGTAGCCTGTGGGAAGTCCGGCTCGGGAGAAGAGGATAGGGGAGGGCAGAGGCCAGAGGCCAGCGGCGCTCTGCCCTGATGCCAGTGCTTCTGCTGGAGAGGGGTCAGTGGGGTTTAAAGCCTTACCCACTACACTCAGTATTGGGCTGGGAGAGAGCTGTGGAGGGGGGCTATCACTTACCCCCTCCTCTGGATACCCCATCTGCCGCTGGGTAGTGAGACCGGCTGTCTCCACTACCAGTGATTCTGGTTGTTGCAGAGATGAGGGACCGACAATCTCCTCTCCCTGTACTCCCAGTGGCAGTTGGGGATCTGGGCCGCCTGCCCAGCCACCCTGTTGGGACGGTGGAGTGACTACGGTCCCATCTCCACCTGCCGACTGGGGTTCCTCCCAGTACCAGTCTATGAAGTCCCCTACTTCCACAGTTGGTGAGGAAGTAGGGGATACCTCAGCTGTGACTTGCCAGGGGTAGGGCTGCAGGTCTGGGCCTGGTATCCAACTGTCTTGTATCTTGCACTGGGCTTGAATGGAGCGAAACAACTGTTGATAATCTTGCTCCAGCTCCCACTCCCTTTGGACCAGAAAGGTCAGATCTGCCCTCACCCCACTAGTTGTAGGCCAATTGTGCAAGTCCCACCTGTAGTCAGTAATGTCCCAAAATCTAGACTCTTCTGTGCTCCCAAAGTCAATGTCTTCAAAAGACTCCCACAATAACCCAGGGCAATTATATTCCTCACCTTCGGGCTTGGCGTACTCCTCCATCCATGGAGACTGTCGTACTGTGTCCCACCATAGTGCTTGGTAAGCGTCATCCAGCCAGGTTTCCTGCCATACCAGTGTCTCAAGCTCTGACACCCACTCCGTCAATGGTTGCTCTTCCAGTAGAGGTAGTCGCAGCGCCAATCGCATTCGCAATCTCTGCTCCTCACTGGGAAGACTCTCACCCCTCCGACGCTGCACGTCCTCCAGGGCCTGGTGCCATACGCCTTTCCGCTCTGCATCCCTGTAATTCGGGTGATCTTCCTCATGGAATGCTGTGCAGGAACCAACGGCATCCATATTGCTGTAGCCAGGGGCGCTGTACGGATACTAGCGTTGCCCTCAATATACTCCACGAACGGTGTCTCCGAGCTGCTTCTCCTCACACTAGGACGCCATCCCACTGCTTGCCACCAATGTAACGGAACGCCTAGCACCCCGACCGGGTACCTCCGTCGATAGATGCTCCTTGTGCTTCCAGAGGACTCAAAGCACTCCACTCGACACCGTCAGCACTGCAGACCCCACGAACCGCCGCAGCTTGATGGAGGTCTCGCCGTCCTCCACCCACGCTGGACCCAAGACTGGGCTTCAGCTTCCAGTGGGTGAACCTCTCCTAAATCCAGAGACAGGAACCAGGAGCAAGCTCTTACAAGAGCTTATACTCAGGGGAGTATTGTGATATAGCAATCCCCAAGAGTGTAGTTATTCCATCCCCCAAACATGAGCCAAGACTTCATGAAGGTATAAAACAGGAACTGACTGTACTTCACGTACAGCCTCTTTTATTCACAAACCAAAAACATAGTACTGCCCACAGGTGTTTGAAATACAACCAATCAGTAATTTACAACACATACAATGTAAGTACAGCAACCAATCGTTCATGCCCCCAGAGGACCAGAAGGGAGACTGCGACACAGGACAGATACAACATATCCCCACAATGCATCATGGTTTCCTCCTCTCTGTCCCGGAGACAACCGGGGAGCAATCCAATTATCTCTCAGGACAAAGGGAAATCGCCAATACACATGTGGATACAACAGGACAGACATCACCATTTAAACACACAATGGCACAATAGAAACACACCCAGCATATTCCTCCCAAGCTGACAAGTTACACTTATTATAAATTGTTACAACTTTGTGAGTTTACATTGTCCATCCATTTAACTTACATCAATGTAAACAGTATAACTTGGGGACAAACCTATCCAAAATTCACTTGAATAGGTTCAGGGGTTTAAAAGTTAGTATGGGCCATAATCCTGAGGCAAGAGGCTGGTAAACAGGCCTCTCCAAAACCCAGTGGCGAGGTTGGTTTCGCCACAGTGACAGTGCAAAAAATACCTCCTTGTAATGCCCCCAGTTGAGCTAATGTCCCCATGATGTGCTCCTCTCCCCCCTTCCTCCTAGTGCCCCCATAATGTATCAGTATAAAATGCCCCATATATAGTGCACCAGTAGATGCTCTCAGTGTCCCCCATAATTTGCAATTATAAAATACCCCTTCTTAGTGCCCCCTGTAGATGACCCCATAGTACTCCTCTCCCCCACAGTACCCACCATAATGTGTCCCAGTATAAAACGCTACTGTACAGAGCCCCCCATATAAAATACCCCTTCTTTGTGGCCTCCGTAGATGCCCCTATAGTTTCCACCAATAATGTGCCAGTAAAAAGTGCCCCCAATAATGTGCCAGTAATAAGTGCCCCCATAGATGCCCCCCAATAATGTGCCAGTAAAATGTGCCCCCATAGATGCCCCCCATCATGTGCCAGTAACAAGAGGGCCCCCCCATCATGTGCCAGTAACAAGAGGCCCCCCATCATGTGTTAGTAACAAGAGCCCCCCCATCATGTGCCAGTAACAAGAGCCAGTAAGAGCCAGTATGATGCCCCCCATCATATGCCAGTAACAAGAGGGCCCCCCCGATCATGTGCCAGTAACAAGAGCCCCCCCCCATCATGTGCCAGTAACAAAAAGGCCCCCCTATCATGTGCCAGTAAAAGTATTTTAATACATATTTAAAAAAAATTGCAATTGCGGGCTGCTGCTGGGCCTATTTTCATGCAGGGGCCTGGAGCTGCAGCTCCATCCGCCCCTACGTTAATCCGGCCAGGCCTATACCATCTCCAGATGCTGTAGTCATTACACCTGTCTGGTTCTATGGTCCTCCATCTCCAGACGCTGTAGCCATTACAGTGCACCATGCAGCCATATTTCTCCAGGCATATTTCTCCAGTAGCCACTGCACCTGCCTGGTTCTAGTGTGCACCAAGCAGCCATATTGCTTCCTTCATAGGTAGAGTACCTGTACCATCTCCAGATGCTGTAGTCATTACACCTGTCTGGTTCTATGGTGCACCATGCAGCCCTATTTCTCCCTTGCCAGGTGAAGTATAGATGCCATCTTCAAATAACGATCCTTCCTCATGACAAAAGTGAATACTCATACTCTGGTTTAAGTAGATATGGCTACTAATTACTAGGTGGACATAGCATAAAATGCTCCCACACATTCATTCAGTAATACAATTAATTTGTACAAAAATGAATTGTATTACTGAACGAATGTGTGGGCGTATTTTATGCTAACTATGTCCACCTGGTAATTAGTAGCCATGTCTACTTAAACCAGAGTTTGAGTATTCACTTTTGTCATGAGGAAGGATCGTTATTAGTTGATCCGAAACGAGTAGATGTGATTGTACTGTCGGTTTTTACTGCACAAGAAGAATAAAGGCTGTCACTATTTTGAATCTGGACATCTGGATCTTTTCTTTGTTATTTATGGACTCCTGCGCATGGTTCCCGGCGCAGTCCGTGCTTCCCGTGTGTATTTAAGCCACTACTTATTTTTCTTGTTACGTCTGTCCTGCAGGGTACGAAGCATTGCGAACACCAGCCGCTACTGCAGATTTCGGGTCATCGATGGACATTCTCTCTGATATGGCTGTGACAGGACTAGTAAGCGCCACACACCTACCTGGTGGGTGGAATGTTCTGTTGGTAGCTGGTTTCTACATGCCAGTGTAGTCTCTCCCGGCTTCCCCTGGCGACTTCTGCATTCTTTCGGACTTTTGGATTTCTGAACTTTCTTTTACAAAATCCAGGGTGCTGTACTTGCCCCTTATGGGATAGTGTTATACAGATTGCTAGTCACTACACTTGGGAGGGTTGGTTAACCATGGCCAATGTTTTTTCTCCTAGGGTGGATACATTTAATTTTTTATTGATATTCTGGCTATTGTTATCCTCAGGTGGTCCAGTTCTGTGGACCCTTCTTGAGCGTCTGACTGGGTAATCCTGCTTGGAGTCCCTGCCCCAATGATTCTTACACCATCTAGCTGGCTGGTTCCCTCTGGGGAAGCTACTCAAGGCATCTCTGACCGCACATGCTATCAATGACAGCTGCTTCTTTGGGTCCGGTTTGGTTCTTTTCCCTGCTGGGTCCCCATAGGTGTGTTGCCCTCTTGAGATTCTAACCTCTCTTCCCGTTCCCCTAGGTCAAGTACCTGGTATCTGGGAGTTTATTGCTATGATTTGCAATTTACATTGTATTGGTCACTTTTGAGATGGAGCTTTCCCTAGTTTTGAGAACTTTTCCTCCTTAAGCTGTTTGGAGTCCTCTCCCTTTACTCCAATATCTCTCAGACAAGTGTGTTTCCGCTTGTATTACCAGGGCCTGCTACTGGTTTCCTTTTTAGTGAGACTTCATGTGGCCAGGGATATCTCTGGTATTACATTTTACAGCGATATTTTGCTAGTTTTTCAGAGGCTTGATCGTCGCCTGCTTTTTATGGGAAGCAGGTCTTTATGTTCTCTTCTCCTGGCCATTACCTAGGACCCCCTCCTCCTCCAGGGGTTGGCTAATTTCTCTAGCAGGATGGAGTTTCCACCTTCTCATAAGGTGTTTCTCTTGTCCCACCTGCCTTGCTGTGGAAGGAGGCTTGCTCCCTTCCCATGGTGAGTACTTGCTATGATTCCTCTCAATCGTTTAGCCTCCAGTGCTTACTTGTTACCTCTCTACTCTGGCCTTTACATGGGTTGGCCACGGACAGACCGTGTTTTTTGGTCTGAGACAATTTAGAGTGTTTCCTTGCTGGGTCCTCTTACTGGTCGGGTCCCTTTGCTTCCAGGTCTTCTGAATCACCTTCCTTTTGCTGAGGCACAGGGTCTTTTAGCCTGTTTCCAGGAAGTTTTTTTTCTTGGTTAAGGACTGCTTCCTTCCTTTTTCCAGGCACCCTCATAGTCTATTTTTTCTTTTTGGGACTGTCCTCTTATGAATTCTCCTCCTTGAGCATCCTTCTATATGCAGAGCGCTAGGTGTTTACCAACAGACGTTGCTGTGCTGCTCTCCTGTTTCTTCAGGGAGAGCCCAGGTTTTTCCTGATCCTTCCTTGAGCTCTCTAGTGCGCACTTGTTCTGTTCTTGCTCCTAGTGCAGGACATCCAGCCCTGCTCCCTATCCTCTAGCGCTTTATTTTTCCCACCTTGGGTGGAGCTGGGTGCTTACCTTTGTTGCTTCTTGCAGGCCTTGTTTCCCAGGCACTGGTCTTTGGGATCCTGACGGTCGCCCATATTTTTCCTTTTCTTTGGAACCATTTCAGGCTTTCTTTGGAACCATTTCATGCTATGGCCTCTCCTGGTCCGGTTAGGTCACAGGGTTCTCCAGCACCTGTGCATCCAACTTTTTGCATATTTTCTTCCCACCCTCGGGGACTTCTTTTGGACGTCCCATGGTGCTGTGTCCTACAATGACATAAACGAGAAAACTAGATTTTTGTACTTACCGTAAAATCCCTTTCTCATTCAATTCATTGGGGGACACAGATCCCACCCTTTGTTTTGACTTCTTTTCCTGTCACCGGGCTGCTGTTCTTGTTTCCTTTCCTGGTCCAGGACATGTTGGTTCTTCTTCTCCTACTGCTATTGGTACAAACTGATTAGCCTAGTGGCTGTGGAGAAGGTATAGCCCACCTAGGCGGAGCCAACCTTTTTAATATCTAGTGTCGCCTCCCAGTGGTAGCTGGGCATATACCCATGGTGCTGTGTCCCCCAATGAATTGAACGAGAAAGGGATTTTAAGTACAAAAATCAAATTTTTTCATGCATTCTCCCATTAGATGGGAATCCTGGACATGTAACCAGACTTTTATAGTATATATTGTATGTATAATACGCCATAAGTACAGTATTTCAGTTGGTAATACCCCTTTAACTTTTTATTTTCGGCCCTTGGGATTCCTTCACTCTGGCAATGTGGCCCCCCAACCAGAAAAAGTTGTGCACCCCTGCCTTAGCCTGTATGAGCTGGTCCCTACCGCTTGGCACTGTGCATCTCCAAGTAGGAGTGAGTTCCTTCAGCTGCAAATCCACCAAGTCTGGCATGTCTGCTTGGCGGAGTCCTGGTCCGCCAAGATCACACCATAAACGGAAGAGACTGGTTTCCAAAGGTTAACCCCTTGTACCACGGTTTCAACAGCTCCACATTTCAGGGTTATAATCTCTTTTTCAAACTGTGTACCACACACATGCCGTAACTGGAAGTAATGGTAGAGACTTGACTATGGCAAGTTAAATTACTGTATTCAAACTAGTGTAAGAATGGAAAAGCCCCCGTCATATAGCTGGGTAACATATTTCAGCCCATGTTGTGGGCGAAATTCAAAATCGGGCAAATATTGCAGCTCGGGGTGAATGGGGTTATGCCATTGTGGGAGGTAAGGAGACCTTGAGCAGGCATATCCACAAAAGCGGTCCAACTTGCTACTGTAGCAGTCATATTTTCAGGATTTCCTTAGTATTGAGCAGGTGATATAATTAGTGTTAATGCATCTGGACTTACCACAGGTATTCATTCTTTTGGATATTCCCAAATCATGACTGGCAGGTGGGCCCTGAGGATTAGATTTGAGAAACACTGGTTTAGTCCACAAGAAAGGGGATAAAAGCCTGTCGATGGCAGTAAAATGGGAGTTAGGAAGTTTAAGGGAGATACTGTGTATAAATAAAGAAGTTTGGACAGTAGTACCATTTTAAATATATTAATGTGCCCCATGAAGGATAGAGGCAAGTATGCCCTTGCCAACAGCTTGGGGGTAATATGCTCCATGGCAGGAACTACAGTACAGACCAAAAGTTTGGACACACCTTCTCATTCAAAGAGTTTTCTTTATTTCCATGACTATGAAAATTGTAGATTCACACTGAAGGCATCAAAACTATGAATTAACACATGTGGAATTATATACATAACAAACAAGTGTGAAACAACTGAAAATATGTCATATTCTAGGTTCTTCAAAGTAGCCACCTTTTGCTTTGATTACTGCTTTGCACACTCTTGGCATTTTCTTGATGAGCTTCAAGAGGTAGTCCCCTGAAATGGTTTTCACTTCACAGGTGTGCCCTGTCAGGTTTAATAAGTGGGATTTATTGCCTTATAAATGGGGTTGGGACCATCAGTTGCGTTAAAGAGAAGTCAGGTGGATACACAGCTGATAGTCCTACTGAATAGACTGTTAGAATTTGTATTATGGCAAGAAAAGAGCAGCTAAGTAAAGAAAAACTAGTGGCCATTATTACTTTCAGAAATGAAGGTCAGTCAGTCAGCCGAAAAATTGGGAAAACTTTGAAAGTAAGGGCTATTTGACAATGAAGGAGAGTGATGGGGTGCTGCGCCAGATGACCTGGCCTCCACAGTCACCGGACCTGAACCCAATCGAGATGGTTTGGGGTGAGCTGGACCGCAGAGTGAAGGCAAAAGGGCCAACAAGTGCTAAGCATCTCTGGGAACTCCTTCAAGACTGTTGGAAGACCATTTCAGGGGACTACCTCTTGAAGCTCATCAAGAGAATGCCAAGAGTGTGCAAAGGAGTAATCCAAGCAAAAGGTGGCTACTTTGAAGAACCTAGAATATGACATATTTTCAGTTGTTTCACACTTGTTTGTTATGTATATAATTCCACATGTGTTAATTCATAGTTTTGATGCCTTCATAGTCATGAAAATAAAGAAAACTCTTTGAATGAGGTGTGTCCAAACTTTTGGTCTGTACTGTACATTAAGCTGGATAAACATACCCACGTTTCTATGTACCACCATTCCTAAATATGTGAAAGTTTCAACCACTAACAGTTGAGATCTAGGGGTCAAACTATTCAAGGCAGGTGCATCCACTAGGCACAAACTGGATTTTGCACAGTTAACCTTCAAGCCAGAGTGCCTACCATAACTCTCAACTGTACCCAGAAGTGCCTGTAGGGATTTCTCAGTGTCCAATAAGTACATTACCATGTCATCCGTGTAAAACGACAAATTTTCAGTGATACCAGGCACATGCCATCCTTCTGTCAGGGAACTGTTATTAATCAGGACAGAGAGGGGTTCCATGACTAAAGCAAAAAGCAGAAGCACCAATGGACCCTAGAATCGTAGCTTTTTAAAAAGAGGAAGGTAATCCTTGATGCTCATATGCATATTCAAACATACTTTTAAACAGGTAAGCGCACCCTCAACTTGAACCATTCAACCTGGAAGCAGTCCGGGGGTGTTCCCCAGAGTCAGAGAACCAAGAGCCTGGTTGTGGGGCTGTGATGCTTAGTACAAACTATCTCGACAGGGTCGGAAGGACAATTAATAATATTCTTTATTTATATAGCGCCAACATATTCCGCAGCGCTTTACAATCAGGATGTTCAAGTACAAACCGAGTCATAAATAACATAGCAGCAAACAGGTCAACAATCAAATAAAGAGGAATAAGGGCCCTGCTCGCAAGACCTTACAATCTGTGAGGAGATGGGGGTGAGACAAAAGATAAGTGCTTGTTTTGTACAATGGTCCAGCCATCTTAACACAATAGATACAGTATATGGCTACATGAGCCAGTCACCAGGGAATATCTGTAGTGCTTCTGAGTGCATGAGGTGTGGTGGATACTGACGGATCAGGTTCAGAAGAATAATTCAGAAGAGGGTTCCGCTGAATTAAGGAGAGATATATCAGGGGATTCGAGAGGGTAACCTAACCTAACCTGTTTTTAGGGGCACCTAAAACTGTGGATGTTATACATCAACCTAATTGCTTGAGATAGGGTTTATTATTTTTAACCCCTCCATCACTATTTTACTAAGCATTCTGTATTAAGAATGCTATTACCGTATTTTTCACCCTATAAGACGCATTTCCCCCCCCCCCCCAAAAGTGCATCTTATGGGGCGAATGCTGCCGTTTACACTGATACACAGTGGCTGGCGTGTGTATCAGCGAGGAGGGGCTGGGGGCCGGGGGCCGGCATTTAGTTTTGTAATGGCAGCGGGGCCCGGTGCAGTCACTGTATTCTATTTCACCGGGCCCCGCTCACTGTACTAATCGTAACTTTTAACTATAGAATATGTTCGATCCAGCAGCCTGTACTTACGACCGCAGGAGGCTTGGCGGGCGGGCACTGGCAGCGTAACTTCCTACGTCACGTGCCTGCTCTGCCCACTTTATGAATGAAGCAGGCGGCGCGGGCACATGATGTAGTTAGTTATGCTATGCCTGCTATGGTCGTAAGTACAGGCTGCTGGATCGAACATATTCTATAGTTAAACATTGCCTGCAGTTACCTTAAAAAATCGAGCATTTTCCCGCAATGCACCCGCATCTTGTTCAGCCCGCACACGCGACGCCCGTGTGAAAAAGACCTAAGTGCAATGATAAATCTGGCTTATAGTTTGCAACTTTTTAATGCCATTTTTCAGAAACAAGGGAAATGATAAATCTCCCCCTCTATTCATGGCTTAAAGGGTTTCTGTCACCCCAATTTTCGCTATTAAACAGGCTGACATTATAGATGTGAAAATGTCACCTGAATTTAACTCTGCATTTCTTTTATTTAAGTATGCCCCTGTTTTCGTGTAATTTTAACTTTTATTATATACAAATGAGCCTCTAGGTTGCACCTGGTCCTAGAGGCTCCGTTCGCCCACCTCATTTCCACGCCCATCTGTCTTTATTGACAGGGCCAGGCCAGCGTTGGTTCTCCTGCTGGCCCCGTCTGCCGTGTAAATCTTGCGCCTGCGCCGTCCCGTTCAGTATTCGGCACAAGCGCAGTGAGAATGCAGCTGTCATTTAACCCCATAAGACCGGGCTTATTTTTAATTTCGCATTTTGATTTTTCCTCCACACGTTCCAATAGCCAAACCTTTTATTTTTTCATTAACATAGTCATATGATGGCTTATTTTTTGCGGGGCAAGATGCATTTTTAATGGCACCATGTCTTGTGTGGAAAAGGGGAAAAACAGGAGAAATTCTTTGTGGGGTAAAATTGAAAAAAGAAACCCCCAAATTCTGCCAAGGTTTTTGGGGTTTTGGCATCACGGCATTTGTTGTGTGCTAAAAAAGACATGATGTCCTTGTTATGCAGGTCAATACGATTACGGTAATACCAAACTTGTAAAGTTTTTATTTTGTTGTATTACTTTAAAAAAAAAAATATAATAATTTTTTAAAAAATAGATATTTTCTTTGCACCACCAATGCAGCCATAACTTTTTTTTGTATTTTGAGCTGTATGAGGGATTGGTTTTTGCAGAATGAACTGTAGTGTTTACTGGTGCCATTTTTCTGGTGAATTGTGTGTTTTTCATTTTATTTCTCTTACAGCATTCACTGCACAGGAATTTTTTCAAATATTTTAATAGTTCAGACATTTTCAGATGTGGCGATACCAATGTTTATTTTTTTTATTGTTTATATATTTTATATATAAAATTGGGTAAGGGGTTGCTTTAAACTTTTAATATATATATTTTTTATGTTTTATGTAATAACTATTAGCGCCTTTAGGGGGCTAGAACTTGGGATCTTTTGATCCCTTGTCCTAGTCACCCTAAGGCCTCTTTCACACGGCCGTGCCCGTGCTGCGGTCCGCAATGCACGGGCACCAACCGTGGGGCAGCAGCATGCAGATCGCGGACCCATTCCCTTAAATGGGGTCCACGATCCATCTGTTCCGCAAAAAGATAGAACAAGTTCTATATTTTTGCGGAACACCACGGAAGCACTCCGGAATGGGTCCGTATCTGTGATGCAGAATGCACACGGCTGGTGACCCATGTATTGCGAAACCATCGTATGCGGCCAGCAATACGGTCACGGAACTAATACGTTTGTGTGAAAGAGGCCTAATAGAGATCTATTAGGCCCCTTTCAGACTAGCAGGTGTCACGCTGCGGATTTGCAGTGCAGCACCCGGGCTGAACTTCCAGCACTGTCGGGGTTGCATAGTATCATATTGATTTATGATACTATGTAACCCTTAGGCTGGGTTCACACCTGAGCGTATTCGGTATGCGCTTTTTAGAGGCGTTTTTATCGGGCGTTTTTGAGGTGTATTTTGGGGCGTTTTTGTATTTTGGAAATGCGCGTAATACGCGCGTTTGTGTGATTGACCACAGAGGCATCCAATGAAAAACTGCCATGTCTACACTTGAGGTGTCTAATGAAAGAGACTTCCTGCGGAGCTATTTCCTGTGTGTTTTCCTGTGTGAGTAGAGTGTGGTAAGTTGGCTGGAGGACTACGTAGCGAGACGCCGGCAGTGTCCCGCGCCGCTCAATCCTCGCCTAACTAACGAAAGACACAAACGAAAGATAAGAACTGAAAGGGAGGTAAGAAGATTTGTTCCACAAAAATACATATGTCATTGGCATGGGACTGCAACAAATGTAATATTCGCCTTATCGCATCATTGCACAATATTATGTGAAACAAAGTTGCTATTTGAGATACACTATATAGCAGAAGCCCGAATACAGATTTTCATTTGTATGTCTACACACCATAATTGGAGTCTATTAGTTGCAGAGCACTTTATCACTGTGCAATTATATAGACACCTCAACATCTATTGTGGAAATAAGGAACCATTCCCACCTACGAATATCCGTGGACTTTTTGAGCTTTTATGACAATTGTATTTTATTATATTTTAACTATATTGTACACGTGTTCACCTAAGTATTATTGCGGTTTAATTAAATTTTATTCAAGACCTAATGAAGTGTGCTCACCCATAATTTTGGTTTTCTAATTAATTATTCATCACTAGAGGGTGGGTGTCCCTCTATCTTGGTTTTCGTAGCACCTTATCCACAATTTTGCCTAGAGTGAGCCACCGCCCTTAAGTATAGAGTGTGGAACAGTCTATAATAACCATGGATCTCTGCAAAAGACGGCAAACAGCAGCAATAGTATCAGCAGTGCTTATTATGCGTTTGAGGAGAAGGAGACTGAACAGGCGACAGTTCTGGGTCCATCCAGTGATTGCGAACCATGAGATCTCCCTCATTCCACGTGAGCGGGCACCAATCTGCATTCGTGTGGTGGTGGTGCTGTGCCCCAGGTTGGTGGAGGGATAACCATAGGACGAATGTGTTCATGGCTGCCATGTGTCGTGAAGGTGTTGCATGGGTGTTTGTGGGTATGTTTGAGGCGTGTGTATGTGCATGGGTGGTGCATGTAGAGGCGCAGTAGTCTGATGTGTGGTACCATAAGGTGGAATGAAGGAGTCAATACAGCGTGTGATTGCTTCCTGTACTTCAGTCTGTCGATTCCTGGGCACCCTTTTCATTTTGTCCTCCAAGCTCAGGAGGAAATGGGCCTCGTACGAGAGTCTGGGGGCCGGATGGGCAATGGCATCCAGGCAATCAATCAGCCGGTCCTCTTCTCGTTCCGGCCTCTTTCTCCGTGATCTGGGATTGGCCCTACCACTGGTTGGTTCCTGGGCAGGTGGGGCAGTAGGTCTGGGGGGATTTGGTGGCGGTGTACTTGCGGGCCCAGTAGAGACGCAGGCGTCACTTTCCCTGGTGGCCTCCTCATCTTCCTCATCCTGCCTCTCTGTAGCCTTCCAGCTACTGTCAGTGCTGTAAAAAAGTAAAGTATATATAAGTACGTGCAATATATGATTATGAATTAATGTACTGTCACACATAACCCTCACAAACATTCGTAGTGAATTGACCTACCTACGCATTTCTGTGCAGGGCACTAGAAAAGCCAATTGCTCAGAGTGAACGTAGCTTGATGGGGCCATTGCAGCAGCTCCGCTTCTGTACTCCCGCTCCTTGCGTCGGTGCCGCATGAAGGCATCCTTGAGGCTCTTCCATTTTGATTTCAGGGCATTGACTGTTGAAAAAAGATATAAATATCAACTAATGTAATTTATCTTTCCTTTTCCATATCTTAGGTATTTAGCAACTGGACAGTCATTGGTCAGTCTGCACTATGCCTTCATGATTGGTAAATCGACAGCAAGCGACATCATCCGGGAAACATGCAGTGCCATATGGGATGTCCTTTATGCTGTTGTGATGTCCAAACCAAACAAGGATGAGTGGCAGAAAATTGCCCACACATTTTACCAAACATGCAATTTTCCTAATTGTGTGGGGGCGCTAGACGGAAAGCATATCCGCGTGATAAAACCCAAGAGGAGTGGCAGTAGATTTTTTAATTATAAGAAATACTTTTCCGTTGTACTTTTTGCCGTATCTGATGCCAACTACTGCTTCAGATACATAGATGTTGGATCATATGGAAGCAGCTCAGACTGCAGTATTCGCTCATTCAGATTTTGGACGAATGTTGAGTACCAATGCTCTGGACCTTCCGGGGAACACCAAGCTGCTTGGCACCGCTGATCCGGCCATGCCTTTCGTATTTGTAGGTGACGAGGCATTTGCTCTGGGTGAGCATCTTATGAGACCCTACTCAAGCCGAGGACTGTGCCTTGAGAAAAGGGTCTTTAATTATAGACTAACCAGAGCTCGCAGGGTGGTGGAGTGTGCATTTGGCATACTGTCAAACAAATGGCGCTTTCTGCATTCTCCAATCAACCTGAAATTGGAGAACGCCATCTCTGCGGTTAAGGCAGTTTGTTGCCTTCACAATTTTGTACGACAAAGGGATGGATTCAATTTTGCGGATTCATTGGTGCATTCCATGGAGAGTACAAATTGCATCGGCGTCCGTGGTACCACACATGGAGCCACCATAAGGGACAAGTTTGCGGCCTATTTCATATCACCGGAGAGGGAGGTGCCATGGCAATTGCAAGCGATACAAGCTTAAAGGGCTTCTGTCACCCCACTAAACTCATTTTTTTTTTTTGTGTACTTACACTCACCTAAAGAATTTTTAGGAACACCATACTAATACGGTGTTGGACCCCCTTTTGCCTTCAGAACTGCCTTAATTCTACGTGGCATTGATTCAACAAGGTGCTGATAGCATTCTTTAGAAATGTTGGCCCATATTGATAGGATAGCATCTTGCAGTTGATGGAGATTTGAGGGATGCACATCCAGGGCACGAAGCTCCCGTTCCACCACATCCCAAAGATGCTCTATTGGGTTGAGATCTGGTGACTGTGGGGGCCATTTTAGTACAGTGAACTCATTGTCATGTTCAAGAAACCATTTTTCCAGTCTTCAACAGTCCAATTTTGGTGAGCTTGTGCAAATTGTAGCCTCTTTTTCCTATTTGTAGTGGAGATGAGTGGTACCCGGTGGGGTCTTCTGCTGTTGTAGCCCATCCGCCTCAAGGTTGTGCGTGTTGTGGCTTCACAAATGCTTTGCTGCATACCTCGGTTGTAATGAGTGGTTATTTCAGTCAACGTTGCTCTTCTATCAGCTTGAATCAGTCGGCCCATTCTCCTCTGACCTCTAGCATCCACAAGGCATTTTCGCCCACAGGACTGCCGCATACTGGATGTTTTTCCCTTTTCACACCATTCTTTGTAAACCCTAGAAATGGTTGTGCGTGAAAATCCCAGTAACTGAGCAGATTGTGAAATACTCAGACCGGCCCGTCTGGCACCAACAACCATGCCACGCTCAAAATTGCTTAAATCACCTTTCTTTCCCAATCTGACATTCAGTTTGGAGTTCAGGAGATTGTCTTGACCAGGACCACCCCCCTAAATGCATTGAAGCAACTGCCATGTGATTGGTTGACTAGATAATTGCATTAATGAGAAATAGAACAGGTGTTCCTAATAATTCTTTAGGTGAGTGTATAATCCCTATCCTGCGATATATCTATACATTATGTTATTAATCATTTTCGTTCAGTAGATATGTCAAAAAACGTACTTTAATAATATGCTAATTACCTGTCTACCAGCAAGTAGGGCGTCTACTTGCTGGTAGCAGCCGCAAAAAAACGCCCCCTCCTCCTGTTGATTGACAGGGCCAGCTACGATCTCCTCCTCCGACTGGCCCTGTCAGCATTTCAAAAATCGCGCGCCTGTGTTGATTCGGCGCAGGCGCTCTGAGAGAAGGAGGATCGCTTCCTCAGCACTCCCTCAGTGCGCCTGCGCCGATGACGTCTTCTCTTTCGCGTTTTTAAATAGGAAACAAGCAAACGCCCATTTAGACGCGTTCCCGCTGAAGTCTATGGGCGGGAACGCGCGACAATACGCCCCAAAGAAGCTCCTGTACTTCTTGAGGCGTAGGGCGTTTTACAGCGCGTTCCTATGCGCTGTAAAACGCTCAGGTGAGAACCATGCCCATATGGAATCATTGGTTTTTGCCTGTTGAGCGTTTTACAGCGCGTAGGAACGCGCTGTAAAACGCTCAGGTGTGAACCCAGCCTTAGAGATCTGGAATGTACTGGATAACACTGACAATGCTGTCAGTGTTAGGCCTCATGCACACGGCCGTTCTTTTGGGCCGCATCCGAGCCGCTGTTTTTGCGGCTTGGATGCGGACACATTTACTTCAATGGGGCCGCATCCGTTGCTCCACAAAAAAAATATAACCTGTCCTATTCTTGTCCGTGTTTTGCAGACGAGAATAGGCAGTTATATTAATGGCTGTCCGTGCCGCTCCGCAAATTTCGGAACACACACAGACGCCATCCGTGTTTTGCAGATCCGCAATTTGCGGACCGCAAAACACACAACAGTCGTGTGCATGAGGCCTTATTTAATACATTCCAGACCTCTAAGGGTTACATAGCATCATAAATCAATATAATACTATGCAACCCCGGCAGTGCTGGAAGTTCAGGCTGGGTGCTGCGCTGCGAGTCCGCAGCGAGACAGTCGATCATCTGAAAGGGGCCTTCACACATGACAGATTTTGTGGCAGAAAATTCCACAACTGAAAATAAGTTTGAATTTGAATGGGGCAGCAAGCATATGGATTTCTGCAAGCCTCGTTAAGCCCCTTTCACACAAGCGAGTTTTCTGCGCGGGTGCAATGTGTGAAGTGAACGCATAGCACCCACACTGAATCCTGACCCATTCATTTCAATGGGTTTGTGCAAGAGTGTTTATTTTCACGCATCATTTCTGCGTTGCGTGCGAATCTCAGCATGTTCTATATTCAGAATTTTTCACGCAGCCCTGACCCCATAGAAGTGAATGGGGCTTCAGTGAAAAACGTATTGCATCCGGATCCAATCCAGATGCAATGCGTTTTTCACTGATGGTTGCTAAGAAATGTTGTTTGTATATCTTCAGGTTTTAAAAAAAAAAAAAAATCAAAACTGATTGCACCTGCGTGGAAAAAACTGAAACACTGAACGCAATTGCAGACAAAACTGATTGAATTTGCTTGCAAAATGGTGCAATTTTCACTGAACGCATCCAGACACAATCCAAATCGTTTGTGTGAAAGAGACCTTAAGGTGAATGGAACTGATTTTCAGACGCAGAATTTTCTGACACAAAAACTGCAGTGTATGAAGGCACCCTTAGGGCTCATGCACACGATCGTATGTATTTTGCGGTCCGCAAAAAATACAGATGACATCTGTGTCTATTCCCTATTTTGTGGAATTAAACAGCTGGCCCCTAATAGACCAGTCCTATCCTTCTCCGTAATGCAGACAATAATAGGACATGTTCTATTTTTTTGGCAGAACAGAAATATGGACATACGGAAACGGAATGCATATGGAGTACCTTCAGTTTTGTTTTTTTTGCTGACCCATTGAAATGAATGAATGAATGGTTCTGTATACAGTCCGCAAAAAATAGGGAACGGACGCGGAAAGAAGATGAGTTCGGCTGGGTATAGCCAATTGTGTCTCAATTGCGGGGACACTGATTGGAAGGAAGAGGGCGCCGCATACCTCCCAGATTTTGCAATCGCTGCATCTGAGGGGTTAAATGACAGGGTTTGGCTGAATCGCTGTTTCCTCTCATTGCGGCTGGGTGCCTGCTGTACTATACAGCCAGCGCCTGCCACGTATCGAGTGGGCTCACCACAGCATACAATTGCAGGGGCGTTAATAGTTCAAATCAATTAGTTGAGCAGTGATGGCCAGTTCGCCGGCGAACACATGCGGGCAGCCATCTTAACTCACAAGTCCGGCGATGCACAGGTAAATCCTTACCTGTGCCGGTCTGAAACAAATGCGGTCACTGGGAGCAGGCAGCTCCGAGAACAGCCCGATGCCTGCATGTGTTCGCGGGCGAACTGGCCATCACTGTAGTTGAGCTTCAAAAAGTTGCAGTGTAGCCCAGGCCAAAGCGTCCATATTTACCATCTGTACAGCTGGTAAATTGGGAACAAATAGGCCATCTCCAAACTGTGTGGGGCAGCCCTGCGCATTTTGGATCTCGGAGACTCGGACACCCTGAATTTCCAAGGACTGTCTGAAAAATCTTAACAGTTGGCAACTATGCACTGTACTTTGAAAAAAAAATAATATAATTGATATGTCATAGCGACATATGAAAGGTCCAGGTGGGGGTGTGAGAAGTGAGATTATTGTAGAAATCTATGGCTCCATTTTGATTCCATCTCATGCAGTGAACAGAGGGTGCGCTTCTCTCCTCCTTCTAGCCATGGCAGGGCACTGATCAAAAGTTTTAATACATCTCTCCGACTTTTCAAAATGCAGGAACACTTTATGAAAGTATTTTTTTTAAATTGTCAGCCAACCCCTTTAAAGATACCAATGCTCTGCCTGACTGCGGCAGGAGGGACATTTCAATGGCGCTCCATTACTAGTTATCATTATGGACCTCTAGAGCTCATTGTGGAGAGTCCTTACACTACAAGAGTTATGGTAAAGCGCCATCTAGTGGTGGAGATGAAGGCAGCGCTTGGCTCATCCACCGTTTAGAGGGCCGTTCTCTTGCCACATAATAATGGAATTGGAGACAGCCGCCCCCGGTGATGGCAGGCTGCCCTCCTTCCCGCAGAGCTCCTACAGCCACCGCCATCACCACAGTAAACACCGGAACACGGAGAAGGCGGGTGACCCGGAAATGAAGGGACTGCCCGCCGTCTGCACTCACAGGAAATATTTCCAGGGCGCCGTGATCACGCGAGAGTTGTCCTCGGCGCTAAAATGGCGGCACCTGGGACCGGTGGACCGTCTGGAGCGGTGGATGATGCGTTTTCCAAGTATTACAACGAGGTGACGTAATTACCGTGTTAGCACGGGGAGTGTGGTGTGAACAGGCGGGAGAGGGGTCTTGTATTCGGGAAGGAGCGATTCTCTGCGGTGACCATGACTACCTGGACATAGCATCTGCTGGTTCTTCCTATAAAGCCTCGAGCCTCATATCGTATGAGGAGCCTCCATGTTCTGCCCAGCTATTTAGTGTCTATTGGGCTTCTGTATGGACAGTGGGTGCTGGGTGACAGGTGCCATCCTGTACTGGGAAGCGGCACAGCGCTATTCAAGTCTATGGGAAGGACTGCCATGCTGGGTACATGGCTCAGCGCTGAGGCTTCTTCATCTCCAGGATTGTTGAACTCCTAGAGGTTGGATTCCCATTGAATAGTGCCGCCATATCCTAGTGATATACCGGTATGTCACTTTAGTAGATGGGAGAATCCCTTTAGTGTTTGCTAGAATTCTGTACCCAGTATAAAGAAGAGGGCATGTAGTGTGGCATGAAGATGAGTGCCTCCTGCTATGGCACAGCATCTCTCAATGAAAGCAGCCTTTTAATAAACTTGGCGCCTTTTTCTGCGACTGAAAATATTTGTATTGCTACCTGTTCTGTAAAAAAAATTTTTTTGCCCTTTAAATATCACATATGCAAGTGGTAGACCAATAATTTGCCAGCCGCGAGATCGCGCTATGTTCCCAGCCACTATTGCCCACTTTGACCCAGAATCTTTAGTGTGGGATGGGAATCGGTTTGCCTGTGCGTTCCTGTGTAACCGATATCAAGCCCCTCATAGGACTTAGAATCCCCACATATTCAAACACCCACATAATGTAAAGTCATCATTTATTGATGCAATTTAATACAATACTCAATGAAAAACATGATTGATACATTTTTTTTTTTTTTTTGCAGCAATACATGAAGTGCCATGACAAAACTATTCTCCCCGTAGATACACCCGGCTATATGTTAGGTATATCTCACAGGGGTGTATAATCTAATCAGTCATATCCTGCCCATGGTATTGAAAAAACACAATAAAAGAAGGCAACCCAAACTATTGCAAGAAACCAAGTCACAATGATCTATCCCAATTGGGCAAAAGGTTACTACATGTGTAATACAATCCTATAAAGGTAACGTAGATGGTTATAAAGGCATGGATATCACATACAGACCGCGGACAGAACACTGTGTGCGGTCTGCTTCCGTATGTCCGTTCTGTGGCATCCGCTAAAATATAGAGCATATCCTAGTCTTGTCCATTTTACGGATATAGAGGGCAAAACATTCTGTTCTGCAAAATGAGGGAGGCACACGGCCGGTATTCGTGTTTTGCGGATCCGCCATTTGCAGACCGCAAAACTGGCTACAGTCGTGTGCATGAGCCCTAACTATGTAATAGGTTCTGCACGTCCAAGTATTTCAGACATTGTTTTGCTGTCACACATTGTAACTTTATTCAGGTGGTAAAATTTATTGCATCTATTTATTAAAAAATGCAAAAAAAAAAGTTTAAAAATGGTCTTTTTCCTATTTTTAACTGCAATATTTAACGTATATACAGAAATACTGTTCAATACTTTTTATCAGAAACATATTTTCATATCTTTATTTTGGCTGCGCTTTCTAAAACGTTTTTTTTTTTTTTTTTTGTTGGCTGTCATCAGTATTCAGACCCCACAGTTTATTTTTTATTTTTTTTGCAGCAATTAACCCCTACACAACATCCGATGTACATGTGAGGGCGTTAAAGATGGCGCCCGTTCCAGAGTGGAGCGAGCGCCATAGCCGCTGGGTGTCTGCTGTTTCATACAGCGAACACCCACGGCTAATGTCGACGATTGGCGGTAATGCCGACTGAGGACACTTACCCCTCAGATGCCGGGGTCAAATGTGACCACAGCGTCTGAGAGCTCTACAACCTGGAAGCACGGGGTTCTATGCTAGTAATGAGCCTGTACTAGGTTTCCAGGCTCATTACCTGTATATCACAGTTCAAGCCAGCAGGTGGCAGCACTGAACTGTAATAAATCTATTTCTGTGTAGAATAATGGAGCAAATTGCATTATTCTATACAAATAGCAATCTGATGACTGCAAGTTGTGGTCCACCCCTTTTTGCAAAGTCAGAATGAAAATAAACAATGAAAAAAAATATATATCATGGGCTTCACAATGTACTATAAAAAAAAAAAAAAAGAAAAAAAAAAATATATATATATATATATATATATATATATATATATATATATTAAAAAAATCCCATAAGGTGAATGGTGTAAAGGGAAGAAAAAATGTCTGATTCGCCATTTCTTCAAAAAATAAATTGGTCAAAAGGTTTTAGCAAAAAACTACAGATCGGCCTGTCAAAGATGAGCCCTCCCACATCTCTGTAGACATAACTATAAAAATGTTATGGGGGTCAGAATACGGCGATGACAAGAAAAAAATGATTTTCAAAAGTTTTTAATGCAAGAAAAACTACACATGTGTAGTATTGCCATAATCGTACTGACTCGGAGAATGAAGAGCAGTTTTACCGCATAGTGAACTCCCTAAAAACGAAATCTATTATAACTGTGGCAGAATTTTTATTTTTTTCCCAATTCCACCCCATTTTCACGCTTCCCTCTACATCGTATGGCATATTAAAATATGGTGGCATCAGAAAGTCTAACTTGGCCTGCAGAAAACAAGCCCTCATACCACTATGTCAACAGAAAAATAAAAACGCTATGGCTCTGGGAAGGCAGGGAGCACAAACAGTCGCTGCTTCAGGAAGGGGTTAATACTAACAGGTGGGGGGGGATTCTAATTTCTTACACCTAAGTGTCATTTTATTAAAAAAAAAAATTTTTTACAGAGCACATGAAAATGGAATACTCCCCAAAATGTATCACCCCGTTCTTCCCGCCTTCAGAAATATCTCTATTGTGGCCCTATTCTTATGGTGTGACACAGCAGGGCCCAAACCTAAAGGAGCACCCAATGGCTTTCACAACACAGATTGAAAATGTTTCATGCCCCACTGCGTGAATGGCGTTGAGCTGCCTGATCTATAGAAACCCCAGAAATGACCCCATATTAAAAGTTAGGTCCCCTAAAGAATGCATCTACTGCAAATTGTTATAGGAAGAAATAAGGGTATATATGGTTTTCTTCACATTCTTCATACATTTTTCACCTGAAGACATATAATAAATTATGGCGGGGAAAAACTGTGCTGTAGTGAAAGGGAGGAAAATGTATCCAGTTATGTTGCAGATTTGAGTTTCAAACTGACTGGTCGTACATGTCTCCAACAACCTGTATATGAGAGACGAACGTGCCAAGTGACGCGGTGCACACAATCAACCAGTGGATCACTAATCCCCAAAATGATGTCCGTATTTCTAGGCGTGTTGTCAGGCGTAAGAGGGCCACCAAAAACAAACTCTTAATAAAGCCCTTAGTGTACGGTGAGGAACAAGTCAATCATTGGAGAGCCTCCAAATAAAAAATGTCATGACACATTAAGGGCTCTTTCACACCTGCGTTCTTGTCTTCCGGCATAGAGTTCCGTCGTCGGGGCTCTATGCCGGAAGAATCCTGATCAGGATTATCCCAATGCATTCTGAATGGAGTGAAATCCGTTCAGGATGCATCAGGATGTCTTCAGTTCCGGAACGGAACGTTTTTTGGCCGGAGAAAATACCGCAGCATGCTGCGCTTTTTGCTCCGGCCAAAAATCCGGAACACTTGCCGCAAGGCCGGATCCGGAATTAATGCCCATTGAAAGGCATTGATCCGGATCCGGCCTTAAGCTAAACGTCGTTTCGGCGCATTGCCGGAGCCGACATTTAGCTTTTTCTGAATGGTTACCATGGCTGCCGGGACGCTAAAGTCCTGGCAGCCATGGTAAAGTGTAGTGGGGAGCGGGGGAGCAGTATACTTACCGTCCGTGCGGTTCCCCGGGCGCTCCAGAGTGACGTCAGGGCGCCCCAAGCGCATGGATCATGTGATCGCATGGATCACGTCATCCATGCGCATGGGGCGCTCTGACGTCACTCTGGAGCGCCCCGGGAGCCGCACGGACTGTAAGTATACCGCTCCCCCCGCTCCTACTATGGCAACCATGACTTTAATAGCGTCCTGGTTGCCATAGTAACACTGAAAGCATTTTGAAGACGGTTCCGTCTTCAAATGCTTTCAGTACACTTGCGTTTTTCCGGATCCGGAGTGTAATTCCGGCAAGTGGAGTGCACGCCGGATCCGGACAACGCAAGTGTGAAAGAGGCCTAAGGCCACTTTCACACCACCGTTTTTTTTTTTTTTTTTCTGTTTGCGTACCGTTTTTTGCGTTTCGTATACGGAACCATTCATTTCAATGGTTCTGCAAAAAAAAAAAATTAATAAATGAATGTACTCCGTATGCATTCCGTTTTTCTGTTCCGTTGAAAGATAGAACATCTCCTATTATTGCCCGCAAATCACGTTCCATGGCTCCTTTGAAGTCAATAGGTCCGCAAAAAAAGCGGAACACATACGGAAATGCATCCATATGTCTTCCGTATCTGTTCCGTTTTTGTGGAATCATCTATTGAAAATGTTATGCCCAGCCCAATTTTTTCTATGTAATTACTGTATATGGCATACTGAAAAAACGGACTGCAAAACTGAAAAAGCCATACGTTGGTGTGAAAGAGGCCTAATGTGAATGGAATTAACAGGACATAATCACAAAAAATGACATGATGTATGACTAGAATTCTGACCACCTGAGAAGGGGGAGGGAGGGGGGGCTTAAGGATGTAAGTGATGGTTGGAATAATCTGTAAACCGATTGCTTTGCAACATATGGAAAAACTCAAATTATGAAAATGAGGACCTTTAAAATTCACCCATTAATACATTCATATCTGGGTTATAGGGATTTAAGAATTATTCCAGCAGGAGGGCAATCGTAGGCTGGAAATTGTCACTAAAATAAATGAACCTCATGACTTCTGAAGTACAGGGGTGGCATAGGCAGGACTGGTTGCCCAGCAAGAGCGGGCTGACATTTTTTTTGTAACCAAGAACATTTGTGGGGGTTCACATTTTGGAACAGACAGATGTGTGCTTCTGCACAGTAAACCTAAACTCAATAAAATTATTTTGTGAGTGATCAAGTCCTGGAGTTAAAGGGGTTTTACAGGATTTTTAGATTGATGACGTATCCTCAGGATAGGTCATCAGTATCCGATCGGTGGGGGTCCTACACCCCGCACCCCCACGATCAGCTAGTTGGAGAAGGCTCCGTGCCAGCGCAGCTTTCCCTTCATTCTTTACCTGCTCGCTGTCGACATCACAACAGTGAGCAGGTGTAATTACACCTAAGCTGTCGCATTCACTTCTATGGGACAGCTCGTTCTTATACGCTTGAATAGTAATGAGCCATCCCATTGAAGTGAATGGGGCGGCTTCTTGTAATTACAGCAGGTAAACAATGAAGGCTGCGCTGGCACGGAGCCTTCTCTAAATCCAGCTGATCGGCGCGGGTGTGGGACCCCTGCCAGTCTGATATTGATGACGTATACTGAAGATAAACGTAGTGAAAATATGTGGGCTACAGCAGCATCTCCATTAACTTCTTTATTCAGGTATCCAAGGTGCGGTACAAAAAAAGCAACGTTTCGGCTAGAGATAGCCTTTGTCAAACGTTGCTTTTTTGTACCGCACCTTGGATACCTGAATAAAGAAGTTAATGGAGATGCTGCTGTAGCCCACATATTTTCACTACGTTCATCTTCACCGCCTTGGATCTGGGGTCTCTTTGGCTCAGCTGCTGCATTCCACGACTGAAGTTCTGGTAAACCTGCTTTGTGTGCTGCTCTTAAACCTTGTTTTCTGGTATACTGAAGATAAGTCATCAGTATTAAAATCTAAGAAAACCCCTTTTAATTGTACAAAAAATATATTGAAAAAAGTCCAATTCTAAGTGGTAAAATTTGTTTCACCGATTGAAAAATATGCTCCACAGCTGGTCCCAAAAGGATTTCGTTGTGTTTCCGTTCAGTTTTTCTGGTCTGTTTTTCAGTATGGCATATACAGTATACAGTAATTACATAGAAAAAATTGGGCTGGGCATAACATTTTCAATAGATGGTTCCGCAAAAACGGAACGGATACGGAAGACATACAGATGCATTTCTGTATGTGTTCCGTGTTCTTTTTTTTTGCGGACCCATTGACTTGAATGGAGCCACGGAACGTGATTTGCGGGCAATAATAGGACATCTTTCAACGGAAATACATAAACTGAATGCTTGCGGAACAAATTCCGTTTTTAATGCGGAACCATTGAAATGAATGGATCCGTATACGGAACACAAAAAAACGGCCCATACACTCGCAAAAAAAACGATCGTGTGAACTAGGCCTAACTACTACTGTGGTGTCTGTGTGCACAGTGCTGAGCATGTAGACATCCTTCCTGTCCTTCCACTTCACTGCAAGCAGCTGGTTACTTGCAAGGGCGAAGGATGTTCCTCTCGCCAAACGCTTGGACACCAGCGGTTGTGGGTATCCCACTCTGTTTATGCCCACTGTCCCACAAGCCCCTGTGTTTGCAGCTTAGAGGGATTTAAAAAGGTATAAAAATTCAGTGTAACCATGGTACCCTTTGTATAGGAATGGTGTCAGTAGGTCCCACACAATTTTGGCTGATGTCCTAATAATTTAGGGGCAGCCTGGGGGGGAAGGGACTAAGTTAGCGGTATTTGCCCTCATATACAGACAGACCGCAGGTGTAGCCTATTTCTGTTATGTTCTCACACACCTTATATAATTTCACTCCATAACCGACATGCTCTGGGGGGACTTGAGAATTATCCCAAAAATGCGTAAACCACATTAGGGTGCATGCATTCAGGTACACTTGTGGGGCTCCACGTTTTTAAGTACACAGATGTGGGCTTTTGTTCAACAAACTCAGCGGCATAACATTTATTCTGCTGCACAATTCCAGGACTTAGTCCATAAACAAATGGAAAAAATAATAATACGGGGTAAAATTTGTGACTTCCACATTCATTTGTGGAGCTGCTAAAATTTGCATACTTGGTGGGGGACGAAGTTGCAGGATTGCACATTTTCGAAAGGGACAGCAACATTGCTCTGTGAACATGATGACTCAGTGGAGACTACTTCTACCACCGTAGGCCTATGTGATCCGGTGATAGTGAAGACTCCAGCTCTGCTTCTATCTGAATAGGTTTGTGTTTCTGTACGGTCAGAGCATAAAACTCGTGCCCTTTGAGACTTTCTTTTTTTTTTGTTACAAAGCCCAGTAGGTAAAAAAACAAGAACAACAAGTTCTTTGGATCAAACAGTTCAGTGTTTTATTCACGCTTTAGGCAAGTGACAAAACAAGCAAGCAGTCATATTCAAACAAAAAGTCACCTTGCAGTGTTAGTGGTAATTCACACCATGCGGCAATTCTGTCTCATAGTCCTTGCTGATAGCAGCACCAACCTGTTTTCACGCTAAACCGGTAGCAAGCCTTCATCCAGACACAAGGCTCCCAGATCCCAACACAGAGACCTTGCTTCTGAGCCCAGCTGCCTATTTAAGGACCGCCAGGTGCTGCCAAAACCCGGACCGGCACTTAAAATCCGGACCGGTATTTGACCTCATCTGGCTGTAAATCAGCCCAGCAGCACATGCTGTGAGGAAAATACCTGTTTTCCCAGACAAAACCTCTCACTGTGGCACACACCCTAAAGTAACATTTTTATTTTACTTTTTTAACAAAGAGGTGTATAAAAAAAGCTTACTGCAAGCATATTCAGTGAGAGACTACACGTTACGGTGTCTGATCATTGCCCCGAGCACAGAGCTTTAGTGCATTCTTTTAGCGCCTATTGGTGTAGAGTGGAAGCATCCTACCCAAGGCCCCTTTAGTGAAGGTATATGGGTGGTCACTAAGGGGTTAATAATCAGACTGGAAGCTGGCATGTTCACCATGCATAAGTGTATAGAGTTTATCCGCTCACCTCCAGTGGGTGCACAGGTTCAGGCCACTTCAGCCTTCCAGGAAATTCAGAACTCCAGAAAAAATGTAATAAAATGTAACATTTATTCCACTCTAAGGACCCAGAGTGGTCGGAAACGCGTCTGATGGTACGCTATCTCTGTAATTGGACATGTATCCCGTTTTAACAAGTTACATTTCATTCCATATTTGCCAAGTATACTGATTTTGGCAGCATAGTGCCAAGTTTAAACTTAAAAGGGTATTCCCACCTCAGCCACTCATGTGCGGTTATGTAAATAGCTGAGCAGGTTGTCAAATGGTGTTTCCGGAATTCCCATAGAAGTGAATAGGCGCTATAGAAATGGCGTAGTACAGCTCACTCTACTGGTTTCATAACCCCAGACAAATGTCGCACTGTGTTTGATGAATTTGGTGTACCAAAAAAATAACACTATTGTGTGTGTATGTATGTGTATGTATATATGTATGTATGTATGTGTATATATATAATATATATATATATATTCCGATTTTTACACCGCCTCATACCAAAGTAAAATTGCAACAAAAAGGTCGCAGTTGATCCTCCTCTAGCTAACCACAGCCATTGTTCCCTTCACTTTTTAGGCCTCTTTCACACGAGCGAGTTTTCCGCGTGGGTGCAATGCGTGACTTGAGCGCATTGCACCCGCACTGAATCCAGACCCATTCATTTCAATGTGTCTGTGTACATGAACGTTGTTTTTCACGCATCATTTCTGTGTTGCGCGAGAATCGCAACAAGTTCTATATTCTGCATTTTTCACGCAGTCCTGGCCCCATAGAAGTGAATGGGGCTTCAGTGAAAAAAGCTTTCGGGGACATTTATCAATAATGGCATATTTTGTGCCAAAAAAAGTCTAACCTTAAAAAAAGTGGTGATCTGTTTCACCTCATGTATCAAAAGGCACACGCCACTTGTAAAATGTGACTTTTTTTAAATATCAACTTGATTATCCGCCTATTTCTCTTGATTTGCGACATTTTAAAACCAATACCACTTAAATGAGACTTTTTTTTTAAACTTAAATGCGCCATTTCAGCCACCCCTGCCAGACCAAACTTGCGACTTTTGAAGCATATTTGTGACATTTCCTGTGGTAATTTGCGACTTTTTTCTTATCCTCGGGACGTTTTTGTCATTGTTTTGTTTATGTTGAACGGCCATTTACTGACAACCCTGCTGTTCAGCTCATTTATATCATCCTGTTTAAATACTTACCTCTCATTTGTTCCCACTACAGGTTGGTTTTTCTTTTCAGAAGTCGCATCTTTCTGCATTAATTGCGACTTTTTACACAAAATGCCACCACATAAGCTGGCTTAATTGTCCGGAACAATTTGAGCCATTTCTGCCCATAAGAGGATGATAATAAGGCGTAATATGTGTCAATTTGATAGCCCCGCCCACTTTGTCATTTGCAACTCATTTCTGACGTGATGCATTCTTTCTGGTGAAAATTGTGGAGAAAACAGATATATTTGGTGGAAATCAAAACGTCATTCTTTTTGGTGCATTTTACGCCATAATTCTAGTGCAACATGCTTAGTAAATGTCCCTCATTGTATCCGGATGCGGTCCAGGTGCAAAGCGTTTTTCACTCAAGGTTGCTAGGAGATGTTTGTAAATGTGTTTGTTTGTTTGTTTTTTTTTGTTTTTTTTTTCACGCATGTGAAAAATGCATTAAAACTGATTGCACCCGTGCGGAAAAACTGAAACTCTGAACGTAATCGCGGACAAAACTGACTGAACTTGCTTGCAAAATGGCGCGAGTTTCACTGAACGCATCCGGACCTAATCCGTATCGTTGTGTGAAAGAGGCCTTAACCTAACAGTCACATTAAAATTGAAAAAACCCTCCCACTTTTTTATTTTTTATTGTAGATTATTAATATATGTCTGAAGTAAATCTTATTGGCGCACAACTCAGGGGACACGCACACATTTTTAACCCCTTAGTGACATAACAAATTTTAGCCTTGAGACCAGTAACATTTTTCCCACTCTGTTTTCCAGCAGTTCTTAAATATTTTTCTTCTAAAGTGTGTTTGTTTGTTTTTTTGCTTTGTATGAACCATCTTGGGGTATGTATACTGTATTAAATAAAATAAAGTTATTTTTAGGGGGAAGGATAAAAAGACATCAAATTTAACATTATTTTGCGTAATTTACTGTGTTCACTCTGTGGTATAAATAACATAACTTTACTATGTGGGTCAGTACAATGATGGTAATGCCATATTTATATATATTTCCTCCTGTATTTCCCCATCTGCCAGACTGAGGGGGGGGGGGGGTGCTTTAGCTGCTTATATCTCTGCATTCTACTACCAGAATCACAGCATTATCTGCACTACATCGGTAGATATAACTGGATGGTAGTGAGTGCAGCTGAAAGTAAAAGCAGGTTTTATTGCTTTTACTCCCGACTCGATTTCTAACCGTGATATCTCCTGATGTGGTTGAAATAATGCTGTGATTCTGGTCTTGTGTGAAAGCTTGGAATGCCCATATCTGTAGCTGCTACCAATCTGGAGATATGAGCAGCCTCCCCATCCTGCTGCTATGCTTGGGCTGAACTGTTAGGTGGCTAAATTGAAATGAATGGGGTAAAATAAGTTGTAAATAGTACCTGTTGCTTTGAGGAGGTTCCTAGCGAGACAAGCTGGTTTTGTGAGGTCGTGTGACCACAATGCTGATTAGCGATTGGTCCAAGAGAATCTTCCCTCTGGAAAAGTAGCTATGTTTGGACACATTTTTGGGCTCTCGGTATTAATATTTGATTGTAAGCAGATCAATTGACAGAGATGAAAACCTGAAATATTTTTTAGGGGCTGTCTCATCTGACATTGCGGGAGCCACTGCTTTTTCACAGCTTTCCACTTTAGAGTGGAGTCCCTATGTAGACGGGGGTGTTTTTTTTTTGGAGGGACAGTCGCTTCATGACTTGAAGACCGATTTGGTTATTTTTATATATTTATGCTCTTTATGTTTTTTTTTTATGCACAGGTTAAACAAATTGAAAAACGTGACTCTGTGCTTACCCCGAAGCAGCAGATAGAGAGACTGACACGGCCTGGATCCTCATATTTCAACTTGAATCCTTTTGAGGTAAACCTAATGTCATGCAAGTGTCAGTGAACCCCCTTTAATTGTGCATTGTGATAGATCAACCAAGTTTGCTAATGTTGAATTATAAGGTGAGCTTATTCGCTTTATTCATTTGCAGGCTACTATGAAAGTGCTCGACTTTAGAAGGACTCATTTTATGGAAATAGGGGAGTGTTTAAAAGGGAAACTAAAAGGGTGGAAAACAAAAGCACCCTGTGTGTGCGCCCAGTGGACTGTATTCAAAATTGCCATCGTAAAGGCAATTAGACTATATGTCAGATATATTAGAAAGACTAAAAGGAGGTAGAGGCCTCTATGGTTTACTAGAGAAGTAAAAAGTGTACAGAGGTGTATAACATTAAGCAAAAAGAAGCCAAACATAGTATTAATACTGTTTATGCATCAAAAGAAGAAAAAATGGCCAAATCTATTAAGAAGGGGGATACACTCCTCTTCAGCTATGTAAGTGATGGGAAGAAAAAAATTGTGGGATTACAAAAATTTGGAATGGGCAAAATCACTACATTGATGGGGATAAGGTTGTCGCTGACCATTTGAATAGTTACATTTGTTCAGAGGCAGCTTTCAAAATCATGAGCATGACATTACCGTTAGGTAGCGGTAACTGCTCAGCCCCGGTGTTTTTGGAGGCTAATGTTATGGATGAATTGGCACATTTAAAGTAAAATAAGGTAAAAGGTTCACATGGCATCCACCCAGGAATCCTTTCTGCTCCTCTTACTGATTTGCTTAACCAGTCCCTCCGGACAGGAGATGTTCTTGATGACTGGTGTTAAGGGTGTGCGTTTTGAGGAGAGATAAGTCACGAAGTGGTGGTCCTCAAGGTTGTCCTGGGTCCTATTTTTTTTAATATCTTTCTAGATGAAGTTTTGATTGTTTCTGAAAACTAGGGTTGTTTCGGGTATCGAACTTTCGATACCCAATCGATACTTTTAGCCCGGTATCGATATGATACCGGGATTTGTCTTTTATCGATACTAGGCTGTGCTACTGCGAAGCCCAGTATCAGAGAATATGGATCGCGCTACTCTCAGCTTGCGCCATGTTCCCTCAGCAGCACAGGGAAGAAGGAAGCAGTCTCTCCCTCCCCCCTGTGCTGCCACTGCCTCCAATGAGAGCGTGGAGGGGGGGCGCACTGCGCCACCAATTATCACTAATGTTTAATATAGTACAAATGCAGGCTGTGGCAGAAACACATTGGCGGCACCCTGCCTCTGACAGGGCGCTGTGATCCACAGCAATTAACCCCTTAGGTGCTGCAACTGAGGGGTTAACTGACGCTGATCACAGCGCCCTGTCAGAGGTCGGGTGTCGGCAATGTGTTTCTGCCGCCTCCTGCATTTGTATATTAAACGTTAATTGGTGGCCCAGTGTGCTCTCGACCCCTCCCCTCCTCTTCATTGGTGGCAGTGGCAGCTTCTGATCGGAGCCCCAGCAGTGTAATCCATGGTAACCTCCCTGCTGCTGTGTGCACTATGCACAGGGCATCAGGGAGAGTGTGAAGTCCTGTTCACCATAATAGAGCTCTATAAGGGGGAATAGGACAAGGGATGAAAAGATCCCAGGTTCTAGGCTCTAAGGAGGGAAATGGTTATTAAATAAACTGTAAAAAAATATAAAAAATATTAAGTATAAATCACTCCCTTTCCCAATTTTACATATAAAATATATAAACAATAAATAAATAAAATATTTCATATTGCCACTCCGAAAATATCTCCTATGCAGTCCCCTTGTCCCTCCAAAAAATAGGATAGGACTGTTCGATTATAGGCCGGACTTTTCCATAAAATGCGGAATGCACGTGGCTTTTTTTTATTTCTGATGACACAAAAGTATGTCATATGATAATATGCCTGGAGGGATTAGTAACATGGAAAGAGATTTAGCTTCTCTGGACAAATGGTTAAAACAATGTAATGTAAAATAATGCACTTTTAAGGAACTCTCTGTCCGAGTATCATATTGGCAGTTCTTTTTTAGCCACGACTTCAGAAGAGAAGGACCTAGGGGTCCTGATATCCGACAGCTTTAAAATGAATGCAGGTGGATGGAAAAGCTAGTATGATGCTTGGCTTTCTAGTTTGAGGTGCAGTGCTTTGAAAGAGTATTCATAACCCCTGAACATTTCCAATTTTTTTTCCATGTTACACCCCGAAGCTTAAATGCATTTTATTGGGATTTTATGTAATAGAACAAAGTGGCAAGTATGTGTGAAGTGACTTCTAAAGGCTGAAATTTTTGTCCATTCTTCTTTGCAAAATAGCTCAAGCTCAGTCAGATTGGATGGAGATCGTCTGTGAGCAACAATTTTCAACTCTTGCCACAGATTCTCAATGGGATTTAGGTCTGGACTTTGACTGGGCCATTTTAACACATGAATATGTTTTGATATAAACCATTCGATTTGTAGCTCTGGCTGTATTTTTAGGATTGTGGTCCTGCGGGGAGGTGAGCCTCGGCGCTATTGTCAAGTCTTTTGCAGTCTAGTAAAGGTTTTCCTCCAGGATTGCTCTGTATTTAGCTCCTTCCGTCTTTCCATCCGACCAGCTTCCCTGTTAAAGAAAAGTATCCCCACAGCATGATGCTGCCACCACCAGTGTTCACAGTGGGGATGGGGTGTTCATGGTGGTGTGCAGTGTTAGTTTTCTACCACACATAGCGTTTTGCATTTTGGCCAAAAAGTGAAACTTTGGTCTCATCTGACCAGAACACCGTTTTCCACATGTTTGCTGTGTCCCATTGATGGCTTGTGGCAATCAGGACTTCTTGTGGCTTGCTTTCAAAGATGGCTTTCATCTAGCCACATTTCCATAAAGGCCAGATTTGTGGCGTACACAACTAATCGTCATCCTGTGAACAAATTCTCCCACCTGAGCTGTGGATCTCTGTAGCTCCTCCATAGTGACTATGGGCCTCTTTGCTGCTTCTCTGATTAGTGCTCACCTTGCCTGGACGGCCATATCTTGGTAGTTTTGCAGTTGTGCCATACTCCTCCATTTTCGAATGATGGATTCAACAGTGCTCAGTGAGAAGTTCAGAGCTTGGGATAGTTTTTAATAACCTAACCCTGCTTTACACTTCTCCACAACTTTATCACTTACCTGCCTGGTGTGTTCCTTGGTTTTCATGATGCTGTCTGATCACTAATGTTCTCTAACAAACCACTGAGACCTTCACAGAACAGCTGTAGTTATCCTGACCATAAATTACTGTGTGTGGACTCTATTTACTAATCAGGTGACTTTTGTAGTCTCCTATCAGAGTACAGGGGGCTGAATACAAATGTAAGCCACACTTTTTTCAGATTTATATTTATAAAAATTTTTGAAAACCATGTATCATTTCCTTTTCACTTCACACATTGCTACTTTATGTTGGTCTGTCACATAAAATCCCAATAAAATACATTTGTTTGTGGGTGTAACGTGAAATGTGGAAAAGTTCAAGGGATATGAATACTTTTTCAAAGCATTGTATAACCACTAGGAAGGGAGAGATTGTGATCCCACTGTATAGAGCACTAGTGAGACCACAACTGAAATACTATGTCCAGTTTTGGAGACCTGACGTACAAAAAGATATAGAAAAAATGGAACTGGTGCAAAAGCAGGATTAAATGATGTAGGTTCTGAACCATAAAACATACTAGGAGAAACTACAAGAATTTAAAGGGGTTTTGCCATCTCAGACAATGGGGGCATATCGCTAGGATATGCCCCCATTGTCTGATAGGTGCGCGTCCCACCTCTGGGACCCGCACCTACAACGAGAACGAAGCGGGGAAATGAACGAAGGGCGCATGCGCAGCCGCCCCCCAATTATTTCTATTGGGCCGCGCTCGGCTATTTCCGTCTGCCCCCATAGAAATGAATGGGAGCAGGGGCCGCTCGGTGCGCTCCCATTCACTTCTATGAGAGCAGCGGGGAGCAGTGCTTGGTGGTGGATGGACCCCCAGGAAATCCGTGGTCCTCCAGCCACAGCTCTCCCCGCTCCGTTCTCTTTGTAGGTGCGGGTCCTACCTCTGGGACTATCAGACAATGGGGGCATATCCTAGCGATATGCCCCCATTGTATGTAATGGGAATACCCCTTTAATCTGTATAGCCTTGAGGAAAGAAAGGAATGGGCGGTGATCAAAACCTTTAAGTATGTTAAAGGGAACCTGTCGCCTCCCAAAACCATCCCAAGCCGCCAGCAGTGTGTTTCCGATGATGCCTTTCTTCCTGAAGACTGACAGCGCTCCTGTGACTGACAGCACTTATGCACCAGAGTTCGGCTGCCTTTGCCGAACAGCCGGCTGTCAGTCACAGCAAAGGGGAAGGGGGCGTGGTTACCGTGACTTGAAGCAAGGAGGCCGCTGCCCCCTTGACTTCAAGCATGTGTGGAGAAGCGCGCCGGCAGGGGATAAAACAACTTTTCAGTACTTTTGCTGCATCTGCCTTCAGGAAGAAAGGCATCATCAGAAACACACTGCTGGCGGCTTGGGATGGTTTTGGGAGGTGACAGGTTCCCTTTAAAGACCTAAATAAGGCTCAAGAGGGAAGTATTTTTTAATTGGAAAAAATATATACTCAACACGAGAACAAGCGGGCTTAATCTAAAATTAGTTGGGGGAGGGGGGGACATCAAAATCAATGTCAGAAAATATTTTTACATCAAAAACGTAGTTGAGACTTGGAACAAACTCCCATGGGGTTGAGAAAATGACCAAAAATGCCTGAGACAAACACATATCTATAAATGAGAAATAATATAAGGTCAGACTAAATGGACCATGTGGTCTTTTTGTGCATCAATATTCTATGTTTCTATGCATTTCAGTATGGGGCGGTCTCAGTTAAGGTACATCCCTGGACATAGCCCTAACTGCCAGAATGAAAGCCTCCATGGTTCACACTGCTGACTGCATGCAGAGACCAGGAAAATCATGTAATAATTTTTATCTTCTATATTTTCTAGTTAATTGAAAAAAGATGTGGTCTTGATCTTGGAAACTACACTTGTCATGTTATTTTTATTAACTTATGAGTTAGGGCAAGACCACATGTAGTACGCAGTCACAAAAGAAAACCTCACCAGTTTGCCATAAAACGGCACGTCAGCAGGGTTTTCCGCTGCCTTCTTGCCACCACGTTTGGCTTTTGCTGTTACTGGATCATTTGCTAATTGCCCCTGAATTAATCACGGGATGTTCATTTTTTGTAGGTGTTACAGATTGATCCAGAAGTGACAGACGACGAAATAAAAAAGAGGTTCCGACAGGTAAGCCATAGTATAGCCTCATTTATGAACTGTTCTGGAGCACATATTCTTGTGACTTTGTTGTGCCATTCCTTTCTTATTCCTGCCAGAAGTCATGAATGAGTTGCTATCAGTTTGCTATGAAGGGCCAGATGGGAGTTACCAGCTGGGGATGTGTCTCTGCTCAATCTGATACAGGCAGCACCGATTGGATAGTGTCAAACCGCAGGAGCACCCAGATGGACCTTCATTGCAAGTTGTTAGCAATTCTCTCATAACTTCTTAAAGGGATAGCAAAGGAATGGCACAACATGGAATCATAAAACTAGATGCTCCAGAATTATTATTACATGAGGAATGCAAGTAGTTACTAAAACTGACATGTCAGTAGAGGTTAGAGGTCCTTTTTAAATGGGACTTGTCACCGCTCCTGACATGCCTGTTTTAATAGCTTCATGCATTCCCCATGTAATACCAATTCTGGAGCATCTATTCTTATGTCTGTATGTTGTACCATTCCTTTATTTCAGCTAGAAGTTATGAATGAAGAAAATAATGGGAGCTTTTTTAAAACATTTTGCGGAACTATATAAAACTAGTAACAGTACTCTGGATGAAATGATGGATGATTATTTGGATTCCATCACTTTTCCTGTTCTTACTGAGGTACAGAGAGAATCCATTGAAGTAGAATTCTCACTTCAGGAGCTTGAGGCCGCAATAAAGGCCTGCTCAGGTAATTCTTCCCCCGGATCAGACGGTTTTCCATATGAGTTCTATCGTAAGTATGGTGAGGTTATCGTACCAATGACAGAAGCTGTAATTGTACTAGTATTGAAAAAGGGGAAAGATCCCTTAGATATGGGGTCTTATAGACCGATATCGCTCTTGAATACAAATTCTAAGCTCTTATCAAGGATGTTGGCCACAAGGCTCTCCAGAGTTATTTCCTCGGTTATAGACCATGATCAGAACGGGTTTATTCCTACTAAAGGTACCCATTATAAGCTACTTAGACTTTTTGCGAATATATAGTCATCGGGGGGGGGGGGGGATCCCGCTCCATCCTGTTTTTGGATACTTCCAAGGTGTTCGACAGAGTGAAGTGGAAATTCCTATGGAAGGTGTTAGAAAGGATGGGATTTGGTACGAGGTTTATAAGCATGGTTAGGCTTTTGTATAACTCTCCTATTGCAAAATTGAACCTTAATGGTAGTCTTACCCCAAGTTTCAGGTTGGCTCGAGGTACTCGTCAGGGTTTAAAAAAAATAATAAAAAAATCTCTGAACTAGTAGATAATCAAGGGTAGGTATTACATACTCGTCAGGGTTGCCCACTTTCTCCGTTACTGTTCGATATCTACATTGAGCCTTTGGCACTCTGTGTTAGGCAAGGGACAGGGATTGAGTTTTTTTTTGGAGTATTGGGACTAGAGGATCGGATTTCGCTATATGCGGATGATGTCCTATTTTTTTATAAATCGTACTAATATAGTATAGGGTCCATTCACACGTCCGTGTGTGTTTTGCGGATCCGCAAAACACGGACATCGGCATTTTGCGGACCGCACATCACTGGCACTTAATAGAAAATGCCTAATCTTGTCCGCAAGAATAGGACATGTTCTATTTTTTTCAGGAACGGAATTGTGGACCCAGAAGTGCGGATCCGCAAATCCGGAGCCGGGCAGCACATCATGCTGCCCCATAGAAATGAATGGGTCCACAAATCCGTTCCGCAAAATGCGGGACAAAATTGCGGACGTGTGAATGGACCCTAAAAGAGGTTGTCCGGTCCCAAAGTCAAATTTTTTTAATGTGTTCATAACACCCCTCACCTTGCATACATATGACCCAATACCTGTTTTTCATGTCCGAGCTTTCCCCCCTCCCCCCCCCCCCCCCCCGAAGACATCAGATTATCCTGGCAGATCTGTTTACTTTCTCCCCTTCTTGTTTTGTTGAATACATAACTTTATTGATACACAATCCTGGCTGCACTGCACAGAGATGAGTAACAGGCTGGACACGCCCCCCCACCCTGCTCTGCCTGCAGCAGCTACTCCATCTATAACTCCTGTCTTACTACACCCAGATATGAATCATCTTCTCACTCAGTATCTAAATCCCATTACTGACTGTCCACAGGCTCTGCCCTCACATGTGTATCTAATCCTATCCTGTGTGATACAGCCTGCTGAGCGGTGTATCTAATCCCATCACTGACCGTCTGCAGGCTCTTCCCTCACCATCTCCAGAGTGTGATAAACAGCTGGAATCAGCAAGCGTATCCAATCACATCTGTATCTAATCCTATCCTGTATGTGTGCCTGATACACATACTGTTGTGTGCGATACTGCCTGCTGAAGTGTGCATCTAATCCCAACTTCTATGATATAGCCTGCTAAAATGTGTATCTAATCCCATTTTGTATGACACAGCCTGCTGAGTGGTGTATCTAAACCTATCTTGTATGATCCTGCCTGCTGAGCTGTTTATCTAAACCCTTATGCACACGATCGTATCCATTTTGCGATTCACATTTTTTGCACTCCCATTGAGTTCTATGGATTTGAGGTCCTCATTTTGAAGACCAGAATTAGGACATGTTCTGTCTTTAGTGGAACTGACATACGGATGTAAAAAACACACCGATGACGTCCATGTGCTTTCCACATCCGTATGTCAGTTCTGCGAAAGATAGAACATGTGCTATTCTGGTCCTCATAATGTAGATCTAAAACCCATAGAACTCAATGGGACTGCAAAAAAATGTGAATCGCACACGGACAGTAACCTTATTTAGTGGATCCATGACTTGCAGACTGCAAAACAGATACGGTTCTGTGCACGAGCCCTATCACTTATACTCAGCCCCCATAACAGTAACGTCCACAGTGCCCCCATGACAGTAACATCCACAGTGCGTCCATAAGGCAACATGCACATGACCGTTGTTTTGGTCCGCATCCAAGCCGAAGATTTTGCGGCTTGGGTATGGACCTATTCACTTCAATGGAGCCGCAAAAGATGCGGACAGCACTCCGTGTGCTGTCCACTTCCGTTGCTCCGTTCCGTGGTCCACAAAAAAAAAAATAACCTGTCCTATTCTTGTCCGTTTTGCGGACAAGAATAGGTAGTTATATTAATGGCTGTCCGTGCCATTCCACAAATTGCGGATCGCAAAACGTACAATGATCGTGTGCATGTAGCCTAAGAGTGACATCCACAGAGCGTCCATAAGAGTGACATCCACAGAGCGTCCATAAGAGTGACATCCACAGAGCGTCCATAAGAGTGACATCCACAGAGCGTCCATAAGAGTGACATCCACAGAGCGTCCATAAGAGTGACATCCACAGAGCGTCCATAAGAGTGACATCCACAGAGCGTCCATAAGAGTGACATCCACAGAGCGTCCATAAGAGTGACATCCACAGAGCGTCCATAAGAGTGACATCCACAGAGCGTCCATAAGAGTGACATCCACAGAGCGTCCATAAGAGTGACATCCACAGAGCGTCCATAAGAGTGACATCCACAGAGCGTCCATAAGAGTGACATCCACAGAGCGTCCATAAGAGTGACATCCACAGAGCGTCCATAAGAGTGACATCCACAGAGCGTCCATAAGAGTGACATCCACAGAGCGTCCATAAGAGTGACATCCACAGAGCGTCCATAAGAGTGACCTCCACAGAGCGTCCATAAGAGTGACCTCCACAGAGCGTCCATAAGAGTGACCTCCACAGAGCGTCCATAAGAGTGACCTCCACAGAGCGTCCATAAGAGTGACCTCCACAGAGCGTCCATAAGAGTGACCTCCACAGAGCGTCCACGGATGGAACGGTCGCGGACCCATTCATTTTCTATGGGGCAGGAATGGATGCGATCAGCACACAGTGTGCTGTCCGCATCCGCATTTTCGGAGCGCGCGCCCCTGAACTTCCAGTCCGCGGCTCCGGGATTTGCAATTGCGGACAAGAATAGGCAGTGCTATGGGGGTGCCGGCCGGGTGTATTGCGGATCCGCAATACACTACGGACGTCCACAGTGCCCCCCATAACAGTGACGTCCACAGTGCCCCCCATAACAGTGACGTCCACAGTGCCCCCCATAACAGTGACGTCCACAGTGCCCCCATGCCATCCAATGCCCCACTATACAATGCAGTGCCCCCTTATTTGCCATGCATTGCCCCATGTGTCATCCAGTGCCCCCATGTGCCATCCTCATTGCCGCAAAGTGCCATCCACCGTGCCCCCAGTGAGATCCACAGCATGGCAATCAGCCACTGTGGCTGATCGCTATGCTGTCACTCCTTAGCGATTAGATTGCGCTGTGCAGGAGTCAGTACAGGCTTCACAAAGAAGCCTGTACACTGCAGAGAGCGGCCGGCAATCCCGCGCATGCACACTAGCATTTAGCATAGTGCGCTTGCGTGGTGAGTGAAGATGGCCGTCCGGCGCTTTCTTCAGCAGGAGGCGGTGACGTCACTTGTGGCGATCCTTATCCTGCTGGAGAAAGGAAGGGAAGATAAGAAGACAGATGTCGGCGGAAGCACAGAAAAGCCATTTGGAGGGACCACTTGACCGGGAGACAGATCTCAAGAACGGCTGCACTCTGGAAGGTAAGTATGTGACCAATAATCTTTCCTCCACAGGTTAGCATGTAATAGCAAAAAAAAGGTTAAGCCCGGAGAACCCCTTTAACTCCTTTGGGGAATTTTCAGGCATGGACATTAATTGGTCCAAGACTACTCTCATGTTGTTGGACAATTTTGAGTATCGGAGCGAGGGGCCCCTGATGATGCTAAAGGTGGTTGATTCATTTGAATATCTTGGCATGTTGATATCCCCTAGAGTTGAAGATTTTATTCAACTCCATTTGACTCCATTGATAACTAAACTGAGATCCAAAATTACGATATGGCTTCAATTACTTTTGACTAGATCTGATAGAATTTCTTTGGTTAAGATGGTGATTCTACCCCAACTTCTCAATATCCTTAGGAATTCCCCAATTTGGATTGAAGACAAGTTCTTTAAACTCATTGAGAGGTTGATTAACAACCTTCTCTGGGAAAGAAAACGAGTTGAATCTTCCCAACTTCAAGGATTACTTTCTGGCTGGGCAGTTATGGTTATTTTGTGAATGGGAGAAAAGTGCTTTGTGTAAGATCTTGGTGGAACGTTCTCCATTTGATAAAATATTTACCCTGCTGGAGTTGGGGCGATTAATTAATGTTGAACATGAATTTAGAGCGACAGGAAAGCTATTCTCTAAATCCCGGACCACTATTAGAAGCTGGATGGGGATAAAGGGATCTCTTTTGTGCACTCCTCTTTGGCATAACTTTTATTTACAGGATGTTCCATAAATTATTTGGGGATAAGTTCTGGCAGAAAAGTAATATTATTTATGTTTCACAGGTGTTAAGGAATGGTGAGGTACTTCCCTTTTCTGATCTAGTGTGCACAGGTAACTTAAGTTGGTTTAGGTATTTTCAGATACATTCAGCACTATCTAGTGTAAAAGAAGCCTCTTTGTTGGAGATAGACACCTCCGCACATTTGAATGTTTTGATGGGGACCTCAGGCCAGAAGGGCAGGCTCTCCCAATTATAGAAACATAGAATGTGTGGGCAGATAAGAACCATTTGGCCCATCTAGTCTGCCCAATATATTGAATACTATGAATAGCCCCTAGCCCTATCTTATATGAAGGATGGCCTTATGCCTACCCCATGCATGCTTAAACTCCTTCACTGTATTTGAAGCTACCACTTCTGCAGGCAGGCTATTCCATGCATCCACTACTCTCTGTTTCTATCATATTCCCTCTGCTTCGTCTTTCTTCCAAGCTATACATGTTAAGGTCCTTTAATCTTTCCTGGTAAGTTTTATCCTGCAATCCATGTACTAGTTTAGGAGCTCTTCTCTGAACTCTCTCCAAAGTATCAATATCCTTCTGGAGATATGGTCTCCAGTACTGAGCACAATACTCCAAATGAGGTCTCACTAGTGCTCTGTAGAGCGGCATGAGCACCTCCCTCTTTCTACTGGTAATGCCTCTCCCTATACACCCAAGCATTCTGCTAGCATTTCCTGCTGCTCTGTGACATTGTCTGCCTACCTTTTAAGTCTTCTGAAATAATGACCCCTAAATCCCTTTCCTCAGATACTGAGGTTAGGACTGTATCACTGATTTTATATTCTGCTCTTGGGTTTTTACGCCCCAGGTGCATTATCTTGCACTTATCAACATTAAATTTTAGTTGCCAGATTTTTGACCATTCCTCTAGTTTTCCTAAATCCTTTTCCATTTGGTGTATCCCTCCAGGAACATCAACCCTGTTACAAATCTTTGTGTCATCAGCAAAAAGACAAACCTTACCATCGAGGCCTTCTGCAATTTCGCTGATAAAGATATTAAACAATATGGATCCCAGAACAGATCCCTGAGGTACCCCACTGGTAACAAGACCATGGTCTGAATATACTCCATTGACTACAACCCTCTGTTGCCTGTCCCTCAGCCACTGCCTAATCCATTCAACAATATGGGAGTCCAAGCCCAAAGACTGCAATTTATTGATAAGCCTTCTATGTGGGACAGTATCAAAAGCCTTACTAAAGTCTAGATAAGCGATGTCTACTGCACCTCCGCCATGTATTATTTTAGTCATCCAATCAAAAAAAATCAATAAGATTAGTTTGACATGATCTCCCTGAAGTAAACCCATGCTGTTTTTCATCTTTCAATCCATGGGATTTTAGATGTTCCACAATCCTCTTCAGGACACAGGGCGTACCTGTACGCCCTGTATATTTCTGATCACCGCCGGGCGGCAGGCGGTGATCGGAAGCCAGTGACTGCTCAAATCATTGAGCAGGCACCTCGGCTAAATGCCATTTTTGGGTCGTTTTTATTATATAAGCCTCGCAAAGTGACTTCAGACCTGAACTGGTCCCAGAAAATGGATTTTTGAAAATTTCTGAAAAATTTCTAAATTTGCTTCTAAGCCTTGTAACCTAATGATCCAAACATGAAGTAGACATATGGGGAATGTAAAGTAATAACTATTTTTGGAGGTATTACTATGTATTATAGAAGTAGAGAAATTAAAACTTGGAAATTTGCAATTTTTTTCCAATTTTTGCTAAATTTGCTATTTTTTTTTATAAATAAAAATGAATTTTTTTGACTTCATTTTACCAGTGTCATGAAGTACAATATGTGACGAAAAAGCAATCTCAGAATGGCCTGGATAAGTCAAAGCGTTTTAAAGTTATCACCATTTAACCACCTCAGCCCCCAGTGCTTAAACACCCTGAAAGACCAGGCCACTTTTTACACTTCTGACCTACACTACTTTCACCGTTTATTGCTCGGTCATGCAACTTACCACCCAAATGAATTTTACCTCCTTTTCTTCTCACTAATAGAGCTTTCATTTGGTGGTATTCCATTGCTGCTGACATTTTTACTTTTTTTGTTATTAATCGAAATTTAACGATTTTTTTGCAAAAAAATGACATTTTTCACTTTCAGTTGTAAAATTTTGCAAAAAAAAACGACATCCATATAGAAATTTTGCTCTAAATTTATAGTTCTACATGTCTTTGATAAAAAAAAAATGTTTGGGTAAAAAAAAAATGGTTTGGGTAAAAGTTATAGCGTTTACAAACTATGGTACAAAAATGTGAATTTCCGCTTTTTGAAGCAGCTCTGACTTTCTGAGCACCTGTCATGTTTCCTGAGGTTCTACAATGCCCAGACAGTACAAACACCCCACAAATGACCCCATTTCTGAAAGTACACACCCTAAGGTATTCGCTGATGGGCATAGTGAGTTCATAGAACTTTTTATTTTTTGTCACAAGTTAGCGGAAAATGATGATTTTTTTTTTTTTTTTTTCTTACAAAGTCTCATATTCCACTAACTTGTGACAAAAAGTTCTATGAACTCACTATGCCCATCAGCGAATACCTTGGGGTCTCTTCTTTCCAAAATGGGGTCACTTGTGGGGTAGTTATACTGCCCTGGCATTCTAGGGGCCCAAATGTGTGGTAAGGAGTTTGAAATCAAATTCTGTAAAAAATGACCTGTGAAATCCGAAAGGTGCTCTTTGGAATATGGGCCCCTTTGCCCACCTAGGCTGCAAAACAGTGTCACACATCTGGTATCTCCGTACTCAGGAGAAGGTGGGGAATGTGTTTTGGGGTGTCATTTTATATATACCCATGCTGGGTGAGAGAAATATCTTGGCAAAAGACAACTTTTCCCATTTTTTTATACAAAGTTGTCATTTGACCAAGATATTTATCTCACCCAGCATGGGTATATGTAAAAAGACACCCCAAAACACATTCCTCAACTTCTCCTGAGTACGGGGATACCAGATGTGTGACACTTTTTTGCAGCCTAGGTGGGCAAAGGGGCCCATATTCCAAAGAGCACCTTTCGGATTTCACTCCTCATTTTTTCCTGAATTTGATTTCAAACTCCTTACCACACATTTGGGCCCCTAGAATGCCAGGGCAGTATAACTACCCCACAAGTGACCCCATTTTGGAAAGAAGACACCCCAAGGTATTCCGTGAGGGGCATGGCGAGTTCCTAGAATTTTTTATTTTTTGTCACAAGTTAGTGGAAAATTATGATTTTTTTTTTTTTTTTTTTTTTTTTTTTTTTCATACAAAGTCTCATATTCCACAAACTTGTGACAAAAAATAAAAACTTCCATGAACTCACTATGCCCATCAGCGAATACCTTGGGGTCTCTTCTTTCCAAAATGGGGTCACTTGTGGGGTAGTTATACTGCCCTGGCATTCTAGGGGCCCAAATGTGTGGTAAGTAGGTAAATGACCTGTGAAATCCGAAAGGTGCTCTTTGGAATGTGGGCCCCTTTGCCCACCTAGGCTGCAAAAAAGTGTCACACATCTGGTATCTCTGTATTCAGGAGAAGTTGAGGAATGTGTTTTGGGGTGTCTTTTTACATATACCCATGCTGGGTGAGATAAATATCTTGGTCAAATGCCAACTTTGTATAAAAAAATGGGAAAAGTTGTCTTTTGCCAAGATATTTCTCTCACCCAGCATGGGTATATATAAAATGACACCCCAAAACACATTCCCCAACTTCTCCCGATTACGGAGATACCAGATGTGTGACACTTTTTTGCAGCCGAGGTGGGCAAAGGGGCCCATATTCAAAAGAGCACCTTTCGGATTTCACATGTCATTTTTTACAGAATTTGATTTCAAACTCCTTACCACACATTTGGGCCCCTAGAATGCCAGGGCAGTATAACTACCCCACAAGTGACCCCATTTTGGAAAGAAGAGACCCCAAGGTATTCGCTGATGGGCATAGTGAGTTCATGGAAGTTTTTATTTTTTGTCACAAGTTAGTGGAATATGAGACTTTGTATGAAAAAAAAAAAAAAAAAAGCATTTTCCACTAACTTGTGACAAAAAATAAAAAATTCTAGGAACTCGCCATGCCCCTCACGGAATACCTTGGGGTGTCTTCTTTCCAAAATGGGGTCACTTGTGGGGTAGTTATACTGCCCTGGCATTTTCCAGGGGCCCTAATGTGTGGTAAGTAGGTAAATGACCTGTGAAATCCTAAAGGTGCTCTTTGGAATATGGGCCCCTTTGCCCACCTAGGCTGCAAAAAAGTGTCACACATGTGGTATCGCCGTATTCAGGAGAAGTTGGGGAATGTGTTTTGGGGTGTCATTTTACATATACCCATGCTGGGTGAGAGAAATATCTTGGCAAAAGACAACTTTTCCCATTTTTTTATACAAAGTTGGCATTTGACCAAGATATTTCTCTCACCCAGCATGGGTATATGTAAAATGACACCCCAAAACACATTCCCCAACTTCTCCTGAGTACGGCGATACCAGATGTGTGACACTTTTTTGCAGCCTAGATGCGCAAAGGTGCCCAAATTCCTTTTAGGAGGGCATTTTTAGACATTTGGATACCAGACTTCTTCTCACGCTTTGGGGCCCCTAGAATGCCAGGGCAGTATAAATACCCCACATGTGACCCCATTTTGGAAAGAAGACACCCCAAGGTATTCAATGAGGGGCATGGCGAGTTCATAGAAATTTTTTTTTTTTGGCACAAGTTAGCGGAAATTGATATTTTTAATTTTTTTCTCACAAAGTCTCCCATTCCGCTAACTTGGGACAAAAATTTCAATCTTTCATGGACTCAATATGCCCCTCACGGAATACCTGGGGGTGTCTTCTTTCCGAAATGGGGTCACATGTGGGGTATTTATACTGCCCTGGCATTCTAGGGGCCCTAAAGCGTGAGAAGAAGTCTGGAATATAAATGTCTAAAAAATTTTACGCATTTGGATTCCGTGAGGGGTATGGTGAGTTCATGTGAGATTTTATTTTTTGACACAAGTTAGTGGAATATGAGACTTTGTAAGAAAAAAAAATAAAAATTCCGCTAACTTGGGCCAAAAAAATATCTGAATGGAGCCTTACAGAGGGGTGATCAATGACAGGGGGGTGATCAATGACAGGTGGGTGATCAGGGAGTCTATATGGGGTGATAACCACAGTCATTGATCACGCCCGTGTAAGGCTTCATTCAGACGTCCGGATGCGTTTTGCGGATCCGATCCATCTATCAGTGCATCCGTAAAAATCATGCGGACATCTGAATGGAGCTTTACAGGGGGGTAATCAATGACAGGGGGGTAATCAGGGAGTCTATATGGGGTGATCACCACAGTCATTGATCACGCCCCTGTAAGGCTTCATTCAGACGTCCGGATGCGTTTTGCGGATCCGATCCATCTATCAGTGCATCCGTAAAAATCATGCGGACATCTGAATGGAGCTTTACAGGGGGTAATCAATGACAGGGGGGTAATCAATGACAGGGGGGTGATCAGGGAGTCTATATGGGGTGATCACCACAGTCATTGATCATGCCCCTGTAAGGCTTCATTCAGACGTCCGGATGCGTTTTGCGGATCCGATCCATCTATCAGTGCATCCGTAAAAATCATGCGGACATCTGAATGGAGCTTTACAGGGGGGTAATCAATGACAGGGGGGTGATCACCACAGTCATTGATCATGCCCCTGTAAGGCTTCATTCAGACGACCGGATGCGTTTTGCGGATCCGATCCATGTATCAGTGCATCCGTAAAAATCATGCGGACATCTGAATGGAGCTTTACAGGGGGGTGATCAGGGAGTCTATATGGGGTGATCACCACAGTCATTGATCATGCCCCTGTAAGGCTTCATTCAGACGTCCGGATGCGTTTTGCGGATCCGATCCATCTATCAGTGCATCCGTAAAAATCATGCGGACATCTGAATGGAGCTTTACAGGGGGGTAATCAATGACAGGGGGGTAATCAATGACAGGGGGGTGATCAGGGAGTCTATATGGGGTGATCACCACAGTCATTGATCACGCCCCTGTAAGGCTTCATTCAGACGTCCGGATGCGTTTTGCGGATCCGATCCATCTATCAGTGGATCCGTAAAAATCATGCGGACGTCTGAATGGAGCTTTACAGGGGGTTGATCAATGAAAGGGGGGTAATCAATGACAGGGGGGTGATCAGGGAGTCTATATGGGGTGATTAGGGGTGATCAGGGGCTAATAAGGGGTTAATAAGTGACGGGGGTGGGGGGTGTAGTGTAGTGTAGTGGTGCTTGGTGCTACTTTACTGAGCTACCTGTGTCCTCTGGTGGTCGATCCAAACAAAGGGGACCACCAGAGGACCAGGTAGCAGGTATATTAGACGCTGTTATCAAAACAGCGTCTAATATACCTGTTAGGGGTTAAAAAAAACACATCTCCAGCCTGCCAGCGAACGATCGCCGCTGGCAGGCTGGAGATCCACTCGCTTACCTTCCGTTCCTGTGAGCGCGCGCGCCTGTGTGCGCGCGTTCACAGGAAGTCTCGCGTCTCGCGAGATGACTCGTATATGCGTGACTGTGCGCAGCGCTGCCACCTCCGGAACGCGATCCTGCGTTAGGCGGTCCGGAGGTGGTTAAGTGACACTGGTCAGATTTGCAAAAAATGGCCTGGTCCTTAAGGTGAAATAAGGCTGTCCTTAAGGAGTTAAGTATGGTTTCCATTAATTTCCCCACTATTGATGTCAGGCTTACTAGTTAGGTCACTATTTAACAGGGTCACTTCCCCAGGTCAGGAAGCTTGGGGAATTGACTGTCCAAAGGTTCCATAGTATGCCTACTTAAGATTAGTATCACATAATGCGAATCACATTCTGGTACAGTTTAATATTTTACACAGAGTGCATATCACGCCGAGCTGGCTTGGTAAATGTGTATTAAGAGAATCTTCGAAGTGCCCATGGTGTGATAAACAGCTGGCTGATTTCTTACACATGCTTTGGTTATGTCCGGATCTTAAAGCTTACTGGGATTTAATTCAGAATTTTATCACCCAAAAATTGAGGGTAGTAAATCCGTTTGCACCTAAATGTTGCATATTGAGTGACTCAACCAGGGTAAACTGCCATAAGGATAAAAAGATTATTTTGATTAGAATTATGTTCTTAGCCAGACTGATGATCGTTCGAGTTTGGATCTCACAAAGTATTCCAAACCTCAATGATTGGTTGGTTTTGGTTAATAGGGTCAGGAGATAGGAGAGTGTTTCTTGAATAAAAATAATTTATTAGGAATGGATTGCTATTAGCCTTCAGTAAGGGTACAGAGGGGTGTAACCAGTTAGGGGTGTGTACAGGCACAGACTCACTCTATCCAATCAGTGCAGCCCCCCCCCCCCCCCCCCCCAACTGGTTACCTCCCCTCTGTAGCCTTACTGAAGGCTAATAGCAACTCATTCATCACTTCTAGTAGAAATAATACAGGAATGACACAAGATAGAGACATAAGAATAGAGGCTCCAGAATTTGTATTACATGGGGAATGCATGAAGCTATTAAAACAGGCAGCGGTGAAAGGTCCTCTTTATGTTTACAGCATGTTTATTTAGCTGAGTTTAAAATAGTTTTCTGAGATCATTTCAAAGAGCTCACTCATTTTAAACATGGCACTGTGATAGTATGCCACCTGTGCCACAAGTCACTCTGTGAAATCTGATTTGCTGTGTTATTATAGTAAAGTTGTAGCGCCTAGTTGTAACAACACCACAGCCATGTTGCAGGGCCCCACACAAAGTGGGACTGAGCTGTGGAGCATGTGGAGTGTAAAAATGGTCTATCCTAAGTTGCATCACTCTCTGCACCAGACCACAATGGTCACCAATTCTTATATTTTTATTTATTATTAATAACAATAATAATAATAATATTATTATTTCTGTTCATATTTTATAATGCCTCCTGCCTTTTAGGTTGTTTGTGGGATCAGTAACTGGGGGCAAATCACTCTTGAACAGAAACTTTATTGTATGTGTAAGAGCAGATAGAAGCGATGCTATTAGCCTAGCCTTTAGTGATGGGTCAAAATTTCATGTGACTTATTTATTATTTTTATTGGTCTTTTGACAACGGCCCAAATTGTGGAAGGCAGTTTCCTGTATTTTTGCAGATCTTACTTTTGAGCACAATATTATACTTTTTTTTTTTTTTTTGTTTTAAAGGGATTCTGTCACCAGGTTTCACCCCTGTCAGCTAAACATATGCTGATGTTCAGGGCCTCATCACGATTCCTAATGTGGGCTTCTAAATGTGATCTGTAGCCTTTATTTTGCTAAAAAACAGGTTTTACTAACCTGTCACTCAAAGAAATAAGGTGATGCAAGGTGCCGGCAGCACCCACCGCCATTCGTGCCCAGCGCCGCCTTTCCAGACTTCTGCACCTCCTCCTAATCCTCTGTGCCGCCTCTCGCTCTCCCCCCCCCCCCCCCCTCCTCCTGCTGTAAGATATCGCGCGTGCGCACAGGGCTCTGAGAGGCTGGCGCCAGAGTGCAGGTCATACCTGGGTTCAGCGAAGTGCCGGCGCATACGCACTTCGCTTTAAGAAGCCAAATCGAGAAGTCCGCACGGGCGCATCAGGCAGAGCCAAGATCTTACAGCAGGAGGAGGGAAAGCGAGAGGCGGCACAGAGGATTAGGAGGCGGTGCAGAAGTCTGGAAAGGCGGTGCTGGGCACGAATGGCGGTGGGTGCGGCCGGCACCTTGCATCCCTTGACACATCCCCTTGGGCACCTTATTTCTTTGAGTGACGGGTTAGTAAAACCTGTTTTTAGCAAAATAAGGCTACGGATCACATTTAGAAGCCCACATTAGGAATCCTGATGAGGCCCTGAACATCAGCGTATGTTTAGCTGACAGGGGTGAAACCTGGTGACAGAATCCCTTTAAGATAAAGAGCATTGGCAGCTGGAGAATAAATAAGTGCATTCTGCTTTTCTAGGGGTTGATAAATATGTTAACTGGTGGATATAAACTTTACTCTTTGTTGTTGCTTTTTCCCCTCTCCCACATAGTTATCAATTCTCGTCCATCCAGACAAAAATCAAGATGATACTGAAAGATCGCAGAAAGCCTTTGAAGGTAATGCTCTGTTCATTCTTTTCTTCTGGGTATCAAGTAGATTTTTTTTATTGTCGTGTGAATAGAGAGACAGGTGAAGAGTTCTGATATGTAGGAGGACTTCTAAAAACACTGTCTAGAATTAAGACGATGTAAACTGCACCAGATTTATCACAGCGACTGATGCTGGCTGGTATATTTGGCGTGCCTACATGCTGTCTAGTCTACACCATTTATTTGTTGGTTTAATTTACTTAAAAATATGCGTCAAAGTTTCTTGACACCTCTTTCTTGTGCACACAGTGCTACATTTAAACCACATTCCCTTTTCCATAAAGTTACACCATCTTGTTGCCAGAGTCACTAAATGTGTCTAAAACGCTTAACAAATCTGGTACAAATTGCTCCAGAATTTTGGCGCATTCTAATTAGTAAATCTCCTCCGTTGATTGACTGTGAGGCCTCGTTCACACGTCCGTGTCTGTGATGACATCTGTGACAAGATGGTCAATGTTTCATCCATGAAAAATCCATCTTTGGTCCGTTTGTCATCCATATTCCACGGACACTGCTAGGCTGAAAATGAATTTCCAGGACATATTCTGCAGGTAGAGTTATACATGTATGTATATTGATACCACTCTTTCCCCTTTGCTTCACTACAGCTGTGGACAAGGCATATAAGCAGTTGTTAGAGGCAGAGCATAAGAAGCGGGCACTAGATATCATCCAGGCTGGACAAGAGTACATTGAGCACATAGTAAGTGCAATTTACTTTTATTTACATGCAGGTTATGTGAGGTGGATAAAATACTATAGACCCAAGTAGATTGTTGGACCGTTTCAGATGCAAGTTTGATTTTCTTTTTTTTTTTTTTTAGCAGGCGGGGAATAAAAACTCCCATAGACCTCAACCGAAACGACTTAAAATGTTAGATATCCACCCTTGTGCTATAATAGTTTGTCCAAATTATTTTTATTGATGACCTATCCTTAGGATAGGTCATCAATATCAGATCGGTGGGTGCCATTGCAGCTTTCACTTTATTGTTTACCTGCTAGTTGTCGACATAGCAGAGGTGAGGAGGTGAAATTACAAGAAACCGTCCCATTTATTTCAGTGTGTTTGCAATCCTATTCAAATGTATGCAATTGTAGATGATAAAGGTCCAAATATAGAAAGTTGTAGAAGAACTTTTTTTGCCAGCAGAACAGTCACTATTCCATATGCTGTATTATCAATATCATGGGTGAAGTGGGTCTCCCACTCTAGAACACTCCACTGTGTGCCAGTGCAGAAAGGTTATACATAGAGGGATTCTGCATTCGTGATTACTAACCCATATGACATTGCTGCTGTTTAATACTAGCTCAACTTTAGTCTCATCAATCAAATTAAAAATTTTGCTCGACATAAGTGTTTATACCCTTTGCTATCACTAGTGTTGAGCGAAGCGAGCTTCAGATCATAGACCCAAAGTCGTTTCGGTCCAAACTCTGTTTGAATGTTGTCTGAAGATCCGTCTCCGTACAGCATTCAAATGTATGGGCTGCGGCAAGGTGAAATTCGTTATCTCTGAAGTCTCGTGAGACTTCGGTGAATAACTTTGGAAATCATTTTTAAACTTAAAAAACATTTTAAAACTGGAATCTAAAGTTAGCTTCGGTAGCGAGGTACCAGTCGCTACCGAATTAGACTTTGGATTCAAGTTTTTAAATGGGCTGAGTGGCCAGAACGAAGCCTCTTCTCATTAAAAAGACACATGAAAGTTTACCAAAAAGCACCTTAAAGGACTTTAAGACTGATAAAATCAAGATTGAAACTTTTAGCCTCAAATTAAAGTGTTGTGTCTGGATGAGACAAGCCACTATGGGGGTGTTTTTAGTGGCTAGGACAAGAAGAGTGGTCAGGGTTGAGAGAAAGCTGAATGGAGCAAAGTTCAAAGATATTCTGCTCTGGACCTCAGACTGGGCTGAAGGTTGATCTCCTAACAAGATAGTGACCCTAAGCGCACAGTCAAGAAAACCCAGGAGTGGCTTAGGGACAACTTTGAATGTCGTTTAGCAGCCCAGCCAGAGCCCTGACTTGAACCCAATCGTATGTCTCCAGCAAGACTTGAAAATGACTGTCCATCGACTGTCCCCATCCACCCTGACAGAGCTTGAGAGAATCTGCAGAGAAGAAAACCCCCAAATCCAGGTGTGCAAACCAAGAAGACTGGAGGCTGTAATCGCTAACAAAGGTGCTTCAACTAAGTACTGAGTAACGGGTCTGAATACTTATGTCAATGAAATATTTTAGATTTTAACTTTTTTTTTATACCAAAGATTTCTAACACTCTGCTTTCACTTTGTCATTATGGAGTACTGAGTGTAGAATGATGGACGAAAACATTTTTGTAATTTTTTACACAGGGCTGCAACATAACAAAATGTGTAAAAATTAAAAGGGTCTGAAGACTTTACGAATGCACTCTAGATGAGACAATACTTCTTGGCATGATTTGCCAATTTTTATTTTTTATTTTTTTTTAGGTAAAAGAAAAAAAGAAGCAATTGAAAAAAGAAGGAAAATCATTAGATATTGAAGAAGATGACCCTGAAGTTGTAAGTAGCACCATGAGAATGCATTTGAATTCACAAAAACACTCATTGCGAACACAAACCTGCAAGGATATGGCATGGTTTGACTGCTGTCAGGATGCTCTTTCTCTACTGTAATCATGACTACAGTGAGTTTGTCATACAAAGTGGCCCTAGCAAAAAAAAAAAAAAAACTCTTACCTGATTACTTTTGTCTGTAACTAGTCATACCTTGGCACTAGGCCTGTGGACGGCGGTCAGAGTTCACAATTTCTTTCTGCAGAGTAGGAGGAGAATCATGGCACTGTGCACGAGATGAGGCTGTGAGGATCTATGATGAACAGGAAGTGTAGTGTATTTATTTTAGCTGTCTACATTGCAATAATTTTCAACTTTTTTATTTTTATTTTAATTTTTTTTGGTAATGGTTACCAGTTAGTACTCATGCTCACAAATGTGTACCAGCTGTGCCCGTATTGTGGCCTGCAAACAGTGGGTCTGCAATATACGGGCACCGGCCGCGTGCGCACTGTTTCACAGATACAGATTCACTTGAATGGGTCCGAAATCCGGAAGATACAGAGTGGCAGGCCCCAGAAGCACTACGGAGCCCTTACGTGGCATTTTGGTTCGTGCCTCCACACCACAGAAAAATAGAACATGCTAGATTTTTTGCAGTGCGGGTTCAAGTTGAATGGGTCTGCATCCGTCAGCACAGGCCACACAGACAGTGGCCATGCATTGGAGATTGCAATTTGCAGTCCTCAATGCACGGACGGCACATGTTTGTGTGTATGAGCCCTTAAAGGACGTATGTCACCAGGAAATTCACTATTAAAATAGGTACAATGCCTTGTAGGGCGAGCTCAACTGAATCTAATGATAGCTTTAACTTAGTCATCCATTGCTTCATTCAGGAGAAAAAGTACTTTTATTCATTGTGCGTGTGGTGACCCTTTAGTCTCCAGTAGGGCTGCACGATATATCGCAAAAATAATCGAATCGCGATAATCGGCAAATGCGATTCGGCCGACCCGAAAATGCCGCGATTATATATGAAGGGGCCCCTATTGATAAAATGTCCTCTGTCCTATTGATAAAATGGCCAGCCTCTGTACTTTCACGATTAATGCACTGCAGCGAGCGACCGAGGCGGCCGGCCCGTGACTGACGTCACTTAGTCACGCTCCTGCTTCCTGAATTAAGTGGGAGGAGCGTGACAGTGACGTCAGTCACGCGCCGGCCGGCTCGCTCGCTGCCGCTCTCTGCAGTGCATTCATAGTGAAAGTACAGAGGCTGGCCATTTTATGAATAGGAGAGTTATGTGCGCAGTTTAGGACACATAGGGCCATGAGGGGGACCAGCATAAGATGCTATATGTGTGTCTTATTTTGGCCCCCCTCGTGGCCCCATGTGTCATAGCACAGGTCCCCCATAACAGTGTCCTCCGCAGGTCCCCCACATAACAGTGTCCTCCGCAGGTCCCCCACATAACAGCGTCCTCCGCAGATCCCCCACATAACAGCGTCCTCCGCAGATCCCCCACATAACAGCGTCCTCCGCAGGTCCCCCACATAACAGCGTCCTCCGCAGATCCCCCACATAACAGCGTCCTCCGCAGATCCCCCACATAACAGCGTCCTCCGCAGATCCCCCACATAACAGCGTCCTCCGCAGGTCCCCCACATAACAGCGTCCTCCGCAGGTCCCCCACATAACAGCGTCCTCCGCAGGTCCCCCACATAACAGCGTCCTCCGCAGGTCCCCCACATAACAGCGTCCTCCGCAGATCCCCCACATAACAGCGTCCTCCGCAGATCCCCCACTTAACAGCGTCCTCCGCAGATCCCCCACTTAACAGCGTCCTCCGCAGATCCCCCACATAACAGCGTCATCCGCAGATCCCCCACATAACAGCGTCATCCCCAGCCGCGTCAGCGGCTCATATGGGAAAATCCAAGTAAATAGACCTCTAGCACAATTCCCTTAAAATATCGCATCGCATACCGTTATCGCAATTTTTAGGGCCCTAATCGCAATCGCACAAAATTCCCATATCGTGCAGCCCTAGTCTCCAGCTTTTCCACTGGAGTAACAGCTGGTTTTACCCCTTCTGTCTACCCATGTAGATCTAAAAATGGTAGCATGGTCTCATTTGTGTTCCCCAGTGAATAGAAAATGTACTTTTTTTTTTTACTGTATTTTATTGTAAGTACAAAAATCTATTTTTTAAGCAATTAAGTGCACCAAGGGTTGGCCCAAGTCGCTTCTCCTGGTTCCTCTCTCAGCCCCTCCCTCTCCAGGAGTTTTTCCAATGTCTAGTAATAACCAGTTTGGTTGCTATAAGTATGTGAGCAACCACTGTTCTATATTGGTATGCAAAATTTTCTACTCCAATAAAAAAGTGCTAACTCTGGTGTTAATGTTAGGGTAGTGGATTTGAGATCCGCTATGAGGGTCTGAACATTACTCCATAACTGGGAGATCCTAGGGCATGACCAGAGTATGTGGAGAATAGTTCCTCTGTTCCCACAATTCCTCCAACATTGAGGAGATGCGGAAGGAAACATCCTATTCAATCTAGTAGGCGTATAGTACCACCTTAAGCTAGTTTTAAATATAGCTTCCTGGTGTGCCACACAGCGAAAGGCAGTGTTAGCAGTACGGAAGGCAGACTGCCACTGGTCTCTTGTAAAAGATTGGTGGAGGTCAGTTTCCCATTTTATCAGGGGGACCGTTTGGTCCACTCCTTGCCCTGAATCAGGAGATTGTAAAAGAGGGAAATACCCCCCCCCCTTTTTAGAGAATTTGCCACGCAAGTATCTTTTGACTGTTGAAGGAATTAGCAATGAATCGTCCCCTCTTTTACCCAGGAAGAATCTAATCTGCAGGAATTTATTAATCAGCGTGGGGAATCTGGTATTTACTATGTATGTGGGAAAAGAAAATAAATTCTCCGGGTCCAACATATCTTTTACTGACCTAATACCCATATCAGTCCACCTCCGGAGTTCTAGGTCCTGGATGTGGTCTGCGAGACATGCAGTGGAAACTATGGGGGAAGGGATGATTCCTCTATCACTAGATCCTTCCAAGTAGGTTCTCCAAGCTAAGATAGACTCTATCACTGTAACTAGAGGGGGCAAGCTTCCTTCAAAGTCATGTCACCTAGCCTTGTCAATCAAGCGTTGGTGTACAGAGTGGCTTGGGCCACCCCTCGGTTCACCTAACTGCTCGTTTGTATAAGGATTAAGACTGCTTTCACATGCAGTTTTTTTAAGTGTTTTTTTGTGGTAAAAACACCAGCTCCAGATGTTAGCTGAAGGTCTATGGGAAATATGAAGCCATTTCTTTGCTTATGGTGCTTTTGGTAATTGGGTGGAAATTTTTGGGGTCTTTGTCTTTTCAAAAAATTTTGCATGCTGTAGCACTCCACTACATGGGAACAAGCCAGAAAAATGCAGTTCACACAGCCATTTAGAAAATAAAAACACCTCAAGCCGCAAGGGAAAAAATCATGAGCTTATACTGGCATTTTTTTTATTACTGGTAGAAGAAAAACCCACAGCCAAATTCATCTGTGTAAGGACCCTAAGGCAAAGTTCAAACATGACTGAAAATCCGCTGCGGTTTTTGTTCCGTTTTCGCTGCAAAAACCACAACAAAATCACGTCTTAAATGCATTACAGGCATTTTTTGCCAAGGAAAAGCCAGCAGACTTCACCTCCATTGAAAAGGGTGAGATCCACATTAGCTGTATAAATTGACATGCCGCAGATCTCAGATCCTCAATGCTGCACCTTTTCTGCTGCGTTTTTACGAAGCATGTGGATGATAATTCAGAAATTCTCATCTACGTTACCTGTACTGTAAAACACAGCGGATTTGCCACAAGCAAATCCACAGCTGAATCACATCTGACCCTGGTCTAAGTATTTTTTTTCTCAGCAGATCAAGTGAAAACTATCAGCTGAACTAGCCCTACAAAGCATTGGAACTGGTGTAAACGAAAACTGCCCATAACAACCAATCCGAATCCACCTTTCATTTCCCAAAGGAGCTCTAAAAAATGAAAGGTGGAATCTGATTGGTTACTGTGAGCAACTTTCCTTTATACCAGTTTTGATAGATCTTCCCCTATTGTGTCTGGTATGAGGTTTTGAGTTCAGACAGATTTGTGGTGTGAATTCTCCTCTGCAATATTCCAGCAAATTACAATAGAGTGCATGTGAATGTGGTCTTCAAAAAAAAATGTGCGCAGAACATCTAACATGCTGTGGATTTCCTAATCTGTAGCATGTGGGTTCTGTTGCAGATTGATCAGGCTACATTCACATGGCAAAATCTGTGACAGATCAGTATTAGGCCTCATGCACACAGCAGTTGTTATTTTCGGACTCCGTTCCCTTTTTTTTGCGGATAGGATGGGGACCCATTCATTTTAATTTTAATGGGTCAGCCAAAAAATGCTGATAGTTCATCCGTTTGTGTTCCGCGTCCGTTGTCCGTGTTTCCCTTCAGCAAAAAAAATAGTGCATGTCCTACTTTTTTCACATTTGCGGACAAGGATAGGCATTTATTACAAGGGATCTGTGAAAAAAAACGGATGCCACATCCGTTTTTTGTTTTTTTTGCGGACGCAAAAAAACAACTGTCGTGGGCATGAGGTCTTAGAATCTGAAGCTGAAAGCAGGTCTTTTTTTTTTTTTTTTTTTTTCTTGTGGTTTAGTAATTTGGTGGCGTTTATACAGGTTTTTTCAGCTGCTGAAATAAAACACAATCAAGCACAATATGTGCACATGCTTAAGTTAAAAAAAAAAATTATGAAAGTCAATGGGAAGCTGTTGATGGCATTTTGAATGTAGATTATGCAGCGGGAAGATAGTTTCCGCTGCCGAATCAGTGGCACATAACCTCAGAGATTTAGTAACGTGAATTTTGCTGAGCATCGCCACAGTTTTTATTTGCTATGGCTGGGCTCACTGTAAAATAATCACCGCAGCTATGTATGCAGCTAGGTAAGCATAGAATTTTAGGTGAATAAAGGCTTCTTTTTCTTTTAGTTCAAACAGGCAGTGTACAAACAAACCATGAAGCTTTTTGCAGAGCTGGAAATTAAAAGGAAAGAGAGAGAAACCAAAGAAATGCATGAAAGGTTTGTATGCTGGAGTTTATTGGTGGTGGACTTGCTGATTCTGACTGATGAAGGCTACTTTTACATCTGCGTTGTTAAATATACACTGGCAGCTGGCAAGCTAGCCTCTATGAGGATGTCTTCTGAATGGACTGGACATGCCTGACAGTTCTCGGCTAAGGGTGGATCCAGCATGAGAAGACGGCTAAAGCTACTTTTACATTAGCGTTTTTTGCGGATCTGTCATGGATCTGCAAAAACGCTGCCGTTACCATAATACAACTGCATGCATCCGTCATGAATGGATCCAGTTGTATTATGTCTTATATAGCCATGACAGATCCGTCATGAACTCCATTGAAAGTCAATGGGGGACGGATCAGTTTTTTATTGTGTTAGAGAAAACGGATCCGTCCCCATTGACTTACATTGTGTGTCGGGACGGATCCGTCTTGCTCTACACCACATGGCGGACAGAAAAACGCTGCAAGCAGCGTTTTGGTGTCCACCTCCGGAGCGGAATGTTGACTGAACGGAGGCAAACTGATGCATTCTGAGCAGATACTTTTCCATTCAGAATGCATTAGAGCAAAACTGATCCATTTTGGACTGCTTGTGAGAGCCCTGAACGGATCTCGCAAACGGAAAGCCAAAATGCTAGTGTGAAAGTAGCCTAAGTCTACTTTCACACTGGCGTTTTGGCTTTCCTTTTGTGAGATCCATTCAGGGCTCTCACTAGCGGTCCAAAACGGATCAGTTTGCATTCTAATGTATTCTGAATGGAAAAGGATCCGCTCAGAATGCATCAGTTTGCATCAGTTCAGTCTCCATTCCGCTTTGGAGACGGTTTTGGTGTCCGTCTGATGAAACTGAGCCAAACTTCACTGGCACAAACACAAAAGAGATCCGTCCTCCATTGACTTTCAATGGTGTTCAAGACGGATCCGTCCTGGCTATGATAAAGATAATACAAATGGATCCGTTCTGAACGGATGCAGACGGTTGTATCATCTGAACGGATCAGTCTATGACGGATCCGCACAAAACGTAAGTGTGAAAGTAGCCTAAGCCTGCAGACGTCAATAGTAATGACCTGTGCACAGAGGGCGTGGCTTGTCTCTCCAGAAAGCACAGCCCACAGATTAAACTTCAGTTAGGTTCCGTGCAGAGGCAGGACTGCTCCCTCCTGCAGCCCCAGGCTGGTGGACAGAACGTCATCAGAACAGGCAAAGAAGCTGATGTCACAGGTCACGTGACGCTCAGTGAAATATGAGAAAGGGCCACTGAAGAAGAATTTAAAGGGGTTTTGTCACTTCAGCAAATAGGAGTTATTTTGTAGAGAAAGTTAATACGAGGCACTTACTAATTGTATTGCACTTACTAATTGTGATTGTCCATATTGTCTCATTTGCTGGATGGATTCATTTTTTCATCACAATATATACTGCTCATTTTTATGGTTACGATCACCCTGGAGTCCATTAGCATGGCTGTGCTTGCATACTATAAAGAAAAAAGCACCAGCCTATGTGTGATCCCAAGGTCCCAGTCACCAGAGAGGCCAATATTTTTTCCTATAGTGTGCAAGCACGAGCACCACTAATGGATTGCAGGGTGGTCGTAACCATGGAAACAAGCGGTGTATAATGTGATGGAAAAATAATTCAAGCCAGCAAAAGAGGCAATATGGACAATCCCAATACATAAGTGGCTTGTATTAACTTTCTCTGCTTGATAAATGCCACTTGAAGTGACAAAACTCCTTTTAATCAATTGAAAATACATTACTTTAGTTTAGTACAAAACATACAAAGAATGAAAGAATTACTTGGACAACCTCTTTATTACAGCCGGCACCCGCCACGTATGGGTCAGGCTTACTCCAGCAGACCGCTCCATACAATTTCAGGCGCATATTGCCATACTTGTATGGCATTATGCGTTAAGGGTTTAAAGGGGTTGTCTGCTTCTTTTATTTTAATGGCCGAATCCCCAGATCATCAGATCAGTAAGGGTCCAACCACCACCAATCAGCTTTTCTGCAGTAACATTGAAATGCATGGAAACGGAACTGCGAGAGGTTATGTGAGATGTTGGACCCCCACCCATATATTGATGGCTCATCCTGAGTGAAAATCAATAGTTCAATGACTTGTACAAAAGTTTTGTTTTGTTTTCATTGGAAAGTTTATTGGATTCAGTTTCTAGTGATCGTTGTTTCACTTTCAGGAAAAGACAGCGAGAGGAAGAAATAGAAGCTCAAGAAAAAGCTAAGCGTGAGAGGGAGTGGCAGAAAAACTTTGAGGTACATCCAACATATATTACAAGAACAAACTACTTGAAAAGTGGTTACTATTGTCCATAAATTCAAGATTTGGTATTTTGATTGTTCATAGTCAATCTAGTTGGACTGACAGGAACAGGTTGCCCCCCTCCACATAGTCACACCTGACTTTTCCTATCAAGGCACTAGGAAGGATAAGGGATGGTGCACTGAGTGGCCTGGGGCCTGCCCTTGATGCACTTGAAAGCTAATTTGCATATGGATTAAAAGATGATTTTCTCAAGGTTGCAGTTTTGGCAGCTAAAGGTATAATATTGAGAAGCAGGCAGGCATACCAGGCATCGTGGTCAGTGTAAAACATCATTACCTGTAAAGTAAAGCAGTCCAGTGGACTGAGTGGCAGGGGCATGCACACTAGACAGCTGCCTGACTGGTGGTGCTATTTAAACTAGGCTCACTGGTAGCGCAGTCTCTACTGACTTGTGGAATTTTTTATGATGAGTATTTTGATTGCGGGATAACATATTTCACATTGCTAGGTTATTAGCGACAAAAAAGACCGATAATACCAGATCTAAATAGTACCATTTAGCCCTAAGAATATTTATTCATTTGGATTGAAATAGTCTACCTGCACACGAGTATTACGTGCACTTTTTTCAAATCTGTAGCATTTATTTATTTGTGTGTGGATTTCACCCTTGCAAATGCAATGCTAAGAGCGAGATCAACGGCAAAACTGCAAGTAACACATGCAGTTTTTGATGGGGAAACAGAAAACCGCACGAAAATAAGTAATTCCAGCAGACTAGTTATTAAAAGAAAAGTAAAACCCAGGCTAAGTGCCTCTCGGATGGTTGCTGAATAATCGTTTGGTTGCCAAAGCAGCTTCATTGTCACCCAATTTTTGTAAGCTGATGAACAGCCAATCCGCTCAGTTATATACTGCACAACAATTTGCCTTCCAGGACACAAAGGTAGCAGACAATACCTAAGAAGAAAGCTGGAAATGTTTTGACATTAGGTCATCCTCATTCCCAGAAATAGATATAACTGAGGGGCAGCTGAACAGAATTACTGCTGTGTCTAAGGCCTCTTTCACACGACAGTATGTCTTTTTCAGTGTTTTGCGGTCCGTTTTAAACGGATCCGTTGTTCCGTTTTTTGTTTCTGTTTGTGTTTCCGTTCCGTTTTTCCGTTCCGTTTTTCCGTATGGCAAATACAGTATACAGTAATTTCATAGAAAAAATTGGGCTGGGCATAACATTTTCAATAGATGGATCCGCAAAAAACGGAACGGATACGGAAGACATACGGATGCACTTCCGTATGCATTCCGTTTTTTTGCGGACCCATAGACTTTAATGGAGCCACGGAACGTGATTTGCGGCCAAATATAGGACATGTTCTATGTTAAAACGGAACGGAAATACGGAAACGGAATGCATACGGGGTACATTCCGTTTTTTTTTGCGGAACCATTGAAATCAATGGTTCCGTATACGGCCCGCAAAACGGAAAAAAAAAACGGCCGTGTGAAAGAGGCCTAAGAATGTTATTTCTGTCTGCTGGTTTTATCCTGGATGCTAATTAATTATGTGTATTTTAGGAAAGCCGAGATGGACGTGTTGACAGTTGGAGAAGTTTCCAATCACACAAAAAAGGCAAAAAGGAAAAGAAAACGCGTACATTTTTAAAACCGCCAAAAGTGAAGATGGAACAGAGGGAGTGACCACCCATACACTGGACACTTGTCGCTTTATTTTACGAACAGCATTTCGTGATCATCTGCCGAAGGAATAGTTACTATATCCTAACTTGTGTTTTGTACAGTTCCTGCTCTTTTATTTCATTTTTCCTGTTGGGGCAAAAACCTGTTTTTCTTTTTGTACATGAAAAACTTCACCTGGTCTCACAGTACACATGTGAAAAGCAGAAAGCACACTTAGGTAAAGCAGCATCTTCAAGTACACTATCGAGACGCCCAAGGTTCTGTTGGTTTGAGAAGGAATCCATGACTGTGTACAAGCTTTGGTATAGCGGTGTTGAAGCAGGTATCTTCATTATATGGTAGCTTGCCATTGGCCATCAGAAAATGCTGTGTCTTATACTTGATAGATACATAGCTCCTGTCATATTGGCTTGTAGAAGACGAGGAAATAAACACACTGATGTGATGCTAGTCATTGGCTAAAAAGTTACTTGACTGTGTAACTCTCTGCTCCAATGTCAACCTGTGATGAGCGGCAGTCTGTTATTACCTGATTTGGAATCCATGTTATAGCATGTGTAACTGACATCAGACACCTGCTACATGTGTATAATACTAATAAATTGTGGATTACATTGTGTTCTGTCCAAGTTTGATTATAAATTAGTAACTTTATACTTAAAATAGTATTATATTTTCTGTGGTTAATTTTATCTTGACAGCTTCACCGTTTAACAAATGACTGATATATCCGTCATGATCGGGTACTAGTTCACGCATTATGATTTATAAATACATCATGCATTATAATGTCGTGGGCACTGCTCAGTGTCCCAATAAGATCAAGGTAGGAGCTCAGCTGTAAAATACATTCGGGCCCCCACTGAAATTTCCAGGATACTGGCAGTTTAACTCCTTGTATGCCTCGGTAAATAGCGATTACAGCATGTAATTGGTTGAGGCTCCCTCGCTCTAGCCATCAGCACCCTGCAACACAATAGTGTGGAACCAGCGCGTAGTAATGGCACCTGGGACACAGCTCTATTTAAAGTGCAGTGGCTGTGCTGGGTTCTGCAGCTCAACTCCCATTGAATTGAATGGGATCTCAGCTGCAGTAACCTAGTACAGCCACTACACTTTAAACAGAGCTGTGCATGGGGGGGCGTGGCCAACATCCGGCATGAGCGCACGCATCTGAGTCTAGCTCCGGGTCCCGACAAGAATCCTGCTCCATCCTGATTAAATAACAGCCGCAAAAATAGAGTGGCAGGTGCAGAAAAGGAGGGTATCCACCCGCAGAAGGAAAATGAGCCCAAGCAAGGCACAAGCCGCGGCGGATCGGCTTAAGGAATATGCCAGAGCCGAAAGCAAACATGGCGCCGGGACTCCATCTAACACGCGCGCCCCAGCGACTTGTGGCAATGCGAACTTACAGCAAGACCCTCCCAGCGAGGAAGAGCCCGAACTCTCTCCTAAAGTGGCCCATGAGCAACTAATGGCTGCTATCACCACGTGTCAGACCTCCCTCACGAGCAAAATCGAGGAGGTGAAGGTGGATGTTGGGCTCCAAAGACACGATGTGCAGCAGCTGAGAGAGAGGGCGAGACAGACTGAGTACAGGGTATCTGAGCTGGAGGATATCACCCGACCAATGCAGGTTAAACTGTCGTATCTGGAAAAGAAGGTGCAACTGTGGCAGCAGAAATGTGACGATCTGGAGAATAGATCCAGACGTAATAATGTGCGAATCCTAGGCTTTCCGGAAAGAGTGGAAGGTTCGGATACGGCGACCTTCATTGAAAAATGGTTCAAGACCATGTTCCCTGAGACCACGTTTTCGGCGACATACGCCGTGGAAAGGGCTCAGAGTCCCGGCCAGACCTCCACTCCCAGGGGCTCCTCCCAGACCTTTGCTAGCCAGACTTCTGAACTGGAAAGATAGGGATTTGCTACTCAACCTGGCCAGATCCGCGCTGGACAATAATTCGAGGATATCATTGTTTCCCGACTTCTCGGCGGAGCTACAGAAAAAGAGATCCACCTTTGTTGCCGTCAAGAGAAAGCTCCGAGAGCTAAATATCCAGTACTCCATGGCTTATCCTGCCCGACTTCGGATTGTGGATGGCGGGAAATCCTTATTCTTCATTGATCCAAGGGAAGCTAACGAGTGGGTAGCTAGCAGACCGGGACACTGATCCACTTCTCTTGTATTGTTCGGCACACCCGGACTCGACCTCACCTACCTGCTCCAGACCGACTTGAGGAGGACACTTACCTGTTTAAACATGGACTCCGCTTTACAGATGCGAACCCTGGGTATCGTATGAAGCCCATGGTCCCTTTATCCATGACATGCGGAGCAGTCAGTTATTCGTAATGTTTATATGCTGCACCCTTACTAGTTGGTATATAGCTGTTTAATAGCACATGGCACCGGGACTCACCCGGCGAACACCTGCTCTGGGATACCATCTAAATACACCGTGCAGGTCCCCGAGTATACGGCCATGTTTGAAGCAGAACTACAAGTCCAGCAAGGATTATAATGGTTGATATATGAGGGTAATAATTAATAAAGTAAGTCCAGCAACAAAACCCTTTTATATAAGGGTTTTGTTGCTGGACTTACATGTTTGAAGCAGACCTTGAGTCTGTCCAGTATGTTTATGTAATGTTTCTAACGTTAGATATTCTTATGTATGTATGTTTGCTATGGTGGTACTTTAGCATTTCCTGGAAAGGGACGGGGCAGATCTATAGTACGGGTGGCAAGGATAGGGGATCTGAGATTCTATTTAAAGGGGTAATACTTATGCAATTTATTGTGTTTAAGTTAACATGGCGGGGCTAACGGTCATGTCATGGAATGTGAGAGGATTGGGCGGACCTAGAAAAAGGATTGCTGTGTTTTCGCATGTGCGCCGGCATGCTCCACATATTCTAGGCCTGCAGGAGACCCATTTAACGTCAGACGGGCAACAGAATTAAGAAGCCCTGGGTACAGTGGAGCGCCAATGCATATGGGAACTCGTATTCTAGAGGAGTAGCAGTTTTAGTGCATGGCTGCTTGAGGTGGGAGACACAGAGGCTTGTAGTTGATCCTGACGGACGCTATATATTTGTGTTTGCATATGTTAACTGCACTCCATATGTCGTCATTAATGTATATAACCCCCTGCCGGCCAGTGTATCAGTATTGCAGGCTGTAGTGGGCTTTGTAGCGCAGTACCCGAATGTCAGATTACTATGTATGGGGGACTTTAATATGTTGATGAACCCTGACTTGGATCACTTTCGGAACTCAGCCGGAGACGGAGTGGCGGTTTCTTCAACCTCAGTGCTCTTAAAGGTGGCCACTGAGATGGGATGGCTGGACTTATGGCGGGAAAGACATCCCCTGACGGTACAGTACTCTTGTTTCACGCCTTCAAGGGGAGCCTTATCCAGGATAGACTAATGGGTAACGCATTGACCCTTACTGAGCTGGAGAGTATTGAGTACTGCCCACAGGGGCCCTCTGACCACGCACCGCTGTTAGCGAAGTTTTCATTGATGGGAGAGCTGGTGAGAGGGAACAAAATGCGTATACACCCCTTCTGGCTTACCCTCATGGAGTCCAATGATCGAATCCCGGATCAACTTCGTATATTTTCTGAGGTCCAGGGCGATATAACAGATGAGCTGCTAATATGGGAAACGTTAAAAGCCGACTTGAGGGGATGCATTAAATCATCCATAGCATTTATTAAAGGAGAGGCCCACCGTAGGGAAGAGGAGCTTCAGAAATCATGCAGAGAGGCTGAAAATACCTTCACTGGTGACCCCACTGAATCCAATAGGTTAGAATGGCTCCTCAGGGGTAGACAGTATATGCAGCACTTGCAGGAGAAGAGCGATCGTAAACTATTCTTCCTCAAGCAGCAGTCCTTGGAGCAGGGAGGACAGGCAGGCAAGATACTTGCTCACATTGCCCGGAACAACTCCTCGGCGCCCCCGGTTATACGTATTTGATGGATGGAGGGATAATAGAAACGTTACCGGACATCCTTGCTAGGTTCCAGGAATTATATAGTTCAGTGATACACTATTCTACCCAAGAGCTGAGGACATACCTGCAGGAGGTGACACATCCCCGACTGAGTGACGAAGATAGGGAAATGCTGGAGAGTGACTTCACATTAGAGGAGATACAAGTAGCAATACAGGGACTCGCAGCAGGGAAGGCACCCGGCCCTGACTGCATACCGATCGAGGTGTACACTAGATATGTTGACATTCTGGCCCCTAGAATGAAATTTTTTTTACAATCGGCAAAGACACAACAGAGATTGCCAGACTCATTTTATGATGCCACCATAGTGGTGATCCTGAAACCAGACAAGGACCCTTTGGAGTGTGGGTCGTACAGGCCCATCTCCTTGTTAAACCTAGATTATAAGGTGCTCACGAAAATAATTGCCAATAGATTGAATAAAGTCATAGCATCCGTTGTACACCCGGATCAGTCTGGATTTATACCGGGGAGGTCTACTTCTACTAACATTAGGAGGGCACAAGTGATTACGCAAATAGGTGGAGCTTTGGACAGACCGTGGGTCTTGGCCTCCTTAGATACGGCCAAGGTCTTCGACTCGGTAGAGTGGCCATATTTATTGGAAGTACTAAGCTGTTTTGGCTTTGGTCCAGTGTTTGCCCAATGGGTACATATGCTCTACAAACAACCTAAAGCGGACAGCCTAGTGAACGGTTCTCATTCAGGTCAGTTTAACCTTGGCAGAGCAACCAGGCAGGGGTGCCCTCTGTCACCCCTCCTGTTTGCAGTAGCAATAGAGCATTTAGCACTTAGACTGCGACAGGACGGGGTTTCCCTGGGTGGCAGGGAAGATTGAGTTGGCTTATATGCCGACGACCTGATCCTTTTTATGGATAGGGCAGATCAATCGCTGCCCAGAGCGATTGAACTAATAGAAACCTTCAGCCGCTTTTCCGGACTACATATCAATTGGTCCAAGTCGGCTCTGATGCCCCTTAAACCTGCAGATTGGCCTACAACATACTGCAATCTCCCAGTGGTAGACCGGTTTAAATACCTAGGAATCATAATAATAACCAGAGACCCTCCCTTAGCATATACATTGAGTACTGAGCCTCTAACCTCTACATTCGCTAGGAAATTCGCGGCATGGCAATCCCTTCCCATCTCAATGATGGGTCGTCTGAATCTCATAAAGATGGTTCTCCTGCCTAAAGCTCTGTATGTACTGGAGCATGCTAGCACGACCGTCCCGCGACGGTTCTTTGACCACCTCCATTCCATGAATATATAAATTTAACCTCATAGAGCAGGTGTGCCTCAAGGATATGAATTCTTATCACGTCATGGCTTATCCATGAACAACCTTGTTCCCTTCAGACAGACATGTCTGAGGAATCTGGTGTACGCCCTATAGATAAACCCATATCCTTAGCAATAACTTTTAAATACAATGTCCGTTCATGTTCACTTGCCATGAACTCATCTTGGCTTCCTCAGCCACATAACAGAATTTTGGTTCAGGCTGATTTTATTCTTAAAGGCAATGAGATAAGCATTCATTTTGGCTATAATATCATTAGATAATATTGTATACTTATGAAAATGCACAACAGGTGAGACCGCTTCCACCTGTTCTCGTATTTTTTTTGTTTTTGTTTTGTTTTTTGCCTTCTCATTATGGCCTGGTTCGGTTCTGGGTTTTTTAGTTGTGCTTAATATTTTTTTTCTGCTTCTCCTACTGCTTTTGCACTTAGTCACTGTAGGAAGGGTAGAGCTGGTGGAAGGAGTTCACACTTTTTGTGTTTAGTCGCAGCAACTATACCCATGGTCAAGCCTGTGTCCCCCAATGAACTGAAGTGAAAAAGATTTTACGGTAAGTACAAAAATCTGGTTATTGCATCTTTTGCTGGCTTGATTAATTTTTCCATCACATTACACACTGTTCATTTCTAGGAGGTTCACTCTGAATGCAGCTCCTATGACATGGACCCACATCATTATCATGACTTATAATGCTGTGTGTGATGCCCAACCTCAACTCCAATGAATTGTACTCACATAATGCCATCTAGTATAAATACCTCTCACACATGGTGTGTTTTTCTCACACTGAATACTCTTGTGTGACATCGGCCTTAGGCTTCCTCCATATGTATTAATCCGTTCACTGCCAAGAAAGTATGATAATGGGTATCATAAAAAAAAATCTTAGAGCTTTTGAGCTTGGTACTATGTGAAAGGTGAGTGCAATGTTGAAAGTGCTACACTTGTCTGCTTTGTCTGCGTAAGAAAGAGGGAACCTGGAAGTGACATCAGGAAGAACAATTGCATTCTGTTACAGTCATCTCTCCCATGTACAGCCTTCAGAGACTCCATGGTGGTGATACTTTTGTTAACCTTTACAAATCACAGATAGTATGTACTGCTGTGATGCACCATTGCACTTGGTGGTATTCCTTTTATCTGCATTCTATGTGCAAGTGTATTCTTTTGAAAAAATTATATAAATTATAAGTTAATGGTAGCACTCTCAGACAATTCTGCAGTCTAAATTTTGTCAGTATGACTGGTTTACATTTTAACATTTGCCCTTACACTAAGTACCTGTGTATACTGTACAATAAATACTGTACTTAGCACAGAGATATGTATGCTTATGTTTTCTCTCCCCAACTCCCCTCCCTTTTGCTTTGACTTTCATTTATTAACTTATTCATTTATTTATTGGATGTCCCTAGCTAACTCACTCCAAAAGCATCCATACATGGAGAAATAAAATCATTAAACTTTATTGAGGCATCATGAATCTGTAATAAAATGCAGACAAACACTGCTCACACGTTTCATGCCTCACATGACTGTTAGTCATAGCATACAAAGGTGTTTGAACAAGTGGTTTAACCACCTCCGGACCGCCTAACGCAGGATTGCGTTCCGGAGGTGGCAGCGCTGCGCAGAGTCACGCATATACGCGTCATCTCGCGAGACGCGAGATTTCGCTCAAAGCCGGCCCGCGCATGCGCATCGCGGGCCGGCAAAATTAAAAGAAGTATTTCGTCACCAGCCTGCCAGCAACGATCATTGGCTGGCAGGCTGGCGATTTTCAAAAAATCCAATCCAAAGTCATATAACAGATCATATTAGTAAATATGATCTGTTATATGGCTTGTCTGCTCCTCTGCTGGTCCTTTTCGTCGGTTGGATCCAGCACAGGAGCAGACTGAACTGTGAGTACACCAACACTACACCTTAGCCCCAGATCACCCACCTGCACCCCAATTAACCCTTTGATCACCCCTTTGATCGCCCGTCAATCACTAGTGAAAGGAAAAAAAGTGATCAGTGTAAACTGTCACTTTTTTTTTTTCACTGGTATTGGCTGTTAGGTTTTAGGGATAGTTTAGGCCCCTTGGTTAGGTAGTTAGCGTCAGTTAGCGCCCACCCCACCGCACCGCAGTCACTTTTATTCGCTGTTTAGCGTATCGCTAATCAGCATTTGTACTTTTATAGTATCTGTAAGTGATCAAAACTGATCACGGTCAGATCTATAATAGTATTAGTGTCACCTTAGCTCGCCCTCCACCCAAAACGCAGTGTTTGCCCGATCAGGCCTGATCGGTCGCCCACACGTGCGTTCACCCACGCCCGCCCCACCGCAGTGACAAAAAATATATTTTTTTTGATCACTGCACATTCATTTTACACGCACTGCGGCGATAAAAAAATCAGTTTTGATATTTTTTATCAACCGCAGCAGCCTCCGGTACTTCGCTAGCCTCCCCTTTGTAAGACAGGTTTGCTTTTTTTCTTGGGTAGTCTCAGGGAATACCCCTAAATTTAGTAGTCCAAAATGTCAAACAGGGGGTATTCTTCTGAAGAGGCCTACAGGATTCTGACCCAGTCGGATGAGGAGTGGGAACCCTCATCTGACGAATCTAGCGGGTCAGAATATGAACCTGTGGAAAGCAGTGGCTCTCTGACCCAAAGTTCGGACAAGGAGGTGGAGGTCCCTGGCAGCACCAGGCGTACCCGGCCCCATGTCGCTAGACCACAGGTTACGCAGGATCCGCTTCAAGAGCAGCAGAGTGGGGCTGTCGCTGCCGGATCACGTGGTGAGGCATACACCAGCAGCGCAGCCCTTCCTGGACCTAGTACCAGCACTGCCGTACAACCTGGTGAAGTAGCGAGCACCAGAAGGGCAGTTGAAGCTGGTACGGTGGCACGTGCACTAGTTACCCCGTCGCAGCCACCGCACAGACAGGCCCGTAGAGCCCCTAGAGTCCCTGAGGTGCTGGCAAATCCTGATTGGCAGTCACCAACTTCAGCCGCACCAGTAGTTCCCCCTTTCACCGCCCAGTCTGGAGTTCGGGTTGAGACGGCTCAAATCGGTTCGGCCCTGGGATTTTTTGAGCTGTTCTTGACTGCGGAGCTCTTGGACTTAGTCGTGGCAGAGACCAACCAGTATGCCACACAATTTATAACCGCAAACCCGGGAAGCTATTATGCCCAGCCTTTCCGGTGGAAACCAGTCCAAGTTTCCGAACTTAACATTTTTTTGGGCCTTCTCCTCAACATGGGCCTGACAAAAAAGCATGAATTGCGGTCATATTGGTCAACGCACCCAATTCATCACATGCCCATGTTCTCTGCTGCTATGTCCAGGACACGATTTGAGACCATCCTCCGTTTTCTGCATTTTAGCGACAACACCACCTCCCGTCCCAGAGGCCACCCTGCTTTTGACCGGCTCCACAAAATTCGGCCCCTCATAGACCATTTCAACCTGAAATTTGCAGATTTGTTTACCCCTGAGCAAAACATCTGCGTAGACGAGTCCCTAATACATTTTACCGGGCGCCTTGGCTTCAAACAATACATCCCAAGCAAGCGTGCCCGGTATGGGGTCAAATTTTATAAGCTCTGTGAAAGGGCCACAGGCTATACCCACAAATTTCGGATCTATGAGGGAAAAGATCAGACCCTGGAGCCGGTCGGTTGCCCTGACTACCTGGGGAGCAGTGGGAAGACAGTCTGGGACTTGGTGTCACCCTTATTCGGCAAGGGGTACCATCTTTATGTGGACAATTTCTACACAAGTGTGGCCCTCTTTAGGCATTTGTTTCTAGAACGGATTTGCGCCTGTGGCACCGCGCGAACTAGTCGCGTGGGCTTCCCCCAACGGCTTGTAACCACCCGTCTTGCAAGGGGGCAGAGGGCTGCCTTGTGTAACGAAGAACTGCTCGCGGTGAAATGGAGAGACAAGCGTGACGTTTACATGCTCTCCTCCATTCACGCAGACACGACAATCCAAATTGAGCGAGCAACCCGTGTCATTGAAAAGCCTCTCTGTGTCCACGACTATAATGCGCTCATGGGAGGGGTGGACTTCAATGACCAGATGTTGTCTCCGTATTTAGTTTCCCGCAGAACCAGACGCTGGTATAAGAAGGTGTCTGTATATTTGATTCAATTGGCGCTGTACAATAGTTTTGTTCTCTACAGTAAGGCTGGGAGAACAGGATCCTTCCTCAAATTCCAGGAAGAGATCATCGAGAACCTCCTTTACCCAGGAGGTTCCGTGGCCCCATCCACCAGTGTAGTTAGCCGTCTACACGAGCGACATTTCCCCAGTGTCGTTCCTGGTACCTCAACCCAACCGTCACCCCGAAAAAGATGTCGTGTCTGTAGCAGGAGTGGAATAAGGCGTGACACCCACTATTTCTGTCCTGACTGTGCTGACCACCCTGCCCTATGCTATGGAGAGTGTTTCCGGAAGTACCACACACAGGTACACCTAGCATAGGGATCACATCTCACCAGGACAGGCACACAGGGCTATTAGGGCCCATTCACTCACAGCTGCTGCAAACCTCTCCTTTCACCTGGGATAAAGTGCATAACGTACTTCGCCACATCTTTGGGCGATTTGCGCTTTGCACATTGTCCCATGGGGAAGGAGAGGTTTGTTCTATAAAGGTAAAAAAAACTAAACAAAAAAAAAAATACCGGTAAGTAAAAAAGTTAAACGTTCAGTTAAAAAAGTTTAAAAAAAGTTTCTATGTTCTGTTCAACAGTTAATAAAGTTATTGCTTTGCGGCCTGGTTTTTTCTTTTTTGTTTTGTTTTTTTTACCTTTCAGGTGGACCAACCGATCGACTAGCTGCAGCACTGATGTGCATTCGGACAGAAGCATTGCGCTGCTGTCAGATTACACGCAAGTCGGTGTATGCGGCGCTGCAAGACGAGATTTCTCCTCTGCAGTAAAAGATACGTTTGCCGAGGCATATGAGCTGAGGAGGTGGCGGTGTTCATATACTTTGGCAAACACTTTGTATATATAAAAAAAAAAATCCCGGCAATGATTTATTCATCCACATCGATTGATGTGAATGGAGAAATCTGGTTTGCCAGGGCATACGAGCTGAAGTGGGTATGGATGTTGGGCGGAGCTCCTATGTCCTGGCAGACGCCTTTCCCCTCCTTTTTCTTTTTTTGGCAGAGATTTTTTCATCCACATTGATCGATGCGAATGAAGAAATCTGTGCCGTTCATTTTTTTCTTTCAGCCCAGAGGCTGAACGGAAAAAAAAAATCTCATTACCCGTATGCTCAATATAAGGAGAATAGCAGAAACTCCTAATGCTGGGCATACATGTAATGATTGCGGAGACCCTCAAATGCCAGGGCAGTACAAACACCCCACAAATAACACCATTTTGGAAAGAAGACACCCCAAGGTATTCGCTGAGGGGCATATTGAGTCCATGAAAGATTGAAATTTTTGTCCCAAGTTAGCGGAAAGGGAGACTTTGTGAGAACAAAATCAAAAAAATCAATTTACGCTAACTTGTGCCAAAATTTTTTTTTTTTCAATGAACTCGCCATGCCCCTCATTGAATACCTTGGGGTGTCTTCTTTCCAAAATGGGGTCACATGTGGGGTATTTATACTGCCCTGGCATTTTAGGGGCCCCAAAGCGTGAGAAGAAGTCTGGTATCCAAATGTCTAAAAATGCCCTCCTAAAAGGAATTTGGGCCCCTTTGCCCACCTAGGCTGCAAAAAAGTGTCACACATCTGGTATCTCCGTACTCAGGAGAAGTTGAGGAATGTGTTTTGGGGTGTCTTTTTACATATACCCATGCTGGGTGAGATAAATATCTTGGTCAAATGCCAACTTTGTATAAAAAAATGGGAAAAGTTGTCTTTTGCCAAGATATTTCTCTCACCCAGCATGGGTATATGTAAAATGACACCACAAAACACATTCCCCACCTTCTCCTGAGTACGGAGATACCAGATGTGTGACACTTTTTTGCAGCCTAGGTGGGCAAAGGGGCCCACATTCCAAAGAGCACCTTTCGGATTTCACAGGTCATTTACCTACTTACCACACATTAGGGCCCCTGGAAAATGCCAGGGCAGTATAACTACCCCACAAGTGACCCCATTTTGGAAAGAAGACACCCCAAGGTATTCCGTGAGGGGCATGGCAAGTTCCTAGAATTTTTTATTTTTTGTCACAAGTTAGTGGAAAATGATGATTTTTTTTTTTTTTTTCATACAAAGTCTCATATTCCACTAACTTGTGAAAAAAAATAAAAACTTCCATGAACTCACTATGCCCATCAGCGAATACCTTGGGGTCTCTTCTTTCCAAAATGGGGTCACTTGTGGGGTAGTTATACTGCCCTGGCATTCTAGGGGCCCAAATGTGTGGTAAGGAGTTTGAAATCAAATTCTGTAAAAAATGACCTGTGAAATCCGAAAGGTGCTCTTTGGAATATGGGCCCCTTTGCCCACCTAGGCTGCAAAAAAGTGTCACACATCTGGTATCTCCGTACTCAGGAGAAGGTGGGGAATGTGTTTTGGGGTGTCATTTTACATATACCCATGCTGGGTGAGAGAAATATCTTGGCAAAAGACAACTTTTCCCATTTTTTTATACAAAGTTGGCATTTGACCAAGATATTTATCTCACCCAGCATGGGTATATGTAAAAAGACACCCCAAAACACATTCCTCAACTTCTCCTGAGTACGGCGATACCAGATGTGTGACACTTTTTTGCAGCCTAGGTGGGCAAAGGGGCCCACATTCCAAAGAGCACCTTTCGGATTTCACAGGTCATTTTTTACAGAATTTGATTTCAAACTCCTTACCACACATTTGGGCCCCTAGAATGCCAGGGCAGTATAACTACCCCACAAGTGACCCCATTTTGGAAAGAAGAGACCCCAAGGTATTCGCTGATGGGCATAGTGAGTTCATGGAAGTTTTCATTTTTTGTCACAAGTTAGTGGAATATGAGACTTTGTATGGAAAAAAAAAAATCATCATTTTCCACTAACTTGTGACAAAAAATAAAAAATTCTAGGAACTCGCCATGCCCCTCACGGAATACCTTGGGGTGTCTTCTTTCCAAAATGGGGTCACTTGTGGGGTAGTTATACTGCCCTGGCATTCTAGGGGCCCAAATGTGTGGTAAGGAGTTTGAAATCAAATTCTGTAAAAAATGACCTGTGAAATCCGAAAGGTGCTCTTTGGAATATGGGCCCCTTTGCCCACCTAGGCTGCAAAAAAGTGTCACACATCTGGTATCTCCGTACTCAGGAGAAGTTGGGGAATGTGTTTTGGGGTGTCTTTTTACATATACCCATGCTGGGTGAGATAAATATCTTGGTCAAATGCCAACTTTGTATAAAAAAAATGGGAAAAGTTGTCTTTTGCCAAGATATTTCTCTCACCCAGCATGGGTATATGTAAAATGACACCCCAAAACACATTCCCCACCTTCTCCTGAGTACGGAGATACCAGATGTGTGACACTTTTTTGCAGCCTAGGTGGGCAAAGGGGCCCATATTCCAAAGAGCACCTTTCGGATTTCACAGGTCATTTTTTACAGAATTTGATTTCAAACTCCTTACCACACATTTGGGCCCCTAGAATGCCAGGGCAGTATAACTACCCCACAAGTGACCCCATTTTGGAAAGAAGAGACCCCAAGGTATTCGCTGATGGGCATAGTGAGTTCATAGAACTTTTTATTTTTTGTCACAAGTTAGTGGAATATGAGACTTTGTAAGAAAAAAAAAAAAATCATCATTTTCCGCTAACTTGTGACAAAAAATAAAAAGTTCTATGAACTCACTATGCCCATCAGCGAATACCTTAGGGTGTGTACTTTCCGAAATGGGGTCATTTGTGGGGTGTTTGTACTGTCTGGGCATTGTAGAACCTCAGGAAACATGACAGGTGCTCAGAAAGTCAGAGCTGCTTCAAAAAGCGGAAATTCACATTTTTGTACCATAGTTTGTAAACGCTATAACTTTTACCCAAACCATTTTTTTTTTACCCAAACATTTTTTTTTTATCAAAGACATGTAGAACAATAAATTTAGAGCAAAATTTATATATGGATGTAGTTTTTTTTGCAAAATTTGACAACTGAAAGTGAAAAATGTCATTTTTTGCAAAAAAATCGTTAAATTTCGATTAATAACAAAAAAAGTAAAAATGTCAGCAGCAAAGAAATACCACCAAATGAAAGCTCTATTAGTGAGAAGAAAAGGAGGTAAAATTCATTTGGGTGGTAAGTTGCATGACCGAGCAATAAATGGTCAAAGTAGTGTAGGTCAGAAGTGTAAAAAGTGGCCTGGTCTTTCACGGTGTTTAAGCACTGCGGGCTGAAGTGGTTAAAAATGCATCAAAACCAATTACTTTCTAAAAAGTTGATTATGTATTTAAAAATACAGGAGAATAATAATTAACAAATAACACAAGATATTGTTATAAATAAGAGCTATATGAAAGAAATATCAGCACATATTAGGTGTTCTTGCATGGCAAGACCACTTACTGTTATCTCACATATATATTATTATTATTATTATTATTAGCCAAATTTACCACCCTAACTCCTCCCACAGTTTTTACACTACATTGGCAGTAATATACCGGAACGTGCGGATTGTTCCTGATTGGTGTGCTATTACTTTGTGGACCGTTTCGCCGAATGGTTCACGAAATATCTGCGTTTTTGTGCTGAAATTGATCCTATAGGAATGAATGGCAGAATGTTTAAAACTAGAGTGGGAGCTGACGAAAGCTAGTGTGAGCTGAAAAATCAGGACATGATTTCTAAACTGCCACCACTCCCTCATTTTCAAGCCCACCTACACAAATCTTATATCACAACATTCAGCTATCCCTGCTACCACTAAAAATGTCCACGGCTAAGCCATAGTCCTGATAGTTTTCACAATATGACCATTTGTTTGCAACTCACGCCACCCATTGACATTGATTGAAACTCCACTAGCCACCTCAAATTTGAAGGGCAATTTCTAAACTGCGACTGTGCCTTCATTTTTATAATATTTCAGAGACATACTATGCATAAAAATGTAGGTCTTGGTCTTGTGATTCTCACAATATAAAGCTCTTCGCTGTAAGATTTATAACCGCCAGTGAAGTGAGCAAGTTGGAGCAGTTTGTTTTTAACCGCTCTTCTCTGCCCTTGCTGTAGTGAGTTTCCATAGAAACCCAGGTGTGTGAGCAGCCAGCAGAGTGACAAAAGCTAGAGTGTGAGCTGAAAAATCAGGACATGATTTCTAAACTGCCACCACTCCCTCATTTTCAAGCCCACCTACACAAATCAACTGCTAATGTTTTTATAAATGTATGTTTCAATGTAACTGTGAAGCACTTTGGGCAACAACATTGCAATTAAATGTGCTATATAAATAAATAAATAAAAGTTGAAATGCATTTCTCACTCTATCAAGCTTGCCATGTGCACTTTGTAAATTTGATCAATCAATTGGTTAGTGTAATGTTTACTATCTTTACTCACTCCAAACACTCCACACAGTTACTCTGCCCACTCCATAAAGGTACTCAGTCCAACCTTTCCACAGTTACTCCAGCCACTCCAACCACACAACAGTTACTCAAGCCACTCCACCCAGTTACTCTGCCCACTCCAGTTGTAGACTACTGGTGGAGGCAAGAACACTTCACACAATTTCCCCAGAAATTGTAGCTTTTCTAGTTAATATTGTAATATAAGACTAAACTTCCTACTTAATCCACAAAGTACCCAAGTTTTCAAAGTAGAAATCCAAAGTCATTCACAATTAAGAATATTGCGGAGATGATTCCCTTACCATAAAGAAGAACTAACCTGTTTAAACCCCTGTACTAGTGATAACATGTTGCAATGGACTTGCAAAAAATGTAGTGATACAGCTGAGATGTTTTTAAGAATATGGCAAAGCATTGGTTTTGGAATTAATATTAATTGCATCTGATGAATGTCATTTGTCTGTTGCTTTAAAGGGAACCTGTCACCGGGATTTTGTGTATAGAGCTGAGGACCATGGGTTGCTAGATGGCTGCTAGCACATCCGCAATACCCAGTCCCCATAGTTCGTGTGCTTTTATTGTGTAAAAAAAACCTGATTTGATACATATGCAAATTAACCTGAGATGAGTCCTGTCCCTGAGATGAGTCAGGAACAGGACTCATCTCAGGTTAATTTGTATATGTATCAAATCATTCTTTTTTACACAATAAAAGCACACAGAGCTATGGGGACTGGATATTGCGGATGTGCTAGCGGCCATCTAGCAACCCATGGTCCTCAGCTCTATACCCAAAATCCCGGTGACAGGTTCCCATTAAAGCTACATCTGGTGCAACCTGCAAGATATTAAATAAATTACATAGGTTGTGTTGCAATTTTTGAAATGTTTAATGTTATAAATAGCAATATTCAAACATCATCTCGAAACATCCAATACTTAAGACACAAGCAAGTTATCAGGTCCCACTGTCACCAAACCAGGGCTCCTATGGGATGTCAGAAAATACGCAAATAGTAAAGCACTGCATATCACCAGAAATTCCTTGTGTGATTGTACTATATATATAGGCACATCATATACTCCACGACTCTCCTCCTTTTCGTCCTCCTTCACCACCACTAAAACATATAATCGCTCCAATAGTGAAGTACCGCAAACAAGGTCGGCATACAAAAAGAGTTTATTATACTCACAAACATAAGATAAAACAAGCAGTCAGAGCTGTCTTTACAATTCTGCCCGACCCGGGTTTCACTCCATGCTTCGTCAGGGGCATCACCATCATTTTGCTCACACATGTTTTATACCCTCCCGTATGAAATATATCTTATAAAATGAAATAGAACTTCATAAACACTTTTAACCAGCTGAATGACAACCCCCTTCAGTACCTCAAACGACCTTTTAGGCATTCTTTTTCTTACTTTCCACATTCTTACAGCTTCAAATCCATTCATTCATAAGTCCACTCATAATCACGCCCCTAATGCACACCCTCTTTCCTAATTGGTAGATGGCCGTTCCTACTCACTCCCACAGTACACACCTCCCTATTCTGATTGCTAAGTGGTGCCTTTCATCCTTCCCACCACTTACCAATCAGAATAGGGAGTGCTGACTGTATAATAAATAAACTCTTTTTGTATGCCGACCTTGTTTGCGGTGCTTCACTATTGGAGCGATTATATGTTTTAGTGGTGGTGAAGGAGGACGAAAAGGAGGAGAGTCGTGGAGTATATGATGTGCCTATATATATATCAAGCTGCGCTTGTGAGTACAATCACACAAGGAATTTCTGGTGATATGCAGTGCTTCACTATTTGCGTATTTTCTGACTTCCCATAGGAGCCCTGGTTTGGTGACAGTGGGACCTGATAACTTGCTTGTGTCTTAAGTATTGGATGTTCCGAGATTGAAGAGGTGTAACCTCCTGGATAGGAAACGCGCAGTTCCTTAAACGCATGTTCTGAACTGTGACCTATACCCACTTCACATTTGGGAATCGCTGCGACATACCATTGCCATACGTATCGGAACTTTTTTTTCTATATACTTGACTACAGCAGATACATTTCCTAACCCCTCAGTGACAACCTAAATGCCTTTTTACAGTGGTCACTAAGGGTCGTTAAGCAAGGACTCTGCCTTTTTTTTATAACGGCCTTAAGTGTTGCATGGGTAACTGTGCCAGCTGGAGCAAGTGCTCAGCTGTCTAATGACAGCCGGGCTGCTGCTATAATGTTCCTTCACTTCCAACCGATTAACCCCTTAGATCAGAGATCGGCAACCACCGGCACTCTAGCTGTTCTGAAACTACAACTCCCATACTCCTCCTTTTACTTTTATGGGAGTTAGGCTAATTTCACACTTGCGGCAGAGTGATCCAGCAAGCAGTTCCGTCGTCGGAACTGCCTGCCGGATCCGGCAAAGTGTATGCTAACTGATGGCATTTGTAAGACTGATCAGGATCCTGGTCAAAGGTCTTAAAAATGCCTGACCAGTCAGAAAAATTCATTGAAATGCCGGATACGTCTTTGGGCCACTCCAGAAGGCGTATTTTCTTCTGTTTAAGCCATTCTGTTGTTGATTTACTTCTATGCTTTGGGTCGTTGTCCTGTTCCAACACCCATTTTCTGTTGAGCTTCAGCTGGTGGACAGATGGCCTTAAGTTCTCCTGCAAAATGTCTTGATAAACTTGGGAATTCCTTTGATTATAGCAATCCGTCCAGGCCCTGACGCAGCAAAGCAGCCTCAAACCATGATGCCCCAACCACCATACTTCACAGTTGGGATGAGGTTTTGATGTTGGTGTGCTGTGCCTCTTTTTCTCCACACATAGTGTTGTGTGTTTCTTCCAAACAACTCAACTTTTGGTTTCATCTGTCCACAGAATATTTTGCCAGTACTGCTGTGGAACATCCAGGTGCTCTTGTGCAAACTGTAAACGTGCAGCAATGTTTTTTTTGGACAGAAGTGGCTTCCTCTTTGGTATCCTCCCATGAAATCCATTCTTGTTTAGTGTTTTACGTATCGTAGATTCGCTAACAGGGATGTTAGCATATGCCAGAGACTTTTGTAAGTCTTTAGCTGACACTCTAGGATTCTTTTTCACCTCATTGAGCAGTCTGCGTTGTGCTCTTGCAGTCATCTTTACAGGACGGCCACTCCTAGGGAGAGTAGCAGCAGTGCTGAGCTTTCTCCATTTATAGACAATTTGTCTTACCGTGGACTGATGAACAGCAAGGCTTTTTGGAGATACGTTTATAACCCTTTCCAGCTTTATGCAAGTCAACAATTCTTAATCGTAGGTCTTCTGAGCGCTCCTTTGTGCGAGGCATCATTCACATCAGACAATGCTTCTTGTGAAAAGCAAACCCAGAACTGGTGTGTGTTTTTTATAGGGCAGGGCAGCTGTAACGAACACCTCCAATCTCATCTCATTGATTGGACTCCAGTTGGCTGACACCTCACTCCAATTAGCTCTTGGAGATGTCATTAGTCTAGGGGTTCACATACTTTTTCCACCTGCACTGTGAATGTTTACATGGTGTGTTCAATAAAAACATGGTAACATTTAATTCTTTGTGTGTTATTAGTTTAAGCAGACTGTGATTGTCTATTGTTGAGACTTGGATGAAGATCAGATCACATTTTATGACCAATTTGTGCAGAAATCCATATCATTCCAAAGGGTTCACATACTTTTTCTTGCAACTGTATATAGATGGGGACAGATAGGAGAGTGTCATTCACCCCCTGATAAAGCATTGAGTGAAACGCGCGTCGGGGCGCAGGACACGTGACGGGTATGATATGCGAACACATTACTGTGGTTGATGTAGCTGCTGTAGGAATGATTTACTAATTGTGAATACAGGGAGTGCAGAATTATTAGGCAAATGAGTATTTTGACCACATCATCCTCTTTATGCATGTTGTCTTACTCCAAGCTGTATAGGTTCGAAAGCCTACTACCAATTAGGCATATTGGGTGATGTGCATCTCTGTAATGAGAAGGGGTGTGGTCTAATGACATCAACACCCTATATTAGGTGTGCATAATTATTAGGCAACTTCCTTTCCTTTGGCAAAATGGGTCAAAAGAAGGACTTGACAGGCTCAGAAAAGTCAAAAATAGTGAGATATCTTGCAGAGGGATGCAGCACTCTTAAAATTGCAAAGCTTCTGAAGCGTGATCATCGAACAATCAAGCGTTTCATTCAAAATAGTCAACAGGGTCGCAAGAAGCGTGTGGAAAAACCAAGGCGCAAAATAACTGCCCATGAACTGAGAAAAGTCAAGCGTGCAGCTGCCAAGATGCCACTTGCCACCAGTTTGGCCATATTTCAGAGCTGTAACATCACTGGAGTGCCCAAAAGCACAAGGTGTGCAATACTCAGAGACATGGCCAAGGTAAGAAAGGCTGAAAGACGACCACCACTGAACAAGACACACAAGCTGAAACGTCAAGACTGGGCCAAGAAATATCTCAAGACTGATTTTTCTAAGGTTTTATAGACTGATGAAATGAGAGTGAGTCTTGATGGGCCCGTGGCTGGATTGGTAAAGGGCAGAGAGCTCCAGTCCGACTCAGACGCCAGCAAGGTGGAGGTGGAGTACTGGTTTGGGCTGGTATCATCAAAGATGAGCTTGTGGGGCCTTTTCGGGTTGAGGATGGAGTCAAGCTCAACTCCCAGTCCTACTGCCAGTTTCTGGAAGACACCTTCTTCAAGCAGTGGTACAGGAAGAAGTCTGCATCCTTCAAGAAAAACATGATTTTCATGCAGGACAATGCTCCATCACACGCGTCCAAGTACTCCACAGCGTGGCTGGCAAGAAAGGGTATAAAAGAAGAAAATCTAATGACATGGCCTCCTTGTTCACCTGATCTGAACCCCATTGAGAACCTGTGGTCCATCATCAAATGTGAGATTTACAAGGAGGGAAAACAGTACACCTCTCTGAACAGTGTCTGGGAGGCTGTGGTTGCTGCTGCACGCAATGTTGATGGTGAACAGATCAAAACACTGACAGAATCCATGGATGGCAGGCTTTTGAGTGTCCTTGCAAAGAAAGGTGGCTATATTGGTCACTGATTTGTTTTTGTTTTGTTTTTGAATGTCAGAAATGTATATTTGTGAATGTTGAGATGTTATATTGGTTTCACTGGTAAAAATAAATAATTGAAAATAATTAAAAAGAAAAATGGCTGGGTTGTTATGGAAACCTGGAGTAAAACTGTGTGTATGTGGAAACTAAGGGCCTGCGAGCTTCTATTGGCTGATAAGGGACATGTGACTGTATGTATGGCAGTTGGGATATGAAGAGAAAGACTTGCAGGCTTGTATTGGCTAATGCAGGTCATTTTCTGTGAATATCTCAGTAACGGTACGTCCTAGAGATCTGTGACCCCCACAAGATTTATTTTCAGGTAGAAAGGGATGTGTATACCAAGTTTTGTTGAAATCGATGGTTGCGTTTTTGAGGGATCGTGGAACATACACACATAAATACGTCCTTCTTTAACCACCTCCGGACCGCTGTACGCACAGACGCGTCCTGGAGGTGGTTGATTCATTCCGAGTGGACGCGCCGGCGCGTCCTCTCGCGATGGCCGAGATTTCCTGTGAACGCTCGCACACAGGCGCGCGCGCTCACAGGAACGGAAGGTAAGAAAGTGGATCTCGAGCCTGCCAGCGGCGATCGTTCGCTGGCAGGCTGGAGATGTTATTTTTTTAACCCCTAACAGGTATATTAGACGCTGTTATGATAACAGCGTCTAATATACCTGCTACCTGGTCCTCTGGTGGTCCCCTTTGTTTGGATCGACCACCAGAGGACACAGGTAGCTCAGTAATATGTTGCACCAAGCACCACACTACACTACACCACACCCCCCCCTGTCACTTATTAACCCCTTATTCACCCTTGATCACCCCATATAGACTCCCTGATCACCCCCCTGTCATTGATCACCCCCCTGTCATTGATCACACCCCTGTAAAGCTCCATTCAGACGTCCGCATGATTTTTACGGATCCACTGATAGATGGATCGGATCCGCAAAACGCACACGGACGTCTGAATGGAGCCTTACAGGGGCATGATCAATGACTGTGGTGATCACCCCATATAGACTCCCTGATCACCCCCCTGTCATTGATTACACCCCTGTCATTGATCACCCCCCTGTAAAGCTCCATTCAGACGTCCGCATGATTTTTACGGATCCACTGATAGATGGATCGGATCCGCAAAACGCACACGGACGTCTGAATGGAGCCTTACAGGGGCATGATCAATGACTGTGGTGATCACCCCATATAGACTCCCTGATCACCCCCCTGTCATTGATTACCCCCCTGTCATTGATCACCCCCCTGTAAAGCTCCATTCAGACGTCCGCATGATTTTTACGGATCCACTGATAGATGGATCGGATCCGCAAAACGCACACGGACGTCTGAATGGAGCCTTACAGGGGCATGATCAATGACTGTGGTGATCACCCCATATAGACTCCCTGATCACCCCCCTGTCATTGATCACCCCCCTGTCATTGATCACCCCCCTGTAAAGCTCCATTCAGATGTCCGCATGATTTTTACGGATCCACTGATAGATGGATCAGATCCGCAAAACGCATACGGACGTCTGAATGGAACCTTACAGGGGAGTGATCAATGACTGTGGTGATCACCCCATATAGACTTCCTGATCACCCCCCTGTCATTGATTACCCCCCTGTCATTGATCAACCCCCTGTAAAGCTCCATTCAGACGTCCGCATGATTTTTACGGATCCACTGATAGATGGATCGGATCCGCAAAACGCACACGGACGTCTGAATGGAGCCTTACAGGGGCATGATCAATGACTGTGGTGATCACCCCATATAGACTCCCTGATCACCCCCCTGTCATTGATTACCCCCCTGTCATTGATCAACCCCCTGTAAAGCTCCATTCAGACGTCCGCATGATTTTTACGGATCCACTGATAGATGGATCGGATCCGCAAAACGCACACGGACGTCTGAATGGAGCCTTACAGGGGCGTGATCAATGACTGTGGTGATCACCCCATATAGACTCCCTGATCACCCCCCTGTCATTGATTACACCCCTGTCATTGATCACCCCCCTGTCATTGATCACCCCCCCTGTCATTGATCACCCCTCTGTAAGGCTCCATTCAGACATTTTTTTGGCCCAAGTTAGCGGAAATTATTATTTTTTTCTTACAAAGTCTCATATTCCACTAACTTGTGTCAAAAAATTAAATCTCACATGAACTCACCATACCCCTCACGGAATCCAAATGCGTAAAATTTTTTAGACATTTATATTCCAGACTTCTTCTCACGCTTTAGTGCCCCTAGAATGCCAGGGCAGTATAAATACCCCACATGTGACCCCATTTCGGAAAGAAGACACCCCCAGGTATTCCGTGAGGGGCATATTGAGTCCATGAAAGATTGAAATTTTTGTCCCAAGTTAGCGGAAAGGGAGACTTTGTGAGAAAAAAATAAATAAAATCAATTTCCGCTAACTTGTGCCAAAAAAAAAAATTTCTATGAACTCGCCATGCCCCTCATTGAATACCTTGGGGTGTCTTCTTTCCAAAATGGGGTCACATGTGGGGTATTTATACTTCCCTGGCATTCTAGGGGCCCTAAAGCGTGAGAAGAAGTCTGGGATCCAAATGTCTAAAAATGCCCTCATAAAAGGAATGTGGGCCCCTTTGCGCATTTAGGCTGCAAAAAAGTGTCACACATCTGGTATCGCCGTACTCAGGAGAAGTTGGGGAATGTGTTTTGGGGTGTCATTTTACATATACCCATGCTGGGTGAGAGAAATATCTTGGCAAAAGACAACTTTTCCCATTTTTTTATACAAAGTTGGCATTTGACCAAGATATTTATCTCACCCAGTGTCTTCTTTCCAAAATGGGGTCACTTGTGGGGTAGTTATACTGCCCTGGCATTCTAGGGGCCCAAATGTGTGGTAAGGAGTTTGAAATCAAATTCTGTAAAAAATGACCAGTGAAATCGGAAAGGTGCTCTTTGGAATATGGGCCCCTTTGCCCACCAAGACACTTTTTTGCAGCCTAGGTGGGCAAAGGGGCCCACATTCCAAAGAGCACCTTTCGGATTTCACAGGTCATTTACCTACTTACCACACATTAGGGCCCCTGGAAAATGCCAGGGCAGTATAACTACCCCACAAGTGACCCCATTTTGGAAAGAAGACACCCCAAGGTATTCCGTGAGGGGCATGGCGAGTTCCTAGAATTTTTTATTTTTTGTCACAAGTTAGTGGAAAATGATGATTTTTTTTTTATTTATTTTTTTCTTACAAAGTCTCATATTCCACTAACTTGTGACAAAAAATAAAAACTTACATGAACTCACTATGCCCATCAGCGAATACCTTGGGATGTCTTCTTTCCAAAATGGGGTCACTTGTGGGGTAGTTATACTGCCCTGGCATTCTAGGGGCCCAAATGTGTGGTAAGGAGTTTGAAATCTAATTCTGTAAAAAATGACCAGTGAAATCCGAAAGGTGCTCTTTGGAATATGGGCCCCTTTGCCCACCTAGGCTGCAAAAAAGTGTCACACATCTGGTATCTCCGTACTCAGGAGAAGTTGGGGAATGTGTTTTGGGGTGTCATTTTACATATACCCATGCTGGGTGAGAGAAATATCTTGGCAAAAGACAACTTTTCCCATTTTTTTATACAAAGTTGGCATTTGACCAAGATATTTATCTCACCCAGCATGGGTATATGTAAAAAGACACCCCAAAACACATTCCTCAACTTCTCCTGAATACAGAGATACCAGATGTGTGACACTTTTTTGCAGCCTAGGTGGGCAAAGGGGCCCATATTCCAAAGTGCACCTTTCGGATTTCACTGGTCATTTTTTACAGAATTTGATTTCAAACTCCTTACCACACATTTGGGCCCCTAGAATGCCAGGGCAGTATAACTACCCCACAAGTGACCCCATTTTGGAAAGAAGAGACCCCAAGGTATTTCGTGATGGGCATAGTGAGTTCATAGAACTTTTTATTTTTTGTCACAAGTTAGTGGAATATGAGACTTTGTAAGAAAAAAAAAATAAAAAATCATCATTTTCCGCTAACTTGTGACAAAAAATAAAAAGTTCTATGAACTCACTATGCCCATCAGCGAATACCTTAGGGTGTCTACTTTCCGAAATGGGGTCATTTGTGGGGTGTTTGTACTGTCTGGGCATTGTAGAACCTCAGGAAACATGACAGGTGCTCAGAAAGTCAGAGCTGCTTCAAAAAGCGGAAATTCACATTTTTGTACCATAGTTTGTAAACGCTATAACTTTTACCCAAACCAATTTTTTTTTTATTAAAGACATGTAGAACAATAAATTTAGAGCAAAATTTATATATGGATCTCGTTTTTTTTGCAAAATTTTACAACTGAAAGTGAAAAATGTCATTTTTTTGCAAAAAAATCTTTAAATTTCGATTAATAACAAAAAAAGTAAAAATGTCAGCAGCAATGAAATACCCCCAAATGAAAGCTCTATTAGTGAGAAGAAAAGGAGGTAAAATTCATTTGGGTGGTAAGTTGCATGACCGATCAATAAACGGTGAAAGTAGTGTAGGTCAGAAGTGTAAAAAGTGGCCTGGTCTTTCAGGGTGTTTAAGCACTGGGGGCTGAGGTGGTTAAATATATAGACTAGCAGAAGGACCCGGCGTCGCACAGGTATATTTCATCTATTTCACTTAATGTTTGTGTGTGTCGTTAAAAAAGATATCGACAGTATCCCCCATAGCAGTGAACTCCACAGCCCCCCCACCCCTTAACACTGACCCCCACAGTGCCCAGCCTTCTTAAAATGGGACCTCCACAGCAGCCTATCCCCTTAACTTTGACCTTCACAGCATCCTGACCTTTGAAAAGTAAATTTCACGACACCCAACTCCCTTGACAGTGACCTCCTCAGGGGCCCGCCCCCTTAACAGTGACCTCTACAGCACCCTGCCCCTTAACACTGAACTCCATAGGGGACCATCCCCTTATCTGTGTCCTCCACTGTTCCCTGCCCCCTTAACAGTGACCTCCACAGTGAACGCCCCTTTAACAGTAACCTCCACAGCAGCTCTCCTTTTAATAGTGGCCCCTGCCCCATTAACAGTGTCCTCCACAGCGCCCTGCCCCTTTAATAGTGGCCCCTGCCAACTTAACAATGTCCTCCACAATGCCCGCTCATTTAACAGTGACCTCCACAGTGCCTGCCCCTTTAACATTGACCTCCACAGTGCCCGCCCCTTTAACAGTGAACTTCACAGTGGCCTGCCCCTTTAACAGTGACCTCCACAGCAGCTGCCCCTCTAATAGTGGCGCAACAATTTTTATAACGATAGGCTATGGTGTCGCACAGCAACATACTGCGACACGACAGTCGGACCAAGATGGATGCATGTAGCAGTGTAGTAGTGCCCTATGTGTAGTTCAGCTCTAGCCTAAAGCTGACCTACAGCAGTGAAGAAAAATGGCCGGGTTGTTATGGAAACTTGGAGTAAAACGGTGTGTATGTGGAGACTAAGAGCCTGAGAGCTTCTATTGGCTGATAAGGGACATTTGACCGTTTTGGTGGCAGTTGGGATATGAAGAGAAAGTCTGGCTTGCTTGTATTGGCTAATGCAGGTCATTTTTTGGGATGATCTCAGGAACGGTACGTCCTAGAGAGCTGTGACCCCCACAAAGTTTCTTTCCAGGTAGCAAGGGATGTGTATACCAAGTTTCGTTAAAATCGATGGTTGCGTTTTTGAGTGATCATGGAACATACATACATACGTCCTTCTTTATATATAGATACAGTCAGGTCCATAAATATTGGGACATCAACACAATTCTAACATTTTTGGCTCTATACACCACCACAATGGATTTGAAATGAAACGAACAAGATGTGCTCTAACTGCAGACTGTCAGCTTTAATTTGGGGGTATTTACATCCAAATCAGGTAAACGGTGCAGGAATTACAACAGTTTGCATATGTGCCTCCCACTTGTTAAGGGACCAAAAGTAATGGGACAGAATAATAATCATAACTCAACCTTTCACTTTTTAATACTTGGTCACAAATCCTTTGCAGTCAATTACAGCCTGAAGTCTGGAACGCATAGACATCACCAGGCGCTGGGTTTCATCCCTGGTAATGCTCTGCCAGGCCTCTACTGCAACTGTCTTCAGTTCCTGCTTGTTCTTGGGGCATTTTCCCTTCAGTTTTGTCTTCAGCAAGTGAAATGCATGCTCAATCGGATTCAGGTCCGGTGATTGACTTGGCCATTGCATAACATTTCACTTCTTTCCCTTAAAAAACTCTTTGGTTGCTTTTGCAGTATGCTTTGGGTCATTGTCCATCTGCACTGTGAAGCGCCGTCCAATGAGTTCTGAAGCATTTGGCTGAATATGAGCAGATATTATTGCCCGAAACACTTCTGAATTTATCCTGCTGCTTTTGTCAGCAGTCACATCATCAATAAATACAAGAGAACCAGTTCCATTGGCAGCCATACATGCCCACGCCATAACACTACCACCACCATGCTTCACTGATGAGGTGGTATGCTTAGGATCATGAGCAGTTCCTTTCCTTCTCCATACTCTTCTCTTCCCATCACTCTGGTACAAGTTGATCTTAGTCTCATCTGTCCATAGGATGTTGTTCCAGAACTGTAAAGGCTTTTTTAGATGTCGTTTGGCAAACTCTAATCTGGCCTTCCTGAGGCTGACCAATGGTTTACATCTTGTGTTGAACCCTCTGTATTCACTCTGGTGAGGTCTTCTCTTGATTGTTGACTTTGACACACATACACCTACCTCCTGGAGAGTGTTCTTGATCTGGCCAACTGTTGTGAAGGGTGTTTTCTTCACCAGGGAAAGAATTCTTCGGTCATCCATCACAGTTGTTTTCCGTGGTCTTCCGGGTCTTTTGGTGTTGCTGAGCTCACCGGTGCGTTCCTTCTTTTTAATAATGTTCCAAACAGTTGTTTTGACCACGCCTAATTTTTTTGCTATCTCTCTGATGGGTTTGTTTTGTTTTTTCAGCCTAATGATGGCTTGCTTCACTGATAGTGACAGCTCTTTGGATCTCATCTTGAGAGTTGACAGCAACAGATTCCAAATGCGAATAGCACACTTGAAATGAACTCTGGACCTTTTATCTGCTCATTGCTATTGGGATAATGAGGTAATAACACACACCTGGCCATGGAACAGCTGAGAAATGAATTGTCCCATTACTTTTGGTCCCTTACCAAGTGGGAGGCACATATGCAAACCGTTGTAATTCCTCCACCGTTCACCTGATTTGGATGTAAATACCCTCAAATTAAAGCTGACAGTCTGCAGTTAAAGCACATCTTGTTTGTTTCATTTCACATCTTGTTTGTTTCATTGTGGTGGTGTATAGAGCCAAAAATGTTAGAATTGTGTTGATGTCCCAATATTTATGGACCTGACTGTAGATAGATTAGGAAAGTTATGTACCTTTTCCACTTCCTCTTGATTGGGCAATGATTCCAATATCTCCAAAGCTTCCCTCTCTTCATTTGTGCTGAACATTTCATTAAAATCCTTCTTCTCATGTACCTTTTTTAAAACCAACCTTCTAGCGAATAGATGTAGATCTTTTGTCACTGTAAATAAATCCATATGATTCGTTGGAGAGAAACTCAGACCTTTTAGCAACACCATTTTTTGTGCGTCTGTAAAAACGTGATCTGAAAGATTTATTACCTTAGGTCGATCTTGTTTTCTCACTTTATTCCCCCACATGGGTCTATTATCCACTTTTCTCTTCCCTTTGAATCTTCTTCTATTTTCCCATTTATCATTATGCCGACTCTGATAATTTATATGATCTTCTCCATTTACAGTGGCCTCTCCTATACTCGATGTTATTGAGGTCATGGATGATGTTCTAGATATCCGACCTCCATCCTACAATTTGTGTTACCATCTATTTACTTTATGTTGACCATAGTCAGCAACATCTCTCTGTTATTTTTTGCCCTTTTGTGCACTTATGTCTTTCTCGCATTTGGAGAAATCCTCCTGAAGATTTGTCTCAAATTGCTGTATTGTCTGCTTATTACACTCTTTTATTAGATCATTTTGTAATTTTACGATATGTGCTTCCAACAGCATCAATTTTTTGTTATAGGACTCTATAATAATCTCCATTAAACTCAACGAGTAGGCTGTCACCATTTCCTCCCATTTGATTTTCAAACTCTCATCCTCTAATTCAAAATTGGGGAAAAGCTGTATTCGCTAGGCACTATTTTCTTAATCTTATCATTTTCTAAGGATGCTTTATTTCACCAAAAAAAATTCTTTTTATGACAGGCATCCCTCAGATTTCGCATAATTTTCTTCTGATTCTGTGAACTACTATTAAAAACATGATTTATGCCCTTATGAAATAGTTGGTCACATTGTGTCAGCCAGGATCGTTCTCTGGCTTTCAAATCCATATTAACCCCTTTTCGACACATGACGTAATAGTACATCATGGAAGCAGGTGACATGCCACATTTTGACGTACTATTAAGTCATATGATCGGGCGGGTACTGGAGCAGTGGGCGTCCGATTAATGCAGGTGCCCGGCAGTCCCTCATAGCCGGGCCCCTCCTGTATCCGCCGGCATTGCTGTAAAAGCCAATGCCGCGGTCAGTCTATGCACACGTAGTATACACATACCTTTTTAAGAATTAAGCGCCGACGTCACTCTACAAATACGCACATGACTTATATACACAGCATCATTGGAAGAGGATCCCTTTATTAACACCCTTACCCTATCCTATGTCACCTCCTGACGAAGCTCATGCGAAACGCGCGTAGAGGAGCCCGGACATCCCGCTGGCGTGCATCGTGTAGTCTCACAGCAGGCATGTTGTATTGTGCTACAGTGTTAATGAATTGAGTAACTACCAATGTTGATTGTCCTTTACTAGCCCTGTGCATAGCATATTATATGGATAGTTTTATATCTCTATACTCATGTGATGTTATATAATTAGATGTTACTAGTACTTAGCTTAGCAAGCATTTAGATGTAGCAGATTCAGGCCACTAAAAACACATATTGTTCACATATATGCTTCATAAATCGTTATTTGCTGGATGTCCGAGGGTAGGAATTTTCATTTACCCTAATCATATTAATTGTATTTGGTATTTTTACCTATTCTTATTAAAATACTTTTTTTGGGAACATTAACCCCTTAGGGACACAGGCTTATTTCACCTTAAGGACCAGGCCATTTTTTGCAAATCTGACCAGTGTCACTTTAAGTGGTGATAACTTTAAAACACTTTGACTTATCCAGGCCATTCTGAAATAGTTTTTTCGTCACATATTGTACTTCATGACACTGGTAAAATGAAGTAAAAAAAATCATTTTTATTTATAAAAAAATACCAAATTTACCAATTTTTTTTTTAAAAATTGCAAATTTCCAAGTTTCAATTTCTCTACTTCTATAATACATAGTAATACCTCCAAAAATAGTTATTATTTTACATTCCCCATATGTCTACTTCATGTTTGGATCAATTTGGGAATAATATTTTATTTTTGGGGGATGTTACAAGGCTTAGAAGTTTAGAAGCAAATCTTGAAATTTTTCAGAAATTTTCAAAAACCCACTTTTTAGGGACCAGTTCAGGTCTGAAGTCACTTTGTGAGGCTCACATAATAGAAACCACCCAAAAATGACCCCATTCTAGAAACTACACCCCTCAAGGTATTCAAAACTGATTTTACAAACGTCGTTAACCCTTTAGGTGTTCCACAAGAGTTAATGGCAAATGGTGATAAAATTTCAGAATTTAGATTTTTTGGCAAATTTTCCATTTTAATCCATTTTTCCAGTAACAAAGCAGGGGTTAACAGCCAAACAAAATGCTATATTTATTGCCCCGATTCTTTAGTTTGCAGAAACACCCCATATGTGGCCGTAAACTACTGTACGGGCACACAGTAGGGCGTAGAGGGAAAGTTGCGCCGTATGGTTTTTGGAAGCCAGATTTTGCTGGACTGTTTTTTTTGACACTATGTCCCATTTGAAGCCCCCCTGATGCACCCCTAGAGTAGAAACTCCATAAAAGTGACCCCATCTAAGAAACTACACCCCTCAAGGTATTCAAAACAGATTTTACAAACTTTGTTAACCTTTTAGGTGTTGCACAAGATTTAATGGAAAATAGAGATCCAATTTCAAAATTTCACTTTTTTGGCAGATTTTCCATTTTAATATTTTTTTTCCAGTTACAAAGCAAGGGTTAACAGCCAAACAAAACTCATTATTATTTATGGCCCTGATTCTGTAGTTTATAGAAACACCCCATATGTGGTCGTAAACTGCTGTACGGGCACACGGCAGGGCGCAGAAGGAAAGGAATGCCATATGGTTTTTGGAAGGTAGATTTTGCTGGACTGTTTTTTTTGACACCATATCCCATTTGAAGCCCCCCTGATGCACCCCTAGAGTAGAAACTCCAAAAGTGACCCCATTTTAGAAACTACGGGATAGGGTGGCAGTTTTGTTGGTAATAGTTTAGGGTACATATAATTTTTGGTTGCTCTATATTACACTTTTTGTGAGGCAAGGTAAGAAGAAATAGCTTTTTTGGCACCGTTTTTTTTTTTTTTTTTGTTATTTACAACATTCATCTGACAGGTTAGATCATGTGGTATTTGTATAGAGCAGGTTGTCACGGACGCGGCGATACCTAATATGTTTACAATATTTTTATTTATGTAAGTTTTACACAATGATTTCATTTTTGAAACAAAAAAATCATGTTTTAGTGTTTCCATAGTCTAAGAGCCATAGTTTTTTCAGTTTTTGGGTGATTATCTTGTATGGTAGGGTATGATTTTTGCGGGGTGAGATGATGGTTTGATTGGTACTATTTTGGCGTACATGCAACTTTTTTGATCACTTTTATTACCTTTTTTGGGAAGTAAGGTGGGCAAAATTTCAATTTCCTCATAGTTTTTCTTTTTTTCTTTGTATGGTGTTCACTGTGCGGGGAAAGTAACATGACCGTTTTATAGATCAGGTCGTTATGGACGCGGCGATACCTAATATGTGTAGTGTATTTTATTTTTTTAATTTTTATTCAGTGATAAATGTGGGGGTTTTTTCACTTTTTTTTTTTTTTTTCTTTTTTTTGACCCAGACCCACTTGGTTCTTGAAGATCCAGTGGGTCTGATGTCTGTATAATACAGTACAGTACACTATATAGTGTATTGTACTGTATTTTACTTGCACTTTGTCTGAACAGATCTCTGCCTTTAGCACAGATCTGTTCAGCACCATGGACAGCAGGATGCCTGAGAAGGCGTCCTGTTGCCATGGGAACCTTCCCCGTCTGCTCACAACTGAGCAGACGGGGAAGTGTAAGGAGGGGGGCACCCTCCCTCTGTGACCCCATCCTGTCTGGGGGCTGCAAAGGCACAGCAGCCCCCCGATAGGAGAGGGAGGGAGCTCCCTGACTGGTAACCTCTGCTCTTCCATACCGCGGTCCGTACGGACCGCGGTATGGAAAGGGTTAGCCTTTTATACCAGAGTGTCAGCAATGTGCTGACACTCTGGTATAACCACTGTACACCAATGAATATTCAAGAGGAGGCGGGCGGGGGATCGCGATCCCACCTGCCGCACCGCCCGCCGCCCGCACCGCCCACAACCCCCCTTCTGCACCACCCGCCGCCATAAAATCACTCAGGGGTGCAGGGAAGGTGAAAATCTATATTTTGGGCATTTTAAAGTTTCTGAACCCAGACCAGAAACTGCAGAAAATGACCTGCGGTTTGCTGCGATCGCCGACACGGCGGGGGTCACGGGACCCACCCGCGCATTTAGCCGAGGTGATTTGAGCAGGCACCTTGTTCTGATCACCGCCCGCCGGGCGGCAGTGATCGGAACAACACATGACGTACCAGTACGTCATGTGTCCTTAACCACCTCAGCCCCCATAGCTTAAACACCCTAAATGACCAGGCCACTTTTTACACTTCTGCACTACACTACTTTCACCGTTTATTGCTCGGTCATGCAACTTACCACCCAAATGAATTTTACCTCCTTTTCTTCTCACTAATAGAGCTTTCATTTGGTGGTATTTCATTGCTGCTGACATTTTTTGTTATTAATCGAAATTTAACGATGTTTTTGCAAAAAAATGACATTTTTCACTTTCAGTTGTAAAATTTTGCAAAAAAAACGACATCCATATATACATTTTTTTCTAAATTTATTGTTCTACATGTCTTTGATAAAAAAAAAATGTTTGGGTAAAAAAAAAATAATGGTTTGGGTAAAAGTTATAGCGTTTACAAACTATGGTACAAAAATGTGAATTTCCGCTTTTTGAAGCAGCTCTGACTTACTGAGCACCTGTCATGTTTCCTGAGGTTCTACAATGGCCAGACAGTACAAACACCCCACAAATTACCCCATTTCGGAAAGTAGACACCCTAAGGTATTCGCTGATGGGCATAGTGAGTTCATAGAGCTTTTTATTTTTTGTCACAAGTTAGCGGAAAATGATGATTTATTTATTTATTTTTTCTTACAAAGTCTCATATTCCACTAACTTGTGACAAAAAATAAAAACTTCCATGAACTCACTATGCCCATCACGAAATATCTGGGTGGAGTCTTCTTTTCAAAATGGGGTCACTTGTGGGGTAGTTATACTGCCCTGGCATTTTAGGGGCCCGAATGCGTGAGAAGTAGTTTGAAATCAAAATCTGTAAGAAATGGCCGGTGAAATCCGAAAGGTGCTCTTTGGAATGTGGGCCCCTTTGCCCACCTAGGCTGCAGAAAAGTGTCACACATCTGGTATTGCCGTACTCAGGAGAAGTTGGGCAATGTGTTTTGGGGTGTCATTTTACATATACCCATGCTGGGTGAGATAAATATCTCGGTCAAATGCCAACTTTGTATAAAAAATTGGGAAAAGTTGTCTTTTGCCAATATATTTCTCTCACCCAGCATGGGTATATGTAAAAAGACACCCCAAAACACATTGCCCAACTTCTCCTGAGTACGGTGATACCAGATGTGTGACACTTTTTTGCAGCCTAGGTGGGCAAAGGGGCCCACATTCCAAAGAGCAAGTTTCGGATTTCACCGGCCATTTTTTACAGATGTTGATTTCAAACCACTTCTCACGCATTCGGGCCCCTAAAATGCCAGGGCAGTATAACTACCCCACAAGTGACCCCATTTTGGAAAGAAGACACCCCAAGGTATTTCGTGATGGGCATAGTGAGTTCATTGAAGTTTTTATTTTTTGTCACAAGTTAGTGGAATACGAGACTTTGTAAGAAAAAATAAATAAATAAAAAATCATCATTTTCCGCTAACTTGTGACAAAAAATAAAAAATTCTAGGAACTCGCCATGCCCCTCACGGAATACCTTGGGGTGTCTTCTTTCCAAAATGGGGTCACTTGTGGGGTAGTTATACTGCCCTGGCATTCTAGGGGCCCTAATGTGTGGTAAGTAGGTAAATGACCTGTGAAATCCTAAAGGTGCTCTTTGGAATGTGGCCCCTTTGCCCACCTAGGCTGCAAAAAAGTGTCACATATGTGGTATCGCCGTATTCAGGAGAAGTTGGGCAATGTGTTTTGGGGTATCTTTTTACATATACTCATGCTTGGTGAGAGAAATATCTCGGCAAAAGACAACTTTTCTCATTTTTTTATACAAAGTTGGCATTTGACCAAGATATTTATCTCACCCAGCATGGGTATATGTAAAATGACACCCCAAAACACATTGCCCAACTTCTCCTGAGTACGGCGATACCAGATGTGTGACACTTTTTTGCAGCGTAGATGCGCAAAGGGGCCCACATTCCTTTTATGAGGGCATTTTTAGACATTTGGATCCCAGACTTCTTCTCACGCTTTAGGGCCCCTAAAATGCCAGGGCAGTATAAATACCCCACATGTGACCCCATTTTGGAAAGAAGACACCCCAAGGTATTCAATGAGGGGCATGGCGAGTTCATAGAATTTTTTTTTTTTGGCACAAGTTAGCGGAAATTGATATATTTTTTTTTTCACAAATTCTCCCTTTCCGCTAACTTGGGACAAAAATTTCAATCTTTCATGGACTCAATATGCCCCTCACGGAATACCTTGGGGTGTCTTCTTTCCGAAATGGGGTCACATGTGGGGTATTTATACTGCCCTGGTATTCTAGGGGCCCAAAAGCGTGAGAAGAAGTCTGGAATATAAATGTCTAAAAATTTTTACGCATTTGGATTCCGTGAGGGGTATGGTGAGTTCATGTGAGATTTTATTTTTTGACACAAGTTAGTGGAATATGAGACTTTGTAATAAAAAAATAAAATTTCCGCTAACTTGGGCCAAAAAAATGTCTGAATGGAGCCTTACAGGGGGGTGATCAATGACAGGGGGGTGATCAATGACAGGGGGGTGATCAGGGAGTCTATATGGGGTGATCACCCCCCTATAAGGCTCCATTCAGATGTCCGTATGTGTTTTGCGGATCCGATCCATGTATCCGTGGATCCGTAAAAAACATACGGACATCTGTATGGAGCCTTACAGGGGGGTGATCAATGACAGGGGGGTGATCAGGGAGTCTATATGGGGTGATCACCCCCCTGTCATTGATCACCCCCCTATAAGGCTCCATTCAGATGTCCGTATGTGTTTTGCGGATGCGATCCATGTATCCGTGGATCCGTAAAAAACATACGAACATCTGAATGCAGCCTTACAGGGGGGTGATCAATGACGGGGGGGTGATCAGGGAGTCTATATGGGGTGATCACCCCCCTGTCATTGATCACCCCCCTATAAGGCTCCATTCAGATGTCCGTATGTGTTTTGCAGATCCGATCCATGTATCCGTGGATCCGTAAAAAAACATAAAGACATCTGAATGCAGCCTTACAGGGGGGTGATCAATGACAGGGGGGTGATCAATGACAGGGGGGTGATCAGGGAGTCTATTTGGGGTGATCACCCCCGTCATTGATCACCCCCCTATAAGGCTCCATTCAGATGTCCGTATGTATTTTGCGGATCCGATCCATGTATCCGTGGATCTGTAAAAAACATACGGACGTCTGTATGGAGCCTTACAGGGGGGTGATCAATGACAGGGGGGTGATCAGGGAGTCTATATGGGGTGATCACCCCCCTGTCATTGATCACCCCCCTATAGGGCTCCATTCAGATGTCCGTATGTGTTTTGCGGATCCAATCCATGTATCCGTGGATCCGTAAAAAACATACGGACATCTGAATGCAGCCTTACAGGGGGGGTGATCAATGACAGGGGGGTGATCAGGGAGTCTATATGGGGTGATCACCCCCCTGTCATTGATCACCCCCCTATAAGGCTCCATTCAGATGTCCGTATGTGTTTTGCGGATCCAATCCATGTATCCGTGGATCCGTAAAAAACATACGGACATCTGAATGCAGCCTTACAGGGGGGGTGATCAATGACAGGGGGGTGATCAGGGAGTCTATATGGGGTGATCACCCCCGTCATTGATCACCCCCCTATAAGGCTCCATTCAGATGTCCGTATGTGTTTTGCGGGTCCGATCCATGTATCCGTGGATCCGTAAAAAACATACGGACATCTGTATGGAGCCTTACAGGGGGGTGATCAATGACAGGGGGTGATCAATGACAGGGGGGTGATCAGGGAGTCTATATGGGGTGATCAGGGGTTAATAAGGGGTTAATAAGTGACAGGGGGGGGTGTAGTGTAGTGGTGTTTGGTGCTACATATTACTGAGCTACCTGTGTCCTCTGGTGGTCGATCCAAACAAAAGGGACCACCAGAGGACCAGGTAGCAGGTATATTCGACGCTGTTATCAAAACAGCGTCTAATATACCTGTTGGGGGTTAAAAAAATCGCATCTCCAGCCTGCCAGCGAACGATCTCCTCTGGCAGGCTGGAGATCCACTTGCTTCCCTTCCGATCCGGGGAACGCGCGCGCCTGTGAGATGACGCATATATGCGTGACTGTGCGCAGGGCTGTACCGGTACGTCATGTGTCCTTAAGGGGTTAAGGCTATGGATTGCTTTTGGTGTTTAAAGTAGCGGTTCTCAGTCATAACATGTTAAAGATTGGGAATAGCGATTGGTTTGATTTCTTGGACATTTTGCGGATAATTACTTAGCATCTCTCTAGTTTTTATGTCACAGGGTTGCTTCCTTGGCCTTTTATTTTAACCCACTACTTGGCATGTTTTCAGTGCCTTGCTTGTCCATGTAGTACTGATGCTGTTCAGAAGCAGTAACTGATGGTTTTGCTTCATTTATATGGGTTTACTATGGAAACATCGGGGTGGGTGGGGGGGCATAACTTTTGAAGTCGGTTTGGAGTATTATGCGCCAAATTTATTAAATGTCGCATATGGTTTGATAAATTTGATGCATCTTTAAACTGTAAACTTTTGTCTAGAAAAGGTGTTCCAGTTTTGTTTTGTCACCCTCCCTAACTGGAGTGAGTTTGTGACTTTATTTTTGCAGCTTTAAAAAAAAAAAAAGAAGTCTAGTGATGTTGGTTCTCAGCAACCACTTACTTTTAACTTCTAAATGACAGACCACTGAAATCAACTAACCTGTCTCTACTTTATGCTGCCATTAGTATGGACAGCATAAAGTTGATTACAGGTTCCCTTTAAGCAATAAATGAAGAATACCAGCAGCACTACCATTTGTTTTTGGATTTTGTGATCGGATCCAGTAAGTGGCAGTGCAGGCCATAGCCTGGAGGCTCCAGTACATAGTCGGAATAAAAAATAAAAAAAGGCAGCACTGGGTGAATAAACCAGGAAGTAAGACACAAAGTCAAAAGCATTTAGTTTAAAGGATAAATCACCACTAAAGGACGGCATGGAGTGCTGCAGTTTTCTTTATTCCAAATTATCCATTAAAGGGATCATCCCATGAAATTTGTAAAACATGCAAATCAGACATCATATTGTACATGAGAATCTCGTTCTAGCAAAGCCAGAACCAGCCCTGTACCTCACATGAAAAAAGTAGATTGTCCAGCTTCACCTCGCAGTGCGTGTTTTATTAGGAACCGTGCTTAAAAACCAAACATCAGGCTCATTTCATCAACATGTTTCGGATCAACATATATTACAGATCCTTCTTCATGACATGTTTCCTAATAAAACACCCACTGCGAGGTGAAGCTGGACAATCTACTTTTTTTTTGCTACTTCTCAGCCTTGGTTCCGGTTCTGTGTCCGTGCTCCTCGGTGGTGTATGGTGAGGTGAGCTCCAACTTGGTGTTTTTACGTTTCTGTACCTCACATGGATCCAGAGATCTACCCATTTGTTGCTTTGTTAGATTTATATCAAGCTGGCAGCTCAAGTGGAGTATCCTTTCTGCTGCAGCTCAGGGGGCGTGTCCTTTCTGCTGGAGTTCTCTCCTTATCACAGCTCAGGAGGCAGTTGAAGGATGAAACTGAGCATGTGCAGCCTTCTCAGTGAGCCGGACAAAGAAATAAGAAAAACAACAAACAGCAGGTGGAGCTATGCAGATGCACTTTATTGACTAACTCAGTGGCTATGCAATTTTTTTTTATTACATACAATTACAAAAGTATTCAGATCCAGGTGGTGGTTTGAAAACTGTAAAATATCTTTCATGAGACAATCCCTTTAAGCAACTAGAAAGCAGGTAAAAGCTCATACAGGCACAAAAAAAGTTCAGCTCGCCTATTACTATAGTCCAATGGCGTATGGATGTGTCATGTGGCACTGCAGATAGTCTTAAGTAACGATTTCAGCATCCAGAGATGGAGCAATAAAATCACTTTATTTTATTCAGCAGTTGTAAAATCCATAATAAATGCTGGACAAGCATCCTTTTTTACACATTTCAGGTGTTACATGACTCTTAGTAATAATATACACTGCTCAAAAAAATAAAGGGAACACTTAAACAACACAATGTAACTCCAAGTCAATCACACTTCTGTGAAATCAAACTGTCCACTTAGGAAGCAACACTGAGTGACAATCAATTTCACATGCTGTTGTGCAAATGGGATAGACAACAGGTGGAAATTATAGGCAATTAGCAAGACACCCCCAATAAAGGAGTGGTTCTGCAGGTGGTGGCCTGACCACTTCTCAGTTCCTATGCTTCCTGGCTGATGTTTTGGTCACTTTTGAATGCTGGCGGTGCTTTCACTCTAGTGGTAGCATGAGACGGAGTCTAGAACCCACACAAGTGGCTCAGATAGTGCAGCTTATCCAGGATGGCACATCAATGCGATCTGTGGCAAGAAGGTTTGCTGTGTCTGTCAGCGTAGTGTCCAGAGCATGGAGGCGCTACCAGGAGACAGGCCAGTACATCAGGAGATCGTAGGAGGGCAACAACCCAGCAGCAGGACCGCTACCTCCGCCTTTGTGCAAGGAGGAACAGGAGGAGCACTGCCAGAGCCCTGCAAAATGATCTCCAGCAGGCCACAAATGTGCATGTGTCTGCTCAAACGGTCAGAAACAGACTCCATGAGGGTGACGAGGGCCCGACGTCCACAGGGGGGGTTGGGCTTACAGCCCAACACCGTGCAGGACGTTTGGCATTTGCCAGAAAACACCAAGATTGGCAAATTCGCCACTGGCGCCCTGTGCTCTTCACAGATGAAAGCAGGTTCACACTGAGCACATGTGACAGACGTGACAGAGTCTGGAGACGCCGTGGAGAACGTTCTGCTGCCTGCAACATCCTCCAGCATGACCAGTTTGGCATTAGGTCAGTAATGGTGTGGGGTGGCATTTCTTTGGAGGGCCGCACAGCCCTCCATGTGCTCGCCAGATGTAGCCTGACTGCCATTAGGTACCGAGATGAGATCCTCAGACCCCTTGTGAGACCATATGCTGGTGCGGTTGGCCCTGGGTTCCTCCTAATGCAAGACAATGCTAGACCTCATGTGGCTGGAGTGTGTCAGCAGTTCCTGCAAGACGAAGGCATTGACGCTATGGACTGGCCCGCCCGTTCCCCAGACCTGAATCCAATTGAGCACATCTGGGACATCACGTCTCGCTCTATCCACCAACGTCACGTTGCACCACAGACTGTCCAGGAGTTGGCAGATGCTTTAGTCCAGGTCTGGGAGGAGATCCCTCAGGAGACCATCTGCCACCTCATCAGGAGCATGCACAGGCGTTGTAGGGAGGTCATACAGGCACGTGGAGGCCACACACACTACTGAGCCTCATTTTGACTTGTTTTAAGGACATTACATCAAAGTTGGATCAGCCTGTAGTGTGTTTTTCCACTTTAATTTTGAGGGTGACTCCAAATCCAGACCTCCATGGGTTAAAACATTTTATTTCCATTTTTTTCTTTTGTGTGATTTTGTTGTCAGCACATTCAACTATGTAAAGAACAAAGTATTTCAGAAGAATATTTAATTAATTCAGATCTAGGATGTGTTATTTTTGTGTTCCCTATTTTTTTGAGCAGTGTACGTAGGACAAATGGTTTCAAAATGCATCTTAAACCAATTATATTCTAAAGATTAAAAAGCCGCAAGCTTTGTAAAATGATTTTGAATTTGATGTTAATAATCTCATATTAATAATATACGTTGATGATTCTTGTATGTTCTTTTTGTATATTTATATGATGTCTTTGTGTGTTAGTCATGTGTTGCTAATTGTCACATGCAGAAGAGTGCAGAAGGTTTTGTGTGCTTTATGGCAGCCGAAATGAATTGCAGTCAAAAGACATATCCATTTTTCCAGGAGGTTATGGGGTACAACCCTCTCCCACAGAGTACAGGGACTGCAGAATTATTAGGCAAATGAGTATTTTGACCACATCATCCTCTTTATGCATGTTGTCTTACTCCAAGCTGTATAGGCTCGAAAGCCTACTACCAATTAAGCATATTAGGTGATGTGCATCTCTGTAATGAGAAGGGGTGTGGTCTAATGACATCAACACCCTATATTAGGTGTGCATAATTATTAGGCAACTTCCTATCCTTTGGCAAAATGGGTCAAAAGAAGGACTTGACAGGCTCAGAAAAGTCAAAAATAGTGAGATATCTTGCAGAGGGATGCAGCACTCTTAAAATTGCAAAGCTTCTGAAGCGTGATCATCGAACAATCAAGCGTTTCATTCAAAATAGTCAACAGGGTCGCAAGAAGCGTGTGGAAAAAGCAAGGCGCAAAATAACTGCCCATGAACTGAGAAAAGTCAAGCGTGCAGCTGCCAAGATGCCACTTGCCACCAGTTTGGCCATATTTCAGAGCTGCAACATCACTGGAGTGCCCAAAAGCACAAGGTGTGCAATACTCAGAGACATGGCCAAGGTAAGAAAGGCTGAAAGACGACCACCACTGAACAAGACACACAAGCTGAAACGTCAAGACTGGGCCAAGAAATATCTCAAGACTGATTTTTCTAAGGTTTTATGGACTGATGAAATGAGAGTGAGTCTTGATGGGCCAGATGGATGGGCCCGTGGCTGGATTGGTAAAGGGCAGAGAGCTCCAGTCCGACTCAGACGCCAGCAAGGTGGAGGTGGAGTACTGGTTTGGGCTGGTATCATCAAAGATGAGCTTGTGGGGCCTTTTCGGGTTGAGGATGGAGTCAAGCTCAACTCCCAGTCCTACTGCCAGTTTCTGGAAGACACCTTCTTCAAGCAGTGGTACAGGAAGAAGTCTGCATCCTTCAAGAAAAACATGATTTTCATGCAGGACAATGCTCCATCACACGCGTCCAAGTACTCCACAGCGTGGCTGGCAAGAAAGGGTATAAAAGAAGAAAATCTAATGACATGGCCTCCTTGTTCACCCCATTGAGAACCTGTGGTCCATCATCAAATGTGAGATTTACAAGGAGGGAAAACAGTACACCTCTCTGAACAGTGTCTGGGAGGCTGTGGTTGCTGCTGCACGCAATGTTGTTGGTGAACAGATCAAAACACTGACAGAATCCATGGATGGCAGGCTTTTGAGTGTCCTTGCAAAGAAAGGTGGCTATATTGGTCACTGATTTGTTTTTGTTTTGTTTTTGAATGTCAGAAATGTATATTTGTGAATGTTGAGATGTTATATTGGTTTCACTGGTAAAAATAAATAATTGAAATGGGTATATATTTGTTTTTTGTTAAGTTGCCTAATAATTATGCACAGTAATAGTCACCTGCACACACAGATATCCCCCTAAAATAGCTAAAACTAAAAACAAACTAAAAACTACTTCCAAAAATATTCAGCTTTGATATTAATGAGTTTTTTGGGTTCATTGAGAACATGGTTGTTGTTCAATAATAAAATTAATCCTCAAAAATACAACTTGCCTAATAATTCTGCACTCCCTGTATAGCATGTGTATATCTAGTGTTGCTATTTTAACTTATCTAGGCATTCTTCAGGGCAATGGGATAATCTGTCCCAGTCTATACTGCAAAGCTATCAAGTTATCCACAGAAAACAGTATGTATCAGCTAGTGTGAGTGCTCTAATGGCCAGTGAAAATTAGAATATTTCCCCAAAAAATTCCTCTGACCTAAAGCTATGGCTGTCGGATGCCTCTGGCAGCGTTTATCTCCCAGCAGAGCAAATAACATACCATGTTAAAATCTAACATGCCTGAGTGTTGTTGGCCATGATGGCTGCCATTGGAAGACAGTTGAAAGATCTCTATGCTCATTAGATCTTTCTTCTACACATCGCACCACCTGAAGTCTCGTGGGTTGGGGGGAGAGGCAAGCGGAAATGCATTAGAAACTGAAGCAAATGCCTATAAGCTGTAAGTACAGGGCATCTCCGGCAATAAAAATATCCAGATGCATTCAAAAGCATGACTATACAAAAGTACTATTTCCAAAAACATAAAAAGTAAATTGGATTAATTCAGAAAAAGATAACCTCACAATGCTATAACTATAGTTATACCTAAAATACGAGAGGAGTACTGTGCCAGAAAGGAATATGTACGTTTCATATACTTCTCTATAATTTATGAGAAGGTAGAGTTTATTCAGTTTAGTAAACATCATTAACATTACACATAGAGATTGTTGCTGAGGAAATGTGAGGAAAGTCACAGTTTCCTGTGTACACATTATGAAATCCTCGCCCCTGTCCTGTGATATTTCAAAATCACTTGCTCCAACATGTACACTGAAATCTCACAGCAAAGAGCCTCCACTGAACAGAAATACCACGTGCTGTCATTCAAAACACCACCTGTCAGATACAGGATATTAACAAATGTCATTATAAGTAGGGATGAGCGAATCGACTTCGGATGAAACATCCAAAGTCAATTTGCATAAAACGTTGTTCCAATACTGTACGGAGCAGGAGCTCCGTACAGTATTAGAATGTATTGGCTCTAATGAGCCGAAGTTATATCCTCGCTAAGTCTCGAGAGATTTCGCATAATAACTTCATAAATTAATTTGTACTGTAAAAAACCATTTCCCGAACTCGGGTTCGGTTCCAAGTGGAACCGTGGAACCGAACCAGAGTTCGAGAAATGTTTTTTTTTACAGTACAAGTTAATTTATATTACCTGAAGTCTCGTGAGACTTCGCAAAGTAATAACTTCAGCTCATCTGAGCCAATACATTCTAATACTGATCTCCTGCTCCCTACAGTATTGGTGCAAAGTTTTATGCGTATCGACTTCAAATGTTTCATCCGAAGTCGATTCGCTCATCCCTAATTATAAAGCCTCACGCAAAACAAGCATACCTGCCGTGTGCATTCCGCTTTTTGCGGAGCGGAAGGTATGGCCCTGTACAGACCAGTCCTATCCTTGTCTGTGATACAGACAAGAATAGGAAAAGTTCTATTTTATTTTTTGTTGGATTGAAGTGAATGGGTCCGCATCCAATACGCAAAAAATGCGGCTCAGATGTGGACCCAAACAAAGTTCATGTGCATGAAGCCTAAAGCCCCTTTCACACGGGCAAGAATTCCACGCGGGTGCAATTCGTAAGTTGAACGCATTGCACCCGCACTGAATCCGGACCCATTCACTTCAATGAGGCTGTGCAGATGAGCGGTGATTTTCACGCATCACTAGTGCGTTGCGTAAAAATCGCAGCATGCTCTATATTCTGTGTTTTTCATGCAACGCAAGCCCCATAGAAATGAATAGGGCTGCGTGAAAATTGCAAGCATCCGCAAGCAAGTGCAGATGCGGTGCGATTTTCACGCATGGTTGCTAGGAGATGATAGGGATGAGCAACCCCAGACCCCATTAAGTCTATTCACTGTATTATTTCCCCTTATAACATGGTTATAAGGGAAAATAATAGCATTCTTAATACAGAATGCTTAGTAAAATGTGCCTTGAGGGGTTAAAAAAATTAACTCACCTCATCCACTTGATCGCGCAGCCGGCATTATCTTCTTTCTTCTTCTTTCAGGACCTGCAAAAAGACCTTTGATGACGTAATCGCGCTCACCACTTGGTGAGCGAGGTGATGTCAGCGCAGGTCCTGCTGAATGAAGATAGAAGATCCTTCTATCTTCATTCAGCAGGACCTGCGCTGACGTCACCACGTGGTGAGCGCGATTATGTCTTTAAAGGTCCTTTTGCAGGTCCTGAAAGAAGAAGAAAGAAGACGATGCCAGCTGCGTGATCAAGTGGATGAGGTGAGTAGTTAATTTTTTTAACCCCTCAAGGCACATTTTACTAAGCATTCAGTATTAAGAATGCTATTATTTCCCCGTATAACAATGTTATAAGGGAAAATAATAAAGTCTACACAACACGGAACCCAAACCACATTCAGTTTTTTATCACGCGCATGGAAAATGCATTGCACTCGCGCAGAAAAACAGACTGAAATTGCATGCTCACTCGCGCGGGTTTTACGCAATGCATCCGGAGCAAATCTGGGACACCCGTGTAAAGAGGCCTAAATGTGTGTGAGAACTGTAGCTCTTGTTGCATAGGAACACTCCAGGCAACATTAATACAGCATTTTCTGCCTAATGCAGGGCCTAGGGAAGGGTAATGCGTGATACTGGCAGTACATCAGAGTAAGGATCTGTCATGCATCTCTCCCACAGACCCTGCACACTGTGCAGAAGTTTGGACCAGAATGTTCCTTTCTTTACATACACAGGATGATGGTTGCTATACCAGCTAAAATAACTCTGATTTTGTTGTCAGTTTAACCTATACATGCACTGTCAATAATGACTATGGCTTCGAAGTGATGCAAACAAAGGGAGGGGGCCTCCATGACTCAGATAAAGTGATTTCGTAGGCTGTGGTTAAGAGCTGGGGAACTAAAGGCTGTATTAGGGTACTTTCACACTAGCGTTATTCTTTTCCGGCATTAAGTTTCATCCTAGGGGCTCAATACCGGAAACTAACTGATCAGTTTTATCCTAATGCATTCTGAATGGAGAGCAATCTGTTCAGTATGTGCAGCACGCCAGACCTGCAGGGTATAGCGACAGTGAGGTCACGGTATGGGCAATCGAGGGTTACTCACTTTTCTGAGGAGAACCCTGGGCAGGCATGCAACAGTGAAGGAGAGGCAGACACTAGTTCCTCTGGGGCACACTCTGTAGATAGGGACCAGGCCTGATGGTATGTGAGGTGCCCTGGGTGTTGTAGGTGTTTTGAGTGCCTTAGGTAAGGTCCCTTTAAGATTCGTGACACCAGTGCCTGTAACGGTGGCACACCGATTTATAGGAGTAGTAAATGAGTACACAGTTGGTGAACTAAACGTTGCTTTACTTGGTGGAAAAACAGTCCAACTTTGTACAGACAGTTACAGTTGATAATGGTAATGCAGTCCCTTGAAAAAGCAGGTTTTCTTTCAATAATGGCAGGTATAAATCATGCAAAATACTTGGAGGGCAAACAGTTAATGCTTTGCAGTGCAATGCTGCTCTATCCCCTTCAGCTATTCTAGCTGGCTGGATCCCAAGGCCCGGATGCCTAATTGCTGGCTTTAATCTTTGGTATATAAATCCTTCCTCCAGTATTGACCCTTGCTCTTTACTTTATAGTACTTCTGCCCACCAGGTTACTTATCTGAACTTGTATTATCCTTGCTTGGTAGGGAAGCTGCAGGTTTCTCCCAGGAGGTACATTCCTACTACTGGGGTAATCTTCTGAGCTAACAGAAGCTCACTTTATCTACAGGTAGGCTGGAGTTCCTCACTAGCCTCCTGGTTGTGGCTAGCAGCCAGGGCTATCAAGCTGCATGTCAGGAGGAGGCTCTCAGCATATCTCTGGCTGGTGCCTTCTCACTTCTGTCTCCACAGACTCCTGACTATGACCTAACTCCTCCCTATCTGGGCCTGAACATTTATACTAGGGGCTCCCTATCTCCCTCTAGTGTCTAGGATGCCTAACTACACCCTAATAGGCCTGCAATGCATAATACAGGGGAAACATTGCATGTAAAAACACATAGAAAAATACATTAAATGCATAGACAAATATAATATTTCTGTCCCTTGTGAGTAGGAGTAACACGTGAACCAATTGACCCCCTGTGTAGTGCCCACGCCTACCTAGTGGGACACTACATATGCATCAGGATGTCTTCAGTTCAGTCTTTTTGCCTTTTCAGGACGGAGATAATACCGCAGCATGCTGCGGTTTTATCTCCGTCCAAAATTCCGGAACACTTGCAGCATTTTTTCCTATTGAAATGCATTAATGCCGAGTGTTCCGGCAAAACAGATCCGGCATTGCGGTCTGCGCATGCTCGATTTGGACTGCCCAATCGGCAGCAGTGTAATCACTAACGAGCGTTACTACGAACACTCGTTAGCGATCATCTGGCGAAAAATCGGCAGATGTAATACACCCTTAAGAAAGGCCCTGAGTCTGTCATACGTGATGTCATATCTAGATGCCAAGACATTTTTTTTTTTTTTTTTTACTGACAGGCAAATGTGTTGAAATATTCTTTGAGCATACGTAACTACACAAAACTATGAACCTACAAGTACTGACACCACTCCCAGATGTAATAAGTGTCATCTTTATTAAATATTCATAGTTAAAACGCATTAAAAAGCAGTGACCAAACACACACAGCACAGCACAGGGAGGAATGGTAGACAATACTAGTAACTATTAACAATAGACAGTGTATGCACAATAGTTGCTGCTGGCCCCACATAGAGTTAACACCCTAAATAAAGTTCATATACAGTACAAGCACCTTAGACCATCAATTAGGGTTCATGCACACGAACGGGCCCGAGCTGCAGACCTCAAATTGCCGACCGTAGCATTCACTTGAATGGGGTCCGTGATCCACATCTGATGGTCCGCACCACAAAAAATATAATGCATGCGCTACTTTTTTGCGGTGCGGAGGCAGTGGCATACATAGAGAAGTAAGGGCCCACCATATCAAGGATCAAACCAGGCCCCCCACACAGGACAGAAGGGTTTCCGCCTAAACCCCTTTCAATGACCCTTGAGCCATGAGTCTCATTTGCTAAAAGTTGTTTCTTTAGAGGGTAGAGTCCTGACCAAGTTTTCACCTCCCGCAGAAGAGGGGATGTTTCCAACTGGGCCCCCTCTTGCCCTGGGCTCTATAGCAGTTGCACGGTCTGCGGAGGCACGGACAGAAACCCCACAGAAGCACCGCTGTTTGGGGTCCACAATACGGTACGGTCGTGTAATGGCTGTGTGCATGAGCCCTTACACACATAAACATAGTGCATACAAGGTGATACGATGCCTAATGCAAACTTTATCCCCTATGAAGGAAATGAAACACACGTCAAGGTTTGTCATGCTAGAGTAATACTTGCATTAGGCAATGCATGACCTTCCTCCCTGTGTTATGTGGTGTATGTTTCGTCACACATTATTAACACTAAGCGGTGAACGATGTGAAAAAAAAGGGCTCTTTTTTTCACCACCCAGAAAAACTCTAATAGTTAAATGGCAAGAGTTATGTACCCACAAAAAGGTGCTATTGAATAATAAAACATGTCATTCAAAATTATCTGCCCTCATATCTATCTAAAATGGAAAAATGGGGTCATTTATCAAACTGGTGTAAAGTAGAACTGGCTCAGTTGCCTATAGCAACCAATCAGATTCCACCTTTAATTTTGGACAGCTCCTTTGGAAAATGAAAGGAGGACTCTGGTTGCACGTGGTGGTGGTCTGCCATAGGTTCTGTGTGAAATATATATATGTTGGTAAGGCTGATTAGTCAGCCTGCATTTGTGGGAGGGGCGGAGGCTCTTCATATACGAGCCACAGCCTCACTCACAGGCGTGGGTTGTCAGGTGCCCCACCCTCCCTCCCTTATCTTCTCATTTCCACAGGGTATGCCCACTTATAGGCCTACCCACGATCATGGCTTAGGGCACACAACAAGCCATTTAGTCAGGTTAGCTAAGACACGCCTAGCTGGGTTAGGTTGTTCCCGTTGTTTCTCTCCCTAGGTTTCTTCGGATATCTCTTGGCCGTAGCCATGACCACAAATATATATATATGTATATATATATATATATTCGCCTCTCCTAAGTTATATAAAATTTTCAGCAGTCTTGATTCATGAAAACGGTTTTCCAACTACCTCTACCAACAGTTTACTTATTATTGCACTCGCGCTTTCTTCATATATACCCTGTTCCCAGACCAACATTATAGGGTTGGTTTTAATTTATCTTTGTCTTGCCAATCATGTTTACATTTTGATGTCAATAAAATCAATTGTTTAACCTTTTCTGTACCCTGCCATATTTCACCTTAAGGGGCCACTCCCTACGCCTGGAGAGAGAAAAAAAAAGATTCAGTCATAAAAAGGGTCAAGCATTCTTTACAGTAAGGGGTGTGAATCTCTGGAATAGTCTGCCACAGGAGCTGGTCACAGCAAATACAGTAGATGGCTTGAAAGAAGGTTTTGATGACTTTTTAAGTCAAAATAACATTGAGGCTTATGACAGTGTATAGAAATCCTGTTCTACACACCCTTTCCCTTTGGCCCAACCTCTTTTTAAAAGGGAGTTGACATTGATCCAGGGATTTGTTCCGTGGATCAATATAGCAGGATTACAGCCTGGACTTGATGGACTTTGGACTTTTGTCCTTTTCCAACCTTAACAACTATGTAACTATGTATCTATGTAAGGATCAGGCAGTTTTTTGGGAAATTTGACATGTCACTTTATGTGGTAATATCTTTGGAACGCTTTTACTTATCCAAGCCATTCTGAGATTGTTTTCTCGTGACACATTGTACTTCATGATCGTGGTAAATTTAAGTCAATATATTACTTTTTTTTTTTTTTAAACTTTCTTTATTCGGATGAGTGAAGCATACAGTCATATACTACAGAAGACATATTGCATGAGGTATACAACCATAATCCATGTCGATCACATTCAGATACATCCTTTTATATCATTTGATTACATTATATAGGGAACCAAATAAAATATGACAAAAAGTTTATATATATAGGGAACCAAATAATCAAAACTAATCCTATTTCCCTCCTCCCCCACCTCAACATCTGCTGCTCATGCCAAACTTGATCGCCTCCTCATAACTTCTATTTTGTGATATTGCCTTAGATTACACTGTTAGACCTCCAAAGAATATATTACATTTTTATTTATAAAAAAAATCCCAAATGTAAAAAATTGGAAAACTTTGCAAATTTCAATTTCTCTGCTTTTAAAACAGAAAGTGATACCTCATAAAATAGTTATTACTTTACATTTCCCATATGTCTACTTTATGTTGGCCTCATTTTGTAAATACCATTTTATTTTTTGGGGATGTTTAGAAGGCTTAGAATTTTAGAAGCAAGTCTTAAAAATTTTTAAGAAAATGTCCAAAACCCACTTATTTAAGAACCAGTTCAGTTATGAAGTCACTGTTGGGCTTACATAATAGAAACCACCCATATATGGCCCCATTTTAGAAACTACACCCCTCAAGGTATTCAAAACTGATTTTACTAACTTTGTTAACCCTTTAGTTGTTCCATAAGAATTAAAGGAAAATGTAGATGAAATTTTAGAATTTAACTTTTTTGGCAGATTTTCCATTTTAATCCATTTTTTTCCTGTAACACAGCAAGGGTTAATAGCCAAACAAAACCCTCAATATTTATTACCCTGATTCTAGTTTACAGAAACACCCCATTTGTGATCGTAAACTGCTGTACGAGCACACGGCATGGCGCAGAAGAGAAGGAGCGATATATGGTTTTTGGAGGGCAGATTTCACTGGGATAATTTTAAGTTGCCATATCACATTTGATATGGATTTGCACCCCTAGAATAGAAGCTCAAAAAAAGTGACACCATTTTGGAAACTACTGGATAAGGTGATTTTATTGATATTTTGGGGTACATATGATTTTTGATTGCTCTATATTACACTTTTTGTGAGGTAAGGTGACAAAAAATTGCTTTTTTGGCACAGTTTTTTTTTTTTTATGATGTTCACCTGAGGGGTTAGGTTATGTGATTTTTTTTTATAGGGCTGGTTGTTATGGACGCGGCGATACCTAATATGTTAACTTTTTTTTATTTATTTCACTTTAACACAATAAAAGCATTTTGAAACAAACAAAATCATGTTTTAGTGTCTCCATATTCTGAGAGCCTTTTTTTTTTGGGCCCGATTGTGTTTATGTAGAGGCTAATTTTTTGCGGGATGAGATGACATTTGATTGGTACATACTGTATGACTATTTGATCACTTTGTATTACACTTTTTGTGATGTAAGGTGACAAAAAATGGTTGAGCACAGTTTTTATATTTTTCTAAAGGCGTTCAGGTGACGGGGTGGATCATGTGATATTTTTGTACAGCCAGTCATTACGGATGCGGCAATACAATGAAACAATATTTTTTTCATTATGAAAAACACTTTTTTTTCTTTACATTTTTTACATTCTGGGATTTCAACTTCTGGGGGTCTGATCCCCTCTGCAATGCATTACAATACAACCTGTATTGTAATGCATTGCATGTCAGCTTTTACATTGACAGCCTGCCTGTGAGACCCAGCCTAAGGGGCTGGATCTCACAGGCTTCCGTAGAAGGCAAGCCCCAATGCCTATGGAATGCATCGGGCTGCTTTCTCAGCCATCAGGTCCCTGTCCCTGCAGTGCAGGGACCCGACGTGGAGGGAACCTGTAACCTCCGCAAACCTCCTGCATGCTGTGGCTTTGACCGCGGCAAGGGGTTAATACGCCGGCATGGGTGTTTTCATCGATGTCAGCGTATGCAGCAGGGTCCCGGCTGTCAGTGACTGCCGAGTCCGTGCACCATCCCAATCCGCAGCAGTACAAGTACAGAGCTGGTCATTAAGTCACGTCCACCAGCGCCGTACATGTACAGCGAAGGTCTTCCACGGGTTAACTATGCTTACTTTGTGGTGAAGTAATTTAACTATATCTAATTCAATATACTCTTATTGGTTTTGCTGTATTGTTTGGTTCTCCTGGATAGAGAGTGCTCTGTGACCAGAAGAGAAAGTCATATATATCCAGCAAGTGGTTGCGGACTACTTCCAGCACAATCCTGTACCGAGGCAGCACAGGACTGCAATGGTACATCAGTAAACAACCATTGCTTTACTGTTTTGCGAAGCAACATCCTGATCTGCGGACATTAGGCAGGGACAGATTTATTTTAACCCCTTAATGCATAATCACATACATGTGAAGCGTTCTGGGACGCAGGGGAGGTGAAGGTGGCAGCTGGAGAGAATGGGAGTAGTGGTAGTGGAGATGACGGTACTTTTAGTCCTTACAGTGACTAATTCCTCCTCTCTCTAGTACTCCACAAGCAGTGCATGCAGCGTGAGAAGGGCACACTCTTCCTTCAGGGCACACTCTGGACTTTCGGGGATCTTGCCTGATGGTGGCTTGGATGCCCTTGTTGTTAAGTGGATGGATGCAAGGCAGGACGGCAGACATAGGGGTCGGTGGTGGATGATGGATGGAGTCAATGACCAGGCCTGTTTGGTAGTAATAAATAAGATCTCTCTTTAATGAGCAGATTATGAGAGTTGTATCACAAGATGCAATCAACAGGAACAGTTCTGAGGTGCATGATTATATGACACGGCAAGATGCTCCTAAAGGTTGTATATAGGAGGTGGCAATAATGGTAGTAGTCCTCCCTGAGTCTCTCTAGATACCTAGAACAATGTTCCCAATTAACCACAGGTGTGTTCTCCACAGGTATGCAAATGAACCATTGGAACGCCAAGAGGCAGGCTGAGGAGGTTTGAGCAATACTCCGGTGACTCCCTGGTGCTCAATACAGATGCCTCCATTGCTTCAAACACCACCGCTCCCCTTAGATTTACAGTGCTAGACTTCACGTTTAGTGCCGAGTTCTTGTACCTGGGCACTTGTTCACTCGTATGCAACGCACCATTGACGTCTCTGCACCCGGAAGTGGAGGCAACTGCAGATGAAGCCAACAGTGCCTCCACTTCCAGGTGGAATGACATCAACCACATCTGTGCACTGAACATCTTCGATGCTTGGCAAGCAGCAGTAGATGTGGTGCGCATGCACCGTGCTCGTGTACGAGTGCACAGGAACAGGAACTCAGCTCTACATGTGAAGTCTAGGGCTGTCAATCTAAGGAGAGGGGGAGGAGTTTGAAGCGATGGAGGATTCTGTATTAAGCACCAGGGGTGTCCCTGGAGCGTTGCTCAAAACGCATAAGCTTGCCTCTTGATGCTCCAATGGCTCATTTGCATAAAAATAAACTTGCCAATTTCTCCCCATGCTAGCACCTACAAAGAAAATACTGGTATCGTTTTACTCAGCTACATCAACCCTACCAGACTATATGCCTGGTTGAATAGGGTTGATCCTGAGGACGGAGCCTCTTAGCAAAGACTCTGAAAACGAGGGTGGGACCAGCCCATTCCCCCTGCAACTGCACTAAAAAGTTGTCAGTTAACTATTTACTACCTATAGACATTTGGGATTCACATTCTATTAGCAGTGATCCACTATCAAATTAAGGCCTCTTGCACATGACCGTATGTATGTTGCGGTCTGCAAAAAACGGATCCGCAAAAAATACGGATGACATCCGTGTGTATTCCATATTTTGCGGAACGGAACAGCTGGCCCTAATAGAACAGTCCTATCCTTGTACGTAATTGCGGACAATAATAGGACATGTTCTATTTTTTTGTGTAAAGGAAATACAGAAACGAATGCACACCACCGAGTACCTTAATTTTTTTTTTTTTTGCGGACCCATTGAAATGAATGATTCTGTATACGGTCCGCAAAAAAAACTGAACGGAGACGTAATGAAAATACGTTCGTGTGCAAGAGGGCTAACAGTGATGCACGGGGTCACTGCCATTATATGTGATTAGTCTTAAAGGGGTTGTCCGGGATTGGGGACATTTGTGTAGGTGTTTAACAAGCACATAAATATTACATACATGACTATCCTACCTTCGCCAGACTTTTCTGATGCCCCATATACATTGCACAAATTCTCAGCCGGAAGTGAGTCTTTTATTAGATTCAGTGACGTACCGGGTCCCTTCCTGCAGAGCAAAGCAGCTTCGTCCGCTTCGCAGGGAGCCCGGTGACGTCACCATCAGCCGCAGTGATTATGCAGAGCGCTCGGAGGGTCGGTAACCAGGCGGCAACAGATTACGATAAGCCACACCCCTCCTGGCAGGGCGTTTTCTTCTCAATGAAGCAGGCAATATGTGCGGCAGGAGGCGGGATATGATTCGGGGGGGCGGATGCACGGAGGAGGTGGCGATGTGAGGCAGGAGGCGGAATATTAATGAAGGGGCGGAGATGATAGTCATCTGAAACCATGTGATGCGCAGTGCGGCAGGAAGTTAGGCAAACATAAACATAGAAGTAAACAGTGTGTGGGGGACCGTCTGGCGAAAATACCTAAAAACATATGGGGAGACCTTGAATGAGCTGCTAATAGTGAGTACACTTAAAAAAAAATAATTATTTGATCCCGGACAACCCCTTTAAGGGAATGTATGGGAACAAGCTCACATGCTGAGCTCGCCGCATACACGGCGAGTGCTGGCTGTATAATACAGCTGGCACCTGGCCACAATGACTAGGATCGATGATGACACAGAACCCAGTGATTTAACCCCTTAGATGCCGCTGTCAATAGCAACCACAGCATTTGTGGGGTTAGGCAGAGGGAGGGGGCACCCTATGACTTCCAATCAGAGCTTCCACAGGGAAATCGCGGGGCTCTGGTTGGTTGCAATTACAGCCTTGCGCCTTGTGCCAGTTCCCAGGCTTGTCAAAACCGGATATTGACATCGCTGCAGTGTTGCCGGAACTGCCTGCCGAATCCGGAAATCCGTGTGCAAACACAGATCATTTGTATCCGGATCCGGATGCGTCTGACAAATGCATTGAAATACCGGATCCGTCTCTCCGGTATCATCCGGAAAAACGGATCCGGTATTTATTTTTTTCACATTTTAAAAGGTCTGCGCATGCGCAGACCGGAAAACCGGTTCCGTCAATGTAGCAATTTCCTGAACCCTAGTCGATTTGTATGCCTTATACAATTGACCTCAACATGATATAATGGCGGTCACTGTTGACCTTTATTATTGTATTGAGCGTATTGTTCCCTTTTCATGTGCTTAAAGACGGACTCTGTGACTATCTTTGTAACTGCTTTATTCTTTGTTACCAAGAAACTGTACAAGCATTCTTTGTTCTGTGGAACATCGTCAATAAAAACTATCTGATTTAAAAAAAAAAAAAATCCTGAACACTTGGTACCGGATCCGGCATTAATACATTTCAATGGAAATGAATGCCGGATCCGGTGTTCCGGAATTTTGGCCGGAGAGAATACCGCAGCATGCTGAGGTATTTTCTCGGGCCAAATACCGTAAAAGGGAAGGAACGGAAGACATCCTGATACATACTGAACGGATTGCTTTCCATTCAGAATGCATTAGGACAAAACTGAAGCGTTTTTTTCCGGTATTGAGCCCCTTTGATGGAACTCCATACCGGAAAACTTTAACGCTAGTGTGAAAGTACCCTTAAGGTCCATTCACACATCCGCAATTTTTTTCCGGATTTTGCGGACCCATTCATTTTCAATGGGGCCGGAACAGATGCTATGTGCTGTCCGCATCCTCATTTCCGGATCCGCAATTCTGGATCCGCAATTCCGTTCCCGAAAAAAAATTGCGGACAAGAAAGGGCATTTTCTATTATAGTGCCGGCATGTGCGGTTCTCAAATTGCGGAACGCACATTGCCAGAGTCCGTGTTTTGCGGATCCGCAATTTGCGGACCGCAAAACACCTACGGACGTGTGAATGGACCCTTAAGCATACTTTTTGCACTGAAAGTGTTTATAGGAATATTATAAAAACAGGAGCAACTTACTGGAAATGCCATAGATTTATAAAAACAGGAGCAGCTTACTGGAAATGTCATAGATTTATGTACATCATTTACTTTCAGGTAATATTTCGAAACTCACGTCTACATTTTGAATCAGCAGTCTGGGCACACTTTCTAGAAACAATCAAGTGTATGAAAGTGATTACATTTCCTGTAGTGTACATGAGTCAGTGAGGTGTCCTCTGCCCCACCTGCACGTTTATGACACTCAACAAAATGATACCACTAATCTTTTCATGAATATATAGCCCTCATTTCTGCTTTTTTCAACAATGACAGATTTCTTCTTTGAGGTAAGATGATATCTAGAAACACTAGTTCAATATTGCCAGGGGGTCATAATATACTTGTCATTTGTCATTTTCAAGGCATGTAACACATCTATCATCATCAGAATGTTCACATAGAGCAGCATCTAGTGTATTTCTTCAAATGAACCTTCCATGTGGATCAGGACCACCTTCAGACAATTTATGTATCTTGCATTGTTTCAGTCTGTAGGCTGCATTTAAGGGTACAGTATGTATATTTGTATTAGTAATGGACTATGATTTGATAGTCAAGGTAGCCGTGACTGGAGGGACAGCACATGTGACATTTAGGAAGGGGTACGAAAAGGGTGCAGGAAAGAAGTTGTTGAAATACCTCTATATCTCTCTTTTAGCTGTTGTGGCAATGTGAATAGTGATGGATGCAGTAAAGTCCCGTGGAAGCATGAAAAAGGGAGTGTTGTTTGCACCAGGAGCGTGTCACCAAGGGGCCCGGCCTTGGTGGAGTAAAGCCCCTAGATATAGGTGGCCACCAAGTTAGTTGGTGGACACCAAGATAGTTAGCTTAGCTGGCTCCAGCTAGTCCGGGGTGGGCTTTTACTGGGAACAGGCAATGTGTTGGGTGGGTGCCTGTTCCCCATGCTCCAGTCCGAGATTTTGGAATATGCCCATGTCCAGGGATGCTATTTTATCCTGTTGCTGGACTTTGGTGTGGCTCCCAGTCTGAGAAAGGAGATTTGTTGTGCAACAGAGTCCTGCTGGAGGCTCTGGAAGAGTGGTCTCAGCCAGGCTGGCTGAGGGTCCACGGGGCTAGGTGCTAGCCGGAACGTTGGGGGACTCCGTGACGCCTGGGCGCAAGGGTCACAAGGCCGGAGGCGGGAGGACTACTGGGCCACACTTCCCCATAAAGGTACTGGACTTGAGACCGTGTGTGAACGGTGCTCTGTACAGCCAGGAGGCTGATGGACATTGGGCTGGGAAAGCCGCATGTTATGACCGTTGAACGGTGCTTTAGGTGAGTCAGATTATGTAATGTTTAGTTAGAGCCCAGCCGGGCAGGTGTTTATTTTGCATGATTTATGTTTGTTTTGCTGAGGTGCCAAATAAAGCGATGTTTGGACCTTAAACTTGGTGTCTGGTGAAGATAGTTGTGTGAATGACCCCCCGGAGAAGAGCCAACCCCCCACACTGTATATCCAATTATATAAAGGTTGTCATAGACGTAAAGTTTCTTCATCATTCTAAATAAAATGTTGTAATATTGATGCTTGTACATAAAAACTGTTTTTCTGTCATGCATTTCAGGCAAAACAATTACCTTAAGCACTTAAAGGGATTTTCCATCACAGAGAGTTATGCCATATCGCTAATATGTACCATCACTTGCTAAATAATGGGGTTTCAAATGCTGGAGCCTCCCAATGATCTTGAGATCTCAGGGGTCACAGCGCTGGTGTAGCACTGTGCACCATCTCAGTTTTTTCCTGCACAGCGATGATTCCAGCCACGCTTTGTGCAGGGAACTGCATGCAGCTCCATTCACTGGGGGGTACTATCTCTCCTTAGGGAAGGGATGCAGCTCCATTCACTGGGGGGTACTATCTCTCCTTAGGGAAGGGATGCAAATGAGCTCTTAACAAGCTCCGCCTCTAATGCAACCAGATGTAAGGCAGCTATCACTGATGAGGGGCAATCACCCCGAAACAGCTGTCTGCAGATGAGGTGCTGGCTTATTTACTATCCAAGTCATGTCTCAAGGCTTAGTTAAAGAGCTGAACATTGACATCTGGTGGCATTAGACACAGAGCTTGTTAAGAGCTCATTTGCATCCCTTTACTCCATTCACTTGCATGTACACGATCATGGAGTTCACAGAGCCACAGTGATCAGAAAGTAATAATGGTATAATATTTAAGGTGCTATAAATAAAAGGCTTATTGTTAGTTATTTGATCAATATGATATCCTGTTTTGGGCTAATAATACTTTAATCATCACATAAAAGAAAATGTATGCAACTTTGTAATATACAGTACTTTTTAATATACTTTTTAGTTCCTCACCATGTTGAAGATATATTTTCTGTTAGTGAATGAGAGGCGTTAGGTACATATGCAGTCCTGTTCTTAGTGAGATACAATTGTATTTAGAGTTTATGCTGCCCTAGGCACGTTTAGTTTTACTGTGATTGCTGTGACCATCAGTTTATACAAGTGAAATACATTTACGTTGCATTTTTAAATTCATGGCAAATAACCATATTACAAAAGTGCAGTAGACCAGGTAAAACGGAGCATAGTTTTAAATGCCTTTTTTTAATCGAATTTTGACTATGGGGTCAAAAACATCTGATCTAAATACCCTGATTAAAAAATCATAGCATGCACCATTCAGCTGTGAGTTTCCCTTAAGATTCATTCACTCAAGTTAGTGGGTCTGCAAAAAAACAGGACACAGACTTAGGGTCCATTCACACGTCCGTGTGTGTTTTGCGGATCCACGAATCCGTGGATCCGCAAAACACGGACATCGCCGGCATTCGCATCGAAAATGCCTTTTCTTGTCCGCAATTGCGGACAAGAATAGGACATGTTCTATTTTTTTCGGGATCGGAATTGCGGACCCGGAAGTGCGGATCCGCAATTCCGGATCCAGGCAGCACATCGTGCTGCCCCATAGAAATGAATAGGTCCGCAATTCCGTTCTGTAAAATGCGGAACGAAATTGCGGACGTGTGAATGGACCCTTAGGCTACATGCACACGACCATGCCGTTTTTTGCGGTCCGCATCTTTTGCGGCCCCATTGAAGTGAATGGGTCTGCACTGGATGCGGACCCGAAAAACGGTCATGTGCATGAGGCCTTTAAATGTGAGTGGTATATATAAAACTGTGTCCATTTTCACACAAATGAGTTTAACATCACTTATTTTAATGAGCCCTAACTCTAACTAGGTGTGACCTTTACTAGGTGTGGGGTATTCCCCTCTCAGACAGTGATGGCATATCGTTAGGATAGACAGGATTTTTATAGATGATTATCAGGCTCAGTAGATCAATTACTATGAATCAGCGCTCAACAACAGAAATAGAAATATAAATCACAGCATCTTACTAATATATATATATACATACACACATCAAATTGCTAGTTTTTAATTTCATAATCCAAAAAAACTTCACAATTACAAACTTTTTTCTCTGAGTTACCTCCCACTATGAAGTTTCTTCACTTTTTCAATTCCCTGGAATCGAATCCAGGGAACCTCTATGTTTTCCTATATATTCCTAAAGGTTTTGCTGCTCCTAAGGTTTTTGAATAATTATTTTTTAAATACTTATGATATGTTCTACAATTCTGGTGTTTAATTTCCTGATTGGGAAACATACATATGATTTATTACATGTAACACAGTTAATCTTGTATATTACGTGACCAGTGTCACAATTGATGAAGCTATGCATATTGTAGGTATTATTATAATAATCAGAAAAACCCTTGGTTTTTAACCCCTTCAGGACCCTGCCATTTTTCACCTTAAGGACCAGGCCATTTTTTGCAAATCTGACCAGTCTCACTTTATGTGGTGATAACTTTAAAACGCTTTAACTTATCCAAGCCATTCTGAGATTGTTTTCTCATCACATATTGTACTTCATGACAGTGATAAATTTGAGTCAAAATATTTAATTTATTTACAAAAAATTTGAAAAAATTCACAATTTTCTAAATTTCTATTTCTCTGCTTTTAAACAGATAGTGATACCTCATAAAATAGTTATTACTTTACATTTCCCATATGTCTACTTCATGTTTGGATCATTTTGTAAATTACATTTTCTTTTTTTGGGATGTTAGAAGGCTTAGAAGTTTAGAAGCAAATCTTAAATTTTTTATGAAAATTTCCAAAACCCAATTTTTAAGGACCAGTTCAGTGGGGCTTACATAATAGAAACCACCCATAAATGGCCCCATTTTAGAAACTACACCCTCAAGGTATTCAAAACTGATTTTACAAACTTTGTTAACCCTTTATGTGTTCCACAAGAATTGAAGGAAAATGTTGATAAAATTTCAGAATTTCACTTTTTTGGCAGATTTTCCATTTTAATCCATTTTTCTCTTTCGCCTCTGACAGCACCCCTGGAGAGACCGCCTCCTTCTGCTGGACAGGAAATAGGAACCAGAACGCCTTTTAAAAGAGGGGTCCTCCCCTCCACTTCCAATTCTGTTTCCTGTCCTAAGAGGCAGGAAGGAATCGGATCGCCTATACACTATAGAGCTGCGTGGGCCCCAGCAATGAATGCGATGAGGAGAGTTACCCCGAGTAGCGTAAGTGTCCATGGGGAGCCGCTGCTAAGTCTGGGCTACAGAGTCTGTCCCTTCCCTGGACTGCACTTTCGGGTGCGGCGGTGGGAGGAAGCCGACGCTGTGGATCGGAAGGGGGGGGGGGGGAGCTGGCAGCGTGCCGCCGAGGACAAAATGCCCAGCCAGCTCACTGCCATGCGGACTGAAGAGCCAGCAGTTTCCCATTCTGGCTGAGTTGCTGTGTTAAGAATGGAGCAGGTTCAGCGCGCTGAGACCACTGACACTACCAATGATACATTGGTACCACGGTGGGGTAAGAGGGGTCATTCCCCAGCAGATTTTAATTTAGTATTGCTTATGGGGTATGTTTATTTGTGCCTAGGTGTCTAAGGAATCTTCCAAGAAGAATTCCAGAACTAAAGAGAGGGGATGTGCGGTTTGTAAAAAGAAGCTACCCCCTGCATGGGTGAAACCCCTTTCTCAAGGATGTGTCAGCAAGTTAATGGAGGAGGAAGCTCCATCCTTGATGAGCAGTATTAAGCAGATGATCAGGGATGAATTTGCAAAAATGTCGGGCGGCACTGCGTTGCGTTGTGGGTGCTCGGTCAGCGGGTGTCATCCCAAGTGAATAGAGAAAACCGGCACTCCAGTAACTTGCTGAATAATTCTCTTTAATGGTCACTCATATATACAGTGACGCACGTTTCGGCACATACATGTGCAATCAGCTGTACACTCACTGTTTGACAAAGGCACATGTATGTGCCGAAACGTGCATCACTGTATATATGAGTGACCATTAAAGAGAATAATTCAGCAAGTTACTGGAGTGCCGGTTTCTCTTTATCTAATCAGGGATGAAGTCAAAGAGTCGGTTAGCGGATTGATTAAATGTCACCCCGGTACTTCTGCTGCTGCATCTAAAGATTCCCCCTCCAGTGACAGCGATATTCTTTCTGGGTTGGAGGAAGAAGGAGAGTGTTTGTCATCGGAAAATTCTTCTGAGGACGAGGCCGCTGGGAAACCTCTTTTTCATACTGAGAACACTAACACCCTAGTTAAGGTGGTCAGAGCTACTATGGGTTTGGATGATCAACGACCTCAGCAATCGGTGCAGGACTCTATGTTTGAGGGCCTGGGTCTTAGAAAGAGGAAGGTTTTTGATGTACATAAGAACATTCAGGCGGTGATCGCCAGGGAATGGAAAAGACCAGATAGAAAGTTTTTCGTTCCTTCCTCTGTTAAACGGAAATATCAGTTTGATGAAGAGGTCTCCGCCCCCTGGGATAGGGCCCCAAAGCTGGATGCTCCCGTAGCTAAGATGTCCAGAAAAAATTCTCTACCCTGCGAGGATATGGGTTCCCTTAAGCACCCAATGGACAGAAGGGCAGAGGTTTACTTAAAGGCCTCTGCAGCAGCTTTTAAACCTGCTATTGCCGCAACCTCTGTCGCTAGGTCCCTTAAGGTGTGGATGGGAGAGTTAGAGTCTCACATTAAAGGGGGTACCCCTAGGGAGCAGTTGCTTACCTCCTTCCCCATTATAAAGAATGCCCTAGATTTCTTGACTGATGCCTTTGCGGATTCCTTAAAATTCTCTGCCAGGGCTTCGGCCTTATCCAACTCTGCCCGTAGGGCTATTTGGTTAAGGGGCTGGAATGCGGATTCTTCCCCTAAGGCTAAGCTTTGTGCTATCCCATGTCAGGGTGAGTTTTTGTTTGGTCCAGTCCTTGACGACCTTTTAGAAAAGGCTTCCGACAGGAAAAAAGGGTTTCCCTCCGCTAGTCAAACCCCTAAGAGATCTTTCCGTCCTAGATTTAATAAAGAAGGGTTAAGGGTACTTTCACACTTGCGTTGTTTGATTCCGGCAGGCAGTTCCGTTGCCTGAACTGACTGCATTTTTCAGACTGATCAGGATCCTGATCAGTCAGAAAAATGCCTGATCAGTCAGAAAAATGCATTGCAATACCGGATCCGTTTTTCCGGTGTCATCAGGCAAAACGGATCCGTTTTTTTTTTTTTTTTTCATTTTTAAAGGTCTGCGCATGCGCAGACCGGAAGGACGGATCCGGCATTCCGGTATTTTGAATGCCGGATCCGGCACTAATACATTCCTATGGAAAAAAATGCCGGATCCGGCATTCAGGCAAGTCTTCAGTTTTTTTCGCCGGAGATAAAACCGTAGCATGCTACGGTTTTCTCTTTTGCCTGATCAGTCAAAACGACTGAACTGAAGACATCCTGATGCAAACTGAACGGATTACTCTCCATTCAGAGTGCATGGGGATATGCCTGATCAGTTATTTTCCGGTATAGAGCCCCTGTGACGGAACTCTATGCCGGAAAAGAAAAACGCAAGTGTGAAAGTAGCCTAAAAGGGAAGGAAAGAGCTAAGCAGTTTTCTGGTGTCACTAGAAAGAATAAGGGGTTTCTTTTTTCCGGATCTGATGCCTCTAAGAAACAATCCCAATGACGATAGACCCCCTGTCGGAGGTCGTCTTTCTCAGTTTGCAGATCGGTGGCAGGAAATTTCCGACAGTGCTTGGATAAACTCAGTGGTAAGGGAAGGCCTAAGGTTAAATTTTCAGAGTATTCCCGAGGGGAGGTTTGTGGTCACAGATTACTGGTCAGATTCAGCAAAGCTATCATTACAGAGGTTCTCTCTCTAATAGAGAAGAAAGTATTGATAAACATCCCAGAGCAGGAAGTGACAAAAGGTTTTTACTTTCCCCTGTTTCTTGTCAATAAACCAAATGGTTCATTTCGGACCATAATAAACCTAAAGTGCTTAAATCAGTATCTGGTGTACGAGAGGTTTCGTATGGTCAGATCAGCAGTTCAGCAGTAAGCAATCTTTTCCCGAACTGCTTTATGGCCACTGTGGACCTGAGGGATGCATATTACCAGGGCCGGCCTTTGGGGTGTGCGGGCTGTGCGGCCGCACAGGGCGCCATAGCAACAGGGGCGCTGGGCGGCCGACAGCTCGCAATGTAATATGCGGCAGGCGAGGCGGCACTTGTGTTCTCCCTCGGGGCGGGCCCCCCGCCCCCTCCATCTCCCCCTCCCCTGTATTTAGCAGGGGGCGCCCGGCGCCCGTTGCGGTTTAAAAAAAAAGAAAAAAAGTTGCTCATATAAGTTCGGGCGGCCGGCGGCGCCCCTCATGCGACGCCGCCTGAGCGGCTGAGGCTGAGCGCTTGCCGCTCTAAAGAATCCTGCCTGCTGTGTGCTGTTAATGTAGCGTGGCCGAGCTCTGTTCGATCCGCGGTACAGGAGCTTTTTTTTCCTGTACCCGGCCGGACTGACAGGAAGTGCTCACTTAGTGCGCACTTCCTGTCAGTCCGGCCGGGTACAGGAAACAAATGCTCCTGTACCGCGGATCGAACAGAGCTCGGCCACGCTACACTAGAGGTGGGGGGAGAATGAGAGTGACAAGGAGTAGGAAATAATGAGAGTGAAAAGGGGGAGGTGGGGGAATAATGAGAGTGACAAGGGGGGAGGGAGGGGAAATAATGAGAGTGACAAGGGGGGGGGGAAATAATGAGAGTGACAAGGGGGAGGGGGGGGAAATAATGAGAGTGACAAGGGGGGAGGGAGGGGAAATAATGAGAGTGACAAGGGGGGGGGAAATAATGAGAGTGACAAGGGAGGGGGGGTGGAATAATGAGAGTGACAAGGGAGAGGGGGGGGAATAATGAGAGTGACAAGGGAGGGGGGGGAATAATGAGAGTGACAAGGGAGGGGGGGAATAATGAGAGTGACAAGGGAGGGGGTGGGGGGAGAAGAGAGTGACAATGGAGTCCCCAGAGCCAGACTGCAGCCAGAGTCCAGATCATCTTATTGTCCTGGTGGTAAATAGACAATGCAATATGTTTATTATTTAATTGTTTAGTTATTAATACTACATTGGAAACTAATTTTCTCAGCTGGACACCGGCCGACACTGCGCATGCGCTGGGAGCCTCACCAGCGGTTAGGGTAGGGAAAAATCACTGACCCGTACGTAATTTTTCCCTTCCCTAACCGCTGGTGAGGCTCCCGGTGCATGCGCAGTGTCGGCCGGTGTTCAGCTGAGAACATCCAACCGATCACTGCGCCTGCGCATTGGCCCATAGTTTTTCCTCCCCCTAGCCGCCGGCGAGGCTCCTGGCGCATGCGCACTCTGCTGTGAAATTTCCCTAACCTGTCGTTGTGAGCCTGCGCGGCGCTGCACACCTCCTCACGTCATGTCCGGTGCGACCGGAAGTGACGAGGGTAGGGAAATCTCACGAAGTAGGGAAGTATAACATTACACCGGCCTTTGGGGTGTGTGGGCTGGTAACTACTTGGTTGGATAGTCAGCCAGCCTATGCCATGATGCCAGCAACAAGCAGTGTTTTTTTTTGGGGGGGGGGGCGCCACAAGGTTAGCTCGCACAGGGCACCTGAACACCTAAGGCCGGCCCTGCATATTACCATGTCCCTATCCATCCCAGCCATCAGAAGTTTCTGAGGGTAGCAGTCCAATCGAATCAGGAAATACTTAATCTTCAATTTCAGGCCTTACCCTTTGGGCTTTCGCAGGCTCCGAGGGTGTTTACAAAAATCGTGGCAGATATGATGGCCCATGTGAGGGAGAAAGAGATAGTCATCATACCTTACCTGGACAACTTTCTTCTAGTGTCCCAATCAACTCGGGCCCTTCAGAGACAGATTGCCTGGTTGAAGGAAGTTCTCAAAAAGCTAGGATGGGAGATAAATCTCGAAAAGTCCAGTTTATGTCCAAGTCAGAGGTGCAACTTCCTAGGGATGATTCTAGACTCCAGAGCCCAGAGTCTGTTGCCCCTTCAAAAGGCCTTACTGATCAAGTCCAGGGTCCAACACATTTACTCACACCCCTCTGTCACCCTAAGAGAGGCCATGTTTGTTTTGGGTCTCATGACGGCTTTAATGCCAGGAGTAGAATGGGCCCAATATCATTCAAGGATTCTACAACTTCAGACTCTACACAGGAATGGGACAGATGTATACTCTCACTGGACTCAGATATCTCTATCTCCTCGGACTCTGAGCTCTCTAAGGTGGTGGATGAATATAGAGAACCTTCAAAAAGGGGTTCTGTGGATCAGAGAAGCGGTTCTTCCTTTGACTACAGATCCGAGTCCACCCGGTTGGGGAGCCCATATGCAGTCCCTTCTGTTGCAGGGGAGCTGGGACAGTAGAGCCTTATCCCAGTCTCACAATTTCAGAGAATTAAATGCGATCAGGTTAGTCATAATACAGAGCCTTCCCATTATCAGGGGCAGAAATGTAAAGATCTACTCGGACAACACAACTGCCGTAGCATATATCAATCGGCAAGGAAGTACAAAAGCTCACGGCCTCATGTCCCTTACCCATCAGATATTCAGGCTGGCAGAGGCTTCTCTATCTTCTCTTTCTGCGGTGCATCTCAGGGGTTTGGACAATGTAAAAGCGGACTTCCTCAGTCGTCACTAGTGGCGCACCAACAGGGGTGGTCTAGCGGGTCACCAACAGGCGGCGCGGCCCTGGTACTAGTTGACGGTGGGGGGGCAGTAGGAGATAAGCACTTCCATTGTGGAAGCGCTCATCTCCATATTCATTTGTATCACCATCCTCAGGACAGCGATACAGATGGCTATGCTGTGGCGGGGCAGGGGAGGGAGAGGCGTCTCCCCTCCCTGTTCTTCTGATAGGCCGCAGGCACTAATGCCTGCGGCCTATCAGAGGCCGGCTCAGGCGGCGCGATGACGTCATTATCATCGCGCTGCCTGAGCCGACCAGCACAGGTCGGAAGAGGCCTGCAACGCATCACTACTGATGAAGGTAATTATTAGTGTTTTTTTTTTTTTTTTGACGGGTGGGGGGGAGCTGGCACTATGGGGGCATCTGTCATTTCTTAGAGCCCCATTTCTTTGGGGGTGGCACTCTGGGGGCATTTCTTACTGGCATATTATGGGGTTGCACCATGGCGGAGAGGAGCACTATGGGGGCATCTGGGGGCTCTAAAGGGGCTTTTTTTTTATTGGCACATTATGGGGGCACTATAGGGGAGAGCGGCACTATGGGGCATCTGTTGGCACTATAGGGGCATTATTTGGGGGCACTGTGGGGAATTGGGGGTTCTAAAGGGGCCTTTTTTCATTGGCACATTATGGGGGGCACTATGGCATCTGGTGGCACTAAGGTGGCATTTTTTACTGAGAGCGGCACTATGGGGCATTATTTGGGGGCACTATGGTGGAGTGGAGCACTATTGGGGCATATAGTGGCACTAAGAAGGGGCATTTATTACTGGCACATTATGGGGGAGAGGAGCACTATAGGGGCATCTGCTGGGGGCACTAAGAAGGGGCATTTTTTACTGGCTTATTATGGGGGACACTATGGGGAAGGGGGAGAGGAGCACTATGAGGGCATTTACTGGGGCACTATATAGGGGTATTTTATACTGGCATACATTATGGGGACATTAGCTCAACTGCGGGCACTAAGCGGTGGTATTTCATGTACTGTCATATTATAAGAAGAATTATTACTACTAGGGGTTATTATGGGGAGCTCTACTACTACTGGGGGGGCTATAAGGAACATGATCACTAGTATGGGCACTATAGGGGCATTATTAGTATTGTGCTCTGGCAGAGAATTATTTCTATTGGTGGGATTTGGGGGGGGGGGGGCACCCTGGCACAGTATCTGCTTAGCACAATTATTTTTGGGGGACATTATCATTATACTATTATTGTCTGGGCGCAGTTATTTTTTAGAGCACTGTGTGCCAATAATTGTTGAAGGGGACAGTACTTGTGTGGTAGTAGTATTTCCAGGGAGATTGTTTCTGCAGTATAGTATTGGGGTGGCAGGAAAGGGTGTTCAGAAGATGTGAAGATGATGGAAATGTGGGAAACTAATGTCTGTTTGTCAATCTCTTGGCAAATCATCATGGCGGTCTGGTCTGAATGGAGAAGATGAGGAAAGAGAATGTCTACAACAAAGGTGACATCACTGGATGTAAGAGGTATGTGGCGCTATGTAGGAGAGGAGATGCTCCGGCTCCTCCCCCTGCCATTTGCAGAAGGAGAATTCAGAGCTAGGTGAGGACGGCCAAGGTGGGCAGCAGGACACGGGCGGGTGGCAGATGGTGGGGGGAACCACAGGCCTTGAGCAGGATCTGGGGAAGGAGGAGAGTGGAGGAGCTTCCTGGCTGTAGCCTGCTGTTGTTTATTGTATAATGTGAAGCAGGCAGTGCATCCAGGACCTTTCCTCTCCGTATGATATGTAGAGAAAGGCCTCAACAATAGAATTTCAGCTGAACAGTGTTTGTTGGGAGTGGCCTATTATATGTAGGAGGGGTTTTTAACAATGGGCGGAGCCACACGTGCCACATTTTTTGCTTTTCAGACCCCCCCTAGACAAAATTCCTGGGTGCTCGCCTGGTCGTCACCACCTGAGCCAGGATAAGTGGTTCCTAGATCAGAGGATTTTCAACCAGGTCTCAGCATTATGGGGGATTCCGGAGATAGATCTTTTTTTCCACCAGATCAAACAGAAAGGTAGAAGTTTTCTATTCCCTATCTCCAGGAGAACATCCGAAAGCGGTGGACACATTGTCTCAATCTTGGAGACACAGTCTTCTCTATGCCTTTCCCCCCATAAAAATGTTTCCGAGGGTTCTCAAAAAGATCAGAGGAGGCCACAGAGAGGAGGAGGCCACTGTAATAGTTATAGCCCCCTTCTGGCCGAGAAGAGTTTGGTTCTCCTGGCTCCGCAGGATGTCAATAGCAGTTGGTGCTGCCGGACAGTCAGGATCTTCTGTCTCAGGGTCCAGTCCTTCAACCAGAAGTAAAAAATCTACATCTGACTGCCTGGCTCTTGAGAGGGAGATTTTAAAAATAAGAGGTCTTTCTGAAGAGGTAGTTAACACTCTGTTGGCCAGTCGAAAAAAGGTTACTTCTGAGATCTATCTTAGAGTTTGGAGGGCCTTTTTTAGATTCGCCAATAGGCCAGTGGATGTGCTAGAGGTTCCTGACATTCCGCTAATGCTAAAATTTTTGCAGGAAGGTTGGAAGAAAAAACTAAGGCCTAGTACTTTAAAAGTCCATTAAGTGCCTTGTTTGAGTTTAGATTAGCAGTTAATCCCTGGATCAAGAGGTTTGTTACAGCTGTGTCTAAGTTATCACCAGTCTCTAAGGTCAAGACCCCTCCTTGGGATTTAAACTTAGTCCTCTCTGCGCATATATATTGGAAGTGGAGGGGAGGACCCCTCTTTTAAAAGGCGTTCTGGTTCCTGTTTCCTGTCCAGAGTAGGAGACTGTCTCCCCAGGGGTGCTGTCATAGGCTCAAAGAAAAACGATTACCGGTAAGTGTAATCCAATATTTCCCAGTAACAAAGCAAGGGTTAAGAGACAAAAGTCAATAGTCAATATTTAATACCTTAATTCTGTAGTTTACACGGCAGGGTGCAGAAGGACAGGAGTGCCATATGGTTTTTGAATGGCAGATTTCACTGGGATAATTTTGTTAGTTGCCATGTCACATTTGCTGCACCCCTAGAGTAGAAACTCCAAAAAAGTTACCACATTTTGGAAACTATGGGATAAGCTGGCAGTTTTGTTGGTAATAGTTTAGGGTACATATGATTTTTAGTTGCTCTATATTACACTTTTTGTGAGGCAAGGTAACAAAAAATAGCTGTTTTGGCACAGTTTTTATTTTTTGTTTTTTACAATGTTCATCTGACAGATTCGATCATGTGCTATTTTTATAGAGAAGGTTGTTACAGACATGACAATACCAAATATGACTACATAATAAAGCATTTTTGAAGAAAATGATTTTTTAGTGTCTCCATATTCCGAGAGCCATAGTTTTTTTTATTCTTTGTCTGATTGTTTTATGTAGGGGCTCTTTTTTGCGGGATATGGTGACTGTTTGATTGGTACTATTTTGGGGGGCATACACCTTTATGATTGCTTTGTGTTTCACTTTTAGTGATGTAAAGTGACAAAAAAATTATTGTTTTAACACAGTTTTTATTTTATTTTTTCTACAACGTTCAGGTGAGTGGGTGGATCATGTGATATTGTTGTAGAGCCAGTCATTACAGATGTGGCAATACCAAATATGTCTAGGTTTTCTTTTTTTCTTTTTTCTTTACAATTTTATGTGTTTTATTTTGGGAATTTTTTTATATTTTTTTTTACTTTTTATTATTGACCGTGGCATACAAGGGGTTAACACGCTGGCATCGGTGTTTTCACCAATGCCAGCGTATGCAGCAGGGGCCCGGCTGTCAGTGACTGCCAAGTCTGTGCCGCTGATCAGGCGGGCGCAGCTCCTGCACCTGCCCGATCAGCCCGCCGTACATGTACGGCACTGGTCCTTGAGTCACATCCACAAGCGCTGTACATGTACGGCGAGGGTCCTTAAGGGGTTAAACCATAACTGCATACATCGCAACAGGTACCTCCACATTGGTAAAAACCCTTCTAGATAAACGATATAGGCTCCATTCACATGTTCGCAAATTGGGTCCTCATCTGTTCCGCAATTTTGCGGAACGGGTGCGCACCCATTCAGTCTCTATGGGGACAGAAAAGATGTGGACAGCACACAGTGTCCTGTCCGCATTTCCATGCCGCGGCCCCGAACTTCCGGGCTTTTGCCCCGAACTTCCATGCCGTGGCTCCGCAAAAAATAGAACATATCCTATTCTTGTCCGCAATTGCGGACAAGAATAGGCAGTTCTATGGGGGGTGCGTTGCGGATCGTGTGAATGGACCCATATTCTTTCTGTTAGGATTCCTGAACAAGCTTTTTTGTCGTTTCGCTACCACTTTCATTATCAATAATTTTACTCAGGGTGGCATCTTTATGTAAAACTAAATGGTAAATATTAGTAAAATACAGTTTTTTTATTTCCTAAAAAATTCCTGCTGTAGAAAAAAAAGTATAGATTTTTTTGTACCTAATACAGACCCGGCTGGTGGCACCTCCACCCCTGAGGAAGCTGATGCGAAACACATATCGGGGTCTCTTGGAGGTGCCAACAGCCGGGTCTGTATTAGGTATATTTTGTGAATCATGGTTTTTTTATCTAGGTGGAGGAGCCACTGGGTTTGATTTTGTATTTATTTATACTTGTCTTTCCATCCCACCTTTTCTATTACTTGAAATGCTATAACTTGATGTCCCGACGTGTTTTGTGCACTCTCCATGTGGTTGTGTTTGTCTTGGCCAATTTCTGCATCTATGTATTTGTTTTATCGATTTCATTAAAGATACATTTTTGGATATATATTTTTGTATTATATCTGTGTATATGCTGAGTGCCTGGGTTTGTCCCATCTAGAAGCTATTCATTTTTGACACTTGTGTTCTAATTGGTGTTGTACAACGGTATTCCGGTTTTGTGTTTTATTGCTTATTGGTATCCTGTTAACGCTTGTGAAAATGAAAAAAATTCTAGCTAAAACTACATTAAAAGGGTTGTCTGAGTTCTATAAAAAATCTGGCGGCTATTGTAAATGTGCTAAAATAACAAAAGAGAATATATAGCTCTTTTCCTCCCTGGTCCCTTCCAACAATGAGCTACAGAACTCGATCCCGCTGTCACGGACGTACCGAGACATACGGACGTCCCCGCGAAAGTGGGTGACAGAAGATCTGTGAGACTGGCAACACGTGCTTCGATCTGACAGGTTTCCTTGTGGATCAATAGACGTCTGTGTTGTTTCTGATACTGGCCACACCTCTAACCTCCAGGTGTTGCTATTGTGGTCATTTAACTTTCCTTATTTATAGTTGCTTCTCCCACAATGCTGTGCGGTTTATAGCTTCAGTGGTATCTGTGGTCTGCTGGTGTTTGGTTCTCAGCTGAGTTCCTGTTGCTGCCATAGCTACTGGAAAGTTAAATGTTTCCTTTCCCTTTTGCATTTTGTTTTGGTTTATCTGTGTGTTATTTTTCCCCTGCCTTTTGTTGTAGGCCTAAAGGAAGATTTCTGGTCGTCCTTCCTTTCTGGAGGAACAGGTAGTCTCAGTCCTGTCACTATCGCCAGAGTCTTATAGGGTGAGTTAGGACTCTAGGTACTCCTGCGTATGAACTCACCTACCTTTGGGGTCTGTTCATACTGATAGCCAGTCAGGACTGTGACTAGGGATTTGACTAGGAGGTGTCCTTCTTTCTTTCCTTGCTTTCAGGCCTTGTTCCCTCTCCTTCTTCATCCAGTGTGGTGTCTCCCTCCCACACACGGGCGTAACAGCCGTCTTTTCTTTTCCTGGTTGCAGCAGTGAAATTTCGTTCACACAGGTCACCGCTGCAGCCAATCAATGTCCTCAGCAGTGATGTCCCATGTACTGCTGAGTGCAGTGATTGGCTGCACAGTGACCTGTGTGCACGGAACATCACTGACGCAACCAGGAAGATAACGTCAGTGCCGGGGAGGACCTGAGCACAGCACTGGAAGTGGCAGGGGAGAAAAGAGGGCAAGTGTGTTGTTTTAGCATATTTACATAGACTGCCGAAGGTTTTCTTGAACTTGGGCAACTGCTTAACAATATTATTGGAAACCTGTGATTTAAAATTTTCACGGTCCTTCAAGAAGCTCTGCAATTGGAGGCAACCCATTCTAGGAAGTGTTGCTTGAAGCCATTAATAATACTTACCAGAGAACTGCTTTAAAAATAAGTAAATGTTGCTTGGAAAATCCCCATGATTGGCAGTCACTCTAAAGAAATGCATTCCATGACTCTACAATGGTTTCCGTTCCTTATATTCCAGCATTATATATGTCAAAGATCTTGACATTTACTGTATATCTGGATGTCGTTTTGTTTCCCAAGATGTTAAAGGGAGGGGTGTTTGAGCTGCAAGCGCTAAATTAAAGAGCAGGAGAAGCTAAACAGGTTAAGCTATAGTTTGGTGTAAATTGTCTCAGTAGAGTTATGGCCAAAAGTTTTTGTGACTGACACAAATTTGGGTTTTTCACAAAGTTTGATGCTTCAGTGTTTTTCAATCTTTTTGTCTTATGTTTCTATGGTATACTAAAGTACCACCAGCAATAGTTGCATCTTGTGGTGAACCCTCTGTATTCACTCTGGTGAAGTCTTCTCTTGATTGTTGACTTTGACACACATACACCTACCTCCTGGAGAGTGTTCTTGATCTGGCCAACTGTTGTGAAGGGTATTTTATTTACCAGGGAAAGAATTCTTCGGTCATCCACCACAGTTGTTTTCCGTGGTTTTCCGGGTCTTTTGGTGTTGCTGAGCTCACCAGTGCGTTCCTTCTTTTTAAGAATGTTCCAAACAGTTGTTTTGGTCACGCCTAATGTTTTTGCTATCTCTCTGATGGGTTTGTTTTGTTTTTTCAGCCTAATGATGGCTTGCTTCACTGATAGTGACTCTGGACCTTTTATTGTTCTCATGTAATTAGAATAATGAGGGAATAACACACACCTGGCCATGGAACAGCTGAGAAGCCAATTGTCCCATTACTTTTGGTCTCTTAACAAGTGGGAGGCACATATGCAAACTGTTGTAATTCCTACAACGTTCACCTGATTTGGATGTAAATATCCTCAAATTAAAGCTGACAGTCTGCAGTTAAAGCAGATCTTGTTCGTTTCATTTCAAATCCATTGTGGTGGTGTATAGAGCCAAAAATGTTAGAATTGTGTCGATGTCCCAATATTTATGGACCTGACTGTATGCTAACTGTTGTAATTCCTTCACCGTTCACCTGATTTGGATGTAAATACCCTCAAATTAAAGCTGACAGTCTGCAGTTAGAGCACATCTTGTTCGTTTCATTTCAAATCCATTGCGGTGGTGTATAGAGGCAAAAATGTTAGAATACAAACTGTATGTGATATAAAGAAAATAATCAGACTTACCATTTTTGCAAAGCAGATCTGTGGTTAATACCAGATGACTTTAAGGGTGCCTTCACACGTGGCAGATTTAGTGATAGAAAATTCCACAAATTAAAATTAGTTCCATTCATTTAATGGGGCAGCAAGCACTTGGATTTCTGCAAGCCCCACTTCAGTTTTTTGGTCCGTTATTTCCATCAGTTATTGTGAGCCAAAACTAGGTGCGGGTCAAAACCACAGAACAGGTGTGAATCTGTACATTACAGGGAGTGCAGAATTATTAGGCAAATGAGTATTTTGACCACATCATCCTCTTTATGCATGTTGTCTTACTCCAAGCTGTATAGGCTCGAAAGCCTACTACCAATTAAGCATATTAGGTGATGTGCATCTCTGTAATGAGAAGGGGTGTGGTCTAATGACATCAACACCCTATATTAGGTGTGCATAATTATTAGGCAACTTCCTTTCCTTTGGCAAAATGGGTCAAAAGAAGGACTTGACAGGCTCAGAAAAGTCTTAAAAATAGTGAGATATCTTGCAGAGGGATGCAGCACTCTTAAAATTGCAAAGCTTCTGAAGCGTGATCATCGAACAATCAAGCGTTTCATTCAAAATAGTCAACAGGGTCGCAAGAAGCGTGTGGAAAAAGCAAGGCGCAAAATAACTGCCCATGAACTGAGAAAAGTCAAGCGTGCAGCTGCCAAGATGCCACTTGCCACCAGTTTGGCCATATTTCAGAGCTGCAACATCACTGGAGTGCCCAAAAGCACAAGGTGTGCAATACTCAGAGACATGGCCAAGGTAAGAAAGGCTGAAAGACGACCACCACTGAACAAGACACACAAGCTGAAACGTCAAGACTGGGCCAAGAAATATCTCAAGACTGATTTTTCTAAGGTTTTATGGACTGATGAAATGAGAGTGAGTCTTGATGGGCCAGATGGATGGGCCCGTGGCTGGATTGGTAAAGGGCAGAGAGCTCCAGTCCGACTCAGACGCCAGCAAGGTGGAGGTGGAGTACTGGTTTGGGCTGGTATCATCAAAGATGAGCTTGTGGGGCCTTTTCGGGTTGAGGATGGAGTCAAGCTCAACTCCCAGTCCTACTGCCAGTTTCTGGAAGACACCTTCTTCAAGCAGTGGTACAGGAAGAAGTCTGCATCCTTCAAGAAAAACATGATTTTCATGCAGGACAATGCTCCATCACACGCGTCCAAGTACTCCACAGCGTGGCTGGCAAGAAAGGGTATAAAAGAAGAAAATCTAATGACATGGCCTCCTTGTTCACCTGATCTGAACCCCATTGAGAACCTGTGGTCCATCATCAAATGTGAGATTTACAAGGAGGGAAAACAGTACACCTCTCTGAACAGTGTCTAAGAAGCTGTGGTTGCTGCTGCACGCAATGTTGATGGTGAACAGATCAAAACACTGACAGAATCCATGGATGGCAGGCTTTTGAGTGTCCTTGCAAAGAAAGGTGGCTATATTGGTCACTGATTTGTTTTTGTTTTGTTTTTGAATGTCAGAAATGTATATTTGTGAATGTTGAGATGTTATATTGGTTTCACTGGTAAAAATAAATAATTGAAATGGGTATATATTTGTTTTTTGTTAAGTTGCCTAATAATTATGCACAGTAATAGTCACCTGCACACACAGATATCCCCCTAAAATAGCTAAAACTAAAAACTACTTCCAAAAATATTCAGCTTTGATATTAATGAGTTTTTTGGGTTCATTGAGAACATGGTTGTTGTTCAATAATAAAATTAATCCTCAAAAATACAACTTGCCTAATAATTCTGCACTCCCTGTATACCTTCTCCATGTAAGAACAGAATACAAAGTGTAAAATGGTAGAATGGAGTGGTTGGATGATAATGTTTTTCTCAAACTATAGATTTTTATACCCAGGATGACAAAGGAATATCATTATCATAGCTTAAAATGCTACAGTCTGCTGCAGTACATTCGATTCAATGTTTCACATACATGACATCAATAAATTATCATTCATATACATGACAACATCAATACATTGTTATTCATATATGTAACAACATCAATACATTAATATTCATAAGGGAAGCTACACCTCTTGATATAGTTTGTAACTCTTGATTCGATGACCGTTTTTGTATCACGTCCAGTAAATGCATACCTTATATTTTCTCTTAGGGGTCATGTAACAATAACATATTGGTCCTGAAACCTATTACAAATGTTGTCACTAGCACTTGCCCAAATTAGGCACAATCATAAATATATGAACATCCTTTACTAGAATGGTCAATTAAGCAGGGCCGGTTCTAGGTGAAATGGGGCCCTGGGGCGAAAAACAATAAGGCCCCCCCCATGGCACTTGATGACTTTTACAGAAGAAACTGTATATTGTGGGGCACAGTGTATGCTATATGTGTATAACATAAACATACAGTCAGGTCCATAAATATTGGGACATTGACACAATTCTAACATTTTTGGCTCTAAACACCACCACAATGGATTTGAAATGAAACGAACAAGATGTGCTTTAACTGCAGACTGTCAGCTTTAATTTGAGGGTATTTACATCCAAATCAGGTGAACGGTGTAGGAATTTCAACAGTTTGTATATGTGCCTCCCACTTGTTAAGGGACCAAAAGTAATGGGACAATTGGCTTCTCAGCTGTTCCATGGCCAGGTGTGTGTTATTCCCTCATTATCCCAATTACAATGAGCAGATAAAAGGTCCAGAGTTCATTTCAAGTGTGCTATTTGCATTTGGAATCTGTTGCTGTCAACTCTCAAGATGAGATCCAAAGAGCTGTCACTATCAGTGAAGCAAGCCATCATTAGGATAAAAAAACAAAAGGTGTGGTCAAAACAACTGTTTGGAACATTCTTAAAAAGAAGAAATGCACCGGTGAGCTCAGCAACACCAAAAGATCCGGAAGACCACGGAAAACAACTGTGGTGGATGACCGAATAATTATTTCCCTGGTGAAGAAAACACCCTTCACAACAGTTGGCCAGATCAAGAACACTCTCCAGGAGGTAGGTGTATGTGTGTCAAAGTCAACAATCAAGAGAAGACATCACCAGAGTGAATACAGAAGGTTCACCACAAGATATAAACCATTGGTGAGCCTCAAATACAGGAAGGCCAGATTAGAGTTTGCCAAACGACAGCTAAAAAAGCCTTCACAGTTCTGGAACAACATCCTATGGACAGATGAGACCAAGATCAACTTGTACCAGAGTGATGGGAAGAGAAGAGTATGGAGAAGGAATGGAACTGCTCATAATCCTAAGCATACCACCTCATCAGTGAAGCATGGTGGTGGTAGTGTCAAGGCGTGGGCATGTATGGCTGCCAATGGAACTGGTTCTCTTGTATTTATTGATGATGTGACTGCTGACAAAAGCAGCAGGATGAATTCTGAAGTGTTTCGGGCAATATTATCTGCTCATATTCAGCCAAATGCTTCAGAACTCATTGGACGGCGCTTCACAGTGCAGATGGACAATGACCCAAAGCATACTGCAGTAGCAACCAAAGAGTTTTTTAAGGGAAAGACGTGGAATGTTAAGCAATGGCTAAGTCAATCACCTGACCTGAATCCGATTGAGCATGCATTTCACTTGCTAAAGACAAAACTGAAGGGAAAATGCCCCAAGAACAAGCAGGAACTGAAGACAGTTGCAGTAGAGGCCTGGCAGAGCATCACCAGGGATGAAACCCAGCGTCTGGGGATGTCTATGCGTTCCAGGCTTCAGGCTGTAATTGACTGCAAAAGATTTACAACCAAGTATTAAAAAGTGAAAGTTTGATTTATTGATTATTATTATGTCCCATTACTTTTGGTTCCTTAACAAGTGGGAGGCACATATGCAAACTGTTGTAATTCCTACACCATTCACCTGATTTGGATGTAAATACCCTCAAATTAAAGCTGACAGTCTGCAGTTAAAGCACATCTTGTTCGTTTCATTTCAAATCCATTGTGGTGGTGTATAGCGCCAAAAATGGAGAAGGGACAGAGGGATAGCAGAGCAGGGAGAGGCTGGTGCTGCTACTAGGGGGCTTATACCATGGGGGAGTAATAAGCCCACCATAATGCCCCCCCCCCCCGTAGAAATGATTCTCCTTATAATGTGACAGTGCAAAAAATACCCCCTTGTAATGCCCCCAGTTGAGCTAATGTCCCCATAGTGCCCCCATAATAAAATACCCCTATATAGTGCCCCCAGATTGCCCCTAGAGTGCCCACCAATAATGTGCCAGTAAGAAGTGCCCCCAATGTGCCAGTAATAAGTGTCCCCAATAATGTGCCAGTAAGAAGTGCCCCCATAGATATCCCCCAATAATGTGCCAGTAAAATGTGCCCTCATAGATGCCCCCCAATCATGTGCCAGTAATAAGAGCCCCCCCATATCATGTGCCAGTAGCCAGAGGATCCCCCCTATCATGTGCCAGTAGCCAGAGTCCCCCCATCATGTGCCAGTAGCCAGAGCCCCCCCTATCATGTGCCAGTAGCCAGAGCCCCCCCTATCATGTGCCAGTAGCCAGAGCCCCCCCTATCATGTGCCAGTAGCCAGAGCCCCCCTATCATGTGCCAGTAGCCAGAGCCCCCCATATCATGTGCCAGTAGCCATAGGCCCTCTCTATCATGTGCCAGTAGCCATAGGCCCCCCTATCATGTGCCAGTAGCCTGAGCCCCCCCCCCCCATCAACATGTGTCAGTAGCCAGAGCCCCCCCTATCATGTGCCAGTAGCCATAGGGCCCCCCATTATGTGCCAGTAGCCATAGGGCCCCCCTATCATGTGCCAGTAGCCATAGGGCCCCCCTATCATGTGCCAGTAGCCATAGGGCCCCCATATCATGTGCCAGTAACCATAGGGCCCCCCTATCATGTGCCAGTAGCCATAGGGCTGGTCAGAGCCACATTAACAGGATATCAGTACCGTAACTCTTTCTTCCCTGCTCCCAACTGTCATCTTCCCCACAGCTGCCTCTTGCTGTCTTCTCACCCCGACTGAGCCTTGACATCTGACTGGCCATCAGCACATGTGGGCTCCCTCTGGTCTGTTAGAGACACCCTACTTACATTCAAAGCATGTATTGAACAATTTCAAGGGGCCACCCTACCCCTTACACACTGTCATTCACAATGTACGGCTGGGGATATAACCTAAAATAAAATCCTTGATTTTTTTTTTCAAACTTAAAGGGATTGTCTCACTTCAGCAAATGGCATTTATCACATCGACCAAGTTAATAGAAGGCACTTACTAATGTATTGTGATTGTCCACATTGCCTCCTTTGCTGGCTTGATTCATTTTTCCATCACATTATACCCTGCTCATATCCAGGGTTTACGACCACCCTACAATCCATTAGCAGTGGCTGTACTGCACACTATAGGAATAAGCGCCAGCCTCTCTGGTACCGAGGACCATGTCAGTGCGCATAGACATATATGTGCAGCATCTCCTGTCGCGGGGCACCTTTTATCTGCACTGCAGTGGAGGCTGTAACTTCTGGAAATGAGCAGTGTATAATGTGATGAATCAAGCCAGCAAAGGAGGCAATATGGACAATCACAATACATTAGTAAGTGCCTTGTATTAACTTTGCGTGATATTATAATAATAATAATAATAATAATAATAATAATATATAATATTATATAATAATAATTCCATTTGCTGAAGTGAAACAACATCTTTAAGAAAGATTCTTAGTTTTAAACTCATTAATATACTGTATACTGATCAGCAGAATTATTTCTTGGTAAATATGTGTGATCAACCTCACTTGTAAAAGTGACAATTCTGATAATATATATTAAAGAGGTTTTCTGAGATTTAAATACTGATCAGTTATTTGACACCGCTGCCTTCTCACAGCTTTGCCTAGGCCAAGTGACAACACGTTCATCTGTCACGTGGCCTAAGCACATTCATAAAAGTGAAAGAGGCTGAGTGCGATACCAAGCACAGCCGCTATACAATGTACGGTGCTGTGCTTGGTACGCACAGGAGCACCAGTGCCTTCTAAAACAGCTGATTGGCGGAGGTACCATGTGTCAAGCCCCCACTGATCAGATACTTATGACCTATCCAGAGGATAGGTCATAAGTATTTAAATCTCAGAAAACCCTTTTAAGGGACTGCTGTGAATGCCCTTTTGTAAAAGAATGGGACGCTAAGCTGTTTTTGGAAATTCCATAGACTTTAAAAAGAGTAATACTGCACATGTAAGACCGCTGCAACATTCAAACGGGGGAACAGGAGATACCTAAATGTTGTTGCACAAAATTGTATCTCAACCTGTTTAGGTCATGCTGCGGGCAGACCGGACTGCATGTTCAATCTGACAAGTTCCCTTTAAATTTACACTTTCACATTAGCTTTGCATTACTTCCTGGACCAAAATGTGGACTGAAAACACTCACTACTGTATGTCCCTAGTTGAATGCCTTAGGGGTGTGGGTCACTCCTGAGGATGTGGTATCATTCTGCGAGTTCAAATCCTCTGTAAAAGTGTGGGATGGGACCTGGACTTCACCCAGAAAGCCCCAAGGGGCTCCATCATTTTCAAAAGTGTATTTTCCACTGGTTGACTATATAACTCTTCTGGACTCTTATGTGATAAATCTGTTCATGGTGAGAGTGCTTCGTTCTATCTCACTACTGTAAAAACCCCCATTTATGAAATACTTATTTCATCTCTCCACTTCTGTTTTTTGTTTTTTTTCTAGAAATTGCAAGCTTCCTCTTCACTGCCATTTCCTAATACATTTAACATTGTAGTCTCAGATGCCTGAGGACAATGAGTAGCGGCATGATCAGAAATTGAATAACAGACGCAGATCACGTCAGTACAGTGGAGCCAAAAGCTTTACATGAGAGGACACAGGTAAGTTAATGCTTTCACTGGCATCACTGCACCTTCCTAGATCTGACTGGGAAAGAATAGGATCATGTGTGTTGTTGTCGTACTACAAATTATGGCATAATACATTTATTCATATAATATATTAATACATTATTATAATTTTACATGCTGGTGATAAACTGTATGAAATTTATATATATATATATATATATATATATATATATATATATATATACAAAAGAAAGCAGGACTGCGCTCCGGATTGTGATGAAAAATCAAAGCAGTTTTATTCACCCATATTATGGCATATCTTGCGACGTTTCAGCTCAAGATATGCCATAATATGGGTGAATAAAACTGCTTTGAGCTGAAACGTCGTAAGATATGCCATAATATGGGTGAATAAAACTGCTTTGATTTTTCATCACAATCCGGAGTGCAGTCCTGCTTTCTTTTGTATACTATTGGGGATTGCCGTTGTCCCCCTTTGGATATTGCACCCATTTTCCAGGTTGGTGCTCCCGCTGGACTTTCTTTTTCTATATATATATATATATATATATATATATATATATATATATATACAGTTGTGTTCACAATAATAGCAGTCAGACATCACTAACCTGATCAATCACTGTTTTTGGTAGAAGTGATATTTCTACATGGCAAATAATTTACTAGCAGGTGTAGTAGAGTAATAGAAACCCAACAGTCATGACATGCATGCTGCTGATTCTCTGTAATTCAATCACTTATTGAAAGGGGCATGTTCAAAATAATAGCAGTGTGGACTTCAATGAGTGAGGTCATTCATTCTTTGAAAAACTGGTGGCAATTATTGCTCTTATTTAAGGAAGGAAGGTAGCAAATATTGTACATGCTGGTTACAGTGCATTTATCTCTGAAATTCTGAGGAAAATAGGTAGTTCCAGACACTGTGAAGACAGTAAAGCATGGTGGCGCAAGCATCATGATATGGGGATGTTTCTCATACTACGGTGTTGGGCCTATTTATCGCATACCAGGGATCATGGATCAGTTTGAATACATCAGAATACTTGAAGAGGTCATGCTGCCTTATGCTGAAGAGAAAATGCCCTTGAAATGGGTGCTCCAACAAGACAACGGCCCCAAACACACCAGTAAACGTGCAACATCTTGGTTCCAGACCAACAAGATTGACGTTATGTAGTGGTCAGCCCAATCCCCGGATCTTAATCCAATAGAAAATTTGTGGGGTGACATAAAAAAATGCAGTTTCTGAGGCAAAACCAAGAAATAGAGAAGAACTGTGGAATGTAGACCAATCATCGTGGGCTGGAATACCTGCTCACAGGTGCCAGAAGTTGGTTGACTCCATGCAACACAGATGTACAGCAGTTCTCAGAAACAGAGGTTATACAACTAAATATTAGTTAAGCGATTTAAAGAAAAGCAAAGTCTTCAAACATTTTTCAGTTTATATAGTGAATGTTTGAGTTTGTAAAGAAGAATACAAACACTGCTATTTTTTTGAACAGTCTAATCACTTTTCTTCAATTTTTTTTTAGAGGAACAACACAAATTTTATATATTTTTCTTCATGTTTTGATTTGGAATAGAATGTGTGGTGTTCCCAATGCATCTGTGTGTATGGAAATAAAAGCTATTAGAAGGATTTTGAGCTTTATTCACTTTTTTCAACACACTGCTATTATTTTGAACACAACTGTGTGTATATATATATATATATATATATATATATATAATTTTATTTCTATTTTTTGCTTGATCTATGATCTGTTTCTAGAATTTCTTATAGCAATCTGAGACTGAGAGAAGTGAGGTTTCTTCAACTATTTACACATCTAATTTTCTCTCTCCATATTACGCCATATAGGAGTTGTTCTACTGTTACAAATAGAACTTCCCCTATATGTTGATAGATCTGCTTTTATACTACTTCTTGTCCTGGCTTTTATAGATAGTTACATAGTTAATACGGTTGAAAAAAGACAAACGCCCATCAAGTTCAACCAAGGGATAGGTGGGGACGCGAATCCCAGAAGGAAGTGAGACTCAGATTTCTATACGTTTTCATAAGCATTTATATTTTTTACTTTTAAGAATTCGTCTAAACCCTTTTTGAAACTGTCCACTGTTCCTGCTGTGACTATGTACTGTGATAGTCTATTCCACAGATTCACAGTTCTTACAGTAAAGAAGCTTTGACGCTTCTGGAGACTGAGCTTTTTCTTCTTCAGTCGGAGGCAGTGCTCCCTTGTCTTTTGAGCACATTTTACATGGAACGTTTAATATTGGAAAAATATAAATTCTACCACAAAATAATCTTGTCTACATCCTGGGTGGTTTTCTGAAATAAGAAGATGTTCCACTGTGTCTTTTGTTTCTTATCCACATGATCATATCAAAGTCTTCATCAGACCTACCCTGGCAGAGAGAACATGCTATAAAGGGGCAAAAAATAGATTCTTCTGATCAACAGAAGGGCTCATATTTTCACAAGAATATGTTCATAGGATGCTATCACATTTGTGTTAGCGGCTGCAGGAAAGGCTTACACTTTACCTCAAATTGCTGTTCTGCATCTAGATTTGCAGAATATGACGGAATGAATAACGGAATGCCTCTAAAGGCATTCCATTATGCATTCTGTCATAGAATTGCGTTATGGTCCGTGGTAACGGAATCCATAACGCAATTCACCTTTTACCACCAAATAAAGTGTGAACGAATTTCAAAATATGAAATTCGCTCATCTCTACTGATGACCTATCAAGAGGATAGATCATCAGTATCAAAATCTCAAAAAACCGCCCATCCAAGTTAAATGGCCAGGCGGCCCACATCTATTTCCGTAAACACATTTCTTTCTTTGTAGAGATAGCAGTTGCATGCAGATACAGAGACAGCCAGGCTCTCCAAAGAGTTGTCTTCCCTGCGCTTTATACACAGTGATCAATAAGAGAAGTGCATAACAGATCAAGAAGCGGCAATGCTGCCTCCTGCCTCATGTGATTGTTGGGTGCCAAGCAACTGCACAAACTGCTTCTCTACAGTGCATATTAGGAGGATGGGTTCCCCGTGTCACTGAGGTTAACACGTCAGCCCCAATTACAGGTGAAAACCGCAATAAAACAGGATATTAAAATGCACTTTCTATATGTCTTTTATGACCTTGTGGGGAGCATAAACTGTAAAATTAAATAAATAAAGAAAAAAACATGCTCATACTGCAGCTTACAGCTATCCCCCAGAACCTTAAACTATATATTCGCTATATGAACAAAAACTAATGGAAAGGGGACATTTAAAAATGCATTTTTTAGTTACACGTTGTTCTATATTTTAAAAACTTTTTAAAAATAAAATAAAAATGCCATAAGATAAAAACCCATGTATCACCAAAAAAAGACACAAAAATATTTAAATAACCAAACAAAAAGTTTGTACTAAAAAAACTAAAGTAAGTTCAGTCATAAATGGAATAAAGGCTATGGACACCTATAGCAGTATATTTTTTCTTTACTAAAATGCATGCATTTAAGGTTACTTTCACACTAGCATTTTTGCTGGATCCGGCAGGGTTCAGCAAAAAACACTTCCGTTATTGATAATACAACTATCTGCATCCGTTATGAACGGATCCAGTTGTATTATTTAACATAGCCAAGACGGATCCGTCATGAACTCCACTGAAAGTCAATGGGGGATGGATCCATTTTCTATTGTGTCAGAGAAAACGGATCCGTCCCCATTAACTTGCATTGTAGGTCATGACAGATCAGTCTTGCTCCGCATCCCGGAGCTGCGGTTTGCTCTCAGGTAGGGGAACGCAACCAAACAGAACGGAATGCGTTTTGGAGCATTCCGTTCTGCTCAGTTACGTTTTGTCCCCATTGTTTGTCCCCCAAGTTTTGCGTTGTTTGGATTCTGTGCTTCCCAGTATATAGCAAACTGGAGAATGCTGTTCACAGTAAAAATAAAATAAAAAATGTTAGAATGGCTCGGTCTCAGGTCCCTCTCTGTCCTCTCTTGAGTGATTACAAATGAAAGTTGAACTTTGATTTAGCCAATCAGCTTAGAGGATCATTCAGCAGAGCAGAGAGATGGGCTTCTGCAGCTGCTATTTACTGTGAAAAATCGGAGCCACAGAAGCCTAATGAAGCAAAATTCATAACATAACCTATTCCAAAAAACATTTTCAGGTCAAAATATATACATTTTTAGTAAAAAAACAACAACATGCAGTGGTCACATGACCATTTCAAAGGGGAACAGGAAATAGAGACCGATGGGGGACATGGAAAAAGTGTCAGAATTGAAGTGAAGGGGAATCAATAAGGCGCGAGTATGACTTATTTTGTTATTTTACAATAAGCTGTTTTAGGAATACTTTTTCTGTCTGGACAACCCCTTTAACTGTATTTCAATAGAAATCAGTACAGATAGATAGGACATAAAATGTTCAACAATCAAATGTAGCTGTAGATATTGCTATTAATTATTTTAATATGTCTGCATACACCACAATAATCCTGTTAATAATCATTATTTATTCTCTTTCTATTTCTTTAAGGTACATACATAAGTTTCTTGAAGACGTCTTGGAATCTACATGTAGTGAACATGTCTCCACAAGCAAACATCAGTAGAGAGGACCCATGCATGGTGGATTCAGAATTCAGATACTCCCTCTTTACAGTGTCATATAGCATCATTTTTGTCATTGGATTCCTTGCAAACAGCTATGTCTTATGGGTTTTTGCTAAAGTTTATCCAGCTAAGAGGCTGAGCGAAATTAAAATATTCATGATAAATCTAACGGTTGCTGACCTCCTATTTTTGGTGACACTGCCTCTGTGGATTGTATATTACAACTATAGAGGGGACTGGATAATGCCGGAATTTCTTTGCAACGTGGCAGGTTGTTTCTTTTTTATCAACACATACTGCTCTGTCGCCTTTCTTGGAGTCATCAGTTACAACAGATTTCAGGCTGTTACAAGACCTGTAGAGACTGCCCAGTCTTCTGCCAGATGTAAAGCAATATGTATTTCAACATGTGTATGGGTAGTTGTGTTTTTTAGCTCATTGTATTTTCTTATTTTTCCTGGTACTAACCAAGTGCAGGCCACTGAAGGTCACAACTACACTAGATGCTTTGAAGGATACGATGCTGACAACAGAGATCCCGTGGCAGCCATTCATTTTGTTTTAATTGCTGCCTTCTTTCTCGTTTTCCTCCTTATTTTAGTTTGCAATGTAGTGATTTTTAAGACTTTAGTCATCCAGTCAGTGCAAGCCAGGCAGAGTGCAGAAATGAAGCGCCGTGCTTTGAACATGGTTGCCACTGTTCTAGGTGTTTTTGTGATATGCTTTGTCCCACATCACATTGTTCATGGACCCTGGACCCTTACCGTCTTAAGGTTGTGGCATGAGAGAGACTGTGAATTTCGGAAAGCCTTGAATGATGCCCATCAAATCACTCTATGCATTATGAGCACCAACTGCATGCTTGACCCAATCATCTACTGCTTCCTTACCAAGAAATTCAGGAGGCACCTATCTGACCGAATCGAGAGCATGCGAGGAACTCGTAAGTTTTCCAGAAATACCACTGAAACAAACACAGATGTTACACTTCCTCTCAAAGACAAGCAGACTGTTACATGTGATCTCTAGAACGATGATTACAATTTAGTAAAGGTTTCAAAAGAACTCATATATGTATGGTACAGACTACTGACTTACCTAAAAACTGTGGTGGTATTTGATTTTAGTAGTCAAACAAGTGGGTCATTGTAGAATATGTATACTTAGAATTAATGAAACAAATGCAAAATATATATACTGATTATGCTTGCTAAGAGTTTTTGGTTGTGTAGGTCATAACATTTCCAATATTCACTAGAAGGCTTATTCTTACTTTGATGTGTTCTTTTTTCTATTAAAGGGGTCTTCCAAGCTCCCCAGGATAGGTCATTAATGTCAGAACGTTGAGGCTCTGACAGCTTGCACCCCCGTCGCTGTTCCCTGCAGCCCCTGGAACTAGCAGTTTGAAAGGAACAGGAAGCACGTCTTCCTTTTAAAGGGTAGCGGCTGTGCTAGGTTACTACAGCTCAGCTCCCATTCACTGCAATGGGAGATAGCCTACTGTAACCCAACTGAGCCACTACACTATGAACGGAGCCATGCTTCCTGTTCCTTTCAGACTGCTAGTTCCAGTGCCAGAGGCTGCAGGGAACATCTGATCGGACTTCACCGACCTGATATTAATGAGCTATCCAAAGGATAGGTCATTAAGATCAGGAGCCTGGAAAACTCATTTAAATAATTAAATGTAGATACTGAGTTCTGTCATGGATGTTTTTCCATACACTATATTTTTCTGTGTCTTCAGGAGGAAATAGGCCCCAAGTGATGGAAGAGGTCAAGAAAATCAGTATAGCTCCTATGGATACCTGAAGAAAGTGGTGGATTTGCTCTTTTCCTAAAATTGTGTTAACCTTGTATGTGGGGAATCTACCACAAAATATTAATATTGTGTCAAGTTTTTTTTTTTTTTTTTTACTAAGGCTACTTTCACACTCGCGGTAGCCTCTTCACTACAATGGGGGCGGGCCGGAGGTCCGGCCGCAGCACGGCAAATATGCTGAATAGTGAATGGGGCCGGAGCGGACTTCTGGCAGCACGGAGAACTTGCAGTAGCACGAACAGCCTTTCGGAAAAGGCTACCGCAAGTGTGAAAGTAGCCTTAGGCGAACATGAGGGAAATGAACTCTATAACTGATATTTCAAATGTTCAAGACTATTCTTTCCTGGATTGTTGCAAAATTAAGAGTCTTCATACCTACAATATTTTGTAGGCCATGGCAGCAGTTGTTCTGCAGTAAAAAAAAATCATGACTAGTGAACTGGAAAGCTGTCTTTTAAGGACCTCAGAGACTGCAGATTTACAGTATTTTCCAAGTGTATTTATTAATAAACATATCAAGTGTTTTGACTCTGATGTCTTCATCCAGCTATTTCCCTATATTATAATTATCTAGTTTTGTATTTTTGTTAAATGTTTTTACAATGGAAACACAAATAAAATGTGTGGCCTACCAAAGTAGTATTTTCTCATATACTTATATGGACAAGCAAGAAGAAAAATACCAGTTTAAAGGGGTTCCAAGGAAGGTTTGTGACACATTCAATCTCAAAATGTGATGTGAAGCAATGTTTTCTTTAATCCAACATAAACAGAGTGTCTAAGATTGGAAAAAATATTTATTTTTTCTGCTAGAATCCACCTCACTCACCTCTTTGGACAGTGTTTGGTATTGCAGCTCAGCCTCACTGGATTTTTTTGTCTGTTATGTGCTGTAGAAAATGAACAAAGTACCCAGATATTACATGCATCTGAATGCGTTTGCTCCATTAATTTCAAGTATAAAAAAACCAAGGCATATCAGAAACTTTCTTGTATTAAAAGGGTTGTCTCACTTCAGCAAATGGCATTTACCATGGAGAACAAATTAATACAAGGCACTTATTAATGTATTGTGATTGTCCATATTCTTTGCTGGCTGGATTCATTTTTCCATTACATTATACACGGCTTGTATCCAGAGGTTATGACCACCATGCAATCCAGCAGCAGTGGCCGTGCTTGTATGCTAAAGGAAAAGGTACTGACCTCTCTAGTGGCTGGGACCACAGTGGTGCACATACAGTGCCTTGAAAAAGTATTTTTACCCCTTGAACTTTTCCACATTTTTTTCACGTTACACCTACAAACCTAAATGCATTTTATTGGGATTTTATGTGATAGACCAACACAATTTAACAAGTATGTGTGAAGTGAAAAGAAAATGATACATGGTTTTCAAAATTTTTATTAAATAAAAATCTGAAAAGTGTAGCATGCAGTTGTATTCAGCTCCCTGTACTCTGATAGGTGACTTCAGAAGTCTCCTAATCAGTAAATAGAGTCCACCTGTGTGTAATTTATTCTTAGTATAACTGCAGCTGTTCTGTGAAGGCCTCAGCGGTTTGTTAGCGAACATTAGTGATCAAACAGCATCTTCTTCACTGAAGAAGGAGCAGTAAGCTCCGAAACGCGTATGGGGTACATTGAGGTAGCCATACTCATACAAAGCTAGCTTAAACCAAAAGGATCCTAAAACTACAAGAGCTCCGGAGCATCTTTAACTTTCTGAAAAGCCGCAGCCTCCTCTTCCCGCCATCGGACACCACGTGTAACGCCGATGAGAATTGAGCGGGAGAGCCAGCGAGCGCAAGTGACGTCACCGGAAGTGACGAACAGCTACAGCAGCAAATAGGCAGAGCATACAGCCCCGCGAGCGGGAACAACACACGTGGACGCCGCCCGCCCGCCAGGAGCCGCTCACCAGCCTACCTCTGATCCTCAGGAGGGTAACGTACCTGCTAAATTTAGCAATACTTTACAATATCACTACTGTTGGATAATCGTGAAAACAAGCAGACACTAACCGGAGGTGAATACCTCAAAGTGGGTAGAACCAGATTTAATTGAACAGTATCATATCCCTTAAAGGGGGCCCCCACTCCTCACCTAAACCTGTTCTTTTTGTGATACCATTGGACTTGATACTTGCACCTACCTCCAGTAGGTCTATCGGACTTCTATATTATCACCACCTACATTTTTTTATTTGTGTATTTTATCTTATATGCATTGTTAGTATATTATGTATATCTTATTTTTCTAGGAGGACGCCATTTTAGACATAAGATTTTTATCACTACTACATTTTATTTACTATTTGATTTAAACAATTTTTTTTTTTTTACTTGTATCTATTGTCGACAGCTGGCACAACCAGCCATTCATTAATAAAATGCTCTTTTCCATGCACTACCTATGACCAGAGTGCCATCCCCATACTTTACCTTTAAACCCTTACTACAAGCGCTGGGTACGCTCCGTTCGGATTGAGCACCTCATGCCATTTTTTGGGGTTTTAGTGAGCCGCCCTATATATATTCTTCCTAGAATGAGCAGTAACCCGGAAGGGTGAAGCCCAGTCGCTTCCACAATCGCCAAACTAATCCATTGGGAAATGGAAGCTTTGGACGCAGCCAACCCTCGTCTCGGCCCCTCTGGAATGATGAACAGGGAATCCGTTCGTCGGAAAGAGGACGTCTGAGACAGATACTGTAGATGTGAACAGCACGTATCAAATACAGAGTGTGAAGCGACTGCTCATGAGGATGAGACGGAGCAGGACAAAAGGAAGGTAGAATAATCTCTTCATTGAGATTGAATGCCGACACAACCTTCGTAAGGAAGGACTGAACACGGCGAAGGACTACTTTGTCTTGACGGAGGATCAGGAAGGGCGACTGACAGGAAAGAGCCACGAGTTCTGACACCCTATAGATGGAAATGATTGCCATTAAAAAGGCTACCTTGTAGGTAAGAAAGCGAAGGGGCACCTGCTGCAAAGGCTCAAACGGTGAGGACTGGAGAGCATTGAGCACCAGATTAAGGTCTCAAGGATTCATTGGAGGGGCGGTAAGGGGGCGCTGCGTGCGCAACCTCCTGCAGAAAGGTCCGAATTGCAGAAAGCAAAGCCAAGTTCCGCTAAAATAGAATGGAAAGAGCCTAAACTTGCCCTTCGAGAGAACTGATAGCCAGCCCTAAGTCCACGCACAACTGCAGGAAAGACAAGAGCCGGTGGTATGTTTAGCCAGGCGTGATACTGGATGGTCAACCATAGGAGTGGACTACCAATTCTTTGTCAAACCCTCCGGAAAGGGGTATAGGACGTCTAAGTGTTTTTTGCAAAGCAAAACGTCTGTTAGGGAAATTACACTCCTTGGAAAGAGAGGAATCAAAATACTTGGTGGTTGGGGAAACATTTTAGTGAGCGACGGGACTGTCTGAAGGAAAAACTGGAGCCGGCCGATGAGGGTGCAGTGTCTTCAACCTGTAAGGTTTCTATAACCGCTGCAACGAGATTGTCTACCATAGAGGACAGTTTTGAAGATTGGTCCTCAGGAGAGACAAAGTCAGCATCTGAAAATTTTTCCTCGGAACATGCCTCTTCCAGGGAGGACACGTCAGAGCGAGACTCTCTGGGAGGCGGCGGTGAGACAGAAGATACGGGGGATGCAGACACCCTTCTGGTGGAGGGTGGTCTGGCCCGGTTTGCAGGACGACCACGATGGGAATTAGCCACAGGAACCCCAGACTTGGACTACTCAGAGGATTGCCTTGCGGACAAACTCCCCAGTATTTCCACAATGGCTTTGTTGGTATGGGAGACATCCTGTACCATCTTTGACAGGGAATGCACCCACTCTGGTTCTACCGTGGGCTGGGCAGGAGGGGCGACTGGGTCAGGGTCACAGCCGCCCTAAAAAAGCCCCCCCCAAGACAGCAGTGGCGCCGCGACATACCCCGGCTGAACGGAGAAGCCGGCTGGGTGGCCAGGGCAGGACTGGGAATCAGAGTGGAAGGTGGCCCCAGGGGAAGAAAACTAAAACCCTGCAGAAACGTGCCCCTTAAAGAAGTCCCCCCCCAACAGGGGAGCGACGCATGCAGAAAACTGAAGCCTCAGTCGAAGGTAAGCAGGCTTCGGGAGGGGGGGGGGGAGTAACCTGAGAAGGGAGAGGGTGGAGGAAGGGGGACTTTGGGGGCCGAAGAGAGAATACTCACCTGTCTGGCGTTTTCTGCCCCCCTGGCTCCAGCCGGTTCACCACCCTCAGTGTGCTGCCCCTTGGGGAGGGTTGCTACACCAGTAACAGAGGGGACTTAGCGTGGAGACCGGGAACGAGCAGGGGGTTTGGGGACCTCCTGGACTCCCCTCCCCTAGGTGGGAATGCAGGGAGCTAAGGCTGCCTGTAACCCAGCTAGAAAAAAGGAAAAGAGAAAAAAAGAAATAATCAAAAAAGATCAGCAGACCCGCAAAGCAGGGAGGTCTTCCTACTGCGGACACTAAGCTAAAACTGTTTTAGCTTAGTCCCTGTAGGAAGGGTATAGCTGAAGGGAGCAGCTCACACTTTTGTGCTTAGTGTCGGCCTCCTAGTGGCAGCAGCTATACCCAAGGTCAAGCCTGTCCCCCCCAATGATACGGATGAGAAACTAAGGGCTCTTTCACACCTGCGTTCTTGTCTTCCGGCATAGAGTTCCGTCGTCGGGGCTCTATGCCGGAAGAATCCTGATCAGGATTATCCCTATGCATTCTGAATGGAGTGAAATCCGTTCAGGATGCATCAGGATGTCTTCAGTTCCGGAACGGAACGTTTTTTGGCCGGAGAAAATACCGCAGCATGCTGCGCTTTTTGCTCCGGCCAAAAATCCGGAACACTTGCCGCAATGCCGGATCCGGAATTAATGCCCATTGAAAGGCATTGATCCGGATCCGGCCTTAAGCTAAACCTTGTTTCGGCGCATTGCCGGAGCCGACATTTAGCTTTTTCTGAATGGTTACCATGGCTGCCGGGACGCTAAAGTCCTGTTTGCCATGGTAAAGTGTAGTGGGGAGCGGGGGAGCAGCATACTTACCGTCCGTGCGGCTCCTGGGGCGCTCCAGAGTGACGTCAGGGCGCCCCAAGCGCATGGATCATGTGATCGCATTGGACACGTCATCCATGCGCATGGGGCGCTCTGACGTCATTCTGGAGCGCCCCGGGAGCCGCACGGACTGTAAGTATACCGCTCCCCCGCTCCCCGCTCCTACTATGGCAACCAGGACTTTAATAGCGTCCTGGGTGCCATAGTAACACTGAAAGCATTTTGAAGACGGTTCCGTCTTCAAATGCTTTCAGTACACTTGCGTTTTTCCGGATCCGGAGTGTAATTCCGGCAAGTGGAGTACATGCCGAATCCGGACAACGCAAGTGTGAAAGAGCCCTTACACTGCACATCACCCTGAACACTCCATCTCCACCGTGAAACATGGTTGTGGTTGCAGCATCATGCTGTGCTCATCTGGAGGCTGAAATTTTTGCCCATTCTTCTTTGCAAAATAGCTCAAGGTCAATCAGATTGTATGGAGAATGTGTCTGTGAACAGCAAATTTTAAGTCTTGCCACAGATTCTTAATGGAATTTAAGTGTGGACTTTGACTGGGCCATTCTAACACATGACTATGCTTTGATCTAAACTAGGGATGAGCGAATTTCATATTTTGAAATTCGTTTTCAGTTCGCGTTGTGGTATTTACTGAATTGCGTTATGGATTCCGTTACCATGGACCATAACGCAATTCCATGACAGAATGCATAACGGAATCCCTTTAGAGGCATTCCATAATAATAGAAGTCTACGGCCTGCATAACGGATCCATCCGGTTTCCGTTATACTGGAGTCCTCTCCTGCATAACGGAACCCAGAAGGATCCGTTATGCAGGCCATTGACTTCTATTATGATGGAATGAATAACGGAATGCCTCTAAAGGCATTCCGTCATGGAATTGCGTTATGGTCCGTGGTAACTCAAAACGGATTTCAAAATATCAATTTTATTGTAACTCTGGCTGTATGTTTAGGGTCGTTGTTCTACTGGAAACGTGAACCTCTGCCCCCTCCGGTCTACTTCTTTGGATCAAAACATATTAGACGTCTCTGATGATATCGAGACTGGGCCCGGGAATAATTTCCTCTGGTAGGCCCAAGGCACCTCATTCCATCCCTTTTTGTGTACATCATGTAGTGCACCCTCTATATGAGCCAAAGCAGCACGCCAAAAGTGGCTCTCACCCTGGTATACAAGGTTCATTCATAAATGACTGCATCAATGAATAATATTATATTTTAGTAAATATCTACCCAGACACAGCTTCATCTTGAACAATGAACAATAGGGTTTAGGGTGGTGGCAAGCACAGATTTTTGTGACAATTTCTATGGCAGTTTCTGATTCAGCTTATTGAGCCAAAGCCAGAAGTGGGTCCAGCAGGAAGGAGATGTATTGCCTTTTCTTTTATCAGACTTTCACATACTACAGCTATTGAACAAAAAGGAAATATGTCTAAATGAGGAGTATTTAAAGGAGTTCTCCGGTATTAATCCATGAGCCACGTCTTGATTTGCAACTCATCCCCATTTGGGGAATGAACTGCAATACCAAACATACAACAAGGACAAGAGTAGGGGTTAAACGGTCGGGATCTGCGGTATCTCTGAAAGCAGCCATTGGGTCCCTATGTTTAGGAGTCCAGTGGGCGGCGGTCTCACTCAGATCCTGAAACTTACTTTTGTATGCACAGTGACACAGAGACAGCTGCCAATAACTGAATAGGACTGCCCACTGCACTCCAACACCCAGAATAAGCAGGGATTTGGATTTTTTTTTTTGTCCCAGTACTGTTTTCTGTATAGCTATAAAGGCCCCTATACAGCTTAGTGTATTATAAGCTGAACCTGTTTTTGGCAGGACCAGCTGACAATCTAATGTCATGGTCAAATAGGTCAGGCAAATTGAAGTTCAAAGACCAAACCTTTTGTTCACCCAGGATATAAGCAAGGCCAGAGGGGTCTGGCAGTGGATTTCTCCTCTCTCCTCCCATGCTCAGGATACTTATTCAGTGGGATTACTGACAAAGCCTGTAAAAAAATGCTTTGCCCCATGACCACTACTTTATTTAATATATTTCCAAGTCTGATACACATGAATGAATATTATATTTAGCAGTATGCTGAGGGCACAGCTGTGTCCTAGCATGTACATATCATATGCACTACTTACTATAGCCTTACCATGTTGAGCATAGATGTTTTTTATGATTAGAAAGCTAATACGTATTACTGGTTTATTCACAGGCACACTATATGATTATAAAGACACCAGTAATATGTATTCGCTTTCTAAGTAGTGAAAACCACTACCCTTAACCCCTTAAGGACACATGACGTACCGGTACGGCATGTTTCCCGAGTCCTTAAGGACACATGACGTACCGGTACGTCATGGCTTTAAATCGCGATGCCGGCGCCGCGGGGGTTAATCGGAACGGGATGCCGGCTGAAATCATTCAGCCGGCATCCTGTAACAACGCCAGGGGGGGTCATTTGACCCCCCCATATCGACGATTGCAGAAAACCGCTGGTCAATTCAGACCTGCGGTTTGCTGCGTTTCCGGTCCATTCGGGTCTCCGGTGACCCGATGAACCAGAAAAAGACTGCGATCGGTGGCGTGATTATACACCACCAATCGCAGTCCGAAGATTTGAAGAGGCGGTGCTGGCCCTGGTGCTGAACGCTGCTGTCCAGGGTGCTGATTGGTGCAGGGGAGAGAGGCGTGAGATTCAAACTTCCTGCGCTCCTCTCTCCCCTCCTCTTCCTGTTCTGCACGAGCACCCTGCAGCACCATCCAGCACCAGCTCCTGAGTCCCCCTAATCGTAATCCATCACCCTCCTGCACCCATCACCCTCCAGGTAGGTTAGGGTCAGTGAGGGAGAGGCACCTTTAGGCAGGGATAGAAGGGAAAAGTTAGAAGAAAAAAAAGCACATTTATTCTAAACTTTTTTGTTTCAGGTTTCAGACCCCAGATTCCCCCTGCCACTTGACCCCCCCGCATCCCCCCCACCACCAAAACCCCACCACCACCACCAGCCCCCCCACTCCACCCCCCCCCCCCCCCCACCAACAACCCCACCATTTTTTTTTTTTTTTTTTCTGCGTGCGCTGACTGGCCGGCACTCTTAGCGTCCGGCCACTGTTAGCGCATCGCCCGCCCCACCGCTGATCAGCGTTGTACCGCGAACACCCGTGCCCCCACACACGCGCACATAGAATTAAGGTTTACACACATGCACATACACACGCACACACACACACCCATGGCCCGCCGGATGTTCTCGATGGAGGAGGCATACGCCCAGATTGCCTCCGACTCCGAGAGCCCCAGTGAGGATGAGGATGACCCCACGTTCCTTTTGTCATCCGCATCCTCCTCATCATCATCTGATGACGATGAGCCCCCAAGGCGGCGGAGACGCCGCCAGGCGGAGCCAGGGGCCCCACATGCTAGGGATCCTGTGGCCCACCCTAGTACGAGCCGCCCTGGGGTTCGTACTGGTTTCCCGGCCCACCAAATAAGCCCACCGGAGCCCCCTGCCGATGAACTTAGCTGGTGTCCCCCAGTGGACTTTGAGCCTGAGATTCCGGATTTTGCTGGCAATCCAGGAATCCAGATTCCCACAGTGGGGTTTACTGAAATTTACTTTTTTAGTTTTTTTTCAGTAACCCACTGGTAAATCTGATGGTGGAGCAGACGAATCTGTACGCCCAACAGTTCGTCGCTCAAAACCCGGGCTCATTTTTGGCTAGACCCGGTGGCTGGACGCCGGTCAGTGCAGCCGAGATGAGGACATTTTGAGCCCTCGAGCTGCATATGGGTCTAGTGCAAAAACCCAGTGTCAGGCAATACTGGAGTGGGGACATCCTATACCAGACCCCACTGTACAGTACGGCCATGACACGCTCCCGGTTTGAGGCCATCCGGAAATGTCTGCATTATTCCGATAATGCAGCATGTCCCCCCCGAGGTGATCCTGCCTATGACCGGCTGTATAAGATACGGGCCGGTCATCGACCACTTTGGGGCCACATTTCAGCAGGCCTACGTACCTGGAAGGGAGGTCGCGGTTGATGAGTCTCTCGTTGCGTTCAAGGGGAGACTCAGTTTCCGCCAATACATTCCCACAAAGCGGGCGAGGTATGGCGTGCAGCTATACAAAATTTGTGAGAGTACCTCAGGGTACACTTACAAATTTCGTGTGTACGAGGGGCGAGATTCCCGGATTCAACCCCCAGAATGTCCCCCCACTCTGGGTGTTACCGGGAAACTCGTGTGGGACCTTATGTACCCACTGCTGGATAAGGGTTACCACTTGTACGTGGACAACTTTTATACCAGCATTCCCTTGTTCAGGTCTCTTGCCGCCAGATCCACGTTTGCTTGTGGGACCGTGCAGAAAAATGAACGCGGCCTCCCTGCCCACCTCCTCCAGGTACCTATCCCCAGGGGTGAGACCCGTGCCCTTACCAGTGGAAGCCTGTTGCTGGTCAGGTATAAGGACAAGAGGGATGTCCTTATGCTGTCCACAATCCACGGTAACAGCACCACCCCCGTCTCTGTGCGAGGTACCGCGGCAACAGTCCTCAAGCCCGATTGTATCGTCGACTACAATCGGTATATGGGAGGAGTTGATCTCTCTGATCAAGTCCTCAAGCCGTATAACGCCATGCGCAAAACCCGGGCATGGTACAAAAAAGTTGCGGTCTACTTGGTACAGGTTGCCATGTACAACTCTTTTGTACTATCCCGAAGCGCTGGCAGCACAGGGACATTCCTCCAATTCTATGAGGCAGTCCTCAAAGACCTGATCTTTTCGGACCGGGAAAGAGCAGGCCCGGAGTACCTCGGGAATTGGAGGCGCCCGGATCGTCCCTGGCCAACATTTTCCAGGTGTGGTCCCCCATACTGGAAAGAAGGGACGAACCCAAAAAAGATGCAGAGTGTGTCACAAGAGGGGGATACGGAAGGACACCACTACTCAATGTGACACCTGCCCCGATCATCCGGGCCTCTGCGTTATCGATTGCTTCAGGGATTATCACACTTCCATGGAGTACTAAATTTTTATAATCTCCAACTCTCCATCTCCTAGAGAACATAAAAAACTATGTCTCTCAGACTTTGGAGACACAGAAACAATTTTTTTTCCCCAAAAAAATATTAGTTTTAGTGCAGGCATCCTCAAACTGCGGCCCTCCAGATGTTGTAAAACTATAACTCCCAGCATGCCCAGACAACCTACAGCCATCAGCAGGGCATGGTGGGAATTGTAGTTTTACAACATCTGGAGGGCCGCAGTTTTAGGATGCCTGCTTAGTGTCTCCAAAGTCTGAGAGCCATACATATTGGGCATCGTCGCGTCCGTAAAAATCGTCTCTATAAAAATAACATTTAACCCAACCCCCCCGGATGAACAGCGTTAAAAAAAACAAAAAAAAACGTGTAAATAAAGCCATTTTTTGGTCACCTAACATCAGAAAAAGTGTAATAGCGAGCGAACAAAATGTTATATGCACCCCCAATTAGTGCCAATAAAACCGCCATCTTCTCATCCCGCAAAAAATGAGCCCCTACATTAGATAGTCGCCCAACTAAAAAAATAAAATTTTTGCTCCTAGGCTATGGAGATACAAAAATAATTTTTTTGGGTTCCTAAAATGATAATGTAGTGTAAAATCTAAATAACTTCTAAAATGTAGACATATTAGGTATCGCCGCGTTCGTTTGAATCTGCCCTATAAAAATAACATTTGACCAAACCCCTCGGATGAACAGCGTTAAAAATATTAAATAAAAACGGTGCCAAAACACCAATTGTTGGGCAAAATTTCCATTTGAATCCTTTTTTTCCGGTAATAAAGCAAGGGTTAACAGCCAAACAAAATTTAATATTTATGGCCCTGATTCTGTAGTTTTCAGAAACACCCCATATGTGGTCGTAAATGGCTATATAGCCACACGGCATGGCGTAGAACAAAGGGAACTCCATATGGTTTCTGGAAGGCAGATTTTGATGGACAGTTTTTTTTGACACCATGTCCCATTAGAAGCCCCCCCTGATGTAGCCTAGACTAGAAACTCCAAAAAAATGACCCCATCTAAGAAACTACACTCCTCAAGGTATTCAAAAGTTACTTTACAAACTTTGTTAACCCTTTAGGTGTTCCACAAAACTAAATAGCGAATGTAGAAACAATTTTAGAATTTAAATTTTTTGTTACCTTGCCTCAAAAAAGTGTAATATAGAGCAACCAAAAATCATATTTACCCCTAAAATAGTCCCAAAACAACAACCACCTTATCCCGTAGTTTCCTAGATGGGGTCACTTTTATGGAGTTTCTACTCTAGGGGTGCATCAGGGGGCTTGAAAGGGTACATGGTGTAAATAAACCAGTCCAGCAAAATCTGCCTTCCAAAAACCATATGGCGTTCCCCTTCTTCTATGTCCTGCCGTTTAGCCAAATAGTAGTTTACGACCACATATGGGGTGTTTCTGCAAACTACAGAATCAGGGCAACCCATTCTGAGTTTTGTTTGGCTGTTAACCCATTTTTTTCAGTAATAAAGTAAATGGAAAATTTTCCACAAAAATTGAAATTTCTAAATTGTTTCTCCATCTGCCATTAACTCTAGTGGAACACCAAAAGGGTTAAGAAAGTTTGTAAACCCAGTTTTGAATACCTTGAGGGGTGTACTTTCTTAGATGGAGTCACTTTTTTGAAATTTCTATTCTAGGGGTGCAACAGGGGGCTTCAAATGGGACATGGTATAAACAAAACCAGTCCTGCAAAATCTGCCTACCAAAACCCATATGGCGTTCCCCTCTTCCTATGTCCTCCCGTTTGGCCAAACAGTAGTTTACAACCACATATGGTGTGTTTTTGCAAACGACAGAATCAGGGCAACCCATATTGAGTTTTGTTTGGCTGTTAACCCTTACTTTATTGCTGGAAAAAATGGGTTAAAATGGAAACTTTTCCAAAAAATAGAAATTTCTAAATTGTTTCTCCATCTGCCATTAACTCTTGTGGAACACCTATAGGGTTAAAAAAGTTTGTAAACCCAGTTTTGAAAACCTTGAGGGGTGTACTTTCTTAGATGGAGTCACTTTTTTGAAATTTCTATTCTAGGGGTGCAACAGGGGGCTTCAAATGGGACATGGTATAAACAAAACCAGTCCTGCAAAATCTGCCTTGCAAAACCCATATGGTGTTCCCCTCCTTCTATGTCCTCCCGTTTGGCCAAACAGTAGTTTACGACCACATATGGGGTGTTTCTGCAAACTACAGAATCAGGGCAACCCATTTTGAGTTTTGTTTGGCAGTTAACCCTTGTTTTTTTCCTGGAAAAAATTTATTATATTGGAAAATTTTCCAAAAAAATCTAAATTCTTAAAATTTATGTCCATTTGCCATGAAGTCTTGTGGAAGACCTAAAGGGTTAACAAAGTTTGCAAAAACAGTTTTGAATACCTTGAGGGGTGTAGTTTCTAGAATGGGGTCATTTTTGGGTGATTTCTATTATGTAAGCCTCACAAAGTGACTTCAAACCTGAACTATGTCCATAAAAAACTTAACTTCTAAGCCTTGTAACATCCCCCAAAAAAAAAATATCATTCTCAAAATGCTACAAACATGAAGTAGACATATGGGGAATGTAAAGTCATCACAATTTTTGGGGTTATTACTATGTATTACAGAAGTAGAGAAACTGAAACTTTGAAATTTGCTAACTTTTCCAAATTTTTGGTAAAAACTTTTTTTTACCCAATTTTAGCAGTGTCATGAAGTACAATATGTGACGAAAAAACAATCCCAGAACGGCCTGGGTAGGTCAAAGCGTTTTAAAGTTATCAGCACTTAAAGTGACACTGGTCAGATTTGCAAAAAATGGCCTGGTCCTTAAGGTGAAATAGGGCTGTGTCCTTAAGGGGTTAATAATGATAAGGCTGTAGCATGGAGGTAAGTGGTCAGCAATGCATGTAGATGTCCCAGGTTTAAATCCTAGAAGAGACTTTTAGATTTGTTTCTTTAGTTATTTTTTTCTCCCTCATTTAACCCATAATAAAAGGCTATTGCCTTACTACAGTATATTGAGAAGGGGTTCTCTATGCTTAGAAAGCTAATACATATTGCTAATTTGTTCACATGCACAATATATAACTATAAAGACACTAGTCTTTAAAAATCCTCCATTCTCAATGTAGTAAAGGTATAGCCATTTATTATTGGTTAAATGAAGGAGAAAATAAATCTAGAATTCTCTCTTGGGATTTTAACCTTGGACATCTACATGCAAGGCTGATCACTTACCTCCATGCTACAGCCTTATCACATTGAGAAAAGTAGCTTTCTATACTCAGAAAGCTAATACATATTACTGGTGTTTTATAATCATGTACTGTGTTTGTGAATAAACCAATACTATGTTTTAGCTTTCTAAGCATAGACAACCTCTATTCTCAACATGGTAAGGCTATAGTAAATTGTGTATATGATATGCACAAGCTAGGACACAGCTCATCCCTCAGCATGCTAATGTATAGCCTTATCAATCAAGAGGCTTGGGGAGTGTGCAGAGTACACAGGGTGCTACAAAGCAGTGCTCAAATGATTCAGCCCTGCTCGCTGGTGCTCCAATGTGCTCATTTGAATGTGAACAAAAAAAAACACTGATATTTCTGCAACTGTTTAACCCACAGACAAAGGAAAGGTATTGTGTTAATCAGCATGACCAACCCTACCAGGCAGTATGCCTGGTTTAATAGGGTTGATTATGCTGACAGAGGCTCTTTAAAGTTGTGTGTTAATTTGCTTAATGCTAGTTTCACACCAGCATTAAGAGCTCAGACTAGAGCTTGGCTGGACAAAAAAATGCTGCACACAGTGGTTTTTGTCTGGCTGATTCCCATGATATTTGCCTGGCAGTGGCCAGATCGCTACAGCATCCCATTATAGTCATTGGGGGTCAGTGGGCATACAGTAAAATCAGGCTATGCTGGATTCAAAGAGCTCCAACAGGCTGTTCTTCGCTGGAACAAATGTCAAAGAGTGGTTAACTAAGATAATTATATGGAGGTTAACGCCTATCAGTGTACAAATCTGTTAACTCAACTACAAAATGGCGTTCAAAAAAGAAAAACAAAAAAACTTTATTGAAGTCACATTAAAATATTATAAAATGCCTCCGGGCTGCTCCTGTATCGCTCCCCACATGCGCACAATGATCCTGCTGCCAACTACCTCCTGGAACCCCTGCACTCCTCTACAGCACCATTGGTCATGGCTGCATACCAGGTCAGTCCTGGGGGCTCACTCCCCTCTTCACAGGCCGCAGCAACAACAACCACCAGCCCTGCCACTCCACTGGACCTTGCTTCAAGACCCCCAGTTAACCCCCTCTGGCACAGTAGACACTCGCCTATAATACCCATCGTGCCAAACGATTCGGGCATACACCAAGGTTCCCTTGTGACCAGCTGTCACCACATCCGGGTCTCCATCTCCAGGAACGGTCCCTGGACCGCCATCAAGGGTCCTCCACAAGATCCACGCTCCATGTTTCTTATCCTCCCACTGAGCAGGACCCCCTTCCCACTCCCCTGGTCCATCCCTGGCGGCATCCCCATGCTGGTCCACTGGATCTTAATGGGACGATTCCCATCCACAGTCCTCTGGAGCACCCTCTCATGGATCCAAGGTGATGACTGACCCTGCAGCTCAGCCCCTTCAGGGATTCTCTCTGCACCCCTCCTTGAGACTTCCACCCTCTGCAGACCTATTTGATGTCGATTCCAGACCGCCAACCATGGCAGATTTGCGCACTCTTATCTGCTCTCTACCTTCTAAAGCAGACCTGTCCCGCTTTGCCACCAACATCCCACAAGAATCCAAAAAGGAATTCTCCCAGGTTCGCTCTGAGCTAGCTGTGCTCAACACCAGAATTAATTCTGCTACACAAGACCATGCAACCTTGGCCGCCACTGGCTCTACAAGAAAAGACCCGAACCCACAATGAGCAACTTTATGCCCTACAACAACACCTGGGCTAAATAGAAAACTGCAGTCGCCGTAACAACGTACGGATCAGAGGTCTTCCAGAATCAATAACGACTGTTGTCCTACTACCCACGATCGTGAGAATATTTAATGGAATCCTAGGACGCCCACTAAACTCCCACATAGAGATTGACAAAGTGAATAGAGCTCTTAAGCCTCCTAAACCTGATGGTGCCAAGCAAAGAGACGTCATTTGCAGAATCCACCTCTATGTCATTAAAGAGCAATTTCTAAACGAAGCTTGAGAATCCTCCCCCATGTCTCATGAAGGGGCCCCCATTATGTTACTGCAGGAGCTTTCACGACACACTTTGTCACAACGAGCTGCCTTACGTCCACTACTGGACCTCCTCAGGGACCGTGAAATTTAGGGATCGACCGATTATCGGTTTTACTGATATTATCGGCCAATATTTAGGATTTTGAACGTTAACGGTATCGGCATCTATTTTGCCGATATTCTGATAACGAATCAGGACCACAGATCGCGCTGCTGACAGCGCGATCCGTGTTCCCTGAGCAGCACAGGGGAGAAGGAAGCAGTGTCTCCCTCCCCCTGTGCTGCTGCTGTCACCAATGAGAGGAGGGAGGACAAGAGGAGGGGAGGGGCTGTGGCCACTGCGCCACCAATGAAGATACCGCTCTCATTAATTCATGAGAGGCGGGAGCTGGCTGCAGAATCACATAGCCGGCTCCCGGCCTCTATGAGTGGGAGCTTCGATCTGCGGTAGTTAATACCTCAGGTGCCGCACCTGAGGGGTTAACTGTCGCGGATCGCAGCTAACGCTCATAGAGGTCGGGAGCCAGCTATGTGATTCTGCAGCCAGCTCCCGCCTCCTGTATATGAATTAATGAGAGAGGTATCTTCATTAGTGGCGCAGTGCACCCCCCCCCACCCCAGTATTAATCATTGGTGGCGCAGTGCACCCCCCCAACCCCAGTATTAATCATTGGTGGTGCAGTGCGCCCCCCCAAACCCAGTATCAATCATTGGTGGCGCAGTGCGCCCCCCCACCCAAGCCCCCCAGTATTAATCATTGGTGGCAGTGGCCACAGGGTCCCCTCTCCCCTCCTCCTCAGTGGCAGTTCCGATCGGAGCCCCAGCAGTGTAATCCTGGGGCTCCGATCGGTTACCATGGCCAGGGCCGCCTTTGCCGCAGGGCAAAAGGGGCAGCTGCCCCGGGCCCAGTTGCTCATGGGGGCCCTGGCGGCTGGCCCAACTCGCGACTCTGACTCAGTCTCTATCTATAATCTAATATGCAGAAGCGCTTCAGCGCAGCACAGACAGTCTACTCATCACCACAGATGTCTAGACAACTTGAACTTACAGCGCCGAAGGCGAAGCACTTCGGCCCCCCGCCCCCGTCACTCACGTGGTAAAAGGGGGTGTGAGTGTCTTGTGTGAGTCATCACCGCAGCCTGGTGAAGCGCCACGGCGGAGCAGGCACCAGCAGGGACTAAGTCCCCGCCTCCGGTCCAGAGGCTAAAGGGATTGGCTGGCGGTGGTGAGTGAGTCACACACAGCCTCATGTGATGTGAGTTGTGACCACTTACCAGACAAGAAGTCCAGACCAGTCTCACTGACCTGCTGACCTGACCTACCTAATAGTACAGACAGTCAGGCAGCCAGCCAGAGTCGACCTGCCACTGCCGCGCCAAAAGAGGAGGACAAGACTGAGAAGGAGGTAAGCAAAAAGCAGTGTCACGCTGCGCATAGGCATATATATATATATATATATATATATATTGACTTTATTTTATATTTGAAGAAACCGGTCAGGACTCAGGTCACCAGATCCGACCATTCATAAATTTGTGGGGTATTATTATAGAGAGCCCCAGGCGACAAGGGCAGGGGTTGGGTTCTTCTCTCTGTCTGACTCTGCTGCTGAACTGTGGCCTGGGGCCATCACTTGCCACATTTATTAATCTTTGCTCAGGGGGGCCCTCATGGTGTGGACTGGACTGGTCATTTTCACTAAGGAATAGTTTAACCATTTATGTGCAAAAGAGAAGATAAGAAGTCAGCTCCAATCAGATATCTGCACATAGACCAAGACTCTGGGTCTATGCAGATATCTGATTGGAGCTGACTTAGTGACCTCTTTTTTTCTCTTTTGCACATAAACGGTTAAACTATATTCCTTAGAAAAAATGACCAGTCCAGACCATGAGGGCCCCCCCTGAGAAAAGATTAGTAAATGTGGCAGGTGGTGGCCCCAGGCCACAGTTCAGCAGACAGAGAGAACTCCTTTGTTTCTCTTCTCTCTAATAATCCACCAGTAATTTAAAGCGAACCTTTCACCTTATTTTCACTTTATAAACTAGCAACAGTACCTTATAGATTATCTTGAGTGTGTTGTTATCCATGTTAGTGCTGCTTTCCTGCGCTTTTTATTCATAAAAAAATCGTCTTATAAAGTTCTCATTTCTGCTCCAACAGTCACGCAACAAGTCAAGGGGGTATCCCTTCCCTCTCCTCTGGCCGTACCGCCCCTGCCCTAACCCCGCCTCTATGCTTTGTAATTGACAGCCGGCTCAGTCGCCGGGACGGCGCTTCTGAATCCTGCGCATGCGCCGTCCTCCTCATTCGCCGCGCGATCCCGTCTTTCTGGCGGACACAAGCGCGACCATGTAACAGAATCGCGCATGCGCCGTACGCGATGCCTGCCTGTCTGCTCTCCCTCCCGTGCGCGCGCTCCACTATCGTCATAAAATACCTTCGGATTATTAGAACATTGCTCCGCTCATGATGATCACTGGCTTGCAATCTGCGGCAAGTCTACAGTGATCACGTGGGGCACTTGGAGCCTGAAGATAGTGGAGCGCGCGCACGGGAGGGAGAGCAGACAGGCAGGCATCGCGTACGGCGCATGCGCGATTCTGTTACATGGTCTCGCTTGTGTCCGCCAGAAAGAAGGGATCGAGCGGCGAATGAGGAGGACGGCGCATGCGCAGGATTCAGAAGCGCCGTCCCGGCGACTGAGCCGGCTGTCAATTACAAAGCATAGAGGCGGCGTTAGGGCAGGGGCGGTACGGCCAGAGGAGAGGGAAGGGCTACCCCCTTGACTTGTTGCGTGACTGTTGGAGCAGAAATGCGAACTTTATAAGACGATTTTTTTATGAATAAAAAGCGCAGGAAAGCGGCACTAACATGGATAACAACACACTCAAGATAATCTATAAGGTACTGTTGCTAGTTTATAAAGTGAAAATGAGGTGAAAGGTTCGCTTTAAATAACCCCATTAGTGGGGGATTATTATAGAGACGGGAGACAAAGGGTTTGGGTTCTCTCTGTCTGCTGAACTGTGGCCTGGGGCCACCACTTGCCACATTTATTAATCTTTGCTCAGGGGGGCCCTCATGGTGTGGACTGGACTGGTCATTTTCACTAAGGAATAGTTTAACCATTTATGTGCAAAAGAGAAAATAAGAAGTCAGCTCCAATCAGATATCTGCACATAGACCAAGACTCTGGGTCTATGCAGATATCTGATTGGAGCTGACTTAGTGACCTCTTTTTTTCTCTTTTGAACATAAACGGTTAAACTATATTCCTTAGAAAAAAATGACAAGTCCACACCATGAGGGCCCCCCCTGAGCAAAGGGTGACACCAGCCATAGCAACGCCACTGCCTCCATCTGTAAGTCGCTGGAGTGCACGGCAGGCTCGCTTTTCTGAAGGAAGTGGAACTCTGAACTGTCTGAACTCTGAACGGCTGTACAGTCGGTAGTGGCATGTGACACATGTGGCAATAATAATGTGTCACCCGTGTCATGTCATGTGTGATGTGCATCCCAATTATGCCATACATACGTGTGCAGATACTGGTCCTGTACTCCTGTGAGGCTGCAAGGCAGGGGTGTGGACCAATCATGAGACTGCATGTGGAGGGCGTGATTGCATGCTAGGGTGTGGGAAGGCGGGATCCAGGGGGCCCAAGGAAATCCTTGCCCAGGGTCCAATCAATATTAAAGACGGCCCTGACCATGGCAGCCAGGACGCTATTGAAGCCCTGGCTGTCATAGTCAGCTCCCTTGCTGCTGTGTGCACAAAGCACAGAGCAGCAGGGAGAGTTTGAGGTCCTATTCACCCTGATTGAGCTCTATCAGGGTGAATAGGACAAGGGTTCTAGTCCCTAAGGGGGCTAATAGTAAAAAAAAAAAAAAAAAAAAACACACCAAAATATTAATTATAAATGAAAAAGAAAGATTTACAAAATAAAAAGTACACGTTAACACTAAACATATTGCTTTTCAGCAGATTTGTGTAGGAATAAAAATTTTTTTATGAAAATTCACAGAATATCGGTATAAATTATCGGTTATCGGCCTGAAAGTTCACAGATTATCGGCATCGGCCCTAAAAAATCAATATCGGTCAATCCCAGTGAAATTCCCTATCGTTGGGGTTACCCATTCGTTCTATTTACCGGCCACAAAGGTCATGTTGCTACTCTCCATCATCCCTCAGACTTGCCGCACTTTCTACAACAGCTGGACCTGCCACCAGTCGAGCTGGGTCCCTGGCCATCCATCTCACCACCAGCTCCAACAACGCAGAGACAGCCTCGCCCATCTCAGGCCACCAGCACTGAGTCTCCTGGACAGACAACCCCCCGTGGGCGACAACAGCGACAATCAGCCGATCCCCGATGAGGATCCCCATCCAACTCCGTCACCTGAAAAACTGTCTGCTGTACCTAACTGGGTCTGATGCCTTGTAGCCACTGCAGCTCTTCTCCTCTTTCCGCCTTGCACCTCTTTGTTTCCCTCTTAGCAGTTGGTGATAATAATTTGACAGTTTACTCTGACAGGGAATGTAGTAGGCCTGCTCTTCTCTAGCTGTTACTTCCCCCCAATAGTTTGAGACACTCCCCCGGGGCTCCAGACCCTGGTGACTGTCTCTACAGACCTTTGGTCACACTAGTCACCTGCCTCCTCTTTTCTCTCTTTCCTTGTGGTTTTTTATTCTAGTATTTTCTTGATCTCTATTTGTGTGTCCCCCCCCCCCCCCCTCTGGTATGACATCACTCAAGATAGCGTCCTTCAACGTGAAAGGCCTTAACACCCCTGAGAAGAGAGCCTAAGTAGTTCATCACTTCCATCGTCAGAAGGTACACGTTATCTGTTTTCAAGAAAGACACTTCAAGGAGGGTGGTGTCCCTGGCATCCGCCATCGGCACTATACCACCTGGCACCTTGCAAATAACCAGGTGAACAAAAGGATTCGCTGTAGCGATCCATAAATCTTTGCCTCACCAGGTGCTGGGTTGTACTGCCGATCCTAGGGCCAGGCACCTGATCCTTTCGCTTCTGATTGGCGGCCGTGAATTTACATTTCTTAATGCCTACGCCCCCAATCAAAAGCAGGTCTCCTTTATTCTCGACTTAGTTGATGCGGCGTTACACCTCATTGACGGTACGGTCGTGTTCTGTGGCAATATTAATTTAATCCTGGACCCTACACTTGATAATTCAACTGGATTTGCTTCCCTTCCACTACTCGACACTTAGAGCTCTACTCCAATTACAATTGTATGACTCATGGCGCCTTCAACATCTGGCGGACAAAGACTCCACTTTTTACTCTGCCCCTCACTCCTCCGATAGCCGAATAGATTACATCTTACATCAATAACCGGCTCTCTCATGGCTAGATTCCACACAAATATGCAATATTCTGTGGTCAGACCACTCCCCGGTATTCTGCTCCTTAAACCTCCCTGTCCTCGCCAAATGCAAGTTGACTTGGCGCCTGAAAAAGTCTCTCCTTCTTGATTCGGTATGTGCTGCTGACCTAGCCACCACCGTAACAAACTTTTTCTCTGATCACAGCGCAGATCCCACTCCTCTTCCGAATCAATGGGAAGCCTTGAAATGTGTCCTGCGCGGGATTCTAATTAAACATGGTTCTCGTCTCATGAAGGAGAAAGCACATTCCCTTAAACTTGCGCTACAGAAAGTTGCCTCCTTGGAGCTTGACCACAAGCGAGCACTATCCTTGCCGACTCTTCGTGATCTCCATAATGCACGTTTAGACGCTAAGCGCCTCCTAGAGACAAGCGTATGATCCAATTATGTCTGAGTAAATTCTACGAATATGGAAACAAGAGTGGAAGTGCTGGCAAAAGCTCTCAGGGGACAACTGGCTGTCTCACAAATTCCCGCTATTAAAACCGCTGCAGACTGGATGGTACCCACCACCACAGAAATTGCTTCTTCCTTTCACTCTTTCTACTCTGAGCTCTACAACCTAACCCACTCTTCCTCAGCGCAACCTGATTGTGCGCCTGGACCCCTGTTTCAGCCACCTAGGTTATCTGAATTGGAGTCTGCTAGTCTGGAAGTGCCATTCACAGAACTCGAACTCCAAGCGGTCCTCAAGTCCCTACTGGGGCGGCAAGATTCCAGGCCCGGCCGGGTTCACTGCCAGGTTTTATAAATCCTTCTCGACTTCTCTCTCCCCTTTCTTGCTCCGGGTCTTTAATGCGTGTGTCCTGGGCTTCCCTTCCCGGCACAGACCACTGAGGCTCATATTGCAGTCATCCCCAAGCCTGGTAAGGACCCGCACTTATGTGCCAGTTACCGTCCCATCTCTCTCCTAAATGTTGATCTTAAAATATTTGCCAAATTACTGGCTAATAGACTGAATACCTTTTTACCCTCGATCATCCACCCTGACTTGGTGGGGTTCGTGCCGGAACGGGAGGCTCGGGATAACACCCTCAAAACATTGGACATCATCCATTATGCAAAAACAAATAATATCCCCCTCATGATCCTGTCCCTAGATGCTGAAAAGGCCTTCGACCGCATCTCCTTGCACTCTATCCATACTGTCCTTTCTCATATGGATATAGGTCCGGGATTTCTGTCAAAGATCTTCATCGGGCTGTTCTCGGAACTGCCTTCTCCCGGTGACCGCATTTGTTTCAGACCGTCTCGCGGCACAGGCACAGGTAAGGGTTTACCTGTGCATCACCGGACTTGTGAGTTAAGATGGCAGCCCGCATGTGTTCGCTGGCGAACCCTGCGAACTGGCCATCACTGCTAACAACCTTCGGCACGAGTCAAGCTCAAAGGCTGCCCATTGTCCCCTCTGCTCTACATTCTGGTTATGGAGCATCTAATGTCCTCTATACGCAATAATCCGGACATATCCGGAATAAAAATTGGAGATCACGAATACAAATGCGCAGCTTTCCCGGATGACCTTCTGCTTTACCCTACATTTCCTTGCCATCTTTGCTCCGTGAGATCTCCCGCTTTGCTGACTGGACCAACTTCAAAATCAACACGACTACCCACCGCCTTGGTTTCTTCTCTTAAAACTTCCTTCCCCTTTCCCTGGCCACCAAATGGGATAACATACCTAGGTATAAAAATTGCTGCTAACTTGTCGCGACTCTATACACTAAACTTCAGCCCCCTTCTCCAGCAATTCCAGAGGGACTTGGAGGCCTGGCGTCGACGTATTTCTCCTGGTTTAGTAGAATTAGTACACTGAAGATGACCTTGTTGCCAAATGTACTCTATCTCCTGCAAACCATCCCCGTCCGTATCCCGGCTGTATTCTGGTCCCAAATACGCCGATGCTTCACGCAATTTGTATGGTCACCTGGTAGACCATGGATTAATTTGGTATCACTGACCCGACCCTGGCGCATTGATATCTCCAAATCTTGGGTACATATAGCACACGACTCCTCTCCCTGCACCTTAACAGTACTCCCGTAGGTTAATAGGCACTTCTCGCTCTACCTCCTCTAAGCTCTCTTTCACAGCCTATCACACCTTTGCGATAATAGCGTCCATAAATTGTCACACCTCTCTAATTGATCATATAGGTCCCATGGTCCCAATTACTGACCATCTGCGCTTCCCTCCAGGGCCTCATCCCTTCCTCGAGGGCACGAATACCCGCCCACTTCGATTCTGTCATGTCCTTTTGGGATCCTCCCTAAAGCCCTTATCTCAACTGCTAGGGACCTCCCCCCCTTTACCGCGTAATTCTTTTGAGTACTTGCAACTACAGCACTTCTACTCTTCTCTGAGTAAGACCCACACATTACATCGAAATCTCACAGTATTTGAACAAATGTGCATAGCCCCCTCAGCAGTATTTCGGAACATATCAACTATATATAAGCTACTACTAAACCAACGTTCCTCACATCTCCACCCCTTTTGTCAGGCCTCGGAGCAGGATATAGGTGCACAGTTCACTTTACCCCAGTGGAATAAGAGTTTTCTCTTGTCCCATAAAGCGCTGATCTCTACTAAGGCCCAGGAAACAAGTTATAAAATTCTATCCAGGTGGTACAAGGTGCCCGCACTTCTCCATAAGTGGTTTCCTACAGTGTCATATAGCTGTTGGAGATGTCACACAGAAGTGGGAACTATGATCCATATCTGGTGGCAATGTACTGTCCTACGCCCCTTTTGGAACTTTGTGCACAAAACTCTCCTGAAACTCTTCTACTATTTGTACTCGACCTAAACATTCCTGCCTACAAGAACTCGCTCCTAAAATACAGTTGCAAGAAAAAGTATGTGAACCCTTTGGAATGATATGGATTTCTGCACAAATTGGTCATGAAATGTGATCTGATCTTCATCTAAGTCACAATAGACAATCGCAGTCTGCTTAAACTAATAACACACAAAGAATTAAATGTTACCATGTTTTTATTGAACACACCATGTAAACATTCACAGTGAAAAAAATATGTGAACCCTTGGATTTAATAACTGCTTGAACCGCCTTTGGCAGCAATAACTTCAACCAAACGTTTCCTGTAGTTGCAGATCAGACGTGCACAACGGTCAGGAGTAATTCTTGACCATTCCTCTTTACAGAACTGTTTCAGTTCAGCAATATTCTTGGGATGTCTGGTGTGAATCGCTTTCTTGAGGTCTTGCCACAGCATCTCAATCGGGTTGAGGTCAGGACTCTGACTGGGCCACTCCAGAAAGCGTATTTTCTTCTGTTTAAGCCATTCTGTTGTTGATTTACTTCTATGCTTTGGGTCGTTGTCCTGTTGCAACACCCATCTTCTGTTGAGCTCCAGCTGGTGGACAGATGGCCTTAAGTTCTCCTGCAAAATGTCTTGATAAACTTGGGAATTAATTTTTCCTTTGATGATAGCAATCCGTCCAGTCCCTGACGCAGCAAAGCAGCCCCAAACCATCATGCTCCCACCACCATACTTCACAGTTGGGATGAGGTTTTGATGTTGGTGTGCTGTGCCTCTTTTTCTCCACACATAGTGTTGTGTGTTTCTTCCAAACAACTCAACTTTGGTTTAAACTGTCCACAGAATATTTTGACAGTACTGCTGTGGAACATCCATGTGCTCGTATGCAAACTGTAAACGTGCAGCAATGGGTTTTTTTGACAGCAGTGGCTTTCTTTGTGGTATCCTCCCATGAAATCCATTCTTGTTTAGTGTTTTACGTATCGTAGATTCGCTAACAGGGATGTTAGCATATGCCAGAGACTTTTGTAAGTCTTTAGCTGACACTCTAGGATTCTTCTTCACCTCATTGAGCAGTCTGCGCTGTGCTCTTGCAGTCATCTTTACAGGACAGCCACTCCTAGGGAGAGTAGCAGCAGTGCTGAACTTTCTCCATTTATAGACAATTTGTCTTACCGTGGACTGATGAACACCAAGGCTTTTGGAGATACTTTTTTAACCCTTTCCAGCTTTATGCAAGTCAACAATTCTTAATCGTAGGTCTTCTGAGAGCTCTTTTGTGCGAGGCATCATTCACATCAGGCAATGCTTCTTTTGAAAAGGAAACCCAGAACTGGTGTGCTTTATAGGGCAGGGCATCTGTAACCCACATCTCCAATCTCATCTCATTGATTGGACTCCAGTTGGCTAACACCTCACTCCAATTAGCTCTTGGAGATGTCATTAGTCTAGGGGTTCACATACTTTTCCCACCTTTCCTTTCTTGCAACTGTACATGATCCAAGCAGCAAAAGCAGTTATTCCACGATATTGGAAATCCCCCAACTTCACCAGAGGAATGGTTAGAAGAAATTTCACTATACCAGAGAATGGAGGACCTAATTAGTGTGACACCCCTAGACTCTTCATGATTTCTGAAGACTTGGTGCCCATGGGAGATATTTTGCACTTCGGAGATGTTCCGAAACATACAGATGTGACTGTATATACTTATCTCCCTACCCCTCCTTACCTCCCCTTCTCCCCCCCCTCCCCGAATTGTCTTTTGTGTGTCTCTTCTTATCTTTGAGTTATTTTGCCAGTTGTTATATTTCATGTCTTCCTGATTGTCACTGTCCGTGCCATTGCGTGCTTACTATTTTTTGAACACTGTACGTTATGCGTGCTCTCCTATAGCACACCATTATTATAAGCTTGTATCATTTGTTTTTGAAAAGAATATGTTCTACTGAAAACCTCAATAAAAAATGTAATGGGAAAAAAATATTATAAAATGACTGTCTGCCTCTTTTTATAGAATTATTCCGGGTGTGTGGGGTGAAGGGTCCACAATATACATACATGCCTACAGTCACCCCAATACAACAAGGGATATCTTTTAATAGTAGGCTTTTTGTACTAAAATCCTCTACCAATCAGGGTGCACGTGGGCCCAAATTTTTTATTTTTTAAACCAACAGCACTCAAGAGGTAGAGATGGACAGTACACTATGATACCAAGTAGCTAAACTTCCAATGCTCATCACCTGAGCCTAACCTTTGGCCCACTTGAATCACCTGGCTATTGGTTAGCTACATACAATCTAGTGCTGCCCTATGGTTGATCCTTTCACCATCCCCCACAATTCACCCTATAAGCTATACTTAAAGCTTTGTTCCCTGTCTAGCATCTGGCTCGACGCGTTTCTATACTAGACATCGTCAGTTTTTCATCAGGAGCAGCGCTAAGATGAAACAATTGAACAATGTTGACAAGTTGCTGCACGCCTCTGATATCATGCGCGCAGCTTCACATAGCACCCTGCACTGTGACGGTCGTAGGACGGCTGCCGCACCTCACTCCTAATGTGCACATAGCCACTCCCCCTGGGTGGAGCGCCCACAATGGATCATCCAATAGATGGGGAGGCACAGCTCAATACTCCTCCCCCCGTTGTATACAATACTCGCAAATCTACCAGTGGGTAAGAAAAATACAAAGTTAAAAAGTGACCATTAGGCGGCTACTGTCTATGCTCATTGGAGACATAGTCAATTATTGTGATGGGATCCCTTGAAAATTAATTCACTTCCTTGACAGCGATAAAGCCGCCATTAAATAGATATAGTACCAATTGGTTAACAGGTCCACATAATGCATACATACTGTATATATGGGATATCAAAATCCATATGTATATGCCCTGATTGTAAGGGTAAGACAAACTAGATGGTAATTCTGAAGCATACTGGGCATATCAGAATATTGAGACAGCGTCCCATGTTGATGGAATTCATGTACTCGCATAAGGGGCATCAGATATCATAAATGTGTATAGAGCCCTAGCAGTGACAAAACTGTACTTATACAGATATGTTGACAGATGATAGCAAAAAAACTGATTTTTGTCCCTATAGGGCCCTCAGGATATTGTAACAAAAATCGAACCACTGTCACCTGAACAAACGCTCCTTTTAGGGGTCCTATCTGTATGTTAAAACTTTAACCTTTATTATTTACTTTTAAACCAAACTCAGAGAAAACAATACTACGAGGTAAATTAAAAATATCAGGTTACAGTTTCGGGCTACAGTCAGTTACTTAATATTAATCAGCAAAGATGATAATGGACACATACAGACGGAGATTTTTAGGAAAAAAACTTCCACAAATAGTTTCCTCCACTGGTCCAGCTGGCATCCGAAAGCATTAAAAAATGGGATTCAAGTTGGTCATTATTTAAGAGCTAAAAGAAATTTCAGTACAGAGGAAGCCTTTGAAAAAGAGGCAGGTGAACTCTATAGACGTTTCAGGGCAAGGGATCACCCACGCAAACCAGGAGTTGATAGCAAAAAACACCAAGGACATTTCCCAGATAACAGAAAACTCAGATAATTAGATGTATCGGCACCTTTGACAGTCACCACCAACAAATGATGGGGATTTTTAAAAAACATTGGAGAATACTTATCAGTGACGTGGATCTTAACCCCTTAAGGACCGGGCTCATTTTCACCTTAAGGACCAGGCCATTTTTTGCAAATCTGACCAGTGTCACTTTAAGTGCTCATAACTTTAAAACACTTTGACTTACCCAGGCCGTTCTGAGATTGTTTTTTCGTCACATATTGTACTTCATGACACTGCTAAAATTGGGTCAAAAAAGTTAATTTTTTTGCATAAAAAAATACAATTTTTACCGTAAATTTTGAAAAATTAGCAAATTTCAAATTTTCAGTTTCTCTACCTCTGTAATACATAGTAATACCCCCAAAAATTGTGATGACTTTACATTCCCCATATGTCTACTTCATGCTTGAATTGTTTTGGGAATGATATTTTATTTTTTGGGGATGTTACAAGGCTTAGAAGTTTAGAAGCAAATTTTGAAATTTTCAGAAATCTTCAAAATCCCACTTTTTATGGACCAGTTCAGGTTTGAAGTCATATTGTGAGGCTTAGATAATAGAAACCTCCCAAAAATGACCCCATTCTAGAAACTACACCCCTCAAGGTATTCAAAACTGTTTTTTCAAACTTTGTTAACCCTTTAGGTGTTCCACAAGAGTTAATGGCAGATGGAGAAACAATTTTGAAATTTATATTTTTTGGAAAATTTTCCAATATAATCAATTTTTTCCAGGAGTAAAACAAGGGTTAACTGCCAAACAACACTCAAAATGGGTTTCCCTGATTCTGTAGTTTGCAAAAACACCCCATATGTGGTCGTAAACTACTGTTTGGCCGAACGGTAGCACATAGAAGGAGGGGAACACCATATGGGTTTTGGAAGGCAGATTTGGCAGGACTGGTTTTGTTTATACCATGTCCCATTTGAAGCCCCCTGTTGCACCCCTAGAATAGAAATTTCAAAAAAGTGACTCCATCTAAGAAAGTACACCCCTCAAGGTATTCAAAACTGGGTTTACAAACTTTGTTAACCCTTTAGGTGTTCCACAAGAGTTAATGGCAGATGGAGAAACAATTTTGAAATTTATATTTTTTGGAAAATTTTCCAATATAATCAATTTTTTCCAGGAGTAAAACAAGGGTTAACTGCCAAACAACACTCAAAATGGGTTGCCCTGATTCTGTAGTTTGCAAAAACACCCCATATGTGGTCGTAAACTACTGTTTGGCCGAACGGTAGCACATAGAAGGAGGGGAACACCATATGGGTTTTGGAAGGCAGATTTGGTAGGACTGGTTTTGTTTATACCATGTCCCATTTGAAGCCCCCTGTTGCACCCCTAGAATAGAAATTTCAAAAAAGTGACTCCATCTAAGAAAGTACACCCCTCAAGGTATTCAAAACTGGGTTTACAAACTTTGTTAACCCTTTAGGTGTTCCACAAGAGTTAATGGCAGATGGAGAAACAATTTTGAAATTTATATTTTTTGGAAAATTTTCCAATATAATCAATTTTTTCCAGGAGTAAAACAAGGGTTAACTGCCAAACAACACTCAAAATGGGTTGCCCTGATTCTGTAGTTTGCAAAAACACCCCATATGTGGTCGTAAACTACTGTTTGGCCGAACGGTAGCACATAGAAGGAGGGGAACACCATATGGGTTTTGGAAGGCAGATTTGGTAGGACTGGTTTTGTTTATACCATGTCCCATTTGAAGCCCCCTGTTGCACCCCTAGAATAGAAATTTCAAAAAAGTGACTCCATCTAAGAAAGTACACCCCTCAAGGTATTCAAAACTGGGTTTACAAACTTTGTTAACCCTTTAGGTGTTCCACAAGAGTTAATGGCAGATGGAGAAACAATTTTGAAATTTATATTTTTTGGAAAATTTTCCAATATAATCAATTTTTTCCAGGAGTAAAACAAGGGTTAACTGCCAAACAACACTCAAAATGGGTTGCCCTGATTCTGTAGTTTGCAAAAACACCCCATATGTGGTCGTAAACTACTGTTTGGCCGAACGGTAGCACATAGAAGGAGGGGAACACCATATGGGTTTTGGAAGGCAGATTTGGTAGGACTGGTTTTGTTTATACCATGTCCCATTTGAAGCCCCCTGTTGCACCCCTAGAATAGAAATTTCAAAAAAGTGACTCCATCTAAGAAAGTACACCCCTCAAGGTATTCAAAACTGGGTTTACAAACTTTGTTAACCCTTTAGGTGTTCCACAAGAGTTAATGGCAGATGGAGAAACAATTTTGAAATTTATATTTTTTGGAAAATTTTCCAATATAATCAATTTTTTCCAGGAGTAAAACAAGGGTTAACTGCCAAACAACACTCAAAATGGGTTGCCCTGATTTTGTAGTTTGCAAAAACACCCCATATGTGGTCGTAAACTACTGTTTGGCCGAACGGTAGCACATAGAAGGAGGGGAACACCATATGGGTTTTGGAAGGCAGATTTGGTAGGACTGGTTTTGTTTATACCATGTCCCATTTGAAGCCCCCTGTTGCACCCCTAGAATAGAAATTTCAAAAAAGTGACTCCATCTAAGAAAGTACACCCCTCAAGGTATTCAAAACTGGGTTTACAAACTTTGTTAACCCTTTAGGTGTTCCACAAGAGTTAATGGCAGATGGAGAAACAATTTTGAAATTTATATTTTTTGGAAAATTTTCCAATATAATCAATTTTTTCCAGGAGTAAAACAAGGGTTAACTGCCAAACAACACTCAAAATGGGTTGCCCTGATTCTGTAGTTTTCATAAACACCCCATATGTGGTTGTAAACTACTGTTTGGCCGAACGGTAGCACATAGAAGGAGGGGAACACCATATGGGTTTTGGAAGGCAGATTTGGCAGGACTGGTTTTGTTTATACCATGTCCCATTTGAAGCCCCCTGTTGCACCCCTAGAATAGAAATTTCAAAAAAGTGACTCCATCTAAGAAAGTACACCCCTCAAGGTATTCAAAACTGGGTTTACAAACTTTGTTAACCCTTTAGGTGTTCCACAAGAGTTAATGGCAGATGGAGAAACAATTTTGAAATTTATATTTTTTGGAAAATTTTCCAATATAATCAATTTTTTCCAGGAGTAAAACAAGGGTTAACTGCCAAACAACACTCAAAATGGGTTGCCCTGATTCTGTAGTTTGCAAAAACACCCCATATGTGGTCGTAAACTACTATTTGGCTAAACGGCAGGACATAGAAGAAGGGGAACGTCATTTTTGGAAGGCAGATTTTGCTGGACTGGTTTATTGACACCATGTACCCTTTCAAGCCCCCTGATGCACCCCTAGAGTAGAAACTCCATAAAAGTGACCCCATCTAGGAAACTACGGGATAAGGTGGTTGTTGTTTTGGGACTATTTTTGGGGTAAATTTGATTTTTGGTTGCTCTATATTACTCTTTTTTGAGGCAATGTAACAAAAAAATGTAATTCTAAAATTGTTTCTACATTCACTATTTGGTTTTGTGGAACACCTAAAGGGTTAACATAGTTTGTAAAGTAACTTTTGAATACCTTGAGGGGTGTAGTTTCTTAGATGGGGTCACTTTTTTGGAGTTTCTAGTCTAGGCTACATCAGGGGGGGCTTCTAATGGGACATGGTGTCAAAAAAAAAACTGTCCATCAAAATCTGCCTTCCAGAAACCATATGGAGTTCCCTTCGTTCTATGCCCTGCCGTGCGGCTATATAACCATTTACGACCACATATGGGGTGTTTCTGCAAACTACAGAATCGGGGCAATAAATATTTAGTTTTGTTTGGCTGTTAACCCTTGCTTTATTACCGGCAAAATGGATTCAAATTGAAATTTTGCCCAAAAATTGGTGTTTTGGCACAGTTTTTATTTTATATTTTTAACACCGTTCATCCGAGGCGTTTGGTCAAAAGTTATTTTTATAGCGACGACTTTTACGCACGCGACGATGCCCAATATGTATGGCTCTCAGACTTTGGAGACACTAAGCAGGCATCCTAAAACTGCGGCCCTCCAGATATTGTAAAACTACAATTCCCACCATGCCCTGCTGATGGCTGTAGGTTGTCTGGGCATGCTGGGAGTTATAGTTTTACAACATCTGGAGGGCCGCAGTTTGAGGATGCCTGCTCTAAAACTAATATTTTTTGGGGAAAGAAAAATTGTTTCCGTGTCTCCAAAGTCTGAGAGCCATAGTGTTTTATGTTCTCTAGTGGACTGTTGAGGATTATAAAAATTTAGTACTCCATGGAAGTGTGATACTCCCTGAAGCAATTGATAATGCAGAGGCCCGGATGATCGGGGCAAGTGTCACATTGAGTAGTGGTGTCCTTCCGTATCCCCCTCCTGCGACACACTCTGCACTTTTTTTGGGTTCGTCCCTTCTTTCCAGTATGGGGGACCACACCTGGAAAGTGTTGGCCAGGGACGATCCGGGCGCCTCCAATTCCCGAGGTACTCCGGCCTGCTCTTTCCCGGTCCGAAAAGATCAGGTCTTTGAGGACTGCCTCATAGAACTGGAGGAATGTCCCTTTGCTGCCAGCGCTTCGGGATAGTACAAAAGAGTTGTACATGGCAACCTGTACCAAGTAGACCGCAACTTTTTTGTACCATGCCCGGGTTTTGCGCATGGCGTTATATGGCGTGAGGACTTGATCAGAGAGATCAACTCCTCCCATATACCGATTGTAGTCGACGATACAATCGGGCTTAAGGACCGTTGCCGCGGTACCTCGCACAGGGACAGGGGTGGTGCCGTTACCGTGGATTGTGGACAGCATAAGGACATCCCTCTTGTCCTTATACCTGACCAGCAACAGGTTTCCACTGGTAAGGGCACGGGTCTCACCCCTGGGGATAGGTACCTGGAGGGGGTAGGCAGGGAGGCCGCGTTGATTTTTCCGCACGGTCCCACAAGCGAACGTGGATCTGGCGGCAAGGGACCTGAACAAGGGAATGCTGGTATAAAAGTTATCCACGTACAAGTGGTAACCATTATCCAGCAGTGGGTACATAAGGTCCCACACGAGTTTCCCGCTAACACCCAGAGTGGGGGGACATTCTGGGGGTTGAATACGGGAATCTCGCCCCTCGTACACACGAAATTTGTAAGTGTACCCTGAGGCACTCTCACAAATTTTGTATAGCTTCACGCCATACCTCGCCCGCTTTGTGGGAATGTATTGGCGGAAACTGAGTCTCCCCTTGAACGCAACGAGAGACTCATCAACCGCGACCTCCCTTCCAGGTACGTAGGCCTCCATGAATTTGGCCCCAAAGTGATCGATGACCGGCCGTATCTTATACAGCCGGTCATAGGCAGGATCACCTCGGGGTGGACATGCTGCATTATCGGAATAATGCAGACATTTCCGGATGGCCTCAAACCGTGTACGTGTCATGACCATACTGTACAGTGGGGTCTGGTATAGGACGTCCCCACTCCAGTATTGCCTGACACTGGGTTTTTGGACTAGACCCATATGCAGCACGAGGCCCCAAAATGTCCTCATCTCGGCTGCACTGACCGGCGTCCAGCCACCGGGTCTAGCCAAAACTGAGCCTGGGTTTTGAGCGACGAACTGTTGGGCGTACAGATTCGTCTGCTCCACCATCAAATTCACCAGTGGGTTACTGAAAAAAAAACTAAAATAGTCTATTTCAGTAAACCCCACTGTGGGAATCTGGATTCCAGGATTGCCAGCAAAATCCGGAATCTCAGGCTCAAAGTCCACTGGGGGACACCAGCTAAGTTCATCGGCAGGGGGCTCCGGTGGACTTATTTGGTGGGCCGGGAAACCAGTACGAACCCCAGGGCGGCTCGTACTAGTGTGGGCCACAGGATCCCTAGCATGTGGGGCCCCTGGCTCCGCCTGGCGGCGTCTCCGCCGCCTTGGTGGCTCATCGTCATCCGATGATGATGAGGAGGATGCGGATGACAAAAGGAATGTGGGGTCATCCTCATCCTCACTGGGGCTCTCAGAGTCGGAGGCAATCTGGGCGTATGCCTCCTCGGCCGAGAACATCCGGCGGGCCATGGGTGTGTGTGCGTGTAGGTGTGCGTGTGTGGAAACCTTTATTCTATGTGCGTGTGTGTGGGGGCAACGGGTGTTCACGTACTAAAAAAGGCAAAAAAAAAAGGGCAAGTGTTAGGAAAAAAAAAAGTTAAAACTTGCTGATCAGTGGTACAACGCTGATCAGCGGTCGGTGGGGTGGTGGGGCGGGCGATGCGCTAACACTGGACGGACGCAAAAAAGTGCCGGCCAGTCAGCGCACGCAAAAAAAAAAAAAAGTGGTGGTGAGGAAGGGGGGAGGCTGGTGTGGGGTGGGGGAGGGGGGCTGGTGGGGGGTGGGGGGGGGGGACAAGTGGCAGGGGGGGTCTGGGTTAGGGTTAGATGGATAGATGGAAGTTTGGAATAAAAGTTTTTTTTTTTTTTTTTTTTCCTAACTAACTTTTCCCTTCTTTCCCTGCCTAACGGTGCCTCTCCCTCACTGACCCTAACCTACCTGGGTGGCGATGGGTGCAGGAGGGTGATGGATGGCGATTAGGGGGACACAGGAGCTCGTTCTGGACGGTGCTGCACGGTCAGGGTGCTGGACAGGAAGAGGAGGGGAGAGAGGAGCGCAGGAAGTTTGAATCTCGCGCCTCTCTCCCCTGCACCAATCAGCACCCTGGACAGCGGCGTTCAGCACCAGGGCCAGCACCGCCTCTCCAAATCCTCGGACTGCGATAGGTGGTGTAAAATTACGCCACCGATCGCAGTCTTTTTCCGGTTCATCGGGTCACAGGACACCCGAATGGACCGGAAACGCAGAAAACCGCAGGTCTGAATTGACCTGCGGTTTTCTGCGATCGCCGATACGGGGGGGTCAAATGACCCCCCCCTGCGTTGTTACGGGATGCCGGCTGAATGATTTCAGCCGGCGTCCCGTTCCGATTAACCCCTGCGGCGCCGGAATTCCGAATTTAAGTCAGGACGTACCGGTACGCCCTTGGTCCTTAAGGACTCGGGAAATAGGGCGTACCGGTACGCCCTGCGTCCTTAAGGGGTTAAGAAGGTCTTTCCAGCATATCGGAGCATCACATATAGAAGGGGGCAGAATGTCAGGGACTATCTGGTTCATAGTTTTCTGCCTAAAATTCATACGGATAATGCATTATGGCTGAGGTCAAAAATACAGGGCTCATTCCCCTGTGGTAACTGTACATTTTGCAAATACTTACCCAGAATAAAAAAATGTAGGAACCCAGTAGATGGTCAGGAATACACTATTAGGGAATTTTTTAATTGCCACAGCAGTGGCATTGTGTACGTGGCAACTTGTACCTGTCCAAAGTTATATGTGGGCAAAACAATACAGGAATTAAGAAGAATTTCTGGACACGTCAGTGCTATCAATACTAAAAAGGAGACCCCCTTTATAGACATGTTGCATACGTGCACAATAGTAACCCCGAAGTGTTAAAATTCTGGGGTCTTGCAAGAATAAAACTGGGACCAAGAAGTGGAAATTTGGACCTGAAATTATTGCAGGAGGAAGCCAGATGGATTTACAGACTGAGGGGCCTCAATGAGGGCTTTTCATATACAGCTTTAATTTAGTAAGCTAGGATCTATGTAAGGAGTCAAATAGCCATAAAGTGCCAACATTGGCACTAGTGTATACATTAAAAAAAATATACTACAAATTAGAGAAGCCCTTATTATTGGGTGAATTAGCCTCCAATACATACCACCTATGGCACTGTTAGGGTTTTCTATGGACTTCCATGGTATCACAGTGATTACTTACTGACTACTATATGAGCAGACAGGAAAGGGTTACTGCATCAAGGATGATGTAAGTTCAACCTCCTACCCCTGTCAAGAGACACAGGTCACGTGATATGGAGGCGTGCCTAATCCGAGGTGCATCGTACTGGCAGTGGCGCTTCTATGATGTCGCACCCCCTGGTTCGGTGCAGTACTAAAAAGGATGCGCGTGATAGGCGGTAAGAAAGCATCATTAGTGATGCGATACAATGTAAGGGGATGTGCCTTGGTGCGATTCACTTCATTGGTGGAGAGGAGCGGCACTCAGCTGATGTCACTCCCCCCGCCCACCTGTCAATCCTGGGGAGGCTCACAGGATGGGTCGATATACATGTCAATCACGCAGTACTCAGAAGGACGCGCATGATAGGCGGTAAGAAAGCATCATCAGTGATGCGATACAATGTAAGGGGGTGTGCCTTTCGTGCGATTCATTTCATTGGTGGAAAGGAGTGGCACTCGGTTGATGTCACTCTCCCCGCCCACCTGTCAATCCTGGGGAGGCTCACAGGATGGGTCGATATACATGTAAATCGCACAACACAACTCGATTGGTGGAATTCATAGATTGGGAGGTAACAGATAGTTTATTTAGGCAGGCGAAACATAGTGTGTCACGCTATTACCCCAACTCCCCTGACGAAGCCGCCTGGCGGCGAAACATGTCGGGTGGGGTAGTGACAATCTATACCTTTTAGACAGGTCGCAATATAGGGCAAGATCTACAACCAGTAGGGTCGCAATTAATGTCCAGCTCAGTATATATTGTGCAAATGTTCGGAGGTTAACTGCTTGATCTCCCAGCGTGTAAGATGATGTGAATGAATGATGGATGTCTGTTGTATAGGGATATAGGAATACACCTCATCTATTTTTAATAGAAACTCCTATACTTAGGACCTATAGGGACAAATGGTCTTAAAATCCTATCCACATAAAAACTGATCTTTTCTGTGAGACTGCCAATACCCGACACAATTGGCCTACCTTTCAAGGGGGATACCCCCTTGTGAATCTTAGGTAGACTATAAAAAGATGGTAGCACCGGGTATCGTGGTAACATAAATGCCTGCTCAACCTTGCTGATCAATTGTTGTCATCTCGCTTTGTCAAGGATCTGTGCCAATCCCTTTTTGAACATAAGTGGGGTTACTATTGTTGTGGAAAAATTATTATTCGCCGTATGGTCGCCATCTATCCTATGGAGATGCGCAGATTCGTTCGCCTGGTATTACTGCAGGATACCAGTGTCATGGCGCCGGCTGAGGCGGGAGGGATGGGGACAGTCGAACAAAGGTTTCTTCATCCGCGAGGATAATCACTTCATACCATAACCTGTCTCCCCATTGGTCATGATTGTAAGACCGCCTTCCAACCAATAGCCTGTCTCCCCATTGTTCATGATTGTAAGACCGCCTTCCATCTTCTGGTATAAATAAACCTCGCCTAGCTGTTGGAAGCAGGCACATTATTGGATCCTACTTGAGAACGTCTCTGTGATGTTATTTGGGAGCAATTGCGCACACATCGATGCACACTACACCAGGGATTTCCCGATTGTACTTCTGGCGGTCGTTTTTAGTTGTGAGAACGAGACAAAAGAGCAAACGGCGATATCACTATCCAGATTCCTATAACATCTCTCATCATCTAGGATTCGTTTACACATCCCAACGTATCCAATGTTCTCACAAACCACTATGTTTCCCCCTTTGTCTGAGGGTTTGATAACAAAAGTTTGATCATTTTGCAATGCATTTAGAGCCTCCTGTTAATTTAGGGTCAGATTAGATGCCTTCAAATCCCTCATATCCAGAGATCTGAGCTTTTCGGTAATCACTGTCAGGAACACATCTAGAACTGAAAAATCCCTCATGGGTGGATTTTTTCTTGAAGGTAAGCGTAGATCTGTAAAGGGTCCTTCACTTATGCCCCGCTCCTCTTCTTCCATTAATCCAGCTAACAATTTGACATCTAGAAGTTCTTCCTGTTCAATACCCAGTTTTGAACACTGGTCCCTATCATGTGTCAGAAAGAATTTGCGCTATTTGAGCCTCCTAATAAATGTATGTCTTTTACCCATCCAAATGGGTTATATTTACAGTCAGGGACATAGGATAAGCCCTTTCACAACACCTTAATTTCTGTTTCTGTGAGTGATCGCTTGGACAGATTAATAATCTGCAACTCATCTGTCAAAGCCAAATGTCTTGTGTCCCTAAAATGTCTGACCCTAAAAAAAACCCTCTATGTCCTCGTTATGATCTACCACGGCCTCGATAACTATCCAGTTTACGGCCTGTTCCCCATTTCTTCTCTCTAACACTCACACTTGTGCCTGTATTAGTGTCGGGGTCGGTTTCGCATTCAGAGGAGGACTGATCTGTTTCACTTTCAGAATTTGTTTTAATTCTAGTTCTCATGAAGTCAAAGATCTTGCCCTCTCTGAAGTCTTTAGTATCCCTAATGAACTGATAGTGCTTCCTTTCCTTCAAGAAGCTGGTGAATCTTTCCGCCGCTTGTTGTAGTGCAGCCTCTTTTCTTTCAAAATCAGAGGAAGAAAAAAACTTTTTTGCTGCCTCCACACACTCCTGTAATTCTGAGGTGTTTCTTGATAATATTTCCCTCTCTTCCTCTAACAAGATTTTGATTAGTCCCAGAGATGACTCAATTCCTTTTCCCACTTTTTCATAAACTCATCAGATCTCACTCTTGCCGCTGCCATCACTTATATGCAAAAACTAAAAAGAATGGTTAACTAAGAGAATTATCTGGATGTTAACACCTATCAGTGTACAAATCTGTTAACTCAACTACTAAATGGCGCTCAAAAAAAAAATATATTTTTTTTATTGAAGTCACATTAAGGAGGACCTTTCATCTGTTTTACTTATAGGAGCTAAATACCTGTACTTGCGGGGTACCCCCCGCTGATGCTGCCACCCAGTTTTTGTTTTTTTAAACATTGCTCCTACGCCTCGCTCCATCCGATGTGATTGGACTGCGGCACAGCCAGGGAGAAAGAGAAATGCCCATTCAAAAACCCTGGCGCCTCCTCCTCCCTGTTCCGATGCTCAGTATTTACATACTGAGCGCGAAAACTTCAGGCGGGTGCAGGAGCGATGTTTTGAAAAAAGAAAACTGGGTGGCAGCCTATTTAGCTCCTATAAATAAAACAGATGAAAGGTCCTCTTTAAAGTATTATACAATGTCTGTCTGCCTCTTTTTATAGAATTACTCAGGGTGTGTGAGGTGGAGGGTCCACATTATACATACATGCCTACATTCACCCCAATACAACAAGGGATATCTTTTAATAGTAGGCTTTTTGTACTAAAATCCTCTACCAATCAGGGTGCACGTGGGCCCAATTTTTTTTAAAAAAACCAACAGCACTTAAGAGGTAGAGATGGACAGTACACTATGATACCAAGTAGCTAAACTTCCAATGCTGATCCACAATTCACCCTATGAGCTATACTCATTATTAATATACTCATTATTGTTTCATCTTAGCGCTGCTCCTAAAGAAAAACTGGAGATGTCCAGTACAGAAACGCGTTGAGCCAGATGCTAGACAGGGAACAAAGCTTTAAGTATAGCTCATAGGGTGAATTGTGGGGGATGAAGAAAGGATCTACCATAGGGCAGCACTAGCTAACCAATAGCCAGGTGATTCAAGTGGGCCAAAGGTTAGGCTCAGGTGATCAGCATTGGAAGTTTAGCTACTTGGTATCATAGTGTACTGTCTATCTCTACCTCTTGAGTGCTGTTTTTATTTTATTTGGGCTCACGTGCACCCGGTTTGGTAGAGGGGTTTAGTACAAAAAGCCTACTATTAAAAGATATCCCTTGTTGTATTGGGGTGACTGTAGGCATGTATGTATAATGTGGACCCTCTACCTCACACACCCGGAGTAATTCTATAAAAAGTGGCAGACAGCCATTTTATAATATTTTAACGTGACTTCAATAAAGTTTTTTTGTTTTTCTTTTTTGAGCGGCATTTAGTAGTTCAGTTAACACAAATGTGAATGAGGCCTAATACATATAAAGCTAGAAATAAATATTTGAAGCTAGGAGAGATGGCTTTTGGTCAGTTATCGCATGTGATGCCTATGGTCAGCTCCATCTCTGACCATTTTTCAATTTTATGTCAAAATATGTTGTGCCAATTAATTTTCTAAGCTATCTTTATAAGGGTTGGGGCTGTCTTCTTTCTGATCTTCAACTCAGCGGATTCCTGAACAGGACCTTGATTATAGCTACCTGCAGCAACCACTAGGGGGAAGTAGACTGCTTATCTACTTACATACTGCACTGATATAAATAATCATACTACACGGTGGCCCACAAAAAAGCAGCCTGCCTCCAATATCTCCAAATCAAACTGCCTAATAGTCAATCTGTCTTAGTTGTCCATACCAACAAACTGACTCTGTTGCATACATGAAAAAACAGAGACCTTCATCAATCAGGACAGCTGAAGTTGTGTATAAAATTCAGCAGTGTATGGCAAGCAGCCCCCAAAAATCAACTCGAAGACTGTCTCAGCAAATTGGTGTCTCAGAAACAGGAACGACATGTCAGCGAGAGCTGAAATCTCTGATCCTGAAACCTATAGCGAATAACGTGTGTGCAGGAACTGAAAGAGTCTGACAAAGCCAAACATGTAAATTACTGGACTTGGTAGCTGACTATGGACGAAGCTTGGTTTAGTTAATCAGGTAACATAACTTCCCAAAATACGAGGTACTGGTCTGCTGAAAATCCCCATTTGAATCCCCAAACACCACTTCAAAACCAGAAAATTGATGTTTGGTGCGCAGTGTCAGGAACAAGAATAGTGGGCCCAGTTTTCTTCAAATCAACTGTAAATATCGCAATTTACCGGGACATCTTTCAACTGTTTTACAACCAACTAAGGCCTCATGCACACGACCGTATTTTTTCACGGTCTGCAAAACGGGTTTCCGTTGGTCCGTGATCCGTGACCGTTTTTTCGTCCGTGGGACTTCCTTGATTTTTGGAGGATCCACAGACATGAAAAAAATGTTGTTTTGGTGTCCGCCTGGCCGTGCGGAGCCAAACGGATCCGTCCTGAATTACAATGCAAGTCAATGGGGACGGATCCGTTTGACGTTGACACAATATGGTGCAATTTCAAACGGATCCGTCCCCCATTGACTTTCAATGTAAAGTCTGGAGTTAATATACCATAGGATCAGAGTTTTCTCCAATCCGATGGTATATTTTAATTTGAAGCGTCCCCATCACCATGGGAACGCCTCTATGTTAGAATATACCATCAGATTTGAGTTACATTGTGAAACTCAGATCCGACAGTATATTCTAACACAGAGGCGTTCCCATAGTGATGGGGACGCTTCTAGTTAGAATATACTACGAACTGTGTACATGACTGCCCCCTGCTGCCTGGCAGCACCCGATCTCTTACAGGGGGCTGTGATCCGCACAATTAACCCTTCAGGTGCTGCACCTGAAGGGGTTAATTGTGTGTATTATAGCCCCCTGTAAGAGATTAGGGGCTGCCAGGCAGCAGGGGGCAGACCCCCCTCCCTCCCCAGTTTGAATATCATTGGTGGCCAGTGTGCGGCCCCCCCCGGATTGTAATATCATTGGTGGCCAGTCTGCGGCCTCCCCCCCTCCCTCTATTGTAATATCATTGGTGGCCAGTGTGCGGCCTCCCCTCTCCCCCCGCCCGATCATTGGTGGCAGCAGAGAGTTCCGATCGGAGTCCCAGTTTAATAGCTGGGGCTCCGATCGGTTGCCATGGTTACTTTGCAATATTACAAGCATCATACTTACCTGCTGCGCTGTCTGTGACCGGCCGGGAGCTCCTCCTACTGGTAAGTGACAGGTCTGTGCGGCGCATTGCTTAATGATCTGTCACTTACCAGTAGGAGGAGCTGACGGCCGGTCACAGACAGCGCAGCAGGTAAGTATGATGCTTCTAATATTGTAATATTGCTAATTAACCATGGCAACCAGGCCTGCAGTAGCGTCCCGGTTGCCATGGTTACTGATCGGAGCCCCAGCGATTAAACTGGGACTCCGATCTGAACTCCCCGCTGCCACCAATGATCGGGGGGGGGGGGGGAGAGGAGAGGCCTCACACTGGCCACCAATGATATTACAATAGAGGGAGGGAGGGGGGGCCGGGGGAGGCCGCACACTGGCCACCAATGATATTACAATAGAGGGAGGGGGGGCCGCACACTGGCCACCAATGATATTCAAACTGGGGAGGGAGGGGGGTCTGCCCCCTGCTGCCTGGCAGCCCCTGATCTCTTATAGGGGGCTATGATATGCACAATTAACCCCTCAGGTGCAGCACCTGAGGGGTTAATTGTGTGGATCACAGCCCCCTGTAAGAGATCGGGTGCTGCCAGGCAGCAGTCATGTACACAGTTCGTAGTATATTCTAACTAGAAGCGTCCCCATCACTATGGGAACGCCTCTGTGTTAGAATATATTGTCGGATATGAGCCTTACATACTAGCGCAGTTACAGAAGATGCCGGTAGCGAAACTGAAGCCGGCTGAGTGTACGAGCCGGAGCCGGGATCGCGCTACCGCAGCCCTTTACTGCGCATGCAGGCTCGGAGCGCGGTCCCGGCACTGAGATCCGGCTTGTCAATAAAGGCGGCGGGAGGCGGGGAGAGCAGCATTGGAGACGCCTAGGCCGCTGCCCCCTTGACTTCAAACCTGACTTGAAGCAGGGGGCAGCGGCTGAATAAAACATTGATTTCTCAAGGAGGCTAGATGCGGCTAAACGATGAAAAAGTGCATTAGGAAACTACTATGCAGCACTATAAGGTACTTTTAACAGCTTAGTAAGCGTTTTTTTGGTGACAGGTTCCCTTTAAAGGATAACTGTCGTATTATTATTTTTTTTTGGAGTATTGGATTGTGGTGATTAATATCACCTTGGTGGCCCTATTTCAACTTTTCACTGTGTATTCAATTACCCCTTAATTCCACATTTTTGTTCCCTGTACTGCCTACTTTTACCTGTGCTTAAAATAGGGTTACTAGGCATGGTCCGTCTATCTGTTGATAGACGGAGCACTCAGCGTGCAGGCTCACATTACTGACAGCCAGGGACTGTAAGTAAATGATTAAAGCCAGGTTCTCCCCAGCAGCTGATAACAGTGCCTGAGCTGTGTGCACTTCTCCCTGTCCCTGCACTTGGCAGACGCTCCCTCACTCAGCAGAGCTGGAGAATGCAGTGTTGGAGCAGCGCAGACCAGGGAAGGGGGATCTGCCATCTGCTCAGTGTATACAGTTAGGTCCATAAATATTGGGACATTGACACAATTCTAACATTTTTGGCTCTATATACCACCACAATGGATTTGAGATGAAACTAATAATATGTGCTTTAACTGCAGACTGACAGCTTTAATTTGAGGGTATTTACATCCAAATCAGGTGAACGGTGTAGGAATTACAACAGTTTGCATTTGTGCCTCCCACTTGTTAAGGGACCAAAAGTAATGGGACAGAATAATAATCATAAATAAAACTTTCACTTTTTAATACTTGGTTGCAAATCCTTTGCAGTCAATTACAGCCTGAAGTCTGGAATGCATAGACATAACCAGACGCTGGGTTTCATCCCTGGTGATGCTCTGCCAGGCCTCTAATGCAACTGTCTTTGTTCTTGGGGCATTTTCCCTTCAGTTTTGTCTTCAGCAAGTGAAATGCATGCTCAATCGGATTCAGGTCAGGTGATTGACTTGGCCATTGCATAACATTCCACTTCTTTCCCTTAAACTTAAACTACACCTTACGCGTTTCTGTGCAGTTAGTACATGCACGTCATCAGGAGCCAAGTAGCCACTACACCTAGACTGCCTGAATTGCCATTACAGAGCCGAGACTATATGCAACAAACAGTACACCGTCTCCCACACTAGGATTCGGTGCAACTTGATAACAATACTGTGTAGCAAGCCGATTTCAAACCTCTGCTATCGGCTTCAGGCAGTCTAGGTGTAGTGGCTACTTGGCTCCTGATGACGTGCATGTACTAACTGCACAGAAACGCGTAGAGCCGTAGCTCAGTGTGTTTAGACCTGCTGTTTGTTGGATCGTATTGTTTGCCAACATCAGCATTGGTCTATGTGGTTTACTCACCTACATGGTGGATAGAGTCTGTGAGTCGGCATAGTGCACAGCCGCTCCTCTCACTAACCGCCGCTGTTCAGTGACATGCCGGTCACTGGTCAGTTCAATTGTTTGCAGTGTGTGTTAATTCCTGTTATTGACCTGGGATTTTAAATTAAAGCTCCCCAGGGGTTATAACACACAGCATCTATCTTCGTTAGCACATTATAACTGTATGGGCAACACCTTGCCGTTCGGAGCACCATATCCGAGTGTCAGTGCGGCGGATTTTAGATATTTCAGTCCGTCTATCCCCTCATGATATCTGTAACAGTCCTCCTATATACCCATTAGGTAGTGTCACTAATTTTACATGAGGAGTTCGTCTATCCCCTCATGATATTTGTTACAGTCCTCCTATATACCCATTAGGTAGTGTCACTTATTTTACATGAGGTCAGATCAATCAGGACAGACGGATTAGTCCTAGTTGATTTATATAGGTTTCACCCCTTTCCGATATGAGCACGAATAAAATATTTATTATTTTGCTCCATTTTAAGCGTCCTCTTTAATATTTTTGCTTGTTATATCATAGGGACGTGTACCTTATATATATTTAGCCGTATTTTGTTAATGAGGGAATAACACACACCTGGCCATGGAACAGCTGAGAAGCCTACTGTCCCATTACTTTTGGTCCCTTAACAAGTGGGAGGCACAAATGCAAACTGTTGTAATTCCTACACCGTTCACCTGATTTGGATGTAAATAGCCTCAAATTAAAGCTGACAGTCTGCAGGTAAAGCACATCTTGTTAGTTTCATTTCAAATCCATTGTAGTGGTGTATAGAGTGAAAAATGTTAGAATTGTGTCGATGTCCCAATATTTATGGACCTGACTGTAAATGAAAGCAACATGTGGTAAGAGGACCCCTTTGTGCTGCAGGAGATTAACCCTTTAGGGGGAGGGCTCTGGTTACTGACACTTTTGGGGGGCTATTGTTATTGGCTAGTGAGGGCAGGCGGGATCAGCCTCAGGGTGAGGACAGTGGCGGCCATCTTAACTGAATAGTGAAATTGCAGTTTTATGCAGACTGGTTGCTAAGGGCTGAATCTTATTAAATATGGGGTAAGTCAGTCTAATAGGAACTGATTCTGGAATATCATGTTATTAGTAACTACATATATGAAAATTGAAATTAGGGTTTACTTTCAATAAGTTTTTATTGTCAGAGTAATTGCTCAAGAATACAGTTGTACATTCGCTAGACTTTACAGTAAAATTCAAGCAAGTAACTCCACATTTTTGTTTTGGAAGGAAAGGGGTAAAAACAGCAAATAATATAAAATTTAAATTAACACCAAACAAACAAACTCAGGGTCGAGTCTCTCCTCCACATCGAAATACGTTTACTCACTGAATATATCATGGTTCAGTTTATTCCCACAGGGTACCGATAAGCGTAGATTTTTTACCATCATCTCTATTGGATATAACTACCCTATCCCTGATCTTCCCAACATCTCCGGGTCTAGACCTCTCCAGGATTCCCAAGCCTGAATGTGACGACTCACTTGGAAGTTCTGGTGTGCTAGCATATACTCATAGGATCTAGTCACATCTACCATTCCAACAATCTCTTGTATATCAGGGATATTATCACTTTTCCAATTTCTAGTGATTGCTAATTTGGTAGCAATCAATAGATGGGTCAAGATGACCCTGTGTTTAGGCAGGAATTCGTTTAAATCCATAAGCAGTAAGGCCAAGGCTGGATCTGGAGAGATCTGATGACCCACTATCCCAGACATCTTGTGAAATACCAACTTCCAAAGAGCGTAGATCCTCGGACAGGACCACAGGATATGCAGCAATGTCCCCCTACAACTGCAAATGTGACTGTTATCCTTTAAAAATGCCTGATCCGGCAAAACGGATCCGCCACTTATTTTTTTCACATTTCTTTCGGTCTGCGCAGACGGATATGGCATTACGGTATTTTGAATGGCACTAATACATTCCTATGGAAAAAATTCCATTCGGCATTCAGGCAAGTCTTCAGTTTTTTTTGCCTGATCAGTCAAAACGACTGAACTGAAGACATCCTTATGCATCCTGAACGGATTACTCTCCATTCAGAATGCATGGGGATATACCTGATCAGTTCTTTTCTGGCATTGAGCCCTTTTGACGGAACCCAGTGCCGGAAAAGAAAACTGCTAGTGTGAAAGTACCCTAACACCAAAAAAAATGTCCTGCTTTCTCCAACAAGATGGGACAACATGCCACATCTCACTGGCAAGGGTTCATGAACTGTTTACGGGAGAGCAGACTGTGGGCAAGGGGTTATGGCCACCGTGTTCCCCAGACTTGTCCACATGCGATTTTTATCTGTGGGTAAATATATAACAAAGTTTCCGCTAACAATCCACATCCCCTGAATGAACTGAAGGAAACGCCACAAAGACTATCCGCGGCATCAGACAACATAACCCCACATTCCCAAAGAAGCAAAGACGTGAATGGGGACCACTGTCAGCATCTTTTGTGACTTTTGGGTAATTTAGAAAAAACAATCCACTTGCTCATTCATCTTGTCATACTATCTCTGGCGGCGAGAAAGCCTGTATAAACATATATGCAGCCACAGACCAAGCTCCCCCTAGCGGCAAGAAGCTACTCTGCAGCACCCAACTAAATCTATGGGGAATCAAGGAAACTAATGTACACTCGTGTTTTCTCTCATTTATCTGTATTTATGCCATTACAACCCCTAACATTCACTTTCCCGCCTACTACATCACTCAGTGAGCAATATCCCAGCAGTACCAACCAGCGCCTGAGAGGAAGGCGTTCTCTTCACTGGTTGGGTACGACATCACGCTCGCTGACGTCATCACGCGGCTAGTAGGCGCTTCCCGCTCCTGGCGGAAGTACCTGTACGGTTGTTACCTGAGGGAAAGTGGAGAGTAAATTTTTGCCGTTCTTCCGGTGAGCGGAACTCTGGTCATCCCTTCTTTTCTCCACAGACCAGGTAAAGTGGGTGGAATGGAAGCAAATGGCTGCTGTGTGGCCGCATGTGCTTGTGTTTATGGGGCTGGGCCCCGCCTCTTCTGGACACACTAGTTTGGGCCTGGGAGAACCACGGTCCCGTAGCTCTGCTGAATGCTCACTAATGGCGGCTTTCTTTGTTGGTCTGGTCCCTCACGGAGCTCTTTAGTCCGGTCCCGGTGACCAGGCTGGAGATGAGGGTATTGGACTGAATTGGGGTCTCAGTGATCGGTCACTGGGCAGGGTTTACACCTGCACTACCTGCCCCACTGCAGTTCTGATCCTGTAAACGATCCATATACCTGTAGGCTGGGTCACCAGCACTCATGGCTGTGCTGTGCGGGCTGATTCTCCACACATTGCTATCCTACCTGATGTATACAGGAGATACATGATGATGGGAGTGTGCCTGCAGGATCAGACTACATTTGTTGTCTGTCACCATGGAGACGCATAGGTCTGCTTGATAGCTGTAGAACATTTCTAATGACTCGAGATCTGGTGTAAAGTTGCTTTATTTTTATTTTTTTTATACATGGTTGCGAAGGTGTAGATAGCTGTCGGGTTTTATTTAGTTATTAATCAGACTGGATGGGACAGTACAACGTTTTTGCAACCGTTTTAACGGTTCCATGTGTTTTCATGAAACTTGATATGTCATAAAGACATATCAAAGGTTTTGATTGGTGGGGATCTGATTGCTGAGACCCCCTCTGATCACTAGAAGGAGGAGAGAGAGAAGCGCTCACATCTTGGCACGCTCGTTGCCTTCACTGCAGGGGACAGAATCTAGACCTGCCGATGGGCTTTCTAATGTCTTGCTTCTTCCCCTTGTGCTCTGTGAGCGAATCTCCTTGTTCTAGCAATCTCTGGGGGTCTCAGCACTCAGACCCCCACTGATCAGTTGTTTTGTCTGAGATATCAACATTGTTATGAAGTCAGTGACCCTTTTGATCAGCCATTAGGGATGAGTGTACTTTCACACTTGCGGCAGAGTGATCCGGCAAGCAGTTCCATCGCCGGAGCTGAACGTATGCCAACTGATGGCATCTGTAAGACTGATCAGGATCCTGATCCGTACTTTCACACTAGCGTTTTTCTTTTCCGGCGTTGAGTTGTGTCCTAGGGGCTCAAATCCGGAAAAGAACTGAATCAGTTTTATCCTAATGCATTCTGAATGGAGAGTAATCCGTTCAGGATGCATCAGGATGTCTTCAGTTCAGTCTTTTTGACTGATCAGGCTTTTCAGAAAACCGTAGCATGTTGTATTTTTACCTCCGTCCAAAAATCCTGAACACTTTGACTGAACGCCAGATCCAGTCTTTTTCCCATTGACTTGCATTAACGCCGCATCCGGCGCCGTGTGTTCAGTCAAACCGGATCCGACTTTTGCATGTTAACCTCTTAAGGACATAGGGCGTACAGGTACGCCCTTGTGCCCTGGTACTTAAGGACACAGGGCGTACATGTACGCCCTGTGTATTTTCGATCACTGCCGTGCGGCTGGCAGTGATCGGAACCCGGTGCCTGCTCAAATCATTGAGCAGGCACCTAGGCTAAATGCGCGGGGGGGTCCCGTGACCCCCCCATGTCGGCGATCGCGGCAAACCGCAGGTCAATTCAGACCTGCGGTTTGCTGCGATTTCTGAAGTTTCTGGTCCCCGCAGTCCCTGACCGCGGGGATCAGAAACTTTATATGCCTAAAAAAAAAGTTTTATTCACCCCCCCCTGCACCCCCGAATGATTTTTATGGTGGCGGGAGGTGCAGGGGGAGGGTTGCGGGCAGTGTGGGCGGTGCGGGAGGCGGGCGGTGCGGCAGGCGGGATCGCGATCCCCCGCCCGCCTCCCCTTGTATAATCGTTGGTGTCTAGTGGGGATACCAGGGTGCCAGCACATTGCTGGCACCCTGGTATAAACGGCTGACATCTGCGATGCGATGTCAGCCGTTTAACCCTTTCCATACAGCGGTCCGTACGGACCGCTGTATGGAAAAGGTTAACAGCGCAGGGAGCTCCCTCCCTCTCCCATCGGGGGGCTGCTGTGCCTTTGCAGCCCCCCGATGGGGAGGGAGAGAGCCCCCAGACAGCCCCCCGACAGATCCCCTCCTTACCCTTCCCCGTCTGCGAAGTTCTGAGCAGACGGGGAAGGTTCCCATGGCAACAGGACGCCTCTCAGGCGTCCTGCTGTCCATGGTGCTGAACAGATCTGTGCTGAAAGGCATAGATCTGTTCAGTGTAAGTAAAATACAGTACAGAACAATATATATTGTACTGTACTGTATTATTCAGACATCAGACCCACTGGATCTTCAAGAACCAAGTGGGTCTGGGTCAAAAAAAAGTGAATAAAAGTGAAAAAAAAGTAAAAATCAAAAAACACATTTATCACTGATAAAAAATGAAAAAAATAAAATTCCCTACACATGTTTGGTATCGCCGCGTCCGTAACGACCTGATCTATAAAACGGTCATGTTACTTTACCCGAACGGTGAACACCATAAAAATAAAAAATAAAAAACTATGATGAAATTGAAATTTTGCCCACCTTACTTCCCAAAAAAGGTAATAAAAGTGATCAAAAAAGTCGCATGTACGCCAAAATTGTAACAATCAAACCGTCATCTCATCCTGCAAAAATCATACCCTACCCAAGATAATCGCCCAAAAACTGAAAAAACTATGGCTCTCAGACTATGGAAACACTAAAACATGATTTTTTTTGTTTCAAAAATGAAATCATTGTGTAAAACTTACATAAATAAAAAAAAAGTATACATATTAGGTATCGCCGCGTCCGTATCGCCCGGCTCTATAAAAATATCACATGATCTAACCCCTCAGATGACCACCGTAAAAAAATAAAAATAAAAACGGTGTAAAAAAAGCCATTTTTTGTCATCTTACGTCACAAAAAGTGTAATAGCAAGCAATCAAAAAGTCATATGCACCCCAAAATAGATGCCAATCAAACCGTCATCTCATCCCGCAAAAAATGAGACCCTACTTAAGATAATCGCCCAAAAACTGAAAAAACTATGGCTCTTAGACTATGGAGACACTAAAACATTTTTTTGGTTTTAAAAATGAAATAATTGTGTAAAACTTACATAAATAAAAAAAATGTATACATATTAGGTATCGCCGCGTCCGCGACAACCTGCTCTATAAAATTACCACATGATCTAACCTGTCAGATGAATGTTGTAAATAACAAAAAAAAAACTGTGCCAAAAAAGCTATTTCCTGTTACCTTGCCGCACAAAAAGTGTAATATAGAGCAACCAAAAATCATATGTACCCTAAACTAGTACCAACAAAACTGCCACCCTATCCCGTAGTTTCTAAAATGGGGTCACTTTTTTGGAGTTTCTACTCTAGGGGTGCATCAGGGGGGCTTCAAATGGGACATGGTGTCAAAAAAACCAGTCCAGCAAAATATGCCTTCCAAAAACCATATGGTGTTCCTTTCCTTCTGCGCCCTGCCGTGTGCCCGTACAGCTGTTTACGACCACATATGGGGTGTTTCTGTAAACTACAGAATTAGGGCCATAAATAATGAGTTTTGTTTGGCTGTTAACCCTTGCTTTGTAACTGGAAAAAAAATATTAAAATGGAAAATCTGCCAAAAAAGTGAAATTTTGAAATTGTATCTCTATTTTCCATTAAATCTTGTGCAACACCTAAAGGGTTAACAAAGTTTGTAAAATCAGTTTTGAATACCTTGAGGGGTGTAGTTTCTTAGATGGGGTCACTTTTATGGAGTTTATAATCTAGGGGTGCATCAGGGGGGCTTCAAATGGGACATGGTGCCAAAAAAACAGTCCAGCAAAATCAGCCCTCCAAAAACCAAACGGCGCACCTTTCACTCTACGCCCCGCTGTGTGCCCGTACAGTAGTTTACGGCCACATATGGGGTGTTTCTGTAAACAGCAGAGTCAGGGCAATAAAGATACAGTCTTGTTTGGCTGTTAACCCTTGCTTTGTTAGTGGAAAAAATGGGTTAAAATGGAAAATTAGGCAAAAAAATGAAATTCTCAAATTTCATCGCCATTTGCCAATAACTCTTGTGCAACACCTAAAGGGTTAACGACGTATGTAAAATCAGTTTTGAATACCTTGAGGGGTGTAGTTTCTTAGATGGGGTCACTTTTAGGGAGTTTCTCCTCTAGGGGTGCATCAGGGGGCTTCAAATGGGACATGGTGTAAATAAACCAGTCCATAAAAATCAGCCTTCCAAAAACCAAACGGCGCACCTTTCACTCTACGCCCCGCTGTGTGGCCGTACAGTAGTTTACGGCCACATATTGGGTGTTTCTGTAAATGGCAGAGTCAGGGCAATAAAGATACAGTCTTGTTTGGCTGTTAACCCTTGGTTTGTTAGTGGAAAAAATGGGTTAAAATGAAAAATTAGACAAAAAAATGAAATTCTCAAATTTCCTCCCTATTTGCCAATAACTCTTGTGCAACACCTAAAGGGTTAACAACGTATGCAAAATCAGTTTTGAATACCTTGAGGGGTGTAGTTTCTTAGATGGGGTCATTTTTGGGTGGTTTCTATAATGTAAGCCTCGCAAAGTGACTTGAGACCTGAACTGGTCCCTAGAAATTGAGTTTTTGTAAATTTCGGAAAATTTTCAAGATTTGCTTCTAAACTTCTAAGCCTTATAACATCCCCAAAAAATAAAATATCATTCCCAAAACAATTCAAACATGAAGTAGACATATGGGGAATGTAAAGTCATCACAATTTTTGGGGGTATTACTATGTATTACAGAAGTAGAGAAACTGAAACTTTGAAATTTGCAATTTTTTTTCCAATTTTTGTTAAATTAGGTATTTTTTGGTGCAAAAAAATTTTTTTTTTTGACTCCATTTTACCAGTGTCATGAAGTACAATATGTGACGAAAAAACAATCTCAGAACGGCCTGGATAAGTCAAACCGTTTTAAAGTTATCAGCACTTAAAGGGACTCTGGTCAGATTTTCAAAAAATGGCCTGGTCCTAAGGTGTAAAAAGGCTGTGTCCTTAAGGGGTTAAACCCGAAAAAAGTGAAAAAAAAGTTAAAGTCCATAAATGGTGGATCCTTTTTTTCCAATGCATTTTTTCATTGTGATCAAAATCCTGATCAGGATTCAAATGTAATCTGTTTTCACAAGTTTTTCCGGATCCGGCGGGCAGTTCCGGTGTCGGAATTGAACACCGGATTTAAACAACGCTAGTGTGAAAGTAGCCTTAAGGCCTCTTTCACACTTGCGTTGTCCGGATCCGTCGTGCACTCCATTTGCCAGAGGTGCCTGCCGGATCCGTAACACCACAAGTGAACTGAAAGCATTTGAAGACGGATCAGTCTTCAAAATGCGTTCAGTGTTACTATGGCAGCCAGGACGCTATTAAAGTCCTGGTTGCCATAGTAGTAGTGGGGAGCAGGGGAGCAGTATACATACCGTCCGTGCGGCTCCCGGGGCGCTCCAGAATGACGTCAGAGTGCCCCATGCGCATGGATGACGTGATCCATGCGCCCTGACGTCACTCTGAAGCGCCCCGGGAGCCGCACGGACGGTAAGTATACTGCTTCCCCGCCCCCCACTACACTTTACCATGGCAAACAGGACTTTAGCGTCCTGGCAGCCATGGTAACCATTCAGAAAAAGCTTAAGGCCGGATCCGGATTAATGCCTTTCAATGGGCATTAATTCCGGATCCGGCCTTGCGGCAAGTGTTCTGGATTTTTGAACAGAGCAAAAAGCGCAGAATGCTGCGGTATTTTCTCCGGCCAAAAAACGTTCCGGTCCGGAACTGAAGACATCCTGATGCATCCTGAACGGATTTCTCTCCATTCAGAATGCATGGGGATAATCCTGATCAGGATTCTTCCGGCATAGAGCCCCGACGACGGAACTCTATGCCGGAACAGAACAACGCAAGTGTGAAAGAGCCCTTACTAATGCATTGAAATGCCGGATCCGTTTTTCCCATGTCATCCGGCAAAACGGATCCGGCATTTAATTTTTTTTTTCATCTTTTTTTGGTCTGCGCATGCGCAGACCGGAAGGATGGATCCGCCATTCTGGTATTTTGAATGCTGGATCCGGTGTAACGTTATACTTCCCTACCTCGTGAGATTTCCCTACCCTCGTCACTTCCGGTCGCACCGGACATGACGTGAGGAGGTGTGCCGCGCAGGTGCACGATGACGGGTTAGGGAAATTTCACAGCAGAGTGCGCATGCGCCGGGAGCCTAGCCGGCGGTTAGGGTAGGGAAAAATTATGGGCCAGTGCGCAGGCGCGGTGATCGGATGGATGTTCTCAGCTGGACACCGGCCAACACTGTGCATGCACTGGGAGCCTCACCAGCAGTTAGGGTAGGGACAAAGCACTGGCCCGTACGTAATTTTTCCCTTCCCTAAACGCTGGTGAGGCTCCCAGCGCATGCGCAGTGTCGGCCGGTGTCCAGCTGAGAACATCCATCCGATCACCGCGCCTGCGCACTGGCCCATAATTTTCCCCTACCCACTTTGCTGTGAAATTTCCCTAACCCGTCTTTGTGCGCCTGCGCGGCACACCTCCTCACGTCATGTCCGGTGCGACCGGAAGTGACGAGGGTAGGGAAATCTCACGAGGTAGGGAAGTATAACGTTACACCGGCACTAATACATTCCTATGGGGAGTCTTCAGGCAAGTCTTCAGTTTTTTTCGCCGGAGATAAAACCGTAGCATGCTACGGTTTTCTCTTTTGCCTGATCAGTCAAAATGACTGAACTGAAGACGTCCTAAATCCTGATGCATCAGATTGCTCTCCATTCAGAATGCATGGGGATATACCTGATCAGTTCTTTTCTGGCCTTGAGCCCTTTTGACAGAACTCGGTGCCGAAAAATAAAAACGCTAGTGTGAAAGTACCCTGAAACATCTGACGTCGATTCGCATAAAACTTTGTATTGGCTCAGATGAGCCGAAGTTATTACTTCGCGAAGTCCTGCGAGACTTTGGGTAATAACTTCCAAAATTAATTTCTACTGTTAAAAACCCTTTCACGAACTCGGGTTCGGTTCCAACTTGGCTCCCGCTTCGTACATTATTCAAAGTTTTATGCGAATCGACTTCCAAAGTCGATTCGCTCATCTCTATCTGCCATACACATGAGATGTCAGCTGACAACAATCTCTCCCAATTTCCCCCGTGTACACAGGCATGCATGTGTTGTGACAGAGAAAGGAGAGAGAGCCACTGCCGGACACATCTTGCGAGCTGCATATCTCCCCGTGCATGTAGAAATCCAGAATGCTCAACCTTTCTCTCCCCGACATCTCCCTTTTGGGGGAGAATTGGAAGGCCCCTGATATGTATTAGACGGTCAGTGGGTTTGGCAGACATACATCTAAGGGTCCATTCACACGTCCGTATGTGTTTTGCAGATCCGCAAAACACGGACAGCGGCAATGTGTGTTCGTTCCCGGACCGCACATCGCCGGCACTCTCATAGAAAATGCCTTTTCTTGTCCGCAAGTGCATTAGGCCTAAATCTGATAGCTGGAGTCATTTGGGTGGTGCAGAAGGCTTGTAAGTCAATGCAGACAGATCAGTCTTCTCTGACACAATAGAAAACTGATCCATCCTCCATTGACTTTCAATGGTGTTCAAGACGGATCCGTCATGGCTATAGAAGACATAATACAACCGGATCCATTTATGACGGATGCATGAGGTTGTATTACTGTAACAGAAGCGTTTTTGCAGATCCATGACAGATCCGCAAAAACCGCTAGTGTGAAAGTAGCCTTACATATATATGGAGACAAAAGGGCTCTTTTATGCAGCCTGGGAATTGGGCCAATTATCCTGAACGAACGTTCGTTTGAATACTTGTTTGTGATTATTGACCTGTCTAAAGGTATTGCCAATCATCTGGCAAATAAAACACTCATTTGTCATGTGATTGCATCCTTCACGTGGCACCAAACCTTGGTTATTGGTACCACGCTGATATGGGGGACAGCATGTCGTAGTAATATCCTTTCACTGTGCATCAGCCTGTGTGGTTGGCACTTTAAATGGTCCTTTTTCATGAACCGGTGTTAAAGGCAGTTAAGGAACAAACTGAGCATTCCCGATAATAGATAGGGGAGGTAACAGGTGCGTTTACATGCAGTCACCTCTGTATGTGGACTAGCAATTGCTTGTCCCAGTAGTGTAGGGAAACTCATGTATATTTTGTAAAGGTCATCATGGGCCCTGGGCTCTGCCACCAGGCGAAGGTCCGAAGAAAATATATTTAAGGGACAACACCAATGGCATGTAGAGTGCTGCAGCAAATTCTTTATTTTTCTCTTTCGCCTATGACAGCACCCCTGGAGAGACCCCCTCCTCAGGACAGGAACCAGAACTGCCTTTTTTTAAAAAGGGATCATCCCCTCTACCTCCAGTTCTGTTTCCTGTCCTAAGGGGCAGCAAGGAATCTGATCAGCTGGAATAAGACTAAGATGGAGCTGCGGGGCCCCCGGCTATTGTTATAGTGTGAGGAGGGTTAGGGTACTTTCACACTTGCATCAAAGTTTTCCGGTATTGAGTTCCATTCTAGGGGCTCAATACCGGAAAAAAACTGATCAGTTTTATCGTAATGCATTCTGAATGGAGAGCAATCCATTCAGGATGTCTTCAGTTCAGTCCTTTACGGTATTTGGACGGAGAAAAAACCGCAGCATGCTGCATTTTTCTCTCCGGCCAAAAATCCTGAACTCTTGCCGGATCCGGCATTTTTTTTCCATTGCAATGTATTAGTGTCGCATTGCCTGATCCGTAAATGTAAAAAAAAAATACCAGATCCGGATGACACCGGAGAGACTGATCCGGTATTGCAATGCATTTGTGAGACGGATCCGTCTACATATGGTTTCCGTTTGCATACAGATTGCCGGATCCGGCAGGCAGTTCCGGCGACAAAACTACTTGCCGGAATCCAGCAACACAAGTGTGAAAGTACCCTTACCTCGTGCGGCATAAGACTCCTTTAGGAGTTGCTGCAGAAGTCTGGCCTCTCTTCTCTCTCTCTTCCCCTTTCGTTCTCCTTCCCGGGTCTTGGGGAGGTTTCGGCCTTTCTGGGCTCCCTCGAACCTCTGCCGCCTTGTTCACATGTTCGGCCAGCGTGGTGGATTCCTTTACTTCCGGGTTGCGGCGGTTGGTGGAAGCTGAAGCTGTGGACCGGAAGGGGAGGGAGCCGGCTTGTGCACGCCGAGGAGAAAAGTCCAGCCAGCTCACTGCCATGGCAAGTGGAGTAGGTTGGCAATTTTTCCTACATTCTGGCTTGGTTTGCTGTGAGATATGGAGCAGGCTCAGCGCGTTGAATGGAAATGGGACATGGCATCTAAAAACCAGTTCAGCAAAATCTGCCTTCCAAAAACCATATGGCGCTGCTTTTCTTCTGCGCCTTGCCGTGTGCCGTAAATATTGAGTTTTGTTTTGGAATTAAAATGAAAAATCTGCCAAAAAAGTGAAATTTTGGAATTTCATCTCCATTTTCCTTTAATTCTTGTGGAACACCTAAAGGGTTAACAAAGTTTGTAAAATCAGTTTTGAGTAACTTAATGGGTGTAGTTTCTACAATGGGGTCATTTATGGGGGGTTTCCACTATGTAAGCCCCACAAAGTGACTTCAGACCTGAACCTGGTCCTTAAAAAGTGGGTTTTGGAAATTTTTCTTAAAAATTTTAAGAATTGCTTCTAAAATTCGAAGCCTTCTAACGTCCTAAAAAAATTAAATGACATTTTCAACATGATGCCAACATAAAGTAGACATATGGGGAATGTTAGTAATAAATATTTTATGAGGTATCACTTTCTGTTTTAAAAGCAGAGAAATAGAAATTTTTAAAATTGTGAATTTTTCTACATTTTGGGTAAATTTTGGATTATATTATAAATAAAGGTGAAATATATAGACTCAAATTTACCACTGTCATGAAGTACAATGTGTCACGAGAAAATTAATCTCAGAATGGCTTGGATAAGTAAGTGTTCCAAAGTTATTACCACAAAGTGACACATGTCAGATTTGTAAAATTAAGCTCTGTCAGGAAAGGGGTAAATGTCCCGGATGTGAAGTGGTTAATAAAATCTATGTTCTATCACTCTAAGGCCTCATGCACACGATCGTTGTGTTTTTTGCGATCCGCAAAACACGGATGGCCTCTGTGTGCGTTCCGCAATTTGCAGAACGGCACGGACAGCCATTGATAGTCCGATAGACCAGTGCTGTCCGCATCTCTTGCAGCCCCATTGAAGTGAATGGATTTGCATGCAAGCTGCAAAAACTGCGGCTCAGATGCGGACCAAAACAACGGTCGTGTGCATGTTATTTTGTTGTCAGAGATGTGGTCACTTCTCTGTCACCCACAGAGTGTAGTAGGGAGGTTTTTCTCTGTTGGCCGTATAAACGGGTCTGCACCCGTTCCGCAATTTTCTGGAATGGGTGCGGGGTCATTCATTTCATAGGGGCCGCAAAAGATGCAGACAGGACACCGTGTGCTGTCCACATCCGTAGTTCCGTTCCACAAAAAATAGAGCAAAGAGCATTTTCTATGAGAGCGGCAGCCATGTGCGGTCCGCAAATTGTGGAACGCAAACGGGTTGATATTCATGTTTTGCAGATACGCAATTTTCGGACCACAAAACACATAAAACCGTCTGAATGAGCCCTAAGGCAATACTTTTTCTGACGACAAAAACATAGATTTCTTATTATTAAAAGCATAACAACTAGCGTTGTCATGATACCAACATTTTTATTCGATTTTCGATACCATACAAAAGCTATACTCGATACCACGCGAAGAAGAAAAAAAAAACGCCAAAAAAGCTGTGTGGATTCTGCATTTTATGGAACGCCCAGACCATAATAGAACAGTCCTATCTTATTTTTTGGGACTTAAGAAATGGCGAATCTTGTTTTTTTTTTCTGTTACGGCTTTCACTGCATAGGAGATTTTTTTAAGATTTTAATAGTTCGGACTTTTTTGGATGTGGAAATGCCTAATATTTTTTTAATTAACTATTAGCCACATTATGGGGCTAGAACCCTTGTCCCCCTACAGAGATCTATTAGGGTGAATAGGATTTTACACTGTCCCTGCTGCCCTGTGCACACAGCAGTGGGGAGCTTATCTTGGCAGCCATTGAACTCTTAATAAGTGTTCGGGCTGCCATGGTAACCGATCAGAGCCCCGTGATTTCACTGCCTCCTTCTCCACTGTGCTGCTGAGGAGAACATGGTGTGCGCTGAGAGCTGTGCATGCCATGTTCTCTAACTGATACTATGCTGCGCAATAGCGAAGCCTAGTATCGGAAAATAGCAAATCCTGGTATTGTATCGATCCAGGCATAAAAGTTTCGATTGGGTATCAAAAGTTAGATACCCGGTGCAACCCTAATAACGTTTTCCAGTTATTACAGATTTACTTACAGGAATTTAAAGGGAAACGGTCATCCTAGAAAACACGTAAAAAACCGGTGACATGGCTGCATAGCTACAGAAGCAGTCAGTCCATCCAGACTTTTATTGTACTTGTCTATGGCTGCAACCTTCTAAAAAAAAAAAAGCATTTTATTGTCACTGTGAAGGGTCAAAGAGGTGTAAACTAGGCACTGAAGTGCTCCGGCCTGCGCTGTCTCTCTCCACTCGAGCCCTGCTGAAAACCTGTGCGTGTGCCGTCGGTGACAGAGATCCCGCACGCTCTCACAAGTAAGCTGTGTCTATCACTGCTGGTGCACGCACAGGTTTTCAGCAGGGCTCTGAGAGCTCTGTCTATCAGTCATGAAGAGAGAGGCATTGTGCTGGGCACTTAAAGGGTTAATCCCATTTTGAAAAAACATGTCTTCCGGGCTCTCTCCAGTTCTTTGTCCCGACCAGGGGATGCCAGCTTCCAGGGCTACGCTATTTGCGCAACTCCCATTCAAGTTAATGGGAGTTACTAAATTGCATAACCCCTCCACTTTGGCTTTCTCCTGCCGCCCAATGTCCCCAAGTTGGGACAAAGAGGCCGGGGAGAGCCCTGCGCCCATGTTTTTCTATATGGGAATACCCCTTTAAGTGCTTTATTCACGCCTCCGTCACAGCAGCAATAAAAAGCATTTTTTACATAATTCCGGCCATTGACAAGTACAGCAGAGGTCTATATAGTCTCACTGCTTTCATCCATGTCACCAGTTTGCTCAGTGTTTTCTATGTGACGTTATTCCAACAAATGCTGCTTTATGTTCTACCTAAGCAGCCTGATTATTGATATAATGTGAGAAAAAGCCCGATATTACCGCTTTACTACAGGAAACATGTTCTTACTAATTATCAGCCAGAATCGGACTCTGATAAAATAGAGGAGTCAGAGTCGGACCTTTGGTGTACCGACTCCACAACCCTGTTAAGTGCAGGAGTTGGCAGAAATGGTGCTGCACCTCATGTACAGGTGCATGACCGCTTATTCGAAAAAGTCACCTAAAACGACAGCTACGCTTTAAGGGAAACTAAGATTTGCATGGGCTACTTCAGGGTTAATTTGGTTGCTAAGTTACAAATTGACCAGTGCTGTCCTTGGCAGATGGGCACAGAGCCACACCTGGTTGGCGCTTAATGGAAGGAATTAGGTGAAATAGGCCAGGTATTAAATTGGCTAGATAAATGGAGCTGAGCTATAGCCTGCTCATATAATTGTGCTGCCTTGAGATAACAGGCTTCCTGATGGAAAACTTACTGATAAGTGAAGTTAATTAACTTGAAAGGTGAACGCCAGTACCGTCCAAAAATTGGGATATTAATCCTGTACTTTACATCTAGATGACAGCGAGAAGGTACGCCTGGATACATGTATTAACCAAAACATCTCTGTAGGTTTAGCACATTTTACGGTACATTTTCATTTTTACATACAGCGGGCTCCTAACTTTGAGTCTGCTGTATGCTGTACATTTGGTACGGTTATGTTCACATCTCCAGCAAACGTTTCCAGCAATCTGTTCAGGCAGAGTACAGACTGCCAAGGCTCACTAGATCATCACTTGATCCCTATTGTCTATAATGAGATTCGGTGCTGATCCGACAGACAGCAGCCATCTGTGCCGGATGATCTCTATAGAGTTGTGAACTTACTTTTTTTGCAGGCTATTATATGTATATGTGTATATATACTATAAATGTATAAATATATATTTAATATGCATTTATTATAGTATGCTGCTGTTAAAGGCTATGTACACCTTTGGTGTCAATTTATTTTTATTTTTTTTATTATTATATTGTACTCATTTTGAGTTAAAAATCATTTTGTCAATTGGTCTTTATTAAAAATATTGATCCAGAGAAGATACAGGCGGCACTCTGCTGTCAGTGATGCGGTGCGCCTGTCCAGTTAAGGTCCGCAGATACTTGTATAGAAAGGACCGGCACTCGCTCTGGTTGTAATTTTCAAGTGATTTTAATGGTCACACATACATGTGGTAAGTGACGCGTTTCGGCTACTATGAGCCTTTGTCAAACATCATTAAAATCACTTGAAATTTACAACCAGAGCGAGTGCCGGTCCTTTCTATACTATTAAAAATATTGAGGCGTTTTCCCTGCACTGCTTTAAGTTTCGGTGCTATGGCAACTAGGGATGAGCGATACGGAGTACATTATTATATATTTTTTTTGCGGATCCATTGAAATGAATAGTTCCGTATACGGAATGCAAAAAAATGGAAAGCAAAGCCTAAGGCCTCTTGCACACGAACGGTTTCTTTTTTCCGTTTCGTATACAGACCGTATACGGACTGTATGTGGAACCATTCATTTCCAAGGATCCGCAAAAAAACCCAGAAGGTACTCCGTATGCCTTCCGTTTCCGTATTTCTGTTCCGTTCAAAGATGGAACATGTCCTATTATTGTCCGCATAATGGACAAGGATAGTACCGTTCTATTAGGGGTCAGCTGTTCCATTCCCACAATAAACGGAATGCACACCGACTTCATCAGTATTTTTTAAGAATCCGTTTTTTGTGGACCGCAAAATACTGAAAAAGACATACGGTTGTGTGCATGAGGCAAAAATAAAAAAGTTATGGCTCCAGGCAGGCTGGGAGCAAAAAAATGCCAAGCCAAAAAAATAAAAAATACTGCGTCATTAAGGGGTTAAGGGTTAAAACTGGTCAGCAAAGAGTCTTGATCTCAATCCAGCTGAAAATCTATGAAGAGAACAAATAATTTGCTGTTGGGGAAAAGGAACCCTGCAAACATTCAACATCTTGAGAGAACTGCAGTGGAAATGTGGAAGAAGCTGACAGATGCTACAAAAAGATGTTTGGAGGCTGTGACCAGGTATTGGCCTCCACCAAACCCAGACTCCTCCATCAGACTGCAAGAGAACTCTATAGAACACGTTACCACCGCTCCAGCGTCCAGTGGTGGCGTGCATTACACTTCTCCATCTGATGCTTGGCACTTAGTGATGTAAGGCTTGCCTGCATCTGTTCAGCCATAGAAACTCCTGCCATGAAGCAGCGGCACACAGTTTTTGTGCAACTATGCAATTATTGAGTCAGCAGAGCACTGGCGACTTTTATGCCCTTGTGCCTCGGCGATGCCGCTCTGTAAATTTACTTGGTCTCTTCACTATGTAGTTCCTAATCGCTTACACTTAAAGGGAGTCTGTCACCGAAATATGACATTGTACACCACTTACATATCTCTCTAGAACACCTATCCATGATTCAAATGGTACCTTTGTAATTTTCTTCTGAGATTCACCAGCAGGAAAAACGCACTTTAATCCACACGGCGTTCTGTGTGTAGGAGCCCAGGCTGCTCTGCCTTCTTTTTACATTAGTCCTCCCCAGCCTCTTCCTTGGCCTGCCCTGCAAGTCCCTTGCGTCATCCACGGGACAGGCCGATATCCTGCGCGTGCGCAGTGCACCGCCGGTGCGAGCATGCGCATTGTGGGCACTGCATCGCTACATGTAGTGCGCATGCGCCCGCACTGGCATGAAACCAGTGACTAGGGGGCGGACCAGAAGCAAACAGGAGGACTGGAGGCCGGCGCATGCGCACTACATGTAGCGATGCCATGCCCACAATTGGCATCACAGTGCGCATGCTCGCACAGCTAATGCAAACCCAAAAGTTTGTATCTCAGAAATAATTGGGCACATCTCACACCAGTGCAGGGAGATGAAGACTGGCGTTTGGTTATGCCAGTCTTGATAAATGTCCATCCATGAGACTACAATATTGAGTTTTTTCACAATATTCTTAACTTTCTCAGATACTAACTTTCGGGTTTTCATTATCTGTAAGCCATAATTATCGTAAGAAATTCTTGAAATAGATCACTCTGTGTGTACTGAATCTATATAATATGAGTTTAATTTTTTGAATTGAATTACTGAAATTAACTTTTTAATATTCTAATTTATTGAGATTCACTTCTATTGAAGGGTATATCAGACTGCAAGATTTTATGCCCGATAATTGGTAATGAGCGTTCCTATGAACGCTCCTTACTGATTATCTGTCAGTCTAATACCGCCTCTAAATACCCGATGAATGAGCAAACACGTGTTCCTCGGGCAGTCCAGGTATATTAGCACGAAAGATCTGGATTTGCCGGTGGCAGATCACGCTGTGTAATAGCAATCTGCCACCGGCACTCTGCTGTCCTGCATGGGGACGTATGATGACATAGTGATCGCTCCTCCCCATGATGCGGAGGACATCGCTGCATGTAATAGCAGAGGTGTTCTCTACTAGATATCTGCCGCTTCCCTCCCGACAATCGCTAGCAGCATCTGGGTGTCTAATACACCCGCTACTTAGCAGGCTGATAAACTTTGAAGAGAAAAAGATTTGTGTTGGAATACAAGGCTGAAGGTAACCAGGCTTTTCCCCTCCGATGTTTATAGGGCTCTAATAAATCTGTTCAGTGGAACCATTCATTTAATTAGCATGTCTATTATAATTAGAAAAGAATTACCTGTGCTTTACCAGGAAATCTTGAGTAGATTAGTGTAAATCTACCTAGCCGACTTTCTTCTTATTTCATTTTCTGATACCCTTGAAAAACTACTGAAAGATGGCCTATCGGTACATTTTTTTTTTTTTTTTTTTGTAGGAGCAAATGAACATGCGGTTATTTTTTCAATTAGATGTCATAAAAGCAGTCACTGAAGCCTAACTTGTCCGTTCTGCATATGATAAAATGTGTCCAATTCTTGGCAGCAAAATCTGGGTCACGGACCCATTGAAGTTAAAGGGAACCTGTCACCGGGATTTTTGGTATAGAGCTGAGGACATGGGTTGCTAGATGGCAACTAGCACATCCCCAATACCCAGTCCCCATAGCTCTGTGTGCTTTTATTGTGTATAAAAACCTATTTGATACATATGCAAATTAACCTGAGATGAGTCAGAGCTTCAAAATATGACTCTTCTCTGGTCACACAAGTAAGATATGACCCTTTTATGTTAATTTGCATATGTATCAAATCAGTTTTTTTACACAATAAAGGCACAGAGAGCTATGAGAACTGGGTATTGCGGATGTGCTAGCGGCCATCTAGCAACCCATGTCCTCAGCTCTATACACAAAATCCTGGTGACAGGTTCCCTTTAACCCCTTCCCGACCTTTGATGTACTGTTACGTCATGGGAACCACTGAGTTCCTGCAATTTGACGTAATAGTACGTCATAGTGATCGCGCGGGCACCGGAGCGGTGCGATCACTGCAGGGGCCCGGCAGTCCGTGGTAGCCGGGCCCCTGCTATATCCGCCGGCATCGATGTAAAAGCCGATGCCGGCGGATTAACCCATTCTATGCCGCGGTCCGCGCTGACCGCGACATAGAAGAGGTTTGTGTCAGGTGAACGATCGCATTGAGTCCCCGCACTGCTGTGGCGGGGACCCGATGTGACACCAGGCAGCCCGATGCCGTGCAGAGGCTGCCCAATGCCTTGCACGGCATCGGGAACTGCCTTCTACGGGAGCCGAGGAGATCCAGCCTCATATACTAACAGGCAATGCATTACAATACAGATGTATTGTAATGCATTGCAGAGGGGATTAGACCCCCAAAAGTGAATGTCATAAAAAAAGAGTTTTTAATAAAATTAATAAAGTAATAAAATAAAAAAAAAATAAAAAAATCCCCCTTCCCCTTATTTTATAATATAAAAAACAAACAAGACCCACACATATTAGGTATCGCCGCGTCCGTAATGACCGGCTCTATAAATATATCACATGATTCACCCTGTCCGATAAACACCATAAAAAAAATAATAAAAAAAAGTGTTAAAGCCATTTTTGTCACCTTACATCACAAAAAGTGCAACACCAAGCGATCAAAAAGACGTATGCCCCCCAAAATGGTATCAATAAAACCGTCGCCTCATCCCGCAAAAAATGAGCCCCTACCTAAGACAATCGCCCAAAAAATTCAAAAACTATAGCTCTCAGAACATGGAGACAAACATCATTTTTTTTGTTTCAAAACTGCTATTATTGTGCTAAAGTGAAAAAAATAAAAAAAAGTATACATATTAGGTATCGCCACGTCCGTAACAAACAGCTCTAATTTAAAAAAAAAATGCAATTTTTGTCACATTACATCACAAAAATTGCAACAGCAAGTGACCAAAAAGGCGCATGCCCCCCACAATAGTACCAGTCAGACCATCACCTCATCCCGCAAAAAATGAGACCCTACCTGAGAGATTCGGTCAAAAAATTTAAAAGCTATGGCTCTCAGACTGTGACACTAAAATATCATTAATTCGGTTTCAAAAATGCTATTATTGTGTAAAACTTATTAAAAAAAAGTAGACATATTAGGTATTGCCACGTGCGTAACGATCTGCTCTATAAAAGTCACATGACCTAATCCCTCAGGTAAACGCTGTAAAAATAAAAACGGTGCCAAAACATCCATTTTTTTTGTTACCATGCCTCGCAAAAAACGTAATATAGAGCAATAAAAAATCATATGTACCCCAAAATAGTACCAATAAAACTGGCACCTTATCCCGTAGTTTCCAAAATGTGCTCACTTTTTTGAGTTTCTACTGTTTCATCAGGGGGGCTTCAAATGGGACATGGTGTCAAAAAACCAGTCCAGCAAAATTTGCCTTCCAAAAACCGTATGGCATTCCTTTCCTTCTGCGCCCTGCCGTGTGCCCGTACAGCGGTTTACAACCACATATAGGGTGTTTCTGTAAACTACAGAATCAGAGCCATAAATATTGTTTTGTTTGGCTGTTAACCCTTTCTTTGTAACTGGAAAAAAATTATTAAAATGGAAAATCTGCCAAAAAGTGAAATTTTTTAATTGTATCTCTATTTTCCATTAATTCTTGTGGAACACCTAAAGAGTTAACAAAGTTTGTAAAATCAGTTTTGAATACCTTGAGGGGTGTAGTTTCTAGAATGGGGTCATTTTGGGTGGTTTCTATTATGTAAGCCTCACATATACCAATATACCGATAACTATATGGGGAACAAGGATTGCGCTGCTGACAGCGCTCTCTGTGTTCCCTCAGCAGTACAGGGGAGAAGGAAGCAGTGTCTCCCTCCCATTGTGCTGCTGCTAATTAGAGGAGAGAGGACAAGAGAAGGGGAGGGGCGGGGCTGTGGCCACTGCGCCACCAATGAAGATACCTCTCTCATTCATTCATATACAAGAGGGGGCAGCTGGCTGCAGAATCACATAGCCGTCTCACGACCTCCATGAGCATTAGCTGCGATCCGCGGCACCTGAGGGGTTAACTACCGTAGATAGCAGCTACTTGTCATGGAGGTCGGGAGCCGGCTATGTGACTTATTTGGGCAGTTACGGGGTCAAAACTGACCAAATAATTCAAGTATGAACTCAGCCTTACAGGTCGATGTTGGCGCCAAGAAGAAGCGCACTCCTTTTACACCGTCGTCAACGGTTGTTCTATTAAACACTTATACAAGTAGAGCCCCCCAACAGAGTGGAGAGGGTGTCAGCAGTAAGTTTGTGTCGACGTCACTGATTATTTTGCCCTTCCTTTAAACCATCAGAACAGTAACCCCCAAAAAACGGATCCTGTCTGTTGAGCATCTGCCTTCACTCGGTCAGCATTTGGTCAGTAATCCATCAGTATTGCTAATACCAAAAAAAAACAGGAGTGGATCCAAAACAGAGATGACACGTGAATGGAATATTTGCATGTCTTCTGTGTTTTGTACCCCTGTTTTTCGCTACCAAATTACAAACCAATTGGGATGGGACCATACAGGTCTTACAGCTGCTACACAGGATCCATTGTGCGTCTCATTTTTCCTTCCTTCTGACAGATCATAAGAAGGGTCAAATAAATGATGTCAGCCAGGCCAAAGGGCAAAATAGTGGACCAGTCATGAAGTGGGGAGGGTGGGAACAGCATGAGAACTCCACAGAGTGGCCCTATGACATAGTGATTAGGTGGAAGCAGTATGAGGAGACCACAGAGTGGCCCAGTGACAGAGTGTGGAGGTGGCAGCAGAATCAAGAGGAGGCCACAGAGTGGCAAGGTGACATAGTGTGAAGGTGGCAGCAGTATGAGGAGGCCATGGAGTGGCGAGGTGGCGGCAGCAGCATCAGGAGTCCACAGAATGGCCCTATGACAGTGGTGAGGTGGAAGCAGCATGAGGAGGCCACAGAGTGGCAAGGTGACATAGTGTGGTGTTGGGTGGCAATACCAGTACGAGCTGAAGATGGTGGGTGAAAGAAGGAGCACTTTGCTGTGTGGTGTCAGGCAGGTGGCAGCATCAGAATAGTAGCTGAGGCAAGTATCCAGAAGAAACCAGTCTCTCTTGTCAGTGTTGGTGTATCACCATGGATGATGTAGTCTGATGCATCAGGCATTGGTGGGTGGAAATCCTGGCTGATCCACGCCTGATTCATCTCGACAAAGGTCAGTCTCTCCATTTTGGGTGGACAGGCCAGTTCTTCTTGGGGTAACTATGGCCCCTGCCTCACTAAACACCCGCTCTGATGCCACACTACTGGCCGGGCAGGACAGCTTTTCCAGGGCAAACTCTGCTAGTTGCAGCCACAAATCCAGTTTGGCTACCCAGTAGGGTAGTCAGTTGGCCGCTGCCTATCTGCGCCATCATCCATCCTCTCGCAGGTCTGACCGGTGTTGCCCTCTGCGCTCACGTTCCACTGCCATGGCTACTGTGGAGGGGTGGGTTGGCAGGGTGCTGTCCAAGTACACCACCTGCTGGTTCAGGTCCTGCTCCTGGTCTAGCTGCTGCTGCTGCTGAGTAGTTTCTTCACTATGCTGGTGAAGAAAGCTACTCATCCGCAACTGTAGACTCGGGCTGCTGCTGATGGAGCTGGTACTGCTCCTGCCACCCCACCCCTCCACAGTAGCCATGGCAGTGGAACGTGAGCGCAGAGGGCAACACCGGTCAGACCTGCGAGAGGATGGATGATGGCGCAGATAGGCAGCGGCCAACTGACTACCCTACTGGGTAGCCAAACTGGATTTGTGGCTGCAACTAGCAGAGTTTGCCCTGGAAAAGCTGTCCTGCCCGGCCAGTAGTGTGGCATCAGAGCGGGTGTTTAGTGCGGCAGGGGCAGCGGCCAACTGACTACATAGGATGTTTCTATAGTAGTTCAGTTTGTCCTCCCTCTTAGCGGCTGTAAAAAAAGAAAAAGAAAAAAAAGCTCCCTATTTTGGACCGGTAGCAAGGGTCCAACAAGGTGGAGAGCCAGAAGTCATCCCTCTGCCGATTGGAGAACAATTCGGCTGTCACTACGCAAGCAAATGAGCATGCATTGGGCCATTTGCGCAAATGACTTGGAGGGACTCCCTGCCTCCATCTCCACTGCATACTTCCACGGTGTGTCTGGGTCCTCTGCCTCATCTTCCTCATAGCTCTGTAGCTCCTATGGCTGGTCCTGCTCCTCGTCACCTTTGTAGAAAACCACCCAATTTCGCTACACATTGCTAGTGCTCCAATGTCCTCCTCCAGTTCATCCCCCACAGGGCTCATGTGGTCGTGAGATCTAGGCGCCACGTCTCCAGTCCCCTAACCAGCCATATTTACCAGCATCTGTTCCAGGACATGAAGCAGTGGAAGGACATCGTTCATCTTGTAGTCCTTGCGACTGACCAATAACGCTCAGCAAACGGCAGGTGTCACGCATGAGCTGCCACTGGCTGACATCGAAATTACACAGGGGAGTACTCCTGTCTGCTTGGATCATCAAAAAATCGTTTATGGCCTTTCTCTATTCGTATAGTCGGTCCAACATATGGAGGGTGGAAACGTCGCATATCAGCCTATATTGGGGGAGCTGTTCTGCTGCTGCAGCAGCTCAAGGAGGGTGTGCTTTGCAGTGTACGAGTGGCTGAAGTGCATGCAAAGTTTCCTGGCCATTTTTAGGATGTCTTGCAGATGGGTGGAAGACTTCAGGAACCGCTTGACAACCAGATTGAACACATGTGCCATGCAGGGCCCATAGCTTAGCCCTGACGCAGCACCAACACCATGTTCTTTCCTTTGTCGGTGGTTACGATTTTCAGTTGTCGCGGAGAAAGCCAGGATTCGATTTCTTGATGAAGGACAAGGAGCAGTTTCTCCCCTGTGTGACTCCATTCGCCCAGGCAAACGAGGTGCAGAACAGCGTGACACTGCATTGCCCTGCACATGTGGTATACTGGAGGGCCCCTGTGAATTGTCCCTGCAGTGGAGGCTGAGGACACGGTGGAGGATGAGGAGGCAGAAGCGGACATTGTCGCAGGACCAACGGCGTGGCAATGTGGAAGCGAAAGCGGCGTGACCTGGCCAAGTTGCTGGTGTGGCTGTGCAGGAACCACATTCACCCAGTGGGCCGTCAAGGACATGTATTGTCCCTGACCGTAGTTACAGCTCCACACGTTGGCGCTGCTGTGCACTTTGGCAGACACTGACAGGCTCAAGGACTGGCCCACCTTCTGTGCTACATGTGCAGAGCTGGTACTGCCTTTTTGGCAAAGAAATCATGGCTTGGGACTCTCTACCTCGGCTCAGCACAAGCCATCAGTTCTCTGAAAGGTGCAGAGTCCACCACTTGGAAAGGGAGGGACTGCAGCACCAGCAACTTTGCCTGGAGCACATTCAGCTTCTGCGCCGTTGGAAAAGTGCACACATACTGTTGTCTCTTGGCGATCGATTGCTGACGGAATGACTGACTAGGAGTAGGAGGGCGAGGAGCAGGAGCATCAGGACCAGCAGGTGATGGGAAGGACAGACCGCTCCCTTCAGCTGAGGTGGTGGAGCCTTGACTGCCTTAAACCGGTTGCGTGCCACTAGGTGATGCAGCGGATGCTGCGGCAGGCTGGACCACCACATAGGAGCCACGGTTCTCCCAGGCCACTTTATGGTGATGTTGCATATGTTGACGCAGTGTTGTGGTGCCAACGTTGGCAGCCTGGCCAGGCTTCACCTTCTGCCCACAGATTCTACATATGGCCATATTCACCACCTCCGGCGGCTTAACAAAATACTGCCACACTGACTGACTGCTACCGCCGCTGCCTACGTGCACTGTTACTTCCCGAGCAGGTAGGCTCCTGAGAAGCGGATGGTCTACCCCAAGCACGTTTGGCTCCCGACCTCCCACTGCTGCCACCCTGCTGACTCCCGGCCACGCTAGCGACTTGCTAGCTCACGGGCAAGCCGCCACCCTCTTCTCCCGATGATGATGAAGCCCCTTCGTCACCCGGCTCCCAAGTGTGATCAGCTACATCATCATCGAGTACTGTCTGTACATCACGGATATCCTCCTCAACCGTTTCTGGGTCAGGAGCCTGACCGCTCGCAACACCAGCTCCCACGCCACGCTCCTCATCACTACTTGCCGCCTAGCAGAGGAAGCAGCAAATGTCTCCTCCAGATCTTGGCTGGGCAGTAGCTGCTGACTGTCCTCTAGTAGCTCGTCCTCGCTGAAAAGTGGAGCCGAGCCTATGGCATATACCGTAATACTTCTCGCACTGAGGGAGCTGAAAATGACAGAGGAAACTTCAGGACAGGTGGCGGCACAGGGCCTGCTCCCGGGCCATACCAACTAAGCGTCGTGTCAAAGGACCCCATCGAATCTTGGCTGGGGTGTCTGATGTCACTTGGGATGAAGTGGATGACCAAGTCAACCATTCAAGAACCGCTGGGTTGCTGGTCAAGATGCGACCACGCCCCCCTTACTCTGCTACGACCTCTACCTGCGCCAGAAACATTTAGGCCTCTGCCACTCCACTGTGCAGGACATGGCACTTCTGTCTTAAATATTGTTAGATCAAATAAATAAATAGGAAATAAAAACACCCCAAAAATGTCAAATTTTCTCACTTCAGCACACTGGCTAACAACCCCCCCCCCCCCCCTTTTTTCGCACAATTTTTGTGCCACTAATACATGCTAAAAAGGGCTTTAGAACATATAACTGCACTGCTGAACGACAAATAGACCCTTATTTTTTTTTTTTCATTTATACACACCACAAAAGGCGTTAGAACAGATAACTGCACCGCTGATCAGCAAATATATATTTTTCTTTTTCCACTAATACACGCCACAAAAGGCTTTAGAACAGATAACTGCACCGCTGAACGGCAAATATATTTTACCTTTGCGACTAATACACGACAAAAAGGGCTGTAATTTTAGCACTTCACCACACAACGGCTAATAAGCCCTTTTTTCCCACTAATACAAGCCAAAAAAATGATTCCTCCCTATCCTTTCCCTACACCTTGAATAATCTTTCCCTGCACTTGTAAATCGTTTAGCACAATTAAGTTCTTTTCTAACACTGTCCCTAGCGCCTGCTGACGTCTCTCCCTGCACTAAGTACACTGGTAAATGGCAGAATCCAAGATTGCTGAGGCTATTTATAGGGCTGTGACATCACAGGGCTGGCTGGCTGCTGATTTGCTGCATGCATGGCATTATGGGTGATTCCGCCTTCCCAGAGTTCCTTGCTCCATGTCCTCACATGTGCAGCAGCCATTTTAGTGTTCAGCTTTGGTGCGAATCGAATTTTTCCTGAAATTCAGATCAAATTCCATTTTGTCAGCTTCGATTCGCTCATCTCTACTCATGATCACTGATGGATATCATTGACGTGTAAACTAGGCCTTAGCGCTCATGCACACAACCGTCGGATACAGTCAGTGTCACTTGGCTCTTACATCCTATATCCTACAAACCCTATTGTCTCCCACTTGCGTTTTAAATTGACTGCATACCTGCACTAGATTAGTTCCCTGGAAACACTGGTGGGACTGGCTGACCATCGAATGTGTTCTGACTGTCCCCTGATATTTATGAGAAGGGTCGGGCATGTTAGATTTCAGCATGGCCAATCCTATTCTAGATGAGCCTTCTCCAGAGGTGTCTGTCAATGGCTTATTACCCTCTCCCCATTGAGAACATGTGTGTGTGTGTGTGTGTGTGTTGTGGGTTTGGGGGAATAGAGGTCAACCAACAGCTATTTAACACGTGTGCCTACTATACTGAACTTTCACTGGGATCAGAATTGGTGCGTAACGTCGCCTCTTCATCAAACAATGGGCATCCTGTATTTAGTGGAAAGCGAATATCCTTTTAAAAGAAACCTGCACCTTGAAGTGCAGTGCAATCTGTAGACAGCATGTTATAGAGCAGGAGGAGCTGAGCGGATTGATATACAGTTTTATGGGAGAATATCTAGTATGACTTGTATTTTATTATTTGAAATTTATGCTCATCCTGTGAGTCATGTGGGTGGTCCTGCTCAGTGACTGGCAGCTAACTATACCCAGTCATACACGGATAGCTGTCACCCAACAGGACCACCCGCATGACTCCTAACCAGAAAATGGGCAGGAATTTCAATGAAGAAAATAGATGTTATACCGTATCCTATCCCATAAAAATCTACATATCTGCTCAGCACCTCCTTCTCTATAACATGCCACCTGCAGATCTGACCCCCTTCATGCTGACTAGTGACCTGCGGTGCCTTCTCAGTCAGTGTTGCAGTCCGTATACGCTTATTCCTTGTATTTAGGTCAGTCAATCTACGATATGTTTTAGCTGACTGCATATAACAGCACCAGGGAAGGCCTGCTTGGGGGGGAGGGGGAGGGGGGAAAGAACAGAGATTGTTTTAGGAAACTGATCCGGCCATTGATTAACATAGTTTATAAAGCCGAAAAAAGACATTTGTCCATCCAGTTCGGCCTGTTAGGCTAGGTCTACACGACGACATTTGTCGCACCAATGTCGCACGGCAATTTTTATAATGGTAGTTTATGGTGTCGCACTGCAACATACGACATGCTGCGACTGCGACGCAACATAGACTGCCATTATAAAAATTGTCGCGTGACATTGGTGCAGCAAAATGTCGCGTGACAAATGTCGTCGTGTAGACCTAGCCTTATCCTGCAAGTTGATCCAGAGGAAGTCAAAAAACTCTGTGAGGTAGAAGCTAATTTTCCCCACTTTAGGGGACTAAAAAATTCCTTCCCGACTCAAATCAGGCAATCAGAATAACTCCCTGGATCAACGACCCCTCTCTAGTAGCTATAGCCTGTAATATTATTACACTCCAGAAATACATCCAGGCCCCTCTTGAATTCCTTTATTGTACTCACCATCACCACCTCCAGAGTTCCATAGTCTCACTGCTCTTACCGTAAAGAATCCTCTTCTATGTTTGTGTACAAACCTTCTTTCCTCCAGACGCAGAGGATGTCCCCTCATCACAGTCACAGTCCTGGGGATAAATAGATGATGGGATAGATCTCTGTACTGCCCCCTGATATATTTATACATAGTAATTAGATCTCCCCTCAGTCGTCTTTTTTCTAAAGTGAAGAATCCCTAAGTTTGATAATTTTTCAGGGTACTGTAGTTCCCTCATTCCAGTTATTACTTTAGTTGCCCTCCTCTGGACCTTCTCCAGCTCTGCTATGTCTGCCTTGTTTACAGGAGCCCAGAACTGTACACAGTACTCCATGTGTGGTCTGACTACTGATTTGTAAATTATAATGTGTACGTTCCCCAAAATACTCTGCTCTGTCTAGGCGACCTCAGGTGTCAGCTGGCTACATTACACTAGACATTTTTTGTTCCTCTCTCCCTTTTTTGTGGTGGTTATACAAAGGCGAGGATTTTAAAGCAGGTCAGATGTTATCAAGCCGTTAGGATATGGTGAAGCGGTTTCAGTGAGATCCTTATGTAACGTTGTCATATTAACCATTTCTTACTTATTTTATGGAATCTTTTACCCTTTATGTCTGGAGTAAAACGACAGACACACAACATGTTGGTGTTTTAACTTGAGCTATAAAAAACTTTTTGGGGTATATATATCCACAGTACTCCAATTAAAAAGGATCACCATTTCTCCTGACATGTCTGTATTTCACACAGTACGACTCTACTGACTATAGCCCTGTGGGCAGCCCGGCGTGCACAGTATCACTGTATTCTATGATGCTGTGTGCTCCCGTGCGCACAATCAATGCCGCTCCGGGACATATGGCCCGCTCACAGACTGTATATCTCGGAGGGCATACGGTCGTGTGCAAGGGCCCTAAGGGAGAGTTTACATTACTGTTATTTTTCTATTCTTCTGATCTGTCAGAAGAACAGAAAAATAATGGATCCTGTGCATCAGTTATGTACATTTGGAATCCATTTGGGCCATTTCTGTCTGGGATCCGTTTTTTTTAGACGGGTAAAAAAAAGTATTGGATGCAAACTGGAAAACCACAGCAGAAAGGCATAGGATTTTTTGGCCGTGTAAACATGATCTAAAGAAAAAGCAATTAAAGGGCATCTGTCAGCAGATTTGTACCTATGACACTGGATGACCTGTTGCATGTGCACTTGGTAGCTGAAGGCATCTGTGTTGGTCCCATGTTCATATGTGTCCGCATTGCTGAGAAAAATAAAGTTTTAATACATGCAAATTAACCTCTAGGAAAAAAGGGGAGTTGCTGTTACACCTAGAGGCTCTGCTCTCTCTGTAAGGCCCCTTGCAGACAAGCGTGTCCGGATGCGTTGCGAATGCATTCAGTGAAAAATGTGCGATTTTGCATGCAAACTCATTCAGTTTGGTCAGATTTTATCGCGTGGGTGCAATGCGATTTAATGCGTTTTGCACGCGCGTGATAAAAAAACTAAAGGTATACAAACAACATCTCTTAGCAACCATCCGTGAAAAATGCATTGCATCCGCACTTGCTTGCAGATGGGATGCGATTTTCACGCAGCTCCATTCACTTCTGTGGGGCCAGCGTTGCGTGAAAATTGCAAAATATAGAACATACCGCGATTTCTACGCAACGCACAAGTGATGCGTGAAAACCAATGCACATGTACACAGACCCATTGCGGGCGCAATGTGTACGCATAACGCATTTCACCCGTGCGGAATACTTGCTCGTGTGAAAGAGTCCTAACTACCATGCCTTCTCAGCTTTGATTGACAGGGCCAAAGAGTGAAAACGTCTTCACACGCGACCCTGTAAATCAAAGTATAGAACAGAGCCTCTAGGTGTAAAGGCAACACCCCCGTTGCTCCTAGAGGCTCATTTGCATATATGAAAACTTCAGCTGCCAAGCGCACATGTAACAGGTCAGCCAGTTTCATAGGTATAAGGCCTCCTGCACGCGAACGCGTGCGCCCCGTTGCCGTATTGCGGACCGCACTACGGAGTGCTTCCGTGGGGTTTCGTTCCGTACATTGACTCCGCAAAAAGATAGAACATGTCCTGTCTTTTTGCGGACTGGCCGGATCGCGGACCCATTAAAGTGAATGGGTCCGCAATCCGCTGCGGCTGCCCCACGAACAGTGTTCGTGCATTGCGGCCCACAGCACGACCACGGGGCGCACACGTTCGTGTGCAGGAGGCCTAAATCTGGTGACTGATGCCCTTTAATATCATTGAAGAACAGTATCAATTAAAATATTGAGGTTTGAAAAATGAAGCGATTTGCTCACTTTTCTTTCTCACTTTTAGGCCTCTTTCACACTACCGTTTTTTTTCCCGTTTTGCGGGCTGTTTTTTGCGTTCCGTATACGGAACCATTCATTTCAATGGTTCTGCAAATAAAAACTGAATGTATCCGTATGCATTCCGTTTCCGTTTTTCCGTTCCGTTGAAAGATAGAACATGTCCTATTATTGCCCACAAATCACGTTCCATGGGTCCGCAAAAAAAACAGGACACATACGGAAATGCATCCGTATTTTTTCCGTATCCGTTCCATTTTTGCGGAACCATCTATTGAAAATGTTATGCCCTGCCCAATTTTTTTTCTATGTAATTACTGTATACTGTATATGCCATACAGAAAAACGGAACGGAAATAAAAAAAATAAAAACGGACCGCAAAACACTGAAATAGCCATACGGTAGTGTGAAAGAGGCCTTAAATAGTTCCTGTTTTATTTTGCAGAGGACTTTATTCCCCTAAGGAAGACTGCAGCCATGGAGAATGGACAGGAAATGCCAGAACAACCGGTAACTATTTTTCTACTTTGTAGTACATGAATAGACATCATGCTTTTAACCCTTTTACTGCCAAGGACATGCAGTATGTTGTGCGTTTAAACAATAAGCTATTGGAGCTATAGTAAAAGGGATATAGCTTAATTTTTATTTTTATTTTTAGCTTCTCATCCTATCTTTCCACCATCCATCTTCTGTATGTTTACAGACATGCAGTCATGTCCCATAGTCTCCCTGGCACATGAGGGCACATGTTCCCTTTTTCTGCTAGGCTCCTCTGTCATTATAATAATTGATCCTCAAATGTATCGGTTGCACTAAAACCTGGACAATTAAATGAAGAATCTGTAAATGTTGTTGAAGTTTGTAACTTAAGACTGAAGATGACCGCAGTCAGATAGCTGTTGCATAATGCACGTTCCAAATAAATAGACCGAGTTTTTAGGCCGACAGTCATCACATGTGGTGGATGACTTCTTTTTTTTTTTTTTTTTTGTTTAAAACATGTTTCGGTGTTTCACTTTTTGTATATGAATTGGTGTTTTATAAAGACCCTTTTACATGGGCCAACACAGCCGGCAATTACCGGGAGCAAACAGTTTGTTCCCAATAACTGCCTTGTTATCAAAGGAGGTGAGAGCTGCATTTACATGCATCTAATGCTTTTACATTCATCTCCACTGTATGAGGATGTGGAATTACTGCTGCGATTACTCGTCCTCATTGAGAATCGTTGTTTCTGGGGAGCAGATCCCTCTTTAGACGGCACAGACTGCTGTCTCGAAAGGATTATTTAGGTGACTGAAGCAGCAATGCTTTCACCTGAAGAATGAGTGACACCTGGACCCACCGATCAGCTGTTTGAGAAGGCACCAGCATTCATAGAGGAGAATGAACACCCTATGCAAGAGCTTCTCTGTCCTCGTTCTAGAAATCGGTGAGAGTCTCAGTACTCAGACCCCCACCAATGCTATGTCTCTGACATGTTAAATCTTTTATGATATGCAGCACCGCGGCCTTCTCGTATCTCACCAAGCACAGCTCTGTATATCGTATAGCGGCTGTACTTGGTATTGCAGCTCAACCCCATTCACTTTTATGGGAATGAGCTGTACCTAGGCAACTTCACATGGCCTAGGTAAGACTGGAGAAGGCTGCGGCTCTACTGTGACCGCCACTGCTTTCTCAAACAGCTGATTGGCGGAGGTCCCAGGTGTCAGACTCCACCTCTCAGATGCCAATGACCTATCCATCAGTTAATATAACCCCTTAAGGTCTCTTGCACACAAACTTTATTTTTTCTGTTTTCATTCGTTTTTGAGGATTCAGTTTGCGGAACCATTCATTTCAATGGTTCTGTAAAAATAAACAGAATGTACTCCATATGCATTCAGTTTCCGTATTTCCATTCCGCTGAAAGATAGAACTTGTCCTTTTATTGGCCGCAAATAACGATCCGTGGATCCTTTCAAGTCAATGGATCCGCAAAAAAACGGAATGCATCCGTATCCGTTCCGTTTTTGCAGAACCATCTATTGAAAATGTAATGCCCAGCCCAATTTTTTCATGTACTTACTGTTTAAACTTACTGTTTATTGTATGTTTCCGTTTGTTACTTCACATGTTGATAAAAGTTACATGTGCACTGCATTTTATATATCGTTTTCTTTTTTTAGGTTTCTTTTATAATGTGTATACCAATTTTGAAAAAAATTCAAGGTTTTACCATCTCAAGACATATAATGAGGCTCAGTTCACATTCTTACTTTTTCGTACAAAAAAAACATTTCAGTATGTTGTCTTTTTTTGTTTGTTTTTTTATGAACCGCATATGCTATACTTGCTGTCACCCTGATAATTGATCCTGTAAAAGAAAATCGTCACTATTTACAAACCAATAGCTCATACCGACCAGTAGATTAGTATTTTATGAACGAATATCCAACCTTTTTTGATCTATGGTACACCCCTCACATTTTTGTATATTTTATAATATAATTTTATAAATAAATATTTTATTATCTTTTCATGGGACAACACTGTAGATCTGACACTTTGATACAATGTAAAGTAGTCAGTGAACAGCTTGTATAACAGTGTAAATTTGGTGTGCCTTCAAAATAACTCAACACACAGCCATTAATGTCTAAACCGCGGGCAACAAAAGTGAGTACACCCCTAAGTGAGAATGGCTAAATTGTGTCCAAAGTGTCAATATTTTGTGTGGCCACCATTATTTTCCAGCACTGCCTTAACTCTCCTGGGCATGGAGTTCACTTGAGCTTCACAAGTTGCCACTGGAATCCTCTTTATGGAGCTGGTGGATGTTAGAGACCTTGCGCTCCTCCACCTTCCATTTGAGGATTCCCCACAGATGCTTATTAATTGGGTCTGGTCTGGAGACATGCTTGGTCAGTCCAGCACTTTTACCCTCAGTGGTTGTCTTGGTTGCGTGTTTGGGGTCACAGTGCTCCAGAATAAAAAAATAAAAAAAACTATTAGCCATTGGCTCCTGAACTTAAAAATTTAGGTGGCAAATAAAATTTTTAGTCTCCAAATCAAAACCGAATCAAAATTTTGGTATCGTGACAACGCTACGCCGATCAGATCGGCGTAGGGTTGTCTCGATACCAAAATTTAGATTCGCTTTCGACACCATAAAAAAGTATCGCGATACTCAATACCACGCGAAAAAAAAAAAAAAACCCGCGTGCATTCCGCATTTTATGAAATGTTCGGCCCATAATAGAACACTCCCATGAAAAGATATAATAAAATATTTACAAAAATGTGAGGGGTGTACTCACTTTTGTCAGATACTGTAGATGCTTTTATTTCATTGTATTGCAAAGCAGAGTGTTCAGATCTCTCTTCAGGCGTTGCATATGACCCCAATATTTGCAACTGTTTACCCTACTTACACAGTTGTATATTTTGGGACCACATTGATTAGGACAATTTTCTAGTTTACCTTAAAGGGGTTGTCTCACTTCAGTAAGTGGCATTTATCATGTAGAGAAAGTTAATATAAGGCACTTACTAATGTATTGTGATTGTCCATATTGCTTCCTTTGCTGGCTGGATTCATTTTTCCATCACATTATACACTGCTTGTTTCCATGGTTACAGACCACCCTGAAATCCATCAGTGGTGGTCGTGCTTGCACAATATAGGAAAAAGCCCTAGCCTATGTGCACTCCCATGGTCCCAGTCAACAGAGAGGCTGACGCTTTTTCCTATAGTGTGCAAGCACGACTATCACTGATGGATATCATGGTGGTCAGTAACCATGGAAACGAGCAGTGTATAATGTGATGGAAAAATGAATCCAGCCAGCAAAGGAGGCAATATGGACAATCACAATACATTAGTAAGTGCCTTGTATTAACTTTCTCTACATGACAAATGCCACTTACTGAAGTGAGACAACCCCTTTAATTGAATAAGCAAACTTGTGACAGTAATTGCATAAAAAAAAAAAAAAACTGAACTGTACATCTGGATTTAGGGAGAAAATTTCCTTTGCGGTGATGTGGATTAACTGATAATCGTTCTCGAGTTTCTCTCCAGCAACACTACTTATAAGCCACATCCTTCAGTGTGCATCTATAGACACTCATTGCCTTCTGGAGAGATTTTATTTGCAGCTCGTCCGATACGCACTGTGTGTTTTCTGGAAAGATGCTATACCTGGCCATGTGATAAAAAGCTTAAGAAGAACTATACTGAATCTTAAAATTGATATAAGGTGATACTTTATTTTTTTAATTTTAATTTTATTTTATTTTTTTAAGCTTTCTATCAAAAATAAAATCAAGATGACCGCTTCTGTGTGAAAACCGTGTGTACAACATTTCCTTTAATCTCTGCAGTCTGGGCAGACTTTCACGAAGATTAAAGTTTATATTTTCAAAAAAATTTTTTTTCTTTAGGTCAAAAAAGCCAAAATGCAGGATGCCGGAGAGGAACCTGTAAGGTTAGTAAATGTGAAAGAGATTTTATCTTTACTTTTATCGTTTATCGCTCGCTGCTGCTGTTTTTTTTGTTTTTTTTTTCTAGTTGTGGTTAATATTGGACATTTTTCAGCTTTTGGTCCTCTGTTTTGTGAATTCACAATGAATTTTTATGTATCGGGGACAAGGGTGGTTTCCTTATTATATGTCTCTGTTGAGTTTTATGTGGACTGTTTGTACAACTACTTTTAAAGTGATTTACTAATGTTAAATGTAATTTCAACTGCTGGAATCAGTGCTTCATGGGAAAGCTGTACTCATGATTCTCGCTCCTTGCTCTTGTCCATCCAGAGGCGCCGTATACACTGAACATTAGGTAGGTACAAGTGTCGATACAGGAACACATTCATGCTGGTCTGGGAGAACACCTCAAAGGCTGTGCTATGAACTCTAGTTTACAAACGCCATATGAACATGGCCTTGCCCCTTCCCAGTTACCATTGCTGTCTGCCGAACATGTAATTATCTAATAAATGCTAATTGTTCATTGTCATCTCTGTATATATTTTTTTCAAGGCAAGTGAGTAACCGTGAAAGCAGCGCGCAGAAAGGTGAACTGCCTTCAAACCACTCTGTTTCCAATGAAAGTGCGTATGAACCAAAATCTTACTGTAAAATGCAATGTAAAACCCCAACTATAATAACCAGTGAAATTCCAGTTATTTTTTTTTTTTAGACAGAAAAATGTTTAATTCATCCAAGCATTAACTCTTAGTGGCGAGTCTAATTTCAACCCACTTTTATACACTATTTTACAGTTTAGGTGAAGTCTGCTCATTTTCACCTTTTAAACCGCTGCCAGTGGGGACATGAACATAGAGAATGCTTTTTTCACCCTGCTGGTGGCTCCATGCCTCAGAAAAAGACGTTTGATCCTATGTGCAAATAAAGTGCAAGTGCTCTGTTGGGTGGTCCATAGCACAGCAAGAGCCCCGACACTCCTCTCCTAACCGAGCCCAACTCCCTCCCCTCCAAACATCACGTACCTCCACTCTGAAACCTCGTGAAGGTGCAGTGTACAGCCTGACCTCCTCAGGTGGTAATATACAGCCTGGCTGGGCGCTGCACAAGATTTCAGAGCGGGGATGCATGACGTTGAGAGGAGATTGAAATGTCAATCAGGAGTGAGGGGGAGGAGTGGGGCTCCAGAGACCTGGATTCTGTCAGGATTTGCTTGTGTCATTTGATCTGACATAGATGTTACGGCTCTGTTAAGTTGATTAAGGTGCTCTCTCCCTAAGGAGAGTTAGTTCCCCCCTTGCTCGGACACAGGCCTCCTACCCAGTTAAGCCAGTACTCTCTGCTCTGCACTGATGAGGGGCAATCACCCAGAAACAGCTGTCTGCAGATGAGGTGCTGGCTTATTTACTATCCAAGTCATGTCTCAAGGCTTAGTTAAAGAGCTGAACATTGACTTATAGGATAGCTGCCTTACATCTGGTGGCATTAGACACAGAGCTTGTTAAGAGCTCATTTGCATTTCTTCCCTCCACGGCTCTGTTATGCATGGATCTTCTCCTATCAATCACTTGCTGTTTCACTATCTGCAATTACTTTATAGGATGCATTACTTTATAGGATCTGCTTTAAAGTGCTAGGGCTATTTTTCTGTCGTGGTCTTCAAGTTGAACAAGGGCTCATGCACACGAACGTATTTTCTTTCCGTGTCCGTTCAGTTTTTTTGCGGACCTTAAGCGGAACCATTCATTTCAATGGGTTAGCAAAAAAAAAACTGAAGTTACTCCGCGTGCATTACATTTCTGTATGTCCGTATTTCCGTTCCGCAAAAAAAAAAAAAAGTCCTTTTATTGTCCACATTACGGAGAAGGATAGGACTGTTCTATTTGGGGCCAGCTGTTCCGTTTTGCAAAATACGGAATGCACACGGGCGTCACCTGTATTTTCTGCTGATCCGTTTTTGTGGACTGCAAAATGCAGTCGTGAATGAGCAAAACTTGTGACAGTAATTGCATCGTGTGCATGGGCCCTAAATGGTATGTTGTTGAGAAAGCAACTGTCCAATCAGGAGCTCATTGATTGGTGTGTGAGACACTACTGGGGATGAATATTTTCTTTTTCTTTTTTTTTTTTCTTTTTTCTTTTTTTTTTTCTTTTTTTTTCTTCTTTTCCTCAGATCTTGCTGCTTGGCTGCGTTTTACCTCAGCTCCACTAGGGCAGAGTGGTGTTCTGTGGTTTCAGTTTAGTTTTACTTTAGGGACTTTAAAGTGTAACTGTCATATTTTCATAAAAAAAAAAAAAAACTATTTTATCATATGTTACTGCAGCTGCAGCAGTCTTTAATTTCTTCACCTAACGATGTTTAACCTCTACAATATGACTCCTCTGCCAGTTCTGCTTTCCCTCACTTCCTATACACACTTGCTGTAGCCAGCAGCTTCCTGCCAGCCAATCAGATTGGATTACTGAGAGACACACCTCCTCACTCTGAAGCAGGAATGCTCCTCTGTCTTCTGTTATTACTAAAGGGAAGACAGACAAGACATAGCAACAGTCCACTGGAAAGGGACAGGGGACATTAATGAAAGCTGCTGTTAGAAGTTAATTACAGATCTTTTGACAATCATTGACAGACTAAGGGTCCATTCACACATCTGCAATTCCATTCCGCATTTTGCGGAACGGAATTGCGGACCCATAAATTTCTTTGGGGCTGCACGATGTGCGGCCCCGATCCGGAATTGCGGACCCGCACTTCCGGGTCTGCAATTCCGATCCTGAAAAAATAGAACATGTCCTATTCTTGTCCGCAATAGCGGACAAGAATAGGCATATTCTCTTGGTGCCGGCAATGTGCGGTCCGCAAAATGCGGACCGCACATTGCCGCTGTCCGTGTTTTGAGGATCCGCAAAACACACACGGATGTGTAAATGGACCTTAACTCGGGTATACATGCCTAGCTCTGATAAACTAGCAAATAAAATAAAAAAGACAGTTGCACTTTAAGGTAGTCTGGTACACGCCTCCTGTTTCATGATTGGCTCAGGCTGCTGTTTTTTCTCACCACCTGCAGCTCTGCCTCCTCAGATTGGCTGCTGCAAGTCTTTTTCTTCATTTAGGTTTTATTGAAATTTTTCAGTACAACCAATCTGCAAGTTTTTTTTTTAACAGGCTCACCAAGAAGTCAGTGCTAGGCATAATGTTTATGAAGTACAGATTACTAAACCACCAAAACGGCCAGCGATCATTGGGCATGCACGCTCCAAACTGAGCATGCATGTGCAAAAGTAGACCGATACTGTATATTTTAAATATGACTACGTTTTCATACATTTTACATAGATGATATAGAATAACATTAATGGATATGTAAATTCACCCTCTGTGTTCCTCATGTATTGTAAAAGTTTTGTTGAATTGCTCATGTATTTTTATGCGATTTTTTTTTTTTTTTTTTTTTTTTTTTTTTTGTTATATTTTTTTAATGTATTTTTTTGGTAACTATGCCTGTCTTATTGCTGCTGTAGCTTGTGTACCATGCATTATATTTCATTTGGGATTTTTACCTTTCTCTAGCAGTCCTTCCCTGTGCTGACTACATATCTCGCACACCTGGTGACTACACCAGCCAGCTGTATTCCTCAAAGTAAGCTTATTTTAACACATACCTATTTCAGCAAATATGATTTTTGTGTCTTTCATATTTTACCATGACAATCACCTTCACTCTTAATTGCATAATCATTATTATTAATAAATATTAATATTCATTGGTTTGAATTTTCAATATTTGTTGCACGACCCAATAGTATGAATCCGAACCAGAGCTCCACAGCTTCTCTGTAGCATTACACCACACTTAAAGAAGTATTCTGGTTTTAGCAAATAAATGATATTTCTTTTGGATATATTTTCATCCTTTTTGTTCATTTCAAGAGGGGACTACCTGGTATGATGGAGGTGACCAGTTTAAAGATTTCTGCTTGTTGTCATTTAATAGGAACCTTCCTTGTTTGTTTACTCCCAGTGAATAATGATCTTTTTCATCCGCATCGTTGGGGGACACAGGCTTGACCATGGGTATAACTGTTGCCACTAGGAGGCAGACACTAAGCACAAAAGTGTGAGCTCCTCTCTTCGGCTATACCCTTCCTACAGGGACTAAGCTAAATCAGTTTTAGCTTAGTGTCTGTAGGATGGCCCTGGTGTGCAACGCTCTAGTGATTCCGTGGAGTCAGTTTACATTTCCTTACGTGTTCCCGAAGATCAGGTCCGAAGGTCTGCTCGTCATTCTCGTGGCCCCCGATTTGGCGACGCCGGGTGTGGCACTCATATCTAGACACCTTCTTCGCCGACTAACCCTGGCGTCTTCTTCTTCGGGAGGACCTCTTGTCGCAAGGACTGATCTTCCACCTGAGTTTAGGGTCGCTACATTCAACGGCATGGCTGTTGAAGCCTTCGTATTAAGGGCTCGGGGTTTCTCGGATGCGGTGGTCCAGACCATGATTTGTGCCAGAAAGCCGTCGTCTTCCTGAATATACCACCGGACCTGGAAGTCCTACTTTAGTTGGTGTGAGCGTCATTAGCTGTCTCCCGTTTGTTTCTCATTGCCGCGACTCTTGTCTTTCCTGCAGTCGGGCATGGACTTTGGGCTGGCTCTCTGCTCCCTCAAAGGGCAAGTTTCTGCGCTCTCCATTCTTTTTTAGCGGAACTTGACTTCCCTTTCTGCGGTTCAGACTTTTTTGTAGGGGGTGGCGCATGCTGCGCCCCCTTTCCGTCCTCTGTTGAATTCCTGGGATCTTAGACTAGTGCTCAACGCTCTCCAGTTTTCGCCGTTTGAGCCTTTGCAGCAGGTGTCTCTTCGCTACCTGTCCTACAAGGTGGCCTTTTTGGTGTCTGAACTCGCCGCTCTTTCATGTCGGTCGCCTTTCCTAATCTTCCGTCAGGACAAAGTAGTCCTTCGCCCTGTTCAGTCCTTCCTTCCGAAGGTTGTGTCGGAATTCCATCTAAATGAAAAGATTATTCTCCCTTCATTTTGTCCTGCCCCGTCTCATCTCCTTGAGCAGTCGCTCCACACTCTGGATTTAGTACGAGTCGTTAACATCTATCTGTCCCAGACGTCATCTTTCCGGTGGACAGATTAGCTGTTTGTGATTTCAGAGGGGCCGAGACGAGGGCTGGCTGCGTCTAAAACTTAAATTTCTCGATCGATTCATTTGCCCATTGTGAAGCGTAGCACGTCAATGACCGTGCCCCACCCTTCTGGGTGACTGCTTATTCATCTCGGGCAGTGGGGGCCTCTTGGGCCGTGCCTTACGGGGCTTCGGCCCTTCAGGTGTGCAAGGCGGCTACCTGGTCGTCTTTGCACACTTTTTCCTTGTTTTATAGGGTGCACACCTTTGCATCTTCCGATGCTTCTCTGGGGCATAGAGTTTTGCAGACGGCGGTTCTCTGGCAGGAGGGTTTCTTGTTATGCACACCCTTGGGACTGCTGTGTGACGTCCCATGGTCAACCCTGTGTTCCCCAATGATATGGATGAGAAAACAAGATTTTTGTGCTTACCGTAAAATCAGTTTCTCCTCCGTTCATTGGGGGACACGGCTGCCACCCGTTTTCTTGCTTACGGGCCTTACAGTAAGGAAACAGATTTTACGGTAAGTACAAAAATCTTGTTTTCCTGTCATGTGATGGTCACGTGTCCATCACAAGCCCAAGTCTGACTTTCTTCCCCTGGAAGTAAACTGTTCCTATTAAATTACAGCTGGTAGAAATCTTGACAACCACAAAGTATTGATGCTGAAATTATACTGAAATATTGTACAACTTTTGATGACTAGTATAACCGCATTATGGACTTAAACCAGAACCTCCCTTTAAGATCAGCTCTAAGCTGTCTTTGGTGCATAATATGTCATCAGGATTGCCCAGGGCCTGGTTAACATTATACTATGTGGTAAATTTCTTACCAGTTGCCAGTTCAGCAAGCACCTGTGGAGAACCACTGTTCTCATGTGAACATTTATAAAGACCGTCTTGGAGTGGGATGATAAGGTGCATGCTACGGAACGATATCAGGATGCTTTGATTCTCTCATAGGAGTCATCCTCCTTTTAATATAAAAAACACACACATTATTTTGTGTATTTGGGGCCAACGTGGCAGTATTATTTACCTTGCACACTTAAAAAATTTTTTTTTTTGCTGCCATTTATTTTTGTGAATCTGTCACCTATAATATGCTGCCCTAGTTAAGGGGTTGTGTATAGTTAAATCAAGCCCATAATAAAAAAAAAAAATAGTATTTACACTTATTAAAAGTTGGTCATATCCCAGGTTTTGCAGGCATAATGTCAGTACATTGTCCCCTGCTGTTTCTCTTGATCAGCGTTTCTGTGTCCACCTCCTTCGAGTTTGTGAGCCGTAGTAAGCTGGCTGCTTCTGAAACTGCAGCATCTTCTTGGCTGCTTAGCGGAGACACTGATCATACTGATAGTGATGAGAGAGACCGTGTTAGGCCCCATTCACACGTCCGCAATTTCATTCCTCATTTTGCGGAACGGAATTGCGGACTCATTTATTTCTATGGGGCCGTACGATGTGCGGCCCAGATACAGAATTGCGGACCCGCACTTCCGAGTCTGCAATTCCGTTCCCGAAAAAAAATAGAACATGTCCTATTCTTGTCCACAATTGCAGACAAGAATAGGCATATTCTATTAGTGCCGGTGATGTGCGGTCCGCAAAATGGGAACGCACATTGCCGGTGTCCATGTTTTGCGGATCAGTGGATCTGCAAAACACGCTACGGACATGTGAATGTAGCCTTCTAGTAAGGCTGCCTTCATATGACGGTGAAAAACGGCCATGTGACAGACATTTTTAGAACTAATTGAGGTTGGTGGGGCTGTTCACATGGCCGTTTTTTTAAAGCCCAGTGAATAGCAGCCGTCAAAAAATAGGTTGTTTCCTATTTTTGGCTGTTTTCCCGGCCAGACGGACTCCATTGAAATCCACAGGACCGTTATAAATGCTGTTTAGATAGGAGTGCACCCATTAACGTCCATTAAAAACTTCTACAATTGGAATGGAAGTGTGGATGCGGAGAGCACGTGTCTTTTGCGGCCCAATGAAATAACAGAAATATAGTCATGTAAATGGGCCCTTACTCAAAAACGTTTTCATTCTACATCTAATATGAATGCAGTATGTTTTCTTAATGCTGCATTAGTAAGCCTAGAGTAAAAGAAAAGCTATTTAATGCTGCTCTGTAATAACATTTTTTGTTTCTGTAGGCCATACGCACACATCCTTTCTGTACCTGTAGCTGAATCAATGTCCACTTACAGTGGACAGAATCCATACCAGACATTGCAGCCATCTCAGCCCTACACTGCATATCCTCAAGTATCTCAAACCTATGGGCTCCCCCCCTTTGGTAAGTCTGCAAGTCCTCTTGCATGTATTGTCTCATGTTTTTGCTATGTTTACTTTAAATTATTGATATTAAATTCCATCTGATAAGTCATCTGATATCCGCTACTAAATGGGTTGTTTCAAGGGGATTGCTTATTGTCCATATGCCCTGTTGGGTCGACCCCGAAAGTTTATGCATTCTATGGAAGGCCATTCATTTTAAATGGCCACAATGTAATGCTGCATTTCAGCTGCAGCTGACTGCCTCATGGACTTTATTTTACCGCAGTCCTCTTAACGCAGATTGTAGTGGCTGACAGTCCTCATTACATGCCACTAGTTTGAAATCAATGGTTTGTTAGTGTAATGCACAGGTGGGCCAGGGAGTCATATCTGGCTAACAGTGTGGGAACAAAGTGGAACATACCTGCATGCAGAGGTCGCAATAACGTCTGTACAAGCGTCATAGCCTTACTCCCTGGAAAAAGTCTAAGGCGTACCAATACGCCGTAGACATTTCCTTGACATTCATCAGTGCAGGGCGCGCTGTGAATGGCAAGGGAAGCGCAGTGATGCTGCAGCTGCCTGAAACAACCAATAACAAAGCTCCTTATAGTAAGGAGCTTAGTGATTGATCAGTTTGAGCGGGCTGCCGGAGCTTAAGGCACACCGCTCTGAAGTGAGAAAGGAGACGCGCGATCCTCACTGGCAGGGTAAGTGGCCTTGCTGTGAAATTTAGTGGTGGTCCCAGATCTGAGTGCCTCTATAATGATGAGTTTGAAGCGCTCAGCTGAGCGCCGTCTCTCCTCCCTGCTGAGTGCAGTACTGAAGACTGCCTCGATAGAAGGTCTAGGGGACCGTCTTCACTACCGCGCTCAGCAGTGAGGAAAAGTGGCTGAGCGCTTCAGATTCCTGCTTATAGAAGTCAGCGAGGGTCTCAACGCTGGACACACAAACAGGAGACTTGGGTCTGACAGCCAGCTGCAAAACAGCGAGGACACTGGAGGGAGACCCTCAGGGCAGGTCATTCTATTGTCCCGTAGCCAGAAAAATAAAGGAGGAGCAGCTTATAGATGCAGCAGACTGTGATGTGCCTGTGTACCCGGTGTGAGGCTGATACAGATGTCACAGCATGACTGACTTGGAGGTACCCCTACTCTCATTGCCAATGCTAATCCTGGAGATAGCAGGGTGGAAGAGACAGGAGGCTGCAAGCACCATGAAACAGGAGGCTGCAAGAGGGGTAGGGTCGGGTTCACACACAGACAGTAGTGGCCAAGGAAAAGCATCACTGTCCCACTATATACCGTACACTATTAAACAATGTGCACTATAATCCAGGACACTATCACACTATATACCGTATACTGTATCACTATGTACACTATAACAGTATATACAGTACATTATCACACTATGTACACTAATAGTATACCAGTACACAATCACACTACATCCTACTATGTGCACTACATACAGTACATTATCACACTGTGCTACCATAAGCCTACCACCCTGACCCTGCAGAGCCCTGTGCTGCCCTAAGCCTACCACCCAGACCCTGCAAAGCTCTCTGTGCCACCCTAAGACTACATAGCCTCATACTGTGCCTACCTGACCCTGCAGAGCTCTCTGTGCCACCCTAAGACTACATGGCCTCATACTGTGCCAACCTGACCCTGCAGAGCTCTGTGCCACCCTAAGACTACATGGCCTCATACTGTGCCAACCTGACCCTGCAGAGCTCTCTGTGCCACCCTAAGACTACATAGCCTCATACTGTGCCAACCTGACCCTGCAGAGCTCTCTGTGACACCCTAAGACTACATGGCCTCATACTGTGCCAACCTGACCCTGCAGAGCTCTGTGCCACCCTAAGACTACATAGCCTTATACTGTGCCAACCTGACCCTTCAGAGCTCTCTGTGCCACCCTAAGACTACATAGCCTCATACTGTGCCAACCTGACCCTTCAGAGCTCTCTGTGCCACCCTAAGACTACATAGCCTCATACTGTGCCAACCTGACCCTTTAGAGCTCTCTGTGCCACCCTAAGACTACATAGCCTCATACTGTGCCAACCTGACCCTTCAGAGCTCTGTGCTACCCTAAGCCTACAAAGCCTTATACTGTGCCAACATGACCCTGCAGAGCTCTCTGTGCCACCCTAAGACTACATAGTCTCGTACTGTGCCAACCTGACCCTGCAGCGCTCTCTGTACCACCCTAAGACTACATAGCATTAGCATCTAATCTGAGACTGCCGCAGAGGTGGAAGCTCTCATGTGCGCAGTGCTTTGTACCAAGTTGCCCCTAAACTCCATGTCCGCAACAATATACCCAGCTTTAGGTGTTGGAGGAATACCTGTAATAAGGAGTCTACTGTTCGCATCTATACCTGCAAAAACTGGTGGCACTGTTTAGGTGGCAGTGGTCTTATGTTTAGTATATGATGTCAGCTAAATTTGCAATTGTCTAAATTTGCAATTTATGCATGGAAGACCGTTCTAGAGAATAGCAACCCCTAAATATTATGCAGGCCTTCGTATTAACTATTTGAATTACTGTAACTTTCGTACTCCTCATCGGCTAAAAATACTCCTTAAAAATGGTAAGAGGAGTATTTTTACTCTTCCAGAAAAAATGTAGCGCGACCTCTGCCAGCACGCTTTGTCTAAAGGTGGCTATAGACTTTCAGGTCCCCCATACACACTAGACTGTTGTCGGCTGAACCTGGCGTTTTGAGTGGAGCTGGCCAACGATCTAATGTAAGGGGAGATCCCCACTTTTCCTCAACAGATTGAGGGAGATTTATCAAAACTGGTTTAGTTGCGTTTAGCAACTAATCACATTGATCCTTTCATTATCCAAAGGAGACCTGCAAAATGTTAGCTGGAATCTAATTGGTTGCTCTGAGTAATGAAGCCAGTTTTCCTTTGTGCAAGTATTGATATATCTCCCCCATTATATTCGTTGAGAGTAGAGAAGGATCAGGCATGTTGAATTTCAATGCCTGATCGTTTTGTTCTCCAGGGAGATAAACCAAGTATCTGGCAGTGACTTGTTCCGCTTATCTGCGTGTGTATAGGGGAAAATAGGGAGAGTTTTTCTTCTTCTTTAAAAAAATTTTTTTTCAATCTTTGTGCCTTTTTTCCCTGATGCATGGTGCTTTGTTTTTCTGCCATTTTTTGTTCAAAACCTTTTTTTAAAAATTTATTTTTATTTTTATTAAGAGTACTTTTAAACTAGCGTCGCTGGATTCCAGCAGGCAGTTCCGTCGCCGGAACTGCCTGCTGTATCTGGCAATCTGTATGCAAACGGATACCATTTGTAGACAGATGCGGATGCTTCTCACAAATGTATTGCAATACCGGATCCGTCTCTCCAGTTGTCATCCAGAAAAACGGATCCGATATTTATCTTTTTCATATATATATATTTTCATATATATATATATATATATATATATATATATATATATATATATATATATATATATATATATATATATATATATATATATATATATATATATATATATATATATTTTCATAATAAATATATATATAATAATTTTTTTTCTATATATATATATATATATATATATATATATATATATATATATATATATATATATATATATATTTTATTCTTTCTTTTCTCCTCTGGTGTATACACATGAGCTTACTGTGCATGTCATGAGAGGAGCCAGGAAATAGTATTTATGGCTCATGATTGAGCCTACAAACAGCTGGATGGGGTGTGAGGAGGATGTAAGTCAGTGTGCTGGGCGTGCCTGCAGCAATGACTCTGTGACTTTGGCAGTGTAAGAAGATGCCCCATTGACTCCATGTAAATTTATATCAAAATGCCTAAACTGACAGTTTTAACAGACACAGCAATGATCTTGCAGTGATGTGACCTACAGCACTATATCATTAGGTGCATGTGGCAAATGTGCTGACAGATTCCCTGAGACAAGAATGGAGAGATACGATGATTCGCTATTTAATCTCTTCGGGATATGGTGACTGACTCCTGTGGATATGATATAAATGTTGTTGATGAGAGAGACCCCCTTTTAAAGGGGTCTTTTGGTACTTAGATATTGATGACCTATTTCCAGGTCACCATTATCAGATCAGGTCAGAGACCCAGCATCCCACTGACGAAAACTATACAGTAGACACAACCAGAAGCCCAAGGTTGCATCCACTGTGTAGTGGACATGCCAGAATACTGCAGCTCAGCTCCCGTTAAAGTAAATGGGAGCTGAGCTGCAGGACTCCGATGCAGGAAACTACCCAGTGGATGGTGCCTTCTGTCTACAGTATAGTATCAGCTGACTGGTGTAGAGTCGGGTGTCTGACCCCTGCTGATCTGATAAGAATAGGTCATCAACATCAATTTTTTTTTTGTTTGTTTGTTTTTTTGTTCTTGTTTTTTTTTTTTGTTATTTATGTGACCTGTTAATAAGAAAAAGCAATCGTGTATATGCTATTGAATGTTCATTTTTCTGACTTGTATTTTGTGTGTTAAGGTGCTTTGTGGCCAGGTATCAAGTCTGAAAGTGGTTTAGTCCAGACATCAAATTCTACTACGGTCTTGACCTGTTCTTCAGGAGTCACCAGTAGCCAGTCCAGCCCTGTACTATATTCCTATCCTGCCCAAGGTAAAATATAGACATCTGTAGGACTTAGATAAGATATAAAAAAAAAATCACATAGCAGTCACAGCATATTTTTACTTCTGGGTGAACACCAGCTGTATGCTTTATTTTTTTCCATAAAACTTTACAGATTAGGCTACTTTCACATTGGCTGTCAGTGCGGATCCGTCTTGTATCTGCACAGACGGATTCGCACCGATAATGCAAACGCTTGTATCCGTTCATAACGTATCAGTTTGCATTATTCATTCAAAAAAAGTCTAAGTCAAAACGGATCCGTCTTGACTTACATTGAAAGTCAATGGGGGACAGATCCATTTTCAATTGCACCATATTGTGTCAGTGAAAAACGGATCCGTCCCCATTGACTTACATTGTAAGTCAGGACGGATCCGTTTGGCTCCGCATTGTCAGACGGTCACCAAAATGCTGCAAGCTGCGTTTTAGTGACCACCTAAAAAACGCAACTGAGACCAAACGCAGCCAAATTGATGCATTCTGAACGGATCTTTATCCATTCAGAATGCATTGGGGCTGAACTGATCAGTTTTGGGCCGCTTGTGAGAGCCTTGAAACGGATCTCACAAGCGGACCCAGAAACGCCAGTGTGAAAGTAGCCTTAGTATATGTATATAATGCCATAATGCCTTTTTGTAGTTGCCTTAAGCCCACACTTTGCAGTAGCTTTATAAAAAAAAAGGTATCGTACTAAACGTGTCAAATGTGTATTCATATACACAAATTAGAAGTCTGTGGTGCAGTGCATTGTTGGGTCTACACAGAACTTAGTTGGCATTGAATGGGGCAATTTACGCCATATCTGACTAGCAGTACAATAAAAGAATTTCAATATGATAAATTCCTCTCAATATTGTGTATATGCATTGATTGGCATGTATTTATAATAGCTGGTTAAATACTGTAACTTTAAGGGGTTCTCCAGGAATCATTTAAAATGACCAGCAACCTTCTTCAAGACTTCTATAAATATTTAAGAATTAGACCTTCTTTCTCCCAAATCTCTATTAATGATCCAAAATTTTCCAAATCTGCATTTATTTTTTTCTACCCCAAAAGCTATAATTAAAGGTATTTCTAGTTTCTATGCTGATATTAATAACTACGACAATAACCTAAAGAATAAATAAATATGGCATCTAACACCGGTAAAGCTAAACCATATTAACCCCAATTACTCAGACTTGTGCTGGAAAAACTGTGGAACCCAAGGAACTTATCTACATTTATGGTGGTCATTAGGAATGAGCGAATCGTCTTCGGATGAAACATCCGAAGTCGATTCTCATAAAACTTTGTTTCAATACTGTACAGAGCGAGCGCTCAGTACAGTATTAGAATGTATTGGCTCCGATGAGCCGAAGTTGTAACTTCGCGAAGTCTCGCGAGACTTCGAATAATAACTTCATAAATTGATTTATACTGTAAAAAAAACATTTCCCAAACTCTGGTTCGGTTCCAAGGTATCACTTGGAAGCGAACCAGAGTTCGAGAAATAGTTTTTTTTTACAGTACAAAGTATTTTCTGAAGTTTATTACCCAAAGTCTCACCCTTCGCAAAGTAATAACTTCGGCTCATCGGAGCCAATACATTCTAAGGCTACTTTCACACTTGCGTTTGGAGCGGATCCGTCTGATGTTTCATCAGACGGATCTGCTCCGATAATGCAGACGTTCGCATCCGTTCAGAACGGATGCGTCTGCATTAAAACTTAGAAAATTTTCTAAGTGTGAAAGTTGTCTGAGCGGATCCGTTCAGACTTTACATTAAGCGGAGCGGAGGCTGAACGCTGGCAGGCGGATGCATTCTCAGTGGATCCGCCTCCACTGAGAATGCATTGGGGCCAGACGGATGCGTTCGGGGCCGCTTGTGAGCCCCTTCAAACGGTGCGCACGAGCGGACACCCGAACGCTAGTGTGAAAGTAGCCTAATACTGTGCGGAGCGCTGGCTCCGTACAGTATTGAAACAAAGTTTTATGAGAATCGACTTCGGATGTTTCATACGAAGTTGATTCACTCATTCCTAGTGGTCATGTTCAAAAATTCAAACGTTCTGGAAAACTACTGTGTATATTTGAAAAATTAAACAAGATGCTTCATACAAACTTCCAACCATCTCCAGATCTTGCCTTATGTTTTCTACTAAACCACCATATTCCACAACAAATCAAAACTGTTGGATCTCACATAATATTAGCAGCAAAAAGCCTCCTAGCAAAAAAATGGAAAAGCCCAGAAATCCCCACCATCTCAGAAGTATGGACATTTGGTCTCTCATGGAATTAAAATATGGCTCATATTTTAAAAAACGAAAACCACAAAATACTGGTCCTTATGAAATCCAAACTTTCGAAGTACTTTACCAAACTAAACTTTCCTTTAATTATCAATACTTTCTAATATAACGATAATACTAATTGATTATTTTATTTAAATAATATATCTGTAAAATAACTTTTTACCCTTTTATTACTAAAGATGATTAAATGTATGTATACGTATGTGTGTATGTATATGCATATATACATTTGTGCATTTTTTATATATATATATATATATATATATATATATATATATATATATATACACAAAAAAGTTCAGTGGCAGCACCGTCAATGGAACAAATGCAGGTGCAGCTGGCCCAGTGTGGATGTAAGCCAATCCAGATAGATAAAAATAACAAAAAGGGCAGCACTCCAGAAAGTAAAAGATGAAAAAATCTTTAATTACCCATATGGGACAAGCGACGTTTCGGCTCAGTGTGTGAGCCTTTCTCAAGCAATGTGTACAGGCAAAATACTGAGTATATATACCAGTAGGGGTGGATACAATCAATGTGCAATACAGGTGTGCTCAATTCATAATAAATAAGTTAATTAAATACAAAATACAGTACGTATATCAAATTTGCAGTAAATCTCAGTGAACATCAGTGCATAATCATACAATAAATAATCAATTAAAAAAATGAGTATATTATTCTGTGAAATATACAAATACATATAAGCAATACATAATTATCAATCATATTATTACAAGTCAAAATAAAATATACGATTATAACGACAAATTATTCACAATTACTCTATTCAATAATTAATATGAATGGAAATGACTAACTTTAAAATGTATTATAAACCAATAAAAATTACTGTTGAAGAAGGGAGAAAAAAAAAAATGACCAGCAACGTGTCCTAGAATATGAGCAGGAGCAGAGCTGTCTAGGGGGGTGAGGGTACAGGGCCTCACTACATCCTACACTGCTCTACAATAGCTGGTAATGATGATCCTGCCTATGATATGTCATCATGGCTGTGCAGCCTGACAGGAACACTCATCAATGTGTAGTGAGGCCCCGTCCCCTCAACCCCCGAGGCAGCACAGGTTGATGGTGGCCATTTTAAATTATTTCTGGAGAACCCCTTTAAGATGACCATACACTCTCAATAGCTGTTGGCCGACTTCCCACACACATATACACTCTTTAGAGACCCCCATACATATAAGATAGTTGGCTGGTCCTGCTGAACTTTGAGGGTTTGCCTGACTTTTCTGAAGAAGAATGTGTACAGTCCCCCCCCGCTAATCTAATTTCTATTGTTTTCAGCTACCGCTACAAATGCTAATGTAATTTCCACCACATCTCCCGTGCCAAATATTACAGTTCCAACAGTTGCCAGCATCTCAAACCAGGTAACCTCTTGAAATACAAAGCTGTGTTACTATTATTTTATACCATTATTGTTTTAATGTTCTTTTCTGATCTTGAACTGGTCTTTTAGATTAATTGTGTAAAGTCAGGCTCTTTGCCCAAGCATACAGATCAGTTGCTCATCAGTACTAGGCCAGACTCTGTGGTGGCCAGTGGATTTTTGGACATTGTGATTAAAGTGAATTTGTCAGAAATGCCTCTCATTCTTCCTGAGCAGCTACCTGCATAATGCCAACCACAGTGTGTGCCCCAAACCATGTTAAAGGGGTTGTCCGGAATCAAACAATTTTTTTTTAAAGTAGCTTACTCACCATTAGTAGCCAAGTTTATGTTCCCAAGATGTTTTTAGGTAGCTTTGACACTGCTTTACTGCTCCTACAGTCCCCAACAGACTATTTACATATCTGTTTATGTATGCCATCACTTTCTGCTGCAAAGCATTGTGTGTCCCAGTGCAGCTCAGCAGCAGGCGGTTTCTACAGTGTAAGATCACCTCCCTGCATCCGCCCCCCTCATACATATTCAGCCTCCTGCACATTATTCACTCCTCCCCCCCCCATAGATCCACCCCCTCATACATATTCAGCCTCCTGCACATTATTCACTCCTCCATAGATCCGCCCCCTCTTACATATTCAGCCTCCTGCACATTATTCACTCCTCCATAGATCCGCCCCCTCTTACATATTCAGCCTCTTGCACATTATTCACTCCTCCCCCCATAGATCCGCCCCCTCTTACATATTCAGCCTCCTGCACATTATTCACTCCTCCATAGATCCGCCCCCCTCTTACATATTCAGCCTCCTGCACATTATTCACTCCTCCATAGATCCGCCCCCTCTTACATATTCAGCCTCCTGCACATTATTCACTCCTCCATAGATCCGCCCCCCTCTTACATATTCAGCCTCCTGCACATTATTCACTCCTCCATAGATCCGCCCCCTCTTACATATTCAGCCTCCTGCACATTATTCACTCCTCCATAGATCCGCCCCCTCTTACATATTCAGCCTCCTGCACATTATTCACTCCTCAATAGATCCGCCCCCCTCTTACATATTCAGCCTCCTGCACATTATTCACTCCTCCATAGATCCGCCCCCTCTTACATATTCAGCCTCCTGCACATTATTCACTCCTCCATAGATCCGCCCCCTCATACATATTCAGCCTCCTGCACATTATTCACTCCTCCATAGATCCGCCCCCTCTTACATATTCAGCCTCCTGCACATTATTCACTCCCTCCCCCCCATAGATCCACCCCCTCATACATATTCAGCCTCCTGCACATTATTCACTCCTCCATAGATCCGCCCCCCTCTTACATATTCAGCCTCCTGCACATTATTCACTCCTCCATAGATCCGCCCCCCTCTTACATATTCAGCCTCCTGCACATTATTCACTCCTCCATAGATCCGCCCCCCTCTTACATATTCAGCCTCCTGCACATTATTCACTCCTCCATAGATCCGCCCCCTCTTACATATTCAGCCTCCTGCACATTATTCACTCCTCCATAGATCCGCCCCCCTCTTACATATTCAGCCTCCTGCACATTATTCACTCCTCCATAGATCCGCCCCCTCTTACATATTCAGCCTCCTGCACATTATTCACTCCCTCCCCCCCATAGATCCACCCCCTCATACATATTCAGCCTCCTGCACATTATTCACTCCTCCATAGATCCGCCCCCTCTTACATATTCAGCCTCCTGCACATTATTCACTCCTCCATAGATCCGCCCCCTCTTACATATTCAGCCTCCTGCACATTATTCACTCCTCCATAGATCCGCCCCCTCTTACATATTCAGCCTCCTGCACATTATTCACTCCTCCATAGATCCGCCCCCTCTTACATATTCAGCCTCCTGCACATTATTCACTCCTCCATAGATCCGCCCCCTCATACATATTCCTCCCCAATAAACTCCTCCTTGCACATGTCATGTGCTTGCAGAGCAGAGAGGCAGACAGTGAAGCCACATACAGAATGGTACATCATTTATGCTGCATTCCTTTTATGTTTACATTCATCATTACAATAAGCAATTTATAGTAATCTATACAAGCAATGATAAAGTTGTTTTACAATGTCCCCAATTTTGCTCTGCTACACAGATAAGGCTACTTTCACACTTGTGTTTGGTGTGGATCCATCATGGACGGATCCGCATCTATAATGCAACAGTCTGCATCTGCTCAGAATGGATCAGTTTGTATTATCTTTACCTTAGCCAATACGGATCCCTCTCGAACACCATTGAAAGTCAATGGAGGATGGATCCTTTCTTTATTGTGCCATATTGTGTCAGTGAAAACGGATCCGTCCCCATTGACTTGCATTGTGTGTCAGGACAGATCCCTTTGGCTCAGTTTCGTCAGACGGACACCAAAACTCTGCAAGCAGCCTGCAGAGCAGAATGGTGTCTGATCGTAGGCAAACTGATGCATTCTGAGCGAATCCTTATCTATTCAGAATGCATTAGGGCAAAGCTGATCCGTTTTGGACCGCTTGTGTGATCCCTAGAACAGATCTCACAAACGGAAACCAAATCTCTAGTGTGAAAGTAGCCTTAGGCTACATGCACACGACAGTTGTTTGTTGCTGTCCGCAAATCGAGGATCAGCAAAAATAAAATGCCAGTTTTGGGATCCGTTTTTTTCACAGATCCCTTTTAATAAATGCCTATCCTTGTCCGCAAATGAGAAAAAAGTCACATACACAATTTTTTCTTTTTTTTTATTATGGAAACCACGGACAATGCAGAACACCTATCATAATTTTTTTTACTGACCCATTGAATTGAATGGGTCCCCATCCTATCCGAAAAAAAAAAACAGAACGGGCTCCGGGAAAAACAACTGTCCACATTGGCGGATCTGCAATATACGCGCACCTTTCCGTGTGCATTCCACATCACGGATGCAGACCCATTCACTTCAATGGGTCTGCAAATCCGGAGATGCGGAATGGAGCGGAACCGAAGCGCGGAATGTATCACTAAGGAAACACTATGGAGTGCTTCCTGGGGTTCCATTCTGTGCCTCAGCACCACAAAAAGATAGAACTTGCTCTATCTTTTTGCGGAACAGATGGATCGTAGACCCATTCAAGTGCATCACGGTGCATTGTGGCAGTGCGCCCCCCCTCCCTCCCTCCCCAGTATTAAATTCATTGGTGGCCAGTGCGGCCCCCCTCCCTCCCTCCCCCCAGTATAAAATTCATTGGTGGCCAGTGCGGGCCCCCCCCCCCCCCCCTCCCCCTCCCTCCCTCCCCAGTATTAAATTCATTGGTGGCCCTTCCTCCCTTCCTCCCTCCCCAGTATTAAAATCATTGGTGGCCAGTGTGGCCCCCCCCCACCCCCCTATTAAAATCATTGGGGGTTAGTGCGGCCCCCCCCCCCCCCCCCCCCCCCACTCCTAATTAAAATCATTGGTGGCAGTGGCCACAGGTTAACAACCCCCCCCCCCCCCCCCCCATCATTGGTGGCAGTGGAGCGGCAGTTCCAATCGGAGTCCCAGTTTAATCGCTGGGGCTCCGATCGGTTACCATGGCACCCAGGATGCTACTGCAGTCCTGGCTGCCAGGGTTACTTAGCAATTTTAGAAACATTATACTTACCTGCGCTGTCTGTGGCCTGCCGGTCGCTCCTCTTACTGGTAAGTGAAAGGTCTGTGCGGCGCATTGTTTATAGCACAGACCTGTCACTTACCAGTAAGAGGAGCGCCCGACCAGCCACAGACAGCGCAGGTAAGTATAATGCTTCTAAAATTGCTAAGTAACCGATCGGAGCCCCAGCGATTAAACTGGGACTCCGATCAGAACTCTCCGCTGCCACCAATGATGGGGGGAAGGTGATTTTAATTGGGGGGGGTGATTTTAATTAGGAGGGGGGGAGGGGAGGCCGCACTGGCCACCAATGAATTTAATACTGGGGAGGGAGGGGGGGGCCCGCACTGGCAACCAATGAATTTAATACTGGGGAGGGAGGGGGGCCGCACTGGCCACCAATGAATTTAATACTGGGGAGGGAGGGGGGGCTGCACTGGCCACCAATGAATTTTTAAAACTGGGGAGGGAGGGGGGGCAGCACTGGCCACCAATGAATTTAAAACTGGGGAGGGAGAGGAGTCTGGCCCTCTGCTGCCTGGCAGCACCTGATCTCTTACAAGGGGCTGTGATCCGCACAATTAACCCCTCAGGTGCGTCACCTGAGGGGTTAATTGTGCGGATCACAGCCCCCTGTAAAAGATCAGGTGCTGCCAGGCAGCAGGGGGCCGTTATGTCCACAGTTCTCAGTATATTCTAACTTGAAGCGTCCCCATCACTATGGGAACGCCTCTGTGTTAGAATATACTGTCTGATCTGAGTTTTCACGATCTAACTCAAATCCGATGGTATATTCTAACATAGAGGCGTTCCCATGGTGATGAGGACGCTTCAAGTTAAAATATACCATCGGATTGGAGAAAACTCTGATCCGATGGTATATTAATATTACCCGTACGTGAGGGGGGGGGATTTATTTGATGACCGGCACTGGGGCACATATGAGGGGGCCTTTTATTTTATAAAGGGAACTGGGGGCACTTACTCGCTTTCAGGCAGCGATCTCCACTCTGAGTGGAGATTGCAGCCTGAAACCAGCATTTTCACAGTACCGCGCTCCAATTGGTTGGTCTGCATAGAGTCTAGACCAACCAATTGGAGTGAGCGTGGGCAAGGACCACTCTGGTCCCTTGTCGGCACCCGGTGACGTCACCGGACTGGAGGGTGCGGAGCTTAGCGGGATCTCGGCCAGGCTAGTTACCGCCACTCCATACTTTTGCATAATTAGCTAGGCTGGCAGTGACGTCACCGGGCTCCCTGAGCAGCGTAAGAGGAAGCTTTCCTCCTCTGCAAAAGGGGGCATTAGAAGTAAGTTCATCAGGTAGGACATGGGTGTTGTTGATGTGGGTGACACTGCAGTACTATAAGACAAAGGTCCCAAATCCCGGACAACCCCTTTAAGTCTGGCAGCTATCAATGGCTTCTGTATGGTCACATCCATATAAATTTGGACTGTAGTTTCTTTGCTTTCTCAAACAAGCTCAGCTTTTCATCACTAGAGGGTTGGAAACTTCATTATGCCAGTGGAAATTTGGGGTGTGATTCTTCATTTTACAGAGATTTTTAAAGGGATTCTGTCACCAGGTTTTGGGCTATAGAGATACGGACATGCACGGCTAGATCGCCGCTAGCATGTCCGCAATATATCTGTCCTATAGGGCTGTGTGGTTTTAATTTCTTTAAAAAAGGATTTTATAGATATGTAAATTAGTCTTAACCTCCTCAGGACCGCCGTACGCAGGATTGCGTCTTTGCGGCGGCCCTGCTCTTCTGGGTGGACGCGCCGGCGCGTCCTCTCGCGAGACGCGAGATTTCCTGTGAACGCACACAGGCGCGCGCGCTCACAGGAACGGAAGGTAAGAGAGTTGATCTCCAGCCTGCCAGCGGCGATCGTTCGCTGGCAGGCTGGAGATGTGTTTTTTTTTTAACCCCTAACAGGTATATTAGAAGCTGTTTTGATAACAGCGTCTAATATACCTGCTACCTGGTCCTCTGGTGGTCCCCTTTGTTTGGATCGACCACCAGAGGACACAGGTAGCTCAGTAAAGTAGCACCAAGCACCACTACACTACACTACACCCCCCCCCCTGTCACTTATTAACCCCTTATTAGCCCCTGATCACCCCTGATCACCCCATATAGACTCCCTGATTACCCCCCTGTCATTGATCAACCCCCTGTAAAGCTCCATTCAGACGTCCGCATGATTTTTACGGATCCACTGATAGATGGATCGGATCCGCAAAACGCATCCGGACGTCTGAATGAAGCCTTACAGGGGCGTGATCAATGACTGTGGTGATCACCCCATATAGACTCCCTGATCACCCCCCTGTCATTGATCACCCCCCCTGGCATTGATTACCCCCCTGTAAAGCTCCATTCAGACGTCCGCATGATTTTTACGGATCCACTGATAGATGGATCGGATCCGCAAAACGCATCCGGACGTCTGAATGAAGCCTTACACGGGCGTGATCAATGACTGTGGTGATCACCCCATATAGACTCCCTGATCACCCCCCTGTCATTGATTACCCCCCTGTAAAGCTCCATTCAGATGTCCGCATGATTTTTACGGATGCACTGATAGATGGATCGGATCCGCAAAACGCATCCGGACGTCTGAATGAAGCCTTACAGGGGCATGATCAATGACTGTGGTTATCACCCCATATAGACTCCCTGATCACCCCCCTGTCATTGATTACCCCCCTGTAAAGCTCCATTCAGATGTCCGCATGATTTTTACGGATCCACTGATAGATGGATCGGATCCGCAAAACGCATCCGGACGTCTGAATAAAGCCTTACAGGGGCATGATCAATGACTGTGGTGATCACCCCATATAGACTCCCTGATCACCCCCCTGTCATTGATTACCCCCCTGTCATTGATTACCCCCCTGTAAAGCTCCATTCAGATGTCCGCATGATTTTTACGGATGCACTAAAAGATGGATCGGATCCGCAAAACGCATCCGGACGTCTGAATGAAGCCTTACAGGGGCATGATCAATGACTGTGGTTATCACCCCATATAGACTCCCTGATCACCCCCCTGTAAAGCTCCATTCAGATGTCCGCATGATTTTTACGGATGCACTAAAAGATGGATCGGATCCGCAAAACACATACGGACGTCTGAATGAAGCCTTACAGGGGCATGATCAATGACTGTGGTTATCACCCCATATAGACTCCCTGATCACCCCCCTGTAAAGCTCCATTCAGATGTCCGCATGATTTTTACGGATGCACTGATAGATGGATCGGATCCGCAAAACGCATACGGACGTCTGAATGAAGCCTTACACGGGCGTGATCAATGACTGTGGTTATCACCCCATATAGACTCCCTGATCACCCCCCCTGTCATTGATCACCCCCCCTGTCATTGATCACCCCCCCTGTCATTGATCACCCCCCCTGTCATTGATCACCCCCCTGTAAGGCTCCATTCAGACATTTTTTTGGCCCAAGTTAGCGGAATTATTTTTTTTTTTTCTTACAAAGTCTCATATTCCACTAACTTGTGTCAAAAAATAAAATCTCACATGAACTCACCATACCCCTCACGGAATCCAAATGCGTAAAATTTTTTAGACATTTATATTCCAGACTTCTTCTCACGCTTTAGGGCCCCAAGAATGCCAGGGCAGTATAAATACCCCACATGTGACCCCATTTCGGAAAGAAGACACCCCCAGGTATTCCGTGAGGGGCATATTGAGTCCATGAAAGATTGAAATTTTTGTCCCAAGTTAGCGGAACGGGAGACTTTGTGAGAAAAAAATTAAAAATATCAATTTCCGCTAACTTGTGCCAAAAAAAAAAAATTTTCTATGAACTCGCCATGCCCCTCATTGAATACCTTGGGGTGTCTTCTTTCCAAAATGGGGTCACATGTGGGGTATTTATACTGCCCTGGCATTCTAGGGGCCCCAAAGCGTGAGAAGAAGTCTGGTATCCAAATGTCTAAAAATGCCCTCCTAAAAGGAATTTGGGCACCTTTGCGCATCTAGGCTGCAAAAAAGTGTCACACATCTGGTATCGCCGTACTCAGGAGAAGTTGGGGAATGTGTTTTGGGGTGTCATTTTACATATACCCATGCTGGGTGAGATAAATATCTTGGTCAAATGCCAACTTTGTATAAAAAAATGGGAAAAGTTGTCTTTTGCTAAGATATTTCTCTCACCCAGCAAGGGTATATGTAAAATGACACCCCAAAACACATTCCCCAACTTCTCCTGAATACGGCGATACCACATGTGTGACACTTTTTTGCAGCCTAGGTGGGCAAAGGGGCCCATATTCCAAAGAGCACCTTTAGGATTTCACAGGTCATTTACCTACTTACCACACATTAGGGCCCCTGGAAAATGCCAGGGCAGTATAACTACCCCACAAGTGACCCCATTTTGGAAAGAAGACACCCCAAGGTATTCCGTGAGGGGCATGGCGAGTTCCTAGAATTTTTTATTTTTTGTCACAAGTTAGTGGAAAATGTTTTTTTTTTTTTTTTTTCATACAAAGTCTCATATTCCACTAACTTGTGACAAAAAATAAAAACTTCCATGAACTCACTATGCCCATCAGCGAATACCTTGGGGTCTCTTCTTTCCAAAATGGGGTCACTTGTGGGGTAGTTATACTGCCCTGGCATTCTAGGGGCCCAAATGTGTGGTAAGGAGTTTGAAATCAAATTCTGTAAAAAATGACCTGTGAAATCCGAAAGGTGCTCTTTGGAATATGGGCCCCTTTGCCCACCTAGGTTGCAAAAAAGTGTCACACATCTGGTATCTCCGTACTCAGGAGAAGTTGGGGAATGTGTTTTTGGGTGTCATTTTACATATACCCATGCTGGGTGAGAGAAATATCTTGGCAAAAGACAACTTTTCCCATTTTTTTTATACAAAGTTGGCATTTGACCAAGATATTTATCTCACCCAGCATGGGTATATGTAAAAAGACACCCCAAAACACATTCCTCAACTTCTCCTGAATACAGAGATACCAGATGTGTGACACTTTTTTGCAGCCTAGGTGGGCAAAGGGGCCCATATTCCAAAGAGCACCTTTCGGATTTCACAGGTCATTTTTTACAGAATTTGATTTCAAACTCCTTACCACACATTTGGGCCCCTAGAATGCCAGGGCAGTATAACTACCCCACAAGTGACCCCATTTTGGAAAGAAGAGACCCCAAGGTATTCGCTGATGGGCATAGTGAGTTCATAGAACTTTTTATTTTTTGTCACAAGTTAGTGGAATATGAGACTTTGTAAGAAAAAAAATAAAATAAAAAAAAAATCATCATTTTCCGCTAACTTGTGACAAAAAATAAAAAGTTCTACGAACTCACTATGCCCATCAGCGAATACCTTAGGGTGTGTACTTTCCGAAATGGGGTCATTTGTGGGGTATTTGTACTGTCTGGGCATTGTAGAACCTCAGGAAACATGACAGGTGCTCAGAAAGTCAGAGCTGCTTCAAAAAGCGGAAATTCACATTTTTGTACCATAGTTTGTAAACGCTATAACTTTTACCCAAACCATTTTTTTTTTTTACCCAAACATTTTTTTTTTATCAAAGACACGTAGAACAATAAATTTAGAGCTAAATTTCTATATGGATCTCGTTTTTTTTGCAAAATTTTACAACTGAAAGTGAAAAATGTCATTTTTTTCCAAAAAAAATCGTTAAATTTCGATTAATAACAAAAAAAGTTAAAATGTCAGCAGCAATGAAATACCACCAAATGAAAGCTCTATTAGTGAGAAGAAAAGGAGGTAAAATTCATTTGGGTGGTAAGTTGCATGACCGAGCAATAAACGGTGAAAGTAGTGTAGGTCAGAAGTGTAAAAAGTGGCCTGGTCTTTCAGGGTGTTTAAGCACTGGGGGCTGAGGTGGTTAAATGTGTCCAAGGGGCTTTACTAACCTTTCTGGAGCCCAGCCACGCCTGCCTGTGAAGGAGCCCAGCACCGCCTATGTCCTCCGTATCTCCTCCTTTCATCACCGATAGATTGCCGTAATCTCGCGATGCGCGAGCTCGTGCATGCGCAGTTCTTTCCCTGAGGCTGATGCCAGAACAGGGAAAGAACACTATACCGGCACTGCGCATGCGCGAGCTCACGCATCGCGAGATTACGGCAATCTATCGGTGATGAAAGGAGGAGATACGGAGGACATAGGCGGTGCTGGGCTCCTTAACAGGCGGGCGTGGCTGGGCTCCAGAAAGGTTAGTAAAGCCCCTTGGACACATTTAAGACTAATTTACATATCTATAAAATCCTTTTTATTTTTAATTAAAACCACACAGCCCTATAGGACAGATATATTGCGGACATGCTAGCGGCGATCTAGCCGTGCATGTCCGTATCTCTATAGCCCAAAACCTGGTGACAGAATCCCTTTAAAGGGTGTTCTAATTACAACATGCTTTCCCCACTGGGTGGGGGATCTCAATGGAGAAGTCGTGCATTCACACTCCACTGAATCTCTATAGGATTGCTGGAGATATGCAACTATCCGAGCTGTCTCCAGCAGTCCCATAGAGTTAAATGGAGTGGCAGTGTGCATGCTTCACCAATGCTCCATTCATATGGGGGGGGGGGGGGGGACACAGGACTCTCTGTTTCTCCTGATCGGCAGGGGTCACAGCAGTCTGGCCAGATATCCACAAAACTGTTCAGTAGATGGGGGATAACTTGTTAATTCGAATACATTTTTAACATGCTGAAAAGGAATCATTCACCTCCACTACATGATCTGATCATTGAGTTGGGACTTGTTAGGATAGCTTTAGATTGCATCCAGGATATTTGTTAATTTAGCTATTTGTTTCTTAAAGGAATATCCCACATATACAATCCTTGGTCAGAATCAGTATCAACAATGTTATCCAAATCAGAACTTCACATCAGCAACATCTGCCGGCAGTGCAGAGAACAACATAGTGACGCCAGACTTTCAGGAGAATAATACAGACTCAACATCCCCATCACAGACCACTCCGAGACAAGTTTCTGGTTTGTATATACTGTAAATGCCTTCTAAATAGTCACATGAAAATTATTCTAGCAGCTCCTTTACATAGTTGGTGGTGCTGCTGCAGCTGCTTCTCACATAGATCTGACGGGGCACTGCTCCTGGATATGTTGGCTCTCTGCTCTGCCCCCTCCCTTCTCTGTGCTAGCAAGATGGAGGAGTTTGTGTATGGCAGATGAGAGTGTGGAGGGTGAAATCATCCAAGTATTCAAGAGTCACGAAGACTGTACCATACTTTAAATAGTTAGACATTTCTTCTCTGGAAGGTACGAGCTGATTCATATAAGCTTGGCTGATGTATGTTTTATGTTTCAAAAAGTATTTATTGGCAAACATTCACAAAGTATGCAGGTGAAGACATAAGGAATATAAATATCCAATATTGTTGAACGGTGCCAAATATGAAATTAAGTAACATTGTGTAAATTAAAGAAACTGTATTGGAACAGTTAGAACATAATGAAAGAGATCATCAGTATGAGGAAGGATTAACTCCCACGACTCTCCCAGTCCAATAGGCAAAAGGATAGGGACCCGCACCTACAAGGAGAACGGAGCGGAGAAAGTTGAGGAGGGCGCACTACTCAGGCGCAGCCGCACTCTATTCATTTCTATGGAGCTGCCGAAAATAGCCAAGCACTGGCTCGGCTATTTCCGTCGGCCCCATAGAAATAAATGGGAGCAGTGGCCGCGCATGCGTGGTGCGCTCCCATTCACTTCAATGGGAGAGGCGGGGAGCTGCGCCTGGTGGTGGACAGACCCCGGGGTCCTCCAGCCACAACTCTCCCCAGCTCCGTTCTCCTTGTAGGTGCGCGTCCCAGAGGTGGGACACGCACCTATCGGACAATGGTGGCATATCCTAGCGATATACTCCCATTGTCTAAGATGGGATAACCCCTTTAAGGTTAGCATTAAGTGTTTCATAAAGCAAGATTCTTGCTGAATAACTACTGAGAGATAGTGAAGGGGATCTCCATCTGGAAGCAATATGTATTCTTACAGACATTAGGATATACTGTAGGAGTTTCTAGGCTGCATTATTAAATGCTGGTGGTTTGTCCTAGCAAGTGTGTGTGTGTGTATATATATATATGTATGTATGTATATGTGTGTGTGTGTGTATGTATATATATATATATATATATATATATATATATATATATATATATATATATAACAAAGAGAGAGCAGCAGCACTACTTGCAGATGAAGCCGGGTGCAAAATCCTCTGGCTGTAAGGTCAAATAAGTTGTAGATTTTTCAAAGAAGAGGCAGCACTCCAAGATAAGATGAAAAAACGACCCGCTTTATTCCCCTGTGCAACGTTTCAACTGCTCATTGCAGTCTTTCTCAAGCATAACAATTGGTGTCTCAGCATCTACATTTATACCCATGATGCTTAGTGGGTCAATTAACAGACTAATTGGTAATAGCATAATTAAAAATATACAAATAGTGAGTTTACATTAAAAAGTTTTTCATAATCATATGTGCATTCGTTTTATATAACATCACAGTCTTTTCATACATAGTGACATCTCATAGGCAGTTTTCAAAATTCACAAACCAACACTGCCCAATATATAAAGTGCCTCGTGCTTTGTGTTTACTTATAGTGAACACCTGTACGTGCTAATTGTGCGGTCAATAGCCGCATGGTTAAAAAACTTACATCGTGGAGTGTCAGGATGGCAAGCGTCTCGGCGTCCCTGGGGTCCCACAGCGCATGCCCAGTATCCAGGATACCGGCGTACACAAAGAAAAGACGCAACCGGAAGTGACGTCTATCCCGAAGGGCACACCAGCAACCCGGCGCCTCCCCCAAGGCATGACGAAATGGAGGGCGGCGCCTCCCCGTTCGGCCTCCCGATCATGTGACACTGTCACATGGATCGTTGCCTGACAACCAGGAAGCGCTTACCCTCAACACCACGTCATCCCCAGGTTCAGTCAGAGCACGGCAATGAGACCTTTATTGGAAACAAACCAGCACAACAGGAGAATGATCGGATCAGAAACCCATTTACATGGTTATTACAGATGATTAGAATATAAAATTATAAATACATAAGGATATCAAATCGTGCATCTCGGAGGGTTGTGGTCCTTAAAGGGGACATAACGTATATAATATATTATGGAGAAAAGGGGGTATGGTCTATAAGGACGCACCTATCAGGTGATCATCCCCATACACCCAAAGGATCATGGGGTATAGAGTGTTGTCCACACCCCGCATCCCCACATTCCTCTCCTACCCCCTATACATCTCCTATAGCCATAATTTCCTCCATTCACGATTTATCCGTTTTACTTTCAATGTGAAGCCATGATTTTGAGTGTGGATCCCATTCTCCTGTTCTGGACCTATACCGCCAAGGTGACCGCCGCCATCCTCCTCCACCATGAAAATAACTTGAGGAATAGATTAATCCCTTTTGGATCCCAATGATCCTAAAAAGAAAAATAGATATAATGGATGAAATATAATTATTAAATTAGACACCAAAAGGTGGTCACATAACCAATTTGGCAAAGACAGAACCCCACAAAGGCATCACAGAGCCCAGCATTCTATATAATGTTCCACTTGAAATCCACATTCAGACCCTTGGGTTTGAGTGACTGTAGGCGATGTATCCACCGCAGTTCCCGTTGTTTAAGGGTCACTGTACGGTCGCCACCTCGTCTACCCCTTTGAACCTGATCTATAATCATACATTTGAGGTCTTTCTCAGTATGGCCAAGCTCCACAAAATGTTTAGGGACCGGTAGGTCCAATCTTTTGCGTCTTATCGAAAACCGGTGGTTATTTAAACGCGTTTTCATGTCACATGTGGTCTCCCCCACATAGAGGAGACCACATGGACATTTCAACACGTAAATAACGAACGTACTATCACACGTCAAATAATGACGGATGTCATATTGTGCTCCAGTTTCCGGATGTGTAAACACATTCCCTCTAATCATGTAGGTGCAGTTTACACATGTAAGGCACTGGAAACATCCCGTCCTCCTTGCACCAAGAAATGTTTGTACCTTCTTTTTGATAGGAACATCGGCCCTCACCAGCCTATCTCTCAGGTTGGTGGGCCGTCTATATGACAGGAGAGGAGGTCTAGTGAGTACTTCAATCTTAGGGAAATTACTCTGTAAAATAGGCCAGTGTTTTTTCAGTATACCGGCTATATCCCTACTTTGTTCAGAGTAGGTTGTTACAAAAGGGATCTGTTTGGATTTAGGTTTCTTTTCCTCCTCCCCCTGCGGATACTGAATTCTCTTCAGATGTCTTGCTAGATTTTTTTTGCGGGTACCCCCTCTGTCTGAACTTATTGACCATTTGTTCATATCTGACAGGTAGGTTTTTTGGATCCTGTACGATTCTCTTTACACGCAGTAGTTGACTGCGCGGTAGAGAGTCAATACAGGGTCTAGGATGGCAACTTTCGTATCGCAATAATGTATTGCAATCAGTAGATTTGGTGAAGATGTCTGTAGACAATCTATCACCAATGATGGACACCATCGTGTCAAGGAACTGGACCTGTTTATTGGAGTGTGTTAATGTAAAAACAATCTCACTGTCCATATCATTCAGATAACAGTGAAACTGCTCCAAGGACTCAATGTCCCCTCGCCAAATGAGGAAGATGTCGTCTATGTACCGCCACCACCCCAGTACTCGACCGAAGTGGTGGGATACATAGACAAGATCCTCCTCAAGTGACGCCATAAACACATTTGCATACGTGGGGGCCACATTGGACCCCATTGCGGTCCCACGTAATTGCAGAAAGAACTGCTCCCCAAACATAAAATAATTATGTCTCAGGACCAGATTAAGAAGTTGAATGATAGTCACAACACACTCCAGAATATTCACTATGTTCCAAACATCTCCTGACCGCATTGACTCCCCGTTCGTGATCTATGGAGGTATAGAGACTGGTGACATCAAAAGATGCCACCAAACATCCATAGGGTAATCTTACTGAGGAGATTTTCTCCAAAAAATCCTCAGTGTCCCTAATATAGGACTTTGTATTAATCGCATAAGTGCGGAGTATGCGGTCCAGGAAGATTGAAACATGTGAACAGATAGAGTAAATACCCGACACGATGGGTCTCCCGGGAGGATTCGTCAGGGACTTATGTATTTTTGGCAATACGTAAATCATTGGCGTACGTGGATTCTCAATCAACAAGAAATTGTATACACCCTCGTCAATGATCCCATGATCACGTGCCAAATCCAAAACATTTTTGATTTTTTTAATATACTCAAATTTTGGATCACCTGACAATTCCTTATACACATTCTGATCGTTCAGCTGCCTCCTAATTTCACCCATATACCAGGATGTGTCCATGACAACAACCGCACCGCCCTTATCGGACGGTTTTATGGTGAGGCTGCTGTCATGGCACAATTCATCCAATGATCTGATGTCAGCTGAGGTCATATTTGGATGTTGCAGAGGTGTATCAAGGGCCCTAGTTTTTAGTCCACTGATATCCAATGTCACAGCCTTAATGAATGTTTCAACTGTATGGTGGTTGGTCTGTGGTATGAAGTCACTCTTAGGAGACAGATTAACCTGTCCCAGAGTGAGTTCAGACCCACCAATAGTCGGTCTAGGGTAAGCTAGAGGTGGATGCTCAGAAAACCAAATTTGTAGCTTGATATTCCTGAACAGGCGTTGCATATTCTGGAGTGTGTTGTGACTTTATCATTCAACTTCTTAATCTGGTCCTGAGCCATAATTATTTTATGTTTGGGGAGCAGTTCTTTCTGCAATTACGTGGGACCGCAATGGGGTCCAATGTGGCCCCCACGTATGCAAATGTGTTTATGGCGTCACTTGAGGAGGATCTTGTCTATGTATCCCACCACTTCGGTCGAGTACTGGGGTGGTGGCGGTACATAGACGACATCTTCCTCATTTGGCGAGGGGACATTGAGTCCTTGGAGCAGTTTCACTGTTATCTGAATGATATGGACAGTGAGATTGTTTTTACATTAACACACTCCAATAAACAGGTCCAGTTCCTTGACACGATGGTGTCCATCATTGGTGATCGATTGTCTACAGACATCTTCACCAAATCTACTGATTGCAATACATTATTGCGATACGAAAGCTGCCATCCTAGACCCTGTATTGACTCTCTACCGCGCAGTCAACTACTGCGTGTAAAGAGAATCGTACAGGATCCAAAAAACCTACCTGTCAGATATGAACAAATGGTCAATAAGTTCAGACAGAGGGGGTACCCGTAAAAAAATCTAGCAAGACATCTGAAGAGAATTCAGTATCCGCAGGGGGAGGAGGAAAAGAAACCTAAATCCAAACAGATCCCTTTTGTAATAACCTACTCTGAACAAAGTAGGGATATAGCCGGTATACTGAAAAAACACTGGCCTATTTTACAGAGTAATTTCCCTAAGATTGAAGTACTCACTAGACCTCCTCTCCTGTCATATAGACGGCCCACCAACCTGAGAGATAGGCTGGTGAGGGCCGATGTTCCTATCAAAAAGAAGGTACAAACATTTCTTGGTGCAAGGAGGACGGGATGTTTCCAGTGCCTTACATGTGTAAACTGCACCTACATGATTAGAGGGAATGTGTTTACACATCCGGAAACTGGAGCACAATATGACATCCGTCATTATTTGACGTATGATAGTACGTTCGTTATTTACGTGTTGAAATGTCCATGTGGTCTCCTCTATGTGGGGGAGACCACATGTGACATGAAAACGCGTTTAAATAACCACCGGTTTTCGATAAGACGCAAAAGATTGGACCTACCGGTCCCTAAACATTTTGTGGAGCTTGGCCATACTGAGAAAGACCTCAAATGTATGATTATAGATCAGGTTCAAAGGGGTAGACGAGGTGGCGACCGTACAGTGACCCTTAAACAACGGGAACTGCGGTGGATACATCGCCTACAGTCACTCAAACCCAAGGGTCTGAATGTGGATTTCAAGTGGAACATTATATAGAATGCTGGGCTCTGTGATGCCTTTGTGGGGTTCTGTCTTTGCCAAATTGGTTATGTGACCACCTTTTGGTGTCTAATTTAATAATTATATTTCATCCATTATATCTATTTTTCTTTTTAGGATCATTGGGATCCAAAAGGGATTAATCTATTCCTCAAGTTATTTTCATGGTGGAGGAGGATGGCGGCGGTCACCTTGGCGGTATAGGTCCAGAACAGGAGAATGGGATCCACACTCAAAATCATGGCTTCACATTGAAAGTAAAACGGATAAATCGTGAATGGAGGAAATTATGGCTATAGGAGATGTATAGGGGGTAGGAGAGGAATGTGGGGATGCGGGGTGTGGACAACACTCTATACCCCATGATCCTTTGGGTGTATGGGGATGATCACCTGATAGGTGCGTCCTTATAGACCATACCCCCTTTTCTCCATAATATATTATATACGTTATGTCCCCTTTAAGGACCACAACCCTCCGAGATGCACGATTTGATATCCTTATGTATTTATAATTTTATATTCTAATCATCTGTAATAACCATGTAAATGGGTTTCTGATCCGATCATTCTCCTGTTGTGCTGGTTTGTTCCCAATAAAGGTCTCATTGCCGTGCTCTGACTGAACCTGGGGATGACGTGGTGTTGAGGGTAAGCGCTTCCTGGTTGTCAGGCAACGATCCATGTGACAGTGTCACATGATCGGGAGGCCGAACGGGGAGGCGCCGCCCTCCATTTCGTCATGCCTTGGGGGAGGCGCCGGGTTGCTGGTGTGCCCTTCGGGATAGACGTCACTTCCGGTTGCGTCTTTTCTTTGTGTACGCCGGTATCCTGGATACTGGGCATGCGCTGTGGGACCCCAGGGACGCCGAGACGCTTGCCATCCTGACACTCCACGATGTAAGTTTTTTAACCATGCGGCTATTGACCGCACAATTAGCATGTACAGGTGTTCACTATAAGTAAACACAAAGCACGAGGCACTTTATATATTGGGCAGTGTTGGTTTGTGAATTTTGAAAACCGTCTATGAGATGTCACTATTTATGAAAAGACTGTGATGTTATATAAAACGAATGCACATATGATTATGAAAAACTTTTTAATGTAAACTCACTATTTGTATATTTTTAATTATGCTATTACCAATTAGTCTGTTAATTGACCCACTAAGCATCATGGGTATAAATGTAGATGCTGAGACACCAATTGTTATGCTTGAGAAAGACGGCAATGAGCAGTTGAAACGTTGCACAGGGGAATAAAGCGGGTCGTTTTTTCATCTTATCTTGGAGTGCTGCCTCTTCTTTGAAAAATATATATATATATATTAGTAGAAAATCGGACTGCACTCCAAGCGTTTCTTCAAAAGAGTATGTTTTTAATCACCCATATGGTGGCAAAAGCGACGTTTCGGCTGAAGCTTGAAAAAGGCTCATGCCAAAATTTCGCTTTTGCCACCATATGGGTGATTAAAAACATACTCCTTTGTAGAAATGCTTGGAGTGCAGTCCGATTTTTTTTACTTTCTATAAGTGGGTAAGCACCTTTTACCATACTTGGATATTGCACCCGTCTATTTTCCATACTTTTTTAGGGTGGTGCTGCCAGTGGTTTTTTATATCTATCTATCTATCTATCTATCTATCTATCTATCTATCTATCTATCTATCTATCTATCTCCCGAACACTTCAAATGGGCTTCTCCGAATGTTGGTCCAGAACCGTCAACGTCATAGGATAGGTCCCCACCATATGTGGAGGGTATTATTAACCCTTTGCAACCTTTTAAAAGATAGGGAAACCATCGGATAAATAAGGCGAAGTCTAGACAGCACCATATATACTCTATGAAGTACTTTTAAGGATGTCTCTATTAATGTCACTTGCCAGTTGCTGTACACCACTCATGCCATTGCTCCAGTGTAAGGCTCTCTGCCAAATCCAATTCCCAGCTGTACATAAAGGCCAATTTATAATTGAATAAATAAAGGAGAGGGTACCCTTCTCTAAGGCTCTGTACTTGCAGAGCCGTTGAAATGATGTGTATTCCACAGTTCTATCCTTTGAGATCAGTGAAGTTAAAAAAAATTTGAAGACTTGGGTAACTGAAGATTTCAGTGGTTAGAGGTGAGAAGCTGGAGATAAAAGATGCTCTGGACATGAGTTTAGAATTCAGCAGGAAGTCAGCTACTTGGTGTAGTTTTGCATGCTTCCACCAAACAAACACAGATGGTGACAGCCCAGGCGAGAAAAGGGGGTTTCTTATTATAGGATGTCATCTGAAAAAGAGAATTTCCATAGACCTCAAGAGAAACCAACTCAAAACGTTAGGGACAACAACAACATCCTTTGGGTTGGTTGAGCTTAGTACTTCAGAATTCATATCATCAAACAATTAACCCTAGAACCATCCTGAATTTGGAGCCTTATAACCAATAAATGGCCATGCAGACCAACATTAGCTATATAGAAAGGACATCGGTCAGCAGATTTGTATCTATGACACTGGCTGACCTGTTACATGTGCTCTTGGCAGCTGAAGGCATCTGTGTTGGTTCCATGTTCATATGTGTCCGCACTGCTGAGAGAAAAATTGTTTTAATAAATGCAAATGAGCCTCTAGGAGCAACGGGGGCGTTGTCATTACACCTAGACGCTCAGCTCTCTGTAATTGCTGCGTCCTCTGCACTTTCACAGATCCAGGCAGTGTAAACATGATCACACCTGGCCCTGTCAAACTGTAGAGGTCATTGTAGTTGCAGAGAAAGCACAGCCTCTAGGAGTAACAGCAACTCCCTCATTGCTCCTAGAGGCTCATTTGCATATATTAAAACATTTTTCTCAGCAATGTGGACACACATGATTGTGGGACCAACACAAATGCCTTCAGCTGCCAAGAGCACATGTAACAGGTCAGCCAGTGTCATAGGTACAAACCTGCTGACAGATGCCCTTTAAATATAAAACACAGTGTTGGAAAATTCTGGAATTCCATGGCTGTAATATTGTGTTGATACAGCTTCTTATGATCTTTATAATGCTTTCTTATAGGTGATACCACTGCAGGCCAGGTGATGATGAGAGCAATGAGCAGTAAAGAGTCAGAAGACCAGAGTAAGAAGAATGTAACTGTAAAGAATAGAGGCAAGGGTAAGAAAACCGATGCCTCATCACCGCAACACAGTGACCTTGAGGTAAGAAATGTTACTGTAGCTTGATGTACGGTCTGCAAATTCCTAATAGCGGGAGATCCTAAGCAGGGAGTCTTCCTATGATGGCCATGTGGGGTAATGGTGTATATTGGACAACTCCTTTACATTATAACGTTTTTATAGTAAGGGAATGAACTATGTTAAAGTGGTTGTGCCATAAACTGCTTTTCACTCTCTAAAGTTTTTTCATCAATTACTCAAGCTCCCCTAATTATTATTATTATTATTATTATTATTATTATTATATTATATATATATATATATATATATATATCTATATATATCTATATATATATATATTTTTTAAGATTTACCTCCTTTTGCCGTTTTCTCTTATCCCCCATGCTTGAATCCTACTTCCTGGTCTGTCATGTGTCTGCTGTCCCATTATGCCTTATGGCAATGAGATGTCTTCTGACATCAGCAGTTCATATGATACTTTTATGGTGTTTTTTTTTTTTTTACAGTGGTCATTAATAGGCTTTATTGTAGGCTGCCACTTTTTTAGGATGGCGCTGAGTAAGCGGTGCACAGGTCTCCTGTGCAGAGCAGGAGCCTGGCTCTCTCATGCTGAGCTTGAGCTTTAACGGCCTGGATTGGTAGAGGCACTGATCGGGGCCATTTAACCCCCTTAGGCTACTTTCACACCTGCGTTCGGGTGTCCGCTCGTGAGCTCCGTTTGAAGGGGCTCACAAGCGGCCCCGAACGCAACCGTCCAGCCCTAATGCATTCTCAGTGGACGCGGATCCGCTGAGAATGCATCAGTCTGCCAGCGTTCAGCCTCCGCTCCGCTCAGCGAGCTGTCACCTGAACGCTGCTTGCAGCGTTCGGGTGTCCGCCTGGCCGTGCGGAGGCAAGCGGATCCGTCCAGACTTACAATGTAAGTCAATGGGGACGGATCCGTTTGAAGATGACACTATATGGCTCAATCTTCAAACGGATCCGCCCCCATTGACTTTCAATGTAAAGTCTGGACGGATCCGTTCAGGCTACTTTCACACTTAGAAATTTTTCTAAGTTATAATGCAGACGGATCCGTTCTGAACGGATGCAAACGTCTGCATTATAGGAGCGGATCCGTCTGATGAAACATCAGACGGACCCGCTCCGAACGCTAGTGTGAAAGTATCCTTAGATCCTAGAGTCAATAGTGATCATGACATCGAAAAGATGTCATCAACACCCAGCGAGTGAGATCACAGAGTTCTGATTTCTGTACGCTGCAGCCAAGGACCTAATGAAGGCCTCCAGGTATGCCTTACGAGGCTGTGCCTCTCTGGTGCAGCCTGATAGTGCCTGTCAATATAGTACTTACAGTATAATGCACTGCATTGCATTAGGCTACTTTCACACTCGCGTTTTGTGCGGATCCGTCATGGACAGATCCGTTCAGATAATACAACCGTCTGCATCCGTTCTGAACAGATCCGTTTGTATTATCTTTAACATAGCCAAGACGGATCCGTCTTGAACACCATTGCAATCCATGGGATTTTAGATGTTCCACAATTCTATCCTTTAATAGGGTTTCCATTAATTTGCCGCTTGTGAGAGCCCTGAACGGATCTCACAAACGGAAAGCCAAAACGCTATTGTGAAAGTACCCTAAGCAGTACAGTGTATTAAAGAAACAATCAGAAGATCACCTGTCAGTCTCCTTTTGAAACTGATACCACATATTTGGTACTTCTGCATCTGTAATGACCCATACCATACAATTATCATTTAATATATCCCACACGGTGAATGCCGTAAAAAAAGCAAAACTGTCAGACTTGCGTTTTTTTTTTTGCTTTTTGCCATGAAAAAAGGGAATACAAAAAGTATCAATGGTATCAATAAAAGCTACATGCCTTTACTCAAAAATCAAGCCCGCGCACAGCTTTGTAGAATGAAAAATGTGAAAAAGTTATGAGTGTTTGGATGCTGTGATGCAAACACATTTTCTTTTCAAATAAAGAGGTTTATTGTGCAAAAGTAGTAAAACAAAAACGATATATGTGATGCTGCTGTAATTGTACTGACCCAGAAAATAAAGCTAGTTATGCTAAAAAATTACCACTGCAAAATTTACAACTCAAAAACTCAGTGTCAGTATTGCTATGTTTTCCCATTACCCCCCAAAATTAAGTGAATCTGTAAGCTTTGTGTACCCCAAAACAGTGCCTTAAAAATCTACAACTTTTCCTGCAAAAAAACAAACCCACATACAGCTGGATTGATGGAAAAATTTAAAAAAAGTTATAGATCTTAAATGCGACAATGAAAAGAATTTACAAAAAAAAGTGATTTAGTCCCCAAGTGCAGCCCCATTGAAGTGGATAGGTCCGCATCCAACCGGATCTCCCCATTCATTGCTCCAATTGTTCTGCTAGATTTATTTCAGGCTAGCAGCTCAGAGGGTGTGTCCTTTCTGTTCTCTCTGTGTAACTGCCACAGCTTTTAACAGACGATATGGCTGGTTGCAGTTGAAGATTTAGGCCCCTTGCACACGGCAGTTGTGCAGTCGTTCTGTGCATTGGGGACCGCAATTTGCACGGGCCCCATCCATGCGGCAGCCGCGATGGATCCAGACCCATTCAACTTGAATGAGTCCGTGATCTCTCCGCACCGTAAAAAAATAGAACACATTCTATTTTTTTTGCAGTGCACGGACAGAAACACCACAGAAGCACTCTGTAGTTCCGTGCCTCCGGTTTGCACTCTGTAGCACCGCAGCTCCAGATTGCAGACCCGTTAAAGTGAATGGGTCCACATCCGTGATGTGGGGAGCACACGGCCGGTGCCCGCATATTGCGGGCCGCAATACGGGCCACAGCCGTGTGCATGAAGCCTTAAACTGAGCTTGTGTGGCCACCTCAGTGAGGTGGATGTAGAAGTAAGAAATTGAATAAACTGCAGGTGGCGCTATACAGATAAATTTTATTGAATAGCTCAGTGGCTATGCCAAAGAATTCATATCCAGGTGCTGGTTTGAAAAATGTAGAATATTTTTCATGGTACAACACCTTTTAAGGCTTTGTTCACATCTCTGTTGGAGTCTCTGTCACTGATTTTAAAAATGTTTGGAAATGTATTGCTATCATGTCATTCGAAATGACTGGCAACGTGATCGAAATCCAATAGACCTAATTGTAGTATGTGGTGTCTGTTGTGCACGACTGGTGTCCATCATGCAACTGTCATTTTCAATGTTCTGCTCACTGTGATGGATCAGTACAATGGAAATCGCAGCACAACTTAGAACTATATAGATCAGGCTTCACTGCCATCTGCGTTAAAGGGGTTGTGCAGGAAAATATATTTATGACTTGGGGCATATGCACACGAACATAAGGGCTCAATGCCCGTACTGCCGACCACAAATAGTGGTCCGCAATGGCCGTGTGCACTCTGTGCTGCGGATGTGAACCCATTGACTTAAATGGGTCCATGATCTGCAAGGTATGGCAAAAGATAGGACATGTTCTATCTTTTGCTGTGCGGAGGCACAGACCCGAAAGCCAACAGAAGCGCTTTCTTTCCATGAGCTTCCGATCCGTGCCTCCACTCTGTAAAAGATAGTACATGTCCTATTTTTTTTTTGCTGTATCTTCACGTCAATGGGTCCACAGCACAGAGTGCACACAGCAGGTGCCCATGTATTGCCTCCAGAGTATGTGCACAGAACCCTTATATTCGTGTGCATGAGCCCTTATCCTCAGGATAGGTCATCAGTATCAGATCTGCGGGGATGTGACACCTGGGACCCCCACCAATCAGCTGTTAGAAGAGGCCTTGAGCACGGCAACCTCTTCCTAGGCCAGTGACATCACTGTACATCGGTAATGTGGCCTAGTTGCAGCTCAGCCCCATTCAAGTCAGTAGGGCTGCGCTGCAATACCAAGCACTGCCACTATACGATGTACGGTGCTTTCCTTGGAAAGCTGCTGGGAGCCTGCATCGCTCACTAGAGCTCCGATGAGCTCAGCGGCTTCCTGAAACGGCTGATCAGTGAGGGTGCCAGGACTCGGACCTCCACTGATGTGATAATGATAACCTATTCTGAGGATGTCATCATTATCTTTTCCAGGATGACCCCTTTTAGGTGCTACTCTGTCTATTTTAAAGTTGTATTTGTTAGTTGCATCATATTTATTTCTGTTTTATATTAAATTGTACTGTTGCTAAACTTGTAGATGGCTTAAAAAAAAACTTATTTTACAAGTTAACGAGCTCATCACAATGTCATTTTGACACTCTACATTTAGCTGTCACTGGTCATTTGCTTTTCTTTCCATTTTCCATTTTTACCAGTATGACTGTTCTAAGACACTGCAAAGCCTGTGTTGCATATATTTTTCTTTGTTTCCCCAGCGTGTGTTTTTGTGGGACTTGGATGAGACCATTATCATCTTTCACTCTCTGCTCACCGGTTCATATGCACAAAAGTATGGAAAGGTACAGACTTCAGGATCCAATTTTGAATGCAAACAGCTATATAATTCAGTCTGTCATTAAGAATGTGATATGTTCACTTTGGGAACTGTGACTAAAATGTAATTTAATATTTCTAAAGGGCAGAAAGTTAAAGGTGCCATCCCACAAGTTAAAAAATAAATAAATATATATATATATATATATATATATATATATGTATGTGTGTATATATATATATATATATATATATATATATATATATATATATATATATATATGATCTTGTGTAATGCACACTATTTCAACTATATCCTGCTCTCCAGTGCAATTTTGACCTTTTTCTCTCTTCTACTCACTGAGGACTTCTCTCTTACCGTGGGTGGGCAGTAGCTCCCATATGACCATCAAACACCTGCATCTCCAAGGAGTTAACCTCTTTCTCCCCTGCGTACAAAATGTTCCCTCACTTACAGCCACAGTGATTCCACTAACAAATAGCCTTATAGTATGCAGGTCCCCTTTCCCCCAGTTTGAAAGAAAGAGGGATAGCTAAAAATTTAGAAGTAGTATAGTGTCTGGGTCACTTCATCTTCTTCTCTGAGAGATCATTACACCGGCACCAAGAGGTGGAAGGGAGGCGTAGTCCACCACTGAATGCAGGAGAAGGTGGACTAGAATTTTAACCACAGAAGGAACAGCAGGGCACACTACCAGAGGAAAATATAATGTTCATTAAAAATGATATTTTTATTGCATATCTAATTCAATAATACTTCATTCGAAATATCCTATTCATTGCATAGTAATGTTTTCATGGAATAACCCCTCTAAAAGTGCTCTAAGTTTATAATATACTTTGAGTGTTATATTATGTGTAGATGATATGTCATAGTTATAAAACATGGGCCGTATATATTTGCACAATGGGCATAAAACGGTCAGTAACCTTTTTATTTTTGGTTGACACTTAAAGGGAACCTGTCATGTGGGTATTTGATTATAATATAACTCATTATATACAATCATTAACTATTAAAAAGTACCTTAGATTTATTCACTTACTGGTGTGACAGATGGTTACCTCATAATATACATACAAAGATGCCACATGCTAATGAGCGTACATACATGTGACATCGCTGCATGCTAATGAGCGTACATACATGTGACATCGCTGCATGCTAATGAGCGTACATACATGTGACATCGCTGCATGCTAATGAGCGTACATACATGTGACATCGCTGCATGCTAATGAGCGTACATACATGTGACATCGCTGCATGCTAATGAGCGTACATACATGTGACATTGCAAGCTACCAGCCCCGATGCGATCTCACTATGAAAGTAGATAGGGCTGCAGGGCCGGAAGCTTTTGATGTCACATGTATGTACAGACCTCTTCCCAATGTTCTAAATGCAAAACCAAATAAAGTGTGGGGCGGCAGGGAGAGTCTGTGTAAACAGTGAGGCTGGCTGCTGCCCGCCCACTGCACAGTACAAGTCAAGCAGAAGAATGCTAACCCGAGATGTACACTCTGCCCGCCAAATAACTCCTGCTTGTACTGGTCCACCGGAAGTGAGGATGAGCTGACGCATGCCCAGTTTACTTTCAGCTATGAATGTGCGGCATTACACTGATCAGACAGCGCGCATGATCACGGGATTTGAGACGAGAATTCGTGGCCAGAAAAAAAATGAAAAAATAGATGTAAATTATAAAAGGGGCGTGGTTTATTACTTCATGCATTCATTTTAATAATTGGCGGGAAAAAGAATAACAGGGAATGCAAAGGTACTATATTACTAAGGCAAAAAAAAGAAGGGAGGAATATACTATTGAAATTAGTAATTATAATAAAGGCTAGTTTGTTCATGGGGTGATAAACACATGACAGGTTCCCTTTAAATTGAATTGCAAATTGCTAATCTTTGATAGATGTGGGCCCAACCTTGGGATGCCTGCTGATCAGCACACTGAGGATCATGTCTAAATTACCGTTTATACGGGCAGAGAATCCGCTAATCCACTAATGAGTGTTTATAGGTACCTTTTACACGGAAAGGTCTGTGTCAAGGGACCTTTAAGTGATATTTTTCACTGCATGAGTTAGCTAGGCATATGGGTTATTTGTGATGTTAATCTGAGTGTCGCAGCGTTGTCTAGTAATGTTGCTCATCCTATTTAAATGAAATGGGACGAGCTTCTATACCATGCTCTAACAGGCAAACTGCTGTCATTATATAAAGGTAACATGGGGCCTGCATTAATGGCTCAGCCCATTCATTATACTAATTGACTGCTCATTGTAAAGGTTCCCTGCCAGATCAGCAGGGGGTCCAACACCTTGCACACCCAGCTATCAGTTGTTTGGCAATAGCTCTGGTGCCTGAAATAGTTTGTTACTACACCGCTGCTCCCATTGAAGTCAGTGCTGGCCGCACTGCATTGACAAACTAAGCTCGTTACAATAGATGGATCTGTCTGCTTCAAGTGTCAGAACGAGTGCCAAACAGCTGATCTGCAGCGGTGATGGGTATCGGACCCCTACCAATCGTCTAGTGATGGCCTACCCTGAGGATAGGCGGTTAATTGATAAAAGGGGGACAATGCTTCTAAAAAGAATCTGTCAACCCATAGGCAGCCTGTTATACTATAGTAATAACTCAGCAGAAAGATTCATTAAATCTTGTAATTCATTCATGTCTCTGCTTTTTCTGAGCTCATTTGTACATGGAGCCCAATCTTATCAGTGACTGACCGCTATATCTCTATACACACTTCCACAGAGAATGCTATCAATCACTCCCTTGTGTACAGCTTAAGTCGGAAAGAGATTTAAATGTATAAATTACAAGTTTTGCGGAATATTATCTCACAAAACTATATATTACTGCTGCTGCTCATTATAAATACCCCCACCCTTCTATCTGTAATTCATGTCCTTATGAACTCCATTCCTACAGAGATTCAGCTGAAGATCTTATCAGCTGTATTAAGGATCATAATCCCTGACGAGCAGAGAGGAGGATGAGGCAGCTCTTTAGCTCAGTGTTGTGAAGTAACTTGTCCTGCTGTGTGATTAGGACAGGTTTTGTGTGTACTAATAGGACGGCAGACATTTTATTTCTCCTGATAATTGTTCCCTAGACAAAACAAGCCATTATAACTAATGAAAGGTATTATTGAATGTATTTATAATAAAATATTTACATATTTTCATTTTCTTAATTCCTGTAAGTACTATTTTGTATCTTGGTAATTGATGGCATATCATTAGAGTATGCCATAACTTTATGATCAGTGAGGCCCCCACCAATCCTGAATCCTGAGAATGTTTGTTTGTCAGGACAAACTTCTAATTTGGCTTTATAGGTATGACTTAAAGGGACACTGACAGGCCCAAAAAGCATATTTAGGTATATATATGACAGTACAGGTCTTATAAAGTGTATTAGAATCATCTAAGTATCCCCCCTGTCCACCTTATAAATACAGTAAACTGAAGTTTTATAACCTGCTTGAATCGTCTTCAATCTGCCCAAGGGGCGGTGTTTCATCTCCACTTGCGCCCAGCCAGCCGCCCCCAACTGCCGTTTGAAGCGCCGCCCAGCTCATCAATATTCACTTCGCTGGGCGGCGCACTAATCCGCACTAATCATATCGCGCCTGCGCACTAATTAACCCCTTTTGAGATGTAACAGAGCAGCGCTCTGAAGCGCTGCTATGAACTGTGCCCGGCGCATGCGCATAAAGCAGAGGCTGCATCGGCCTCTGAGAATCAGACTGTGCGCAGGCGCGATGCGATCCCGGCCAGTGAGGGTGCCGGGCGCATGCGCTGAAGATGAGCCGGAGGCCGATGCCCATAGTATTGTATTGGGCATGCGCCGGATCTTGCGTCGGAGACACTAGTAGCCGCCCAGCGAAGTGAATATTGATGAGCTGGGCAGCGCTTCAAACGGCAGTTGGGGCGAGGCTGGCTGGGCGCAAGTGGAGATGAAACGCCGCCCCTTGGGCAGATTGAAGACGATTCAAGCAGGTTATAAAACGTCATTTTACTGTATTTATAAAGGTGGACAAGGGGGGATACTTAGATGATTCTAATACCTGTACTGTCATATATATACCTAAATATGCTTTTTGGGCCTGTCGGTGTCCCTTTTTTTTTTTTTTCTTCCCATTTCAAGGGGTTGTCATATGCTTTGTTTGTGACACATATTTGCAGACAAAATATTGGACCCCTGCAGTTTCACTGAATCAAACTTGCCAAAGAGTTTTGTGTTAATATTTGGTTAAGTGGAACTGGAGAGATGTAGCGAGGATTGCATTAAAAATAAGCACACTAAAATGCAGAGGTATTGCAAATTATTGCTTGGGATGAGTTCAGACTGTCAATTGTGCCCTGCAAATTGTCAGCAAATGACACTACAGTATATGTGGAAAGGGTTTTCAAAACCCCATCTACATACAGAGGAAAAATACTACCCAGAAAGAACAAGCATGGTGCAGACTTTGATGGAAGATACACAGTATCATGTGGAATTATTGCTGCATGTGAGGTCTCAGCCTAATGGGGGTCATTTATCAAACTGGTGTAAAGTAGACCTGGCTTAGTTGCCCATAGCAACCAATCAGATTCCATCTCTTATTTTCCAAAGGAGCTGTCAAATGAAAGGAAAAATCTGATTGGTTGCAATGGGGGAAAGCCAGTTCTACTTTACACCAGTTTGATAAATGACCCCATAAGTGTTCTCTGCACTTGGAAAAACATATTGAAGTACACAAATGTAGATACATGCAGATATCTAAAGGTATACATACCAGAGAGGCAGACCATGTGACTACTGTTGGGTCCTTTGAGAGAGAAATCTTAGCTGTCGCTGGTTCCATCCCTTTTCTTATTGGTTGATGGGAAGGGTACAGAGTAGGGAACAAACACCAAGCCTTTTATCCTGGATGGCAAAAACTGGCCTCATAATGAAGGGCACTGCAGATATCTATTGATTGTGGATTTACTCAAGTCTAGTGGTGGACATTTTGAGAATATATTTGGAAAAGAGGATAAAATGATTGGACTAGATTATTTTGCTCAATAAATCGTAGACACCTAAGAGGGTTTGCAAGATATATTGCTGCTACCTAAAATTATAGTAACTGTAGTTCATAGTGCAGAGCTACGAATAACTCTTTAGAGGACAACCATGTGTTCACTGTGTTTCAAGCACTTTGTAAGGAATAACTGGAGAAATGTAGCACTCTGCCAGTTCTATATGTGTATTGTGTACACGTTGAAGTTTAGAGTGTGTGTTTCCCATAAGAAGCAAATGTGTGTGTGTGTGTGTGTGTGTGTGTGTATAACTGAAGCACAACAGGGAACAAACCAGTCAGTTTCACATGACCTGTGAGACCACTAATAACTGAGGCAAAATGAAACTTGCCATCCATGGTTCTTGGAAATCCCTCTAACCATCTGGCGTTGATCGTTATTTAAAGGGGTTGACCAATGTGTTTGTAAGATGACTTTATGGCACTTTTTAATATAGCTTTTGTTGTAATTCTGCACCATTTTCTAGATTTCATAAGGTATGCCCCCTTGTTCACCAGGTGTTTTGTGCTGTCCATAAGATGGCTGCTGATGGAGGGTCATGTGATCCAGCAAATCGCCTCCATGTGAGGTCTCCTCCATTCAAACACAGGGCACCTGCACTAAACTCCCAACAGTGCAAGTGCAGATGGCAGGTTCAGTGTATTTGAATAGAGGAGGCATCACATGGAGGTGATTTGCTGGATCACATGACCTTCCATCAGCAGCCATTTTGTGGACATGATCTCTGTGTAGACAGCAGAAAAGACTTGGCAAACAAGGGGGCATACCTTAGAAAATATAGAAAATGGTGCAGAATTACAACAAAGACTATATTAGTAAGTGCCATATAATCATCTCACAAACACATTGATCAACAGTAACCAGGAAATGGCCAACCCCTTTAAGAAAAGTGTATGAAAGGATGTCTAATAGAAGTAACTGTTAACACTGATTCCCAGTTGGGTTTTTTACCAAAATCTGAAGGCATAGTTTTACTAATCTGTAATCTATACTGGGATAACAATAGATAAATAGAGGCATGCTGTTGCATGTAATATTAAGGTATACCAAATGGTAATGTTTGCTTTTCTGTCTATTTAGGACCCCACATTGGTGGTGGGCTCAGGTTTAGCCATGGAAGAAATGATCTTTGAAGTGGCAGACTCGCATTTATTTTTTAATGATTTGGAGGTAAGTATGGGGCTAGCATTTTTCTGGCGGTTTGCAAATTTGTCATCTCTCAAACAGTCAATGTAAATGAGTATTCTCATCTTGGGTATTTGCAGCATTTCCACAGGTTTTGCCATACATGCCTGATAGGTGGAGGTCCCATTTTTGGGACCCCTGTGGGAGAATTGAGGGTCTGTGTATATGCCATAAAGATGGGAATGTCTGTCTGCACATTTATGGTGTAATCTGTACAGTGACAAAGTAGGTTACATTATATAGCACATTGCCTCACTGGCAAGTTACTCCATGGCTAAAACTCGTGTAGAGATACAGCAACTTAACATCTTTGAAATGAAGTCATGTGATATATGGCTAATGAAACGGCTTTATAACCTCATTGAATTATTGTGTATCACAGGAGTGTGACCAGGTTCATGTGGAAGATGTGGCATCTGATGACAATGGTCAAGATTTAAGGTGGGCATTGCACAGAAATCCATTGATCAATAAATGTTTTATATTCTTCCCAATTTGGAAAAGTCTGGTTATAATTAAAATTTGCAAGCTTTCATAAATACGGTATAATCTTACATCTGATAGTCTGGCACTTGTTAAACCTTGAATTTGTCAAGACCAGATGTAGAAGTACATGGAGCAGAGGATGATCAGTTGTGTGCGATAGTAACATACAGTATTTATTTTGGTCTGATTTCCTTCCTGGAGGTTCTTTGCCCTTACAAGTTTATTTTGGTTGTTTCCCTTTGATTGGTCTACAATCCAGAATGTTTCATAATCTTTCATACCCCTTAAGTCCCATTGTTGGGTTTAAAGGGGATGTCTCATCTGGACAGTAGGTCATCACAAGATTGGGATCCCACCGCATGAGAGGCATCCTCTCCATTCACTGCTACAGAAGTCCCATAGGACTGAATGGAGAGGACTTTGAGCTTATGTGACCAACCTCTCCATTCACCACTATGGGACTTCCAGAAATAGCCACATACTGCCTCAGCTATTTGTGTAAGTCCAATAGCAGTGAATGCAAAAGCCGCACATGTCTGGCTTGTTCTGTATACACAGCGGGGCCCTGTTCTTGCGTAAGAGGCAGGTCCCAAAGTTTAGACCCACACCTATCGTACTTTTAAGGCATATTCTATCGATATGAAATATATGTCCAGAAGAGAACAGGCCTTTAAAGGGAATCTGTCACCAGCGACCTCCCCATCTATCTGTTTGCATAGACACATAGCTGTGGTTCACCTGATTGAAACACTGTTTTTCTTTTGTTGATCCGTGGCTCTGTTTTCAAGTTATACCTGTTCTTAATATGCAAATGAGGCCTTTGGTGTAATGAGGGCATTTCCATTGCTCTAGTTGTGCCCATGTTTTACTTCCTTGCTGTTTTGATTGACAGGGCCAGGCGGTGAGGGAGGGACTGGCCGAAGAAATGAGCGGAGCTTGGGTGCACCAAGAGCAATGGTGACACCCTCATCAGCACCAAAGGCATAATTTGCATATTAAGAAAAAGTATCATAACTCAGGATATGAGCCTCAGATCAACCTCCCTGTCAAAGTTATTTTATTGTAGACTACATAAAAAATGCATCAAGTGTTCTTGGGTTTAAAAATGGTAAACGATAATTCTAATTATAGTACAAATAAATTGACTTGCTTGCTCGGATAGTGGCTGATTTAGTAATCTACAGCTCAGTAATACATGAGTCAGAGACTACTATACCTGACTACAGTATTAGAGTCCACTGTGGAATGGAGCTATTGACATCTGTCCAGTTGAGTTCTTTTACATGTAAACTATAAGTAAATAAGTTTTTTACATTTTCATATTTAACAAGGTTTTCTGTATTTAGGTAACTAAAGTTAATCTAGTCTATTATTAGGCTTAGTAGCCAGTGCGAAATTGCAGGATTTTATGTTTTTTGTTCAAATATAGATATTGACATAAAAATTTTAAAATAACCATCAAAAATTAAAAATGTGTTTAACATAAAAATTTGATTTTCTGATGACTTTCAAACGGCTAAGAATTTAGCTATAATGTGTGTTTAGGAGCTGTTGGGAAAGTACAGATAAGGGCTACAGATCCAGCCATTACAGCTGCTTTCTGATGGATTCACTGTGAAGCTGACAATAAGGCCGAATGCACACGGCCGTGAGCGGTCCGTGGTAACACGGTCTGGATTCCTGCTGAGAGCAGGAGCGCACGGCGTGAAACACGGCCGTGTGCATTCGGCCTAACAGTTTGCAATTTTTGAAAGACCCATTGAAAAAAATGATAAAATAAAATTTCCCCCAAAGGTGTCCAGGTGTGTCAAATGACTGTTCCCTAAGATGCACTTAGCCTGAACCATTGATACAAGCCAGGATGTATTAATGGACCCGTTTGGTTTATGGCAAATGCAATCGCATTTCCTCATAACCAGCAATATTTTCCTGTGTTCAGCTGTTGAGGTGCATCTGCTAATTGTGGTGGAGCTAGGTGTCCTCTTCTGCTGCTGTGTCCCATCTACTTCAAAGGTTGAGGCGTTCTGTTCAGAGAAATTCTTCTTCTGACCAGTATGGTACCACTTGGACCTTTGCTTCAAACCGATAATAAAGCCTCAGTATTTCAGTCTGACCTCTCCTCTTGATTTCGCCATGTGACATGGTGTTCTTTTGAAAGCGTATTTATTTATTTTTTTTGCGGCTAAAGTAATGATTTGTAAAGATGAATTGATTTATATAGTTCTAACTAAATTACTTTCCTTGAATTTTGCAGTAACTACAGCTTTACCACTGATGGATTTAATGGTTCTGCAGTAAACAGGAATTATCCCTCCAGCACTGGGGTACAAGGTGGGATGGACTGGATGAGAAAGCTAGCATTTCGATATCGGAAGGTCACTGAGGTGTATGAGAAATACAAGAGCAATGTCAGTGGTGAGTAGCAATAGGAGTGGATTGTACGGGTTGCATAATTTACCCAGATGCATGACTACAACAGCCTCTTCCTTGACATGACCTAAATAAAATACATGGATTACAAATGTTATATCACAAAGTTGAAAATGGTTTTAAACCCTTGTATGTTAGAACTCTCTAGAAATGTATCATGTTCCCTGGGACAGGTAAAAATGTCTTCAATATGAGTCACATAAACTACACAGCGGCAGAAGTTGCTCCTGCCCTCTTATGTAAATAAGGTATTATATGGCCTGCATTTGCTCAGAATTCTTAAGGGCCCTTTAGGCCTCTTTCACACGGGCGTCCCCGATTTTCTCCGGATGCGTCGCGTGTGCATTGCGGGAAAACCGCGTGAGTAGGCACGCAATTGTAGTCCGTTTTAACTTCGATTGCATTCCGATGTTTGTTTTTTTTCCCGCACGAGTGCAATGCGTTTGGCACGCGCGTGAGAAAAAACTGAATGTGGTACCCGGACTTCTTCACTGAAATTCGGGTTTATGTGTTCTATTGATTTTATTATTTTCCATTCTAACATTAATACAGAATGCTTAGTAAAATGTGGATTGAGAGGCTAAAAATTTTTTGGAAATATATATATATTAACTCACCTCATCCAATTGATCGCGCAGCTGGCATCATCATCTTTCAGGACCTGTCAAAGAACCTTTGACGTAATCTTCTATCTTCATTCAGCAGGACCTGCACTGACGTCACCGCACTCACAACGTGGTGAGCGCGATTACGTCATCAAAGGTCCTTTTGCAGGTCCTGAAAGAAGAAGACGATGCCAGCTGCGCGATCAATTGGATAAGGTGAGTTCATTATTATTATTATTATTTTTTAACCCCCCAATCCACATTTTAGTAAGCATTCTGTATTAAGAACATAGTTATAAGGGAAAATAATGCAGTGAATACACTTTAAGGGGTCTTTCATCCCTATAATCTCCTAGCAACCATGTGTGAAAATTGCACCGCATCCGCACTTGCTTGCGGATGCTTGCGATTTTCACACAGACCCATTCATTTTTATGGGGCCTGCGTTGCGTGAAAAAACGCAGAATATAGATTAAGCAAAGCACAAGTGATGCGTGAAAATCACTGCTCATATGAACAGCCCTATTGGAGTGAATGAGTCCGGATTCAGTGTGGGTGCAATGTGTTCACCTCAATCATTGCACCCGCACGGAATTCTCCCATGTGAAAGGGGCCTTACACGTGCTGAGAATTCACCAGATAATCGCTCGTTAGTGATTATCTGATGGTGTAAAGGTGCCACCGATTACCCGATGAACAAGCGAGATGCTTGCCGGCAGCAGGTCATTGCCGTATTAACACACTCTGTTTTCAGCAAACAACGAGTCTGTATGTGGACGAGCGATGGCATTATTTATTGCTCCTCCCCATACTGTGAATATAAATGCGGCGGTCTCCTCCTCTGACAAGCAGGCGTTTGCTGGGAAGGACCATTTCCTTCCCGACAATCACCTGCTGTATTGTCCCATGTAAAGGGACCTTTACTCCTTAACCCGTTAGTAAATGCCGTAAAAAGACGTATTGGTGGTCACTAAGGGGCCTTACGCTAGACCACTGCCTTTTGACCGCGACTCTTTGTAAGCACTGCATGGGTTCTTCCCACATGAGAGCCTTGCTCCTGCTCTAACAGCCTGGATCAGCAGGAGTGCTCATCCAGGCTGTTTACCCATTACATGTCACGGACCTGCCGCATATAAGCGCTGACAGAGGGAGCGGACTCCCTCTGTCTCCCATTGGCACACCGCAAATGCATGTGTGTGTGTTTAGGCAGGTTGGGACCTGGTGTAGGCCCCAAGCCTGCCTTGAGTGTTCCTCAGCAGGCTGCACCTCTCCAATGTCAATAGGGATAGTGCATTGTATTTTAGAAGTAATCAAAAGATTGCCTGTTATAGTCCCCTAGCGAGACTATCAAGTGATTAAAAAAAAAAAAGTTAAAGTATTAAAAAAATTCCAATAAAAAATATGCTTTTTTCAATTGAAAATACGCTTTTCAATGAAAAAAAAAATTCCAAAAATAAAATCTCCTCCACATGTTTGGCATTGCCACGTCAGACCTGCACTACACAAATATGTAAATCATCCCCTACGGAGAACGCTTTATAAAAATTAAAAAAAAGCCAGAATTGCTAATTTATTCTTGGTCGCCACCGAAAAAACTTAAAGGGAGTCTGTCACCTCTTTTTCACCAATATAACCAAGAGCACTATACCACAGAAGATTGCAGACACTTTCCAAGCATCCCTGTGTGCACTTTGTGTCTGTATTCCATGTCTAGGAAAAGCACTTTTATTCTGCTGGAAAATAGCTCCCAAGTGACCAAAGCAAACCAGACTGAAGAGGGGAGGGCTGCTTTAGTTGCTCATATCTTGGGATTGGTAGCCACTAGAAATATGAACCTGACCTTGTTTGAAAGCGACCTTTCCAACGATACCAGAATCATAGCATTATATCCACTATATCAGAAGATATAGCCGCTGGAAATCGAGTCAGGAGTGAAAGCTGTTTTTACTTTCAGCTGAGCACTTGGGAGCTGTTTTTCAGCATAATAAGGCCTCTTTCACGCGTTAGAGGAATCCGGAAAACTTGAACGCTAGTGTGAAAGTACCCTAAAAGTGCTTTTCTTGGACATGAAATACAGACACATAGTACACACAGATATGCTTGGAAAGCGTTTGCAATCTTCTATGGGGCAGTGTTAGTTATATTGGTGAAAATTAGGTGACAGACTCCCTTTTATAACAAGCAAAGTGTTAATTACCCCAAAATGATCATGAAATAGGACAACCCCTTTAATAAGCTGATAACTAGTTGACAGTATTCTACTCCAGTAATTGCAAGTTCCATTCCATAGTCACTAAGTCACAAGAACTGTAAAGTTCACTTAGGCTGCATCCACACTTGCATCAGAGTCTCCATCGCAGATTCCATAGCGCAGCACGCAGCCCTGTTCTTCTCGTCAAAGCAAATTGCACTATGGTGGAAACCGACAGACCCCATTAAAAGTCAAGTGGTCCATGTGTCCACCATGAGACGGATCTGACACTGTAAAGTGGTTTCCAGTTATGATGCATACTACAACACAAATGTAAACAGAGCCTTATAGTAAAAGGCATGAGTTTATTGTAATACTTTTTCTGTTCTTGACAGCACTACTCAGCCCACAGCGGCGTGATTCTCTCCAGAGGCTGAGAGCTGACATAGAAACTTTAACAGATGGCTGGTTAGGAACGGCATTAAAATGTTTACTGCTTATCAAGTCAAGGTAAGCACTGGTAACTTCTGTACCAATTCCTGACTTCCAGAATTTATTTGACACTATTGGAATACTAAACATATCATTAAATTTCCCAATTATTCTGTAAGTGTTCCTTTCCCACTGCTGTCTAGACTCCTCTGGTCAGTTACATCTAGCAGACTCATTGTTTTCTTCTCAACAGAAAGAATTGTGTTAACGTGCTAATAACGACTACACAACTAGTACCGGCCCTTGCGAAAGTCCTACTTTATGGATTGGGGGAAATTTTTCCAATTGAAAACATTTACAGCGCTACAAAAATAGGTAACTTTTTACATGGTCTCCATCCTAAACAGAAAATTTGACGACTTATGATTTTGTATATATCACTGAGAGAAACCAGTCAAACAAGTACACATAACTTACTGACTAACTTTTTCTATGGGCTCATGCACACTGCTGAGTGTATGCTACCATTTATTTAGTAACTTTTATAGAAATGTCCTATCCTTGTCAGACAGACAATAATAGGGAATGTTGTTTTTTAGTTTTTTTTTGGGTGGGGGGTTGTGGAACGGATATGCAGAGGTGAGCGGTACATATTGGACTGTGTGCATCTTTTGGAAAAAAAATGTGGATCGGATGTGGACAGAAACTATGGCCGTGTGTATGAGCCCTAACTCTGGGAAGGGATGTAAAAAAAAACAGCAGTACTACCTCTGAGATTTTACTGCATTCATTTAATTTTGCTGCATTAATTTTGCAGCATAAATAACATAATAACCTTACTCTCTGGGTCAGCAAGATTACTGCGATACCAAATAATTTTTTTTTTACGTTTTACTACTTTTGCACAATAAAAAGCTTTTTTAAAATTTAATAAAATGCTTTTTTTTTTACCCTTTACTAGTCCTACTTGGGAACTGTAACAGGTGATCTTTTGATTGCTTCTATAATTCATTGTATTGCTAACGCATTACATGATGTTGTCAGTGTTATACTGACAGTCTCCATCAGGGTGCACCAGAGAGGCACAGACGGATGGGAAGCACTGCAGGTAGACTTGGGGCCTTGATTTGCTCCCAGGCTGCCATGTAAAGACACCGGCACCCTGCAATCGCATTTGTGGGGTTTTCTTTCTGAGACAGAGGAAGTCTGCCCCCTATGTAATCCCTTAGATGCCGCTGTCGTTATTGGCCACGGCCTTTAGTGGGTTAAACAGCTGGGACCAGTGCTTCTGCCAGTCCAGGCCATTACAGCAGGAGCTCAGCTCTCATGTGAGACACAAGCCCCACTCTGATACGCCACGTGCGTCGTAGTGCTCACTAAGGTCTTTTAAGTGGCCACCTTTAAAAGGCGTATTGGTGGTCACGAATAGGTTAAAGGCAATATGAAAATGACATATTGCTTAAATCACATTTTTATGTTTAACTTATTTTTCGAAGAATTTATTTTTTTTATTCTCCATGTCAATATCTATATTTAAACAATAGTCATAAAATCCCGCAGTTTTCGCCCACTTCTTGCTCTGTACAGATCACTTTACTTGTAGTTATATATTATTCTAATCCTGCCTGTAATGATATCACCTCTGTGTATAGATAAGACAGGATCCACCATTCATAATAGGCGATTGTCAGATCTTATCTATTTTCTTTCCTTGTACACTGACATCTGCACAGGTCACAGAGCATTCGGAGAAAACTCTCCCATAGAAGTCAATGAGGTCCCCTCCTGTCCATGGTGCCTATGGACCATGGGGCTGCCATAGAGCATTTTTTTTGATGCTTTGTAAATGTTAAGAACAACTCGAGCACTATGACAGCCTCCGCCTTCATAAAAAATTCAGTAATCAGAAAATAAACTGGTTAGGGAAAAAAAAAAGGAGATGTGTCGCTGTTTGGTTTTAACTGGCAGATAAAAATTTTGGTGACACATTTCCTTTAATGACTGCTTAGTTACTAAAGTTTACAGGACAAACACAATGGTCATTTGACTTCTGTAGAGCCACAAACTGTCCGGCCTTCATTAGTCAACTAGAGCCAGATGTGGCCCACAGGACCGCTCCAGTGTGGCTGTGTCACAACTGTGCCGTGTAGTCATACCCGAAAGCTTGTAGTATGTATAAGTGGTGGTCTCCACCCTGTGGCTCCCAAGCTGTTGTGATTTTATTATATACCTTTCCATCACCTAGGAATAAAGATTTTTACAATATGATTCACATTCTCCTGCATTTTTCATGAGTAATGTTGGTATTGCATTAATGTACAGTATGTTATATGAATATTTGTCTTCACTTCTAGGGAAGGAGAGCTGCTTTGAAAGGATAGTGACAAGGTTTGGGAAGAAGGTTACCTATGTGGTTATTGGAGACGGTCGGGATGAAGAAATGGCTGCCAAACAGGTACAAGAACTATATAATCTTCAGTAGGTTCTTAGAAGTGCTGTTGCACGTGTAGACCACGGACTGTCTTGAAGTGTCCAGCTGTTCCACATGTAGCTGAAATCCTGCAGCTGTGTGAGCAGGGTGACAGGTGTCAGTGTCTCTGCATAGAGAAGCAGAGATGGTTAATCAATGTCCATTCCTTCCTGATGACTGTACATGACGCTGAATGATCAGCTCTACAGTGTATCCAGAAGCGGACATATCGGCAATAACATTTTTATCGTTAGTTTAAAAAAAAAAAAATATGCAGCAAAGCTCATGTCCTAATGGGGCAAAATGTTAAAAAAATTAAACTGATTTAAAAAAAAAAAAGTGTCACCATTGGCACAAACTACAGCCCCACCCCAACAACCCAAAACTATTCATCATTTATATAAAATGGACTGTAATAGAGGGGAATACGGCTTAAATATTTATTTCAGTGGCACCCCTTAAAGGGTTTCTATCACTTCGTATGACATAATTAGCTCTCAGACACTAGCGATCCGCTAGTGTCTGCTCTGCCCAACCATCCTAATATAAGAGCTTTTTGGGCAGCCGTTTTGCTAAAAAAATAACTTTTATAAATATGCTAATGAGTCTCTAGGTGCTATGTGGGCGTCATTAGCACCTAGAGGCTCCGTCTACCTTCATACACAGCCACCGCCCAGCGCGTCCCTCCAGCCCGCCCATGTCCTCCTCCGTGTGATGCAGCGGACGAGTTCTCGCGCATGCGCCGTGCGCGGCTGTATTCGGCGCATGCGCAGTGAATGTCTGACCGCTTCCCTGCTCAGACATCTCCACTGCGCCGATGACGTCATAGTGCTCCAAGGAACAGGCGCAGTGGAGATGTCTGAGCAGGGAAGCGGTCAGACATTCACTGCGCATGCGCCGAATACAGCCGCGCACGGCGCATGCGCGAGAATTCGTCCGCTGAGTCACACGGAGGATCGCATTCAGCAGGAGATGGGGGCGGGCTGGAGGGACGCGCTGGGTGGTGGCTGTGTATAAAGGTAGACGGAGCCTCTAGGTGCTAATGACGCCCACATAGCACCTAGAGGCTCATTAGCATATTTATAAAAGTTATTTTTTTAGCAAAACGGCTGCCCCAAAAGCTGTTATATTAGGATGGTTGGGCAGAACAGACACTAGCGGATCGCTAGTGTCTGAGAGCTAATTATGTCATACGAAGTGATAGAAACCCTTTAAGGGACTACTCTTTACTAGACATCTGTCATTTTACTGCAATGTTATTCACCCTCCGTGTGGTTCCAGTGAACTCAACTTATATTATAGCACCCTATGGTGATCCAATTTTGGGTTACTTGAGCTGCCATGGGTCCTTGTCACTGTAATACAGACTCTAAAATGCACTCTAAGGCTTTTCTTAGAAGTGGTTATAAAGGAAAGATCAAATGATTGTGGAGTCAGACATTTTTCCTAATTCCCATCTGTAATCCCACTGATTGTATTCAACTGCACAGCAGACGTCAGATGTGCCCATACACCTTCAATAGCCGACTCCTTTATTGGGGAGAGTAGAGAAAGCGGTGAGGTGTTTGTCAGCAGCTTATCTCCAGGAAGAACAAACTCGCCTAATCCTGCGCTCACTAGGCATCATCTTAACCTTAGGGTTAATGCTCCATTAAAATAGAATTATTCTAATCTTATCACCATCAGATATGTTATGTTCTGAAACTTTAGTCCAAAAGTACATAGCGCACAGATAATATAATGTGCCTTTTGCTTTCACTTCAGAAAAGCACCAGCATTGTGTCAGCGTTATGCCACACCTTGTCTCTTGCTTCTGTATGGTGAGTTGGCACTGTCAAAACTTTTCTAGTGGCAGAGATCAGCTATAAATAGTCGCGTCCTGAGTGAGAAAAATAATGTTCCATCCCCCTCTTGTTGAGACTAAGATCTTTTGTATTGACATTTAACGGTTGCCTCCCGTTCAAATCATATGCCCCTGGCACTTTGTGGATCTCGTGGTGTACATTGTGCACATGATCCTAGCCTGGTTCGCAGACAGACAACTTCGGGAACATCAGGCTGGTCAGCCTAATTAGGCAGGCACAGGATAGTAGTGTATAGTATATATAAATTGAATTGACAGTTTATACACAGAGTACAATTGACCAACCCTGTCCTATATCAGAGATGCAGTAGACTACCTAACAAAATACTAATATTGTTTCTTCCATTGATCTTTCAAGTTGAGATGACGCAGACTTTGTTTCCCGTTTTGTTTAGCATAACATGCCTTTCTGGAGGATCACAAACCACCATGACCTCATCTCCCTACATCAAGCCCTGGAGCTGGACTTTTTGTGAGGTACCAGGGAAGCACTGACTCTTGTACAAGCCACCAGGTCCGCTGGAATGAGACAAGCAGAACTACACTTTTTTAACCTACGAAATATCTGTTTGATCTGATCTGTCGACCTCTGGGAAGAGGAAGAAGCCCTTACGTTGTGGCCTCCATGGATGAGAAACCAATTGCAAGTTTCTGTCATTCAGTATTGCAGAATGTCCAACTGTCTGTCACCTACCTCTTCAGTTAATTGCCAGACCATTTCTTCAGTTTCTTGCTAGTTATTTAACATGCCACCTACCTCTTTAAGCTTATGTTGTGTGTTACCACCAAAGTAAGGGCATCATCTTGTGACATTAACCATATGATCCATCTTAATGATGGCAGATGTGTTATATCTGATGAAATGTAGCAGTGGATCCTGACTTATTCTATATTTCATCCTGATGTTAGATGAAATCCTCCCATTTTTCAACTACAGCTGGATACTGTCTGCATCAGACTAAATCTTTCAGACCCCCAATCTGAATGTAGATCAGGGGCGCTGTACATTCATCTGGGATTTTTAACAACAACTCAAGTTGCAATGGCTTGTCTTTCTTGTTGTTTTCTTAATAACCATTCTGGAAAACTTTGAAATACCTCGATGAGGGAGGGGTAAGAGACTCCCATTACTATACCTTGGAAGTTGGTAACTTATTAAAACATTTTTCTCCTCTCTATTTTGTCTTGTTTTTACATCTCGTAACTGGTGGCCAACAAAGGGACACAAACCCTTGCAGTGGAAAGAGACATTAACCTTATTTGATGATGATGCTGCCCAAAGAATAGATTTTGTTTTTATCAAGTGCAGGAATAAAATGTATTACTTGGTATTAAACTGCAGAATGACCAGTGGCTGCATTTAATGCGTCATTGCTGTTGTATTAGAATATCTAAGGGCTTTACATGGGGGTGATGACTGGATGAATGTTCATGGCCAACAATTGCACGACAAGCAATAAAAGGTTTGTTTGTTTTGGTTTGAATCTTTTTTGTGGATGACGTGCTGCGGATAACGGTACAAAACCTTTCACAATACTTTTATTTTCACATCAGAAGTATGCTGAATGTGGTGTGTCAATCTGTCAGTGTAAGGGTACTTTCACACTAGCGTTAGAAGAATCCGTATGCAAACGGATATCATTTGTTTCCGGATTCGTCTGACAAATGCATTGCAATACCGGATCCGTGTCATCCGGAAAAACGGATCAGGTATTTTATCTTTTTCACAGATTGAAAGGTCCATGCGCAGACCGGGAAACCGGCACCGTTTTTGCCGGAACACTTGGTACCGGATCCGGTACCAATACATTTCAATGGAAATTAATGCTGGATCCGGAAAGTGTTCTGGAATTTTGGCCGGAGAAAATGCCGCAGCATGCTGCGGTATTTTCTCCGGCCAAATACCGTAAAAAGGGACTGAACTGAAGACATCCTGATGCTCTCCATTCAGAATGCATGGAGACAAAACCGAAGCGTTTTTTTCCGGTTTTGAGCCCCTATGACGGAACTCAATACCGGAAACCTTTAACGCTAGTGTGAAAGTAGCCTTAAAGGACCCCTGTGCTGTGGTTGTCAAGTCATTGTATTGTTAATGTGCATTCACTACAAATTATAGAACCGACCTCCGGATTTCAGCATTTGCTAAACTTTTCCAACGATAAAATAAAGCAAATCAACAAAAATTCTTTGTTTAATTTGAAACAAAAAAATATACACATATGATAGACTAAAAAGGTTTTAAGGCAGCTTAGTCCCATAAGTAGCAGTCTTTACCAAAGAGAAGATAGAGGACCTGTCGGCTTGCCTGACATGGCTGGGTTAGTGAATAGTGTTTTTTCCATGAAGTAACAATGCTAGAGTATCTTCATTCTTACTACTGATCTTCTGTTATTACTACTAGAAATATATTAATAAACTGACAGCTGGGTGTTACCTTTTATGATCCACTGCTGAAGCCAAAACCAGAAGTGGATTTTAAAAACTGCATCAAAAACTTGAACATTTAGCAGTGCTCTAAGGCCTCATGCACACGACCGTGACGTTTTTTGCAGTCCGCAAACCGCGTATCCGCAAAAAACGGAAGGCGCCCATGTTGCCTTCTGCAATTTGCGGAACGGAACTGGCGCCGGCAATATAAATGCCTATTCTTGTCCGCAAAGCACGTACAAGAATAAGACGTGTTATATTTTTTTAGCGGGGCCGCGGAACGGAGCCACGGATGCGGACAGCACACTGAGTGCTGTCCGCATCTTTTGCGGCCCCATTGAAGTGAATAGGCGGCTCGGATGCGGACCCAAACAACGGTCGTGTGCATGAGGCCTAAGACTGTGTATGCGAATGATATTCATACGTATATTGGAGGAATAACAGTGGAACCATACAACAGAGCTCCAAATCAACATGCTCCAGAATTCTTATTTCATGTGGAATATAATAGTTTACTAAACCACACATCAGGAGAAGTGACAGCTCCTCTTTAACATTTCACAAAATGGCTCTTTTATAAGAATATATTAAAAATATAATACTGTCATTTGTAATCCTTAATAAAAAACAAAACAAAAATACAAGCACACAAATATAGAAGTTACACTATAATAATATATATATAAATATATATAATTACACACACAATCATGTGTTTCCAGCAATAAGAAGGCACTTTAGTAGGAAACATGCTCTATGCTTCCATTAGTAAACACATTAACATGTGAGTAGTCACTTCAAAGGGCTTGACCAGGATTAAAAATGGCTACTTTCTTTTAAAACAGCAGCACAGGGGGTCCATGGGTTGTGTCTGTTACTGCAGCTTAACTCCATTGGAGTCGAGACAGGGCTGCAATACCACCTGCAACCTGTGGACAGGGGTCGTGCTGTTTTTGGAGGAAAGTAGTCATGTTTTTCTAACCCTGGACAACCCCTTTCAAATGTGAAACCAATCACAAAGGCAATGCAGTCCGGCTGTCATTTGTATTGTAAAGCATACCGTACAATATTTCTTTTAAATGTATGCTGTTTTTTTTAAAGAACTTATGGCTGTATTGGAAATATAATGTAGTGTTGGTTTCAGGACTCAGGAGGTCCTGCAGCAGTATTAAAAAGAAGAAAAGGTGGGACCAATACACTTGGGGTGCATTTACATGACCGTAAGTGTTTTGTGGTCCGGTTATGTATGCTTACCCATCTGTGTGGCTGTTCCGCCAAAAATAGGACATTCCTATACTTAGCCACAACATGCAGATCCCTTGAAGTCAATGGGTCTGCTCAGTAATGTAGCGTGCACTCAATCGGTATCCTTGTTTTATGAACCACAAAACACTTACGGTCGTGTGAATGCCCCCTTCTAATGTATGGCCACAAGGGGGCAGATTTATGAAAATGGCCTAAAAGAAACTGTTTTTGTTGCCTATGGCAACCATTAGGCTACTTTCACACTAGCGTTCAGAGCGGATCCATCTGGGGTCTGCCCAGACGGATCCGCTCATATAATGCAGACTTTGGATCCGTTCAGAACGGATCCGTCTGCATTATATTGTAGAAAAAAGTCTAAGTGTGAAAGTAGCTTCAGACGTTTGAAAATTGAGCCATATAGTGTCGAATTCAAACAGATCCGTCCCCATTGACTTACATTGTAAGTCTGGACGGATCCGTTTGCCTCCGCACGGCCAGGCGGACACCCAAACGCTGCAAGCAGCGTTCAGGTGTCCGCATGCTGAGTGGAGCGGAGGCTAAACGCTGCCAGACTGATGCATTCTGAGCGGATCCGCGTCCACTCAGAATGCATTAGGGCAGTACGGATGCGTTCGGGGCTGCTTGTGAGCCCCTTTAAACGGAGCTCACAAGCGGAGCCCCGAACGCAGGTGTGAAAGTAGCCTTAGCAGTGCTTTTACTTTAAGATCACCATTTGAAATTAAAGCAGCACTGTGATTGGTTGTTACAAGCAATAAGGACAGTTTTCATTTTGGAACATTTCACAGATCTCCGACACTGTCCACAGACTATTTGTGAAAATGGCAGTTGCTGCTGGCTTGCCATTCACAAAAGCTGTATTACAGCCTTGCTGTACAGTACTAAAGAGGTTTTTCCATGAAATGCTGGGTAATAGATCATTTGTGCAGACAGAATTTGTGCAATGTCAACACACTCTGCTACCAGCAAACAATACATCTCTATGGGGATGAGCAATTGCTCCTCCCCATACTGTGGTGGAGTTCGCGGCATGTAATAGCAGCGGTCTCCTCTGCTGAGGAACGTTTTTCTTCCTGACAACTGCCTGCTGTATCATCTTTAGAACTGGTGTCTTATCGCTAAGATACACCATCACTTCCTAAACAAGACCACTACTTGTTTTGGAGAGACCTAATAACTTCCTGACAATGGAGGATGGTAGCACTAGTGTGCAGATAAAAAGATATAACTGGATTGGCAGGAATCCCTACCCAAGGGTGTACCATAACACTGTAAGATGGCTATGATGTACAAACTGGACTTTTGAAAATAACACTGCCATTTTGCACATGTTTCTGCCTGCTTTTCCTCTAGTCAATTTTTTTTTTTAAATGTTTGTTTTTTTATGAACCATCATGACCAGTTTAAGGTTACGGCAGAAACAAAAAACCCTCAAAGTGCAGGAGCGTGCACAATAACAATTTTCTAAATTAGGCTGGGTTCACATCTTGTTTCTGTCATCTGCTCAGGGGATACATTTAGGAGTGGAGTGCAGTGGAGACAAACGAGCGGTCCTTTGCGCCACAGGAATGCCCACAAAACAGCTGGATTTCTGAAGCAGACTTACCAGGGGCAAAAAATAACATTGGCCTGTTTCTGACCATTTATAATTGTGTCTTACAATAAAAACTGAAAAGTCACAATTTACTCCAAAATAAATGCAAAACCAGTGTGGTAAATCAGGGCCTGTGTTTGGTGCATTAGCCAAACAACACTATGGCCTACACTTACTAATGTGAATACACCTAGATTCTGATGTAAAATGTGCCAGAATGAGGTGCAGTGTGGTTTAGAGAAAATATCTGCGCCTAGCCCAACAAGGGGGTGGTTTAATGTGCAAATAACCAAAAAAAAATAAAATAAAAATTCTGTCTCAAGCAAAGCCAACCAATAGTTAGTATGCCATTAAAGTGTCTATACATGCACCAGATTTATCGTCCAGCCTGAGTCCCGGTGATAATTGTGGTGCAGGTCTAGACAACCTTGTCTAAGTATACACCATCTTTAGGATCCCTAAATCTGCCGCAATGTTGTGTGTGATTTAAACTACAGCTGACCTGATCTCACATGACTGCCTCTCAACAAGGCAGCACGGCGCAGTGACCGATCCACATTAATTGATGAGCTAATCAATCAGGATGTGGGAAAGAGGGATCAGAAATGTTGGACCTCCAAACAGCAAGGGGCATTTATTTATTTTTTGCCTCTGTTATTCAGCCCCAAAATGCAAACTCTCAACAGATAATCTCCTTAAAAAGTGTTTGCATAAAAGTTGCGTTACATATATGGAACCATTCATTTCAATGGATCCGCAAGAAAAACGGAAAGTACTTCGTATGCCTTCCGTTTCTGTTCAAAAATAGAACATGTCCTATTCTTGTCCGCATAACAGACAAGGATAGTACCGTTCTATTAGGGGCCAGCTGTTCCATTCCGCAAAAAACTGAATGCACACGGACGTCATCAGTATCTTTTGCGGATCTGTTTTTTGCAGACTGCAAAATATTGAAAAAAGCCATATGTTCGTGTGCAAGAGGCCTTAGGCTGGGTTTACATTTACGCTGTGAACTACGGCAGTCTGTTCTGGTGGAGGAACAGACTGCCAGAGTTCATCATATCTGGCATAACCAGATACTGTGCACTGCTAAATTCCCATACACTGTAATGGTATCCAGCGGTAATCCGGGCGCTTTCCGGCATACATGCAGACTTTCAGCCGAACAAAAAATGTTGCGTGTAGCTGGTTTTATCAGAAAGACACTAGAGCAGCCATAAAGTATGAATAGCTCTCAAGACTATGTTATTATCTTGTGTAGTTTGTTTATAGGGCATTTAGTGGTATAGGGCTTTTTTATTATAGAATATATAGTACAGATCTGTTGCCAATGTTCCTAGCATATTTGCTCTGCCAAAAACTTCATTCTGCGATTAGTCGGCTGCCCCGTCTTACCTGCTGAAAGTAACCTCCCATTTGTTTTTGCCCCTATGCCATCTGGTTCATCATAGTACTGTTTTATTTCGCTAAGAACAGTGGGGTGTAGATTCTTGTAATAAAGCGCTCTTAAAATAACACCTACAGCAAGAAATACCATATTAGTCACAATAATATGCGTTTCATACTCATCCAAAATGGATGGGAACCTAAATTGTACCCAAGACACAACAAGTACCACACTGTCTATGACAATAAACACAGTGTATACAATACATCTGTAGATGGTTCTTCCATCAGCAATGTTAAACCATGAGAAGTAAAGAATGATGGCCACTGTAGCCCTGTAGACAATCTCCAGGCATTTGTGCTTCATAAATGTTGTCTTCTGCAGAGTGGCCCACAGAAAGAAAACTGACCAGAGAAGAAGAAAGTGCAGAGCAACCATCCAGTGGAAGGTGACTGTAAAAAGTGTGATGCAGAGGATGCGTGACGAAATCAGGCAAAAGTTCCATAAGTAGTAAATGGCCGAAGAGAAGTTGCTAAGCTTCAGTTTTCCTTTTAGGAACAGTCTCAATGATTGATGGTAGTCCAAAATGGCCCAGCTGATACAGATAAATGACATGGAAATGCTGAAACCTAGAATACAAAAAAGGGAGTTAAATCTTCACATCATCATGTTACTGTTCTTTTAAATGGTGCTGCCATTTTCAGATGTTCCCTCTTAATAACCTAGTCTAATTTATATGTGTAAGTTGCTGTAAGGCAAATGGGTCAAGTGAATGTCCACTATTTAATTTTTTTTTTTTTTTATTAGGCCTCCTGCACACTGCCGTTTTATTTTCCCGTTTACTGGCCGTTTTTTGCGGTCCGTATATGGAACCATTCATTTCAATGGTTCCGCAAAAAAAACTGAATGTACTCCGTATGCATTCCGTTTCCGTATTTCCGTTTTTACATAGAATATGTCCTATTATTACCCGCAAATCACGTTCCGTGGCTCCATTCAAGTCAATGGGTCCGCAAAAAAAACAGAACACATACGGAAATACATCCGTATGTCTTCCGTTTCCGTTCAGTTTTTTGCTGAACCATCTATTGAAAATGTTATGCCCAGCCCAATTTTATCTATGTAATTACTGTATATGCCATACGGAAAAACGGAAACAAAAAAACGGAACAACGGATCCGTTAAAAACGGACCGCAAAACACTGAAAAAGCCATACGGTTGTGTGCAATAGGCCTTAAAGTGTAACTGTCATAATTTATTTTGCTAATATGTAGGAATAGAGATGGGGAAAATGTTTCTAATACCGTAGTTTATCTAGAGAGATGTTACATTTATGCTAGAAAACCTGGCCAGAAATATCACTTAGCAGGACTCTCTAAATCTCATCAGGAGGGATGAGCGAATTTCCTATTTTGAAGTTCGTGTGCGGGTTCGTGTTATGGTATTTACTGAATTGCGTTATGGATTCCGTTACCACAGATCATAACGCAATTCCATGATGGAATTCCTTTAGAGGCATTCTGTTATTCATTCCATCATAATACAAGTCTATGGCCGCAGTAGGGGTGCCCTCCGCATCTCCATCGGGTCATAGAAACATAGAATGTGTCGGCAGATAAGAACCATTTGGCCCATCTAGTCTGCCCATTATAGTGACATATTAGGTAACGACTGGCTCTATAAAAATATCACATGATCCACCCCCTCACGTGAATGCCATAGAAATAATTAAATAAAAACAGTGCTAAAACAACAATTTTTTTTGTCGCCTTACATCACAAAAAGTGCAACACCAAGCGATCAAAAAGCCCCCCAAAATAGTACAAATCAAACAGTCACCTTATCCCACAAAAAATTAGACCCTACATAAAACAGTCACCCAAAGAATAAAAATAACCTATGGCTCTCAGAATATGGAGACACTAAAACATGATTTATTTTAAAATTTCAAAAATGCTTTTACTGTGTAAAACTTAACCACTTCACATCCAGGCCATTTTTCCCTTCCTGACAGAGCCATTTTTTGCAAATCAGACGTGTCACTTTATGTGGTAATAACTTTAAAATGCTTTTACTTCTCCAGGCCATTCTGAGACTGTTTTCTTGTCACATAGTGTACTTCATAACAGTGGTGAAATAGAGTCAAAAATAAAAAAAATTATTATAAAAAAAAATACTTGGCAAATTTCAATTTCTCTACTTTTTTAATAGATAGTAATACCTCCAAAAATAGTTATTACTTTACATTCCCCATATGTCTACTTCATGTTTGGATCATTTTGTGAATGTCATTTTATTTTTTTTGGGCGTTATAGAAGGCTTAGAAGTTTAGAAGCAAATCTTGAAATATTTCCGAAAATTTCCAAAATCCACTTTTTAAAGGACCAATTCAGGTCTGAAGTCACTTTGTGAGGCTTACATAATAGAAACCACCCAAAAATTACCCCATTTTAGAGAGACTACACCCCTCAAGGTATTTAAAACTGATTTTACAAACTTTGTTAACCCTTTAGGTTAGAGTTAATGGAATTTCAATATTTTGCTAATTTTCTATTTTTTCCAGTAACAAAGCAAGGGTTTTAAACAGCCAAACAAAATTCTATATTTATTGCCCCGATTGTGTAGTTTACAGAAACACCCCATATGTGGTCGTAAGCTGCTGTGTGGCCACATGGCAGGGCGCAGAAGGAAAGGAACGCCATCTGGTTTTTGGAAGGCAGATTTTGAAGACCCCCTGGAGTAGAAACTCCAAAAAAGTGACCCCATTCAAGAAACTACACCCCTCAAGGTATTCAAAACTTAACAAAGCAAGGGGTTAACAGCCAAATAAAACACAATATTTATTGCCCTGATTCTGTAGTTTACAGAAACACCCCATATGTGGTCATAAACTGCTGGACGGGCACACGTCAGGGCGCAGAAGGAAAGGAGCGCCATGTGGTTTTTGCTGGACTGTTTTTTTGACACCATGTCACATTTGAAGACCCCCTGATGCACCCCTAGAGTAGAAACTCCAAAAAAAGTGACCCCATTTTGGAAACTACGGGATAAAGTGGCATTTTGTTGATACTATTTTAGAATATATATGATTTTTTGTTGCTCTATATTACACTTTTTGTGAGCCAAGGTAACAAAAAAGAAAATAGCTGTTTTGGCACCGTTTTTATTTTTTTCTAATTTACAATGTTCATCTGACAGGTTAGATTATGTGCTATTTTTATAGAGCAGGTTGCGACAATACCAAATATGACTACTTTTTTTGTTTGTTTTACATAATAAAGCATCTTCAAAAAATTTTTTTTTTATGTCTCCACATTCTGAAAGCCATAGTTGTTTTTTGAGCGATTGTCTTATGTAGGGGCTCATTTTTTTTGGTATGGGATGACAGTTTGATTGGTACTATTTTAGGATGCATATGACTTTTTGATCGCTTGGTATTACACTTTTTGTGATGTAAGGTGACAAAAAAAGGCATTAGGTAATGTGATATTTTTATACAGCAGGTTCTTACGGACGCGGCGATACCTAATATCTATACTTTATTTATTTATTTAAGTTTTACACTATCATTTTTGAAACAAAAAAGAAAATCATTTTAGTGTCTCCATAGTCTGAGAGCTATAGTTTTTTTTATTTTCTGGATGATTGTCTTAGGTAGGGTATAATTTTTGCAGTATGAGATGACTGTTTGATTGGTCCTATTTTGGGGTGCATATGACTTTTTGATCGCTTGCTATTACCGGTACACTTTATGTGATGTAAGGTTAAAAAAAAAAAAAAAAAAAAAAAAAAAAAAAAAAAAAAGGCTTTTTTGTGGCACTGTTTCTATTTAAAAAATTTAAGGTGTTCACCTGAGCGGTTGGGTCATGTTATATTTTTATAGAGATGGTTGTTACTGACGTGGCGATACCTAATATGTCTATTTATTTCACTTTAACACAATAATAGCATTTTTGAAACAAAAGATTATGTTTTAATGTCTCCATGTTCTGAGAGCTATAGTTTATTTTGTGGTACATACGCCTTTTTGATCACTTCGTATTGCACTTTTAGTGATGTAAGGTGACAAAAATAGCTTTTTTTGGCACAGTTTTTATTTTTTATGGTGTTTATCGGACAGGGTGGATCATGTGATATATTTATAGAGCCGACCGTCAGACGCGGCAATCCCAAATATGTCTAGTTTTTATTAATTTTTTCCTATTTAATATTTTGTTTTATTACTTAAGTTTTATAAAAAAATAAAATAAATTACTTTTTTTTAAATGTATTTATTTTTTATTTTACACTTTGTGTTCCCCATAAGGTCATACAAAACCTCTGGGAGACATTAAACGTCATTTTATTAATTTTTTTCCACTATTGATTTCTCCTGTAACTGGGGCTGACATAGTAGCCCCAGTTACAGTGGAAATACACCCCCAGAGAGACTGTACAGCACTATACTGTGCTGTACAGCCTCAGTGCAGGGCTGATCAAGGTCTGTGAAAGACCCGACAGCTCCTGCACTCACCCGGCCCCGGCGGTCACATGACCGCCGGGCCGGAACAGGAAGCGCGATCTAGAAGGCAGGGACACCTGGGAACTGTCCCTGCCTTCTCTAAGGGTTGCCCTGCTGTCACTGACAGCAGGCAACCTGCTCTGCAGCTGCACGATTAGCGATCTTTGAGTGGACGTTCCAGAAGGTCCATTCAGAGTTAAACATCCAGCCATAGGACGTTTATATCCTATGGGTGGATGTGAGGTTGTTAAATAAATATTTTAAAAAAGTATACATATTAGGTATTGCCGCGCCCGTAACAACCTGCTATAAAAATATCACCCCTCAGGTGGACACCATAAAAAAAAAATAATAAAAACGGTGTCAAAAAAGCCATACCAAGCAATCAAAAAGTCATAAGCACCCTAAAATAGTACCAAACCATCATCTCATCCAGAACAAAATGAGCCCCTACATAAGACAGTCGCCCAAAAAAATAAAAATAAATATGGCTTTAAGAATATGGAGACACAAAAAAAATATTTTTTTCAAAAATGTTTTATGTGAAACTGAAACGAGTAACCAAAAAAAGTCATATTTGGCACTGTCGCGTCCACAACAACCCGCTCTATAAAAAAATAGCACATGATCTAACCTGTCAGATGAACATTGTAAATAACAAAAAAATTTAAACTGTGCCAAACAGCTATTTTTGGTTACCTTACCTTGTGTAATATAGAGCAACCAAAAATCATACAGGTGAAACTCGAAAAATTAGAATATCATGCAAAGTTCATTTATTTCAGTAATGCAACTTAAAAGGTGAAACTAACATATGAGACTCATTACATGCAAAGTGAGATATTTCAAGCCTTTATTTGTTATAATTTGGATGATTATGGCTTATAGCTTATGAAACCCCAAAGTCACAATTTTGAGGTACACTTTGCTCAGGGGATATGGATTAATTAGCTGACTAGAGTGTGACACTTTGAGCCTAGAATATTGAACCTTTTCACAAAATTCTAATTTTAAGCTGCATTAATGCAATTCCTTTTAATTTTCATTACTGAAATAAATTGACTTTTGCACGATATTCTAATTTTTCAAGTTTAACCTGTATGTACCCTAAAATAGTACCAACAAAACTGCCACCTTATCCCATAGTTTCCAAAATGGGGTCACTTTTTTGGAGTTTCTACTCTAGGGGTGCATCAGGGGCATGGCAACTTAAAATGATCCCAGTGAAATCTGCCCTCCAAAAACCATATGGCATTACTTTCCTTCTGCGCCCTGCCGTGTGCCCGTACAGCAGTTTACGACCACATATGGGGTGTTTCTGTAAACTACAGAATCAGGGTAATAAATATTAAGTTTTGAGGTGTATTTGAGATACTGCGCTGAAGGACAATTTTTAGAGGTTTATATTGTTAAACAGTTATTACAACTTGGTGCAGGCTGGCATACGAGGATATTTCACTATACAGGTATTTAAGCTGGTTTGGAGACCGCTTACCTGTAGCGAAGACCTCAATCGGCGTGCTTTTGTCTGCGTCCCTGTAGTTTCAGAAAGTCGGCTTATTTCTCTTTTCTTTTTCTTTTCTCCGCTTTTCTGCTGGTTTATTCCTTTGGATGTAAGTTTATTTTTCTTTTTCTGCTAGGATACCTGGCACCTGTCGGTCATTGCCTGACCGCTTTAGTGACGTCACTAACAAACTCCAAGTGAGCGCCAACCACTCCCCCACACACACCTCCACCTGCGGCAGCAGCGTGTCACCGGCCGGGGCACGAGACAGCACGCCGACCCATCCTGCAGCTGGATTACCCCATCCTAACCCAAAGCATCGATAAAGAAGAAAGAAAAAGAAAAATAAACTTACATCCAAAGGAATAAACCAGCAGAAAAGCGGAGAAAAGAAAAAGAAAGGAGAAATAAGCCGACTTTCTGAAACTACAGGGACGCAGACAAAAGCACGCCGATTGAGGTCTTCGCTACAGGTAAGCGGTCTCCAAACCAGCTTAAATACCTGTATAGTGAAATATCCTCGTATGCCAGCCTGCACCAAGTTGTAATAACTGTTTAACAATATAAACCTCTAAAAATTGTCCTTCAGCGCAGTATCTCAAATACACCTCATTGCCTTTCCAGTGCGGCAGTTTTGTGTGGTTCTTGCCGCGATACCGCCGCTTCTTGCAGACAGCACCCACTGAGCGCCACCCCTGCAATTCTTCTGTCAAATATTAAGTTTTGTTTGGCTGCTAACCCTTGCTTTGTTACTGGGAAAAAAAAATAGAAAATCTGCCAAAAAAGTGAAATTCTAAAATGTCATCTCCATTTTCCTTTAATTCTTGTGGAACACCTAAAAGGCTAACAAAGTTTGTAAAATCAGTTTTAAATACCTTGAGGAGCGTAGTTTCTAAAATGGGGCCATTTATGGGTGGTTTCTATTATGTAAGCCCCACAAAGTGACTTCAGACGTGAAATGGTCCTTAAAAAGTTGGTTTTGGGAAAAATTATCCAAAACATAAAGTAGACATATGGGAAATGTAAAGTAATAACTATTATATAAGTTATCACTATCTGTTTTAAAAGAAGAGAAATAGAAATTTGGAAAGTTCCCCTTTTTTTTTTGTAAATTTGGTATTTAAAAAAAATGAAAAACTGAAATTTACCACGATCATGAAGTACAATGTGTCACGAGAAAACAGTCTCAGAATGACTTTGATAAGTAAAAGCATTCCAAAGTCATTACCACATAAAGTGACACATGTCAGGTTTCCAAAAAAACGGTCTGATCCTTAAGGTGGAAAATGGCAGGGTCCTGAAGGGGTTAAACTATGCAGGAGATTTATCAACCTGGTGTAAAGTAGAACTGGTTTAGTTTTCAATAGCAACCAATCAGATTCCAACTTAAATTTTCCAAAGGAGCTGTGAAAAATGAGAAGTGGAATCTGATTGTTTGCTATGGGCAACTAAGCCAATTCTACCTTACAAAAATTTGATAAATCTCCCACTGTATCTCTACAAAAACAAAACCTGCCGCTTTCAAGTTTTTCGGCCTGTTTTTTTTTACTCATCCCATGCAGCTCTGGTCTCTTCACTTTCTGTGGGCAGGCACCAGCTTATCACATGTGACCATCAAGCACCTCCATCTCCCAGACGTGCACTGCAGCCAGCTCTTGTTAAAGGGGTTGTCCACAGTTACAAAAACATGGCTGATTACTTTTATAAACAGCACCTGCAGTATTGCAGCTCTGCCCCAGTGATGCCAATGGAGTTGAGTAGCAATACCAAACACAACACAGACAGGGGTAGTGCTGTTTCTGGAAGAAAGCAGCCATGATTTTATAACTGGACAACTCCTTTAGGCCTCATTTACATTTCCGAGTCCATTTCACGTCCATGAAAAAATGCAGTCCGTGTGACCTTAGTGTTTGGTCTATGTTTCCGTTTTTTACCCTCTGTGTGTCATCCATATTTCACAGATGCTGCTCAGCTGAAAATGAATTTCTAGAGCATCTCCTATCAGTGGTCAGTGGAAAACGGATGCAACACGGATGCCATCCGTGTTGTGTCCATGATTTTCACGAATCCATAGACTTCAATAGGCATGTTTGGTCCGCATCACTGACCAAAGTAGTGCATGTCTCCATGATTATTTATTAAAATTTTTTTACTGACCCATGGTCAGTTAAAAAATTTTTAAAAAAAAAAATAAAAATAAAAATGAACTGTGGACAGACACATTAAAATAAATGGGTACGTGTGCTGTCCATGAAAAATGTGGACAGCACATGTCAGTGAAAAATAGAAATGTGAATGAGGACTTAACCTTGCCTTCCCAGTTGTCTTATACCCGTGTACAGAAATAATTAGTTTACACACAGCCCCAGCAATTCCACAATACATAGCACTATGTTATGCAATGCCCAAACCCCAAATTTCCATCTCCACTATCTTGACAGATATAGCTACATATTTCTATGGATGGATGGTGGGAGTCTTCACCATGAAAGCAGGGAAGCTGCTAAGCATGTTGGTACACCTCTGGATGTAGGAGAAGGTTGGCCTCTAGGGAATGTAATGTACATAAAATACAAAAATTACTTTTTATTGCATGTACAGAGTATTTAAAACACCCTGCGATTTTGCAAGTTCTCCCACTTCGAAATCATGGAGGGGTCTGAAATTCACATTGTAGGTGCATTCCCACTCAGAGATAGAATTTAGAAAAAAAAACAAAAAAAAAACACCTGTCTGAGCTCTTTAAAGACCCCTGTCCACCCCACAGTCAGACGCAAACTACTACCATGGGCAAGACCAAAGAGCTGTCAAAAGACACCAGAGAAAATTGTGGACCTCCACAAGGCCGGAAAGGGCTATGGGGTAATTGCCAAGCAGCTTAGTGAAAATAGATCAGGTGGAAAATAGATCAGTCCACAGAAAATCTACTAGTAAACGAGATAGACGAGGCGGCAAATCCTAATGAGGTGGTCATTATGGGGGACTTCAACTACCCAGATATAGACTGGGAAACTGAAACTTGTATATCTCAAAGGAAACAGGTTCTTAGCAATAACCACCTTTCCCAACTGGTTCAGGAGCCGACTAGAGGGATGGCCATGCTGGACTTAGTATTAACCAATAGACCTGACAGGACAACAGACGTGCAGGTTGGGGGACACCTGGGAAATAGTGACCATAAAGTAATAACCTTCCAATTATCATTCAAATGAGGGTTTCTTCAGGGAGGAAAAAAAAATACCAAACTTCAAAAAAGCTAAATTTAGCCAACTAAGAGGCCATAGGCCTCTGTGGATGGCACTGTTATGGGGGCATCTGTGGATGGCACTGTTATGGGGGATCATTGTGGGGGCATCTGTGGATGACACATATATATATATAGCATCTTATGTGTCATCCACAGATCCCCCATAACAGTGTCCCTGTGTAGTGAATGGGGGGCGGCATCTGTTTCTGTAATGGCAGCGGGGCCCGGTGCAGTCACTGTATTCTACTACACCGGGCCCCGCTCACTGTAGTATACGGTAATCATATTTAACCCGTGGCTATTGTTTAAAGTATTCTAATCATCTTAAATCTAGCGCTGTACTACTTACAACTAACTTCTTGGTAGTCAGGAGGCCGGGCGCTCGTAGCGTAGCTCACTACGCCTTCGCCGCCCACTTTATGAATGAAGCAGGCGGTGCAGGTGCAGTGAGCGTAGTGAGCTACGCTACGAGCGCCCACCCGCCCGGCCTCCTGACTACCAAGAAGTTAGTTGTAAGTAGTACAGCGCTAGATTTAAGATGATTGGAATACTTTAAACAATACCCACAAGTTAGATATGATTACCGTATACTACAGAGAGCGGGGCCCGGTGTAGTAGAATACAGTGACTGCACCGGGCCCCGCTGCCATTACAGAAACAGATGCCGGCCCCCATTCACTACACAGGGACATTGTTATGGGGGATCTATGGATGACACATAAAATGCTATATATATGTGCCACCCACAGATGCCCCCACAACAGTGCCACCCACAGATGCCCCCATTACGGTAGTTCAAAACCCACCAAAAGCACACCTTTTGGTTCAAAATATTTTTTTTCTAATTTTCCTCCTCAAAAACCAGGTGCGTCTTATGGGCAGGTGCGTCTTATAGGGCGAAAAATACGGTGTGTGTGTGTGTGTGTGTGTGTGTGTATATTTCATTGAATTTTTTTTTGGAGGGAAATTAGGTAAAAAAGGCAAATGTGCATTTCTTTTACACCATGCAGCAGTAATAATATGTTAATGTTTTTTTTACTGGTCATTATATTTGTGATGGTGCTATATAGGTATTTTATTATTGTGCAACCAGGATTATTATTTTTTAAAGGAAAATAGGTTTCCTTAAAGGCTACTTTCACACTTGCGTTGTTTTCTGGTATTGAGATCCAGCAGCTCGCGCAGACTTCTGGTCTGCGCTATTCACATGACAGCTGGGACCAGAGCAGGAAGCGGAATTGCCACTTCCACATCTCTATACACAGAGCACATGGAGCGTTGTGTATGCAGCGTTGAGAAAGGCATAAACGGTAAAAAAAAACATCCCTGCTTTCTCTATGGGGAGCCCTGCTGTCAATGACAAGATTGCAAGATTAGCATGCTGCTGCAATCTCTACACAAACATTATAAAACATCCATTCAGAGCTATACGCAGATCACTCAGACGTATATAGTCTATGGGAAATTCGTCAAGTGGTTAACTAGTGAAAAAAATGTAGGCGATCCATTCCATTTAGGAATATAACAAATATTGTAGATTTAAGGATATACTTGTACTTTTTGTAGTAAGACCTTTTTCTGCAGACCTAACAAGTACAAGTGACAATGGAGGAAAATGTAGAACTGGTTTTTAAATCGCTCAGAAATCCCATCAAGTAGCGATTTTCAGTGGTTTGTCACGTACATTCCTATGGGCAGCGATTTCTGGGCAATTCTTTTGTAATCGGGTGATAGAGTTGTTATTATAGTAATTAGGCTTCATTGTGGAGCACAGTGCACACACCCAATAGAACTGATTACACATGAATGAATCGCACAGCGGTCACACCTTCTCTACAGATAAATTGCTGGGTGTGTATTCTGAAACTAGGAGAGAGAAATAATAATGCTGCGTCTTATGCTAAATATCAGAACCTTGCCAAGAAAATAAATAAATAATAGAAATAGTATAACATTATATCGGCACATTGAATGAAATGGGATATAAAGCAGCACAATGAAGGGGCCACACTTGTATGTACAGTAATGCATAATAATGAAACAATACAAACTAGGTTATGTCCTCAATGGTCAAGATCCCTACAATACATTTAAAACATAATAGTGTTCTTATTTCCATTGCTATGCTCCATTACAGGGACAGAACAATGAAAATAACAGAAGCGGTGGACCCGTCACATGATAGACGTAAACAGCACCTAGTCCATTGGGTTTCCGTCATGCCACCCGGCTTTTCACTGGGCAACGTAGCACAGCAAAAAGTTCTGACATTTTGGCATGCAATGCTGCATTAAACAGCAAAATTTGCTATGTTCCATTGTGGAAGCGCTCATCTCTCTATATTTAACTGTATCGCTATCCTACGGACAGCATCACAGTTGAATGCGATGCAGTGCAGGCATCTTCCAGCATGTGTCCTGAGCTGTATGCTGCCCAGCTCAGGCAGAACATTGATGAAGTCATCGCGCCGCCTCAGCTGGGCAGCATACAGCTCGGGACACATGCTGGAAGATGCCTGCACTGCATTGCTGGCAGCGGCATAAAAGGTTTGTATTTCAGTTTATTATTTATTTGGCACAATGCTTTGTTTTTACTAAGGGCACTAAATAGAGGAACTGACACACATAAGGGGGCATATTTCTGTACTGGCAGACATTATGGGGGCACTATTGGCTCTACTAGGAGCACTAAGAGAAGGATTTTTTTGTACTGGCACACATAAGGGGGGCATTTTTGTACTGGCACGGATTATAGGGGGTCATTTTTATTACTGGCACACATTATAAAGTAGCATTTTTATGTATTGGCACACATTAGGAAGTATTTTTTGTATTGGCACACATTATAAGGGGGTATTTTTGTACTGGCACACATTACAAGGGGGTATTTTTTGCATTACTACTGAGGGGCATTGATGGGGAGTTTTATTACTACTGGGCAATTATGGGGAACATGATTACTAGTATGGGCACTATGGGGGGCATTATTACTTATTGGGAGTTCTGTTAACACTTAAATTCACTCCGGCAGAGAATTATTACTACCGGTGAGACTTTTGGGAGCACTGTTGCTGTGGGGGCACCCTGGCACAGTATCAGCTTAGCACAGTTTTTTGGGGGGACATTATGTTTACAGCACTATTAGTGTCAGGGACACTATTTGCCGTATGCAGCTATTTTTTATGGCACTGTGTGCAAATAATTATTGAAGGGGACAATATCTGTGTGGTACTAGTATTTTCATGGGGATTATCTGTTTATGCAGTATAGTATTGAGAAGCAGAGCAGGCACTGTTTTGGGGGTGGCAGGATGGGGTGTTCAGAAGGTGGGAGGATGATGGAAAAGTAGGAAACAAAGATGTCTGTTTTTCAAACTCTGCAGAGACAAGAGGTGGCTGTAAGAGGTCATCATGGCGGTCTGGTCTAAATGGAGAAGATGAGGAAACAGAATGTCTACATCAGAGGAGACATCACTGGATGTAAGAGGTATGTGGCACTTTACATCTATTGCTACAAAACATAGAGGGTAATAATATTTTCCAAGTATGCCTAACAGTGGGGCTAGAGGCAAGGGGTTGAGAATTTGCCATGAGAGGGGGCGCCATTTAAATTTTTGACTCAGGCAGCAGAAAGGCTATGCGCACCCCTGATTGTATGCTCTGTAGTTTGTCTCAATTGCCAATCTATAGATGCGCTAGTCTATCAAATACTAGATTTTGCCAATTCTTCTACATTATGGTATTTTGAGAAATACTAGATTATTCCCCAGGTAGGCTTGCACCTCTAGATACACTCCTGTGGATACAGGTCCTCCTTTTCACCGTATGCACTCACACTGAAAAGTCTCTATTGCTTCTTTTTGTATGATGATATAGAGCACCAGGATGAGTTGAGGCGTGTTTTCTAGGAAAGTCTCTATCAGTCGCATCATGCTGATGTCGTGGGTTAGGAAGTAAGCGTAGTCCTTAAACTGCTTATCATCTGGTTTCCTGTATGCAGCGATGCCCACTTCTAGTGAATGTATACACCTGTAGAAACATGGCATATGATTAATAAAAAATCCTTCCAAACGTGTCTGCAGTTTTAAGAACTAAACATAAGGGGCAACATAAGTAGACATGGCCAACAAATGTAGGCAGGGATAAGGCTACTTTCACATTAGCGTTTTTGCTGGATCTGGCAGGGTTCAGCAAAAATGCTTTTGTTACCGATAATACAACCATCTGCATCTGTTATAAACGGATCTGGTTGTATTATCTTTAACATAGCCAAGACAGATCCATCATGAACTCCATTGAAAGTCAATGGGGAACGGATCCGTTTTCTATTGTGTCAGAGAAAACGGATCCTTCCCCATTGACTTGCATTGTGGGTCATGACTGATACATCTTGCTCCGCATCCCATGACGGAAAGCAAACTGCAGCATGCTGTGGTTTGCTCTCCGGTATGAGAACGCAACCAAACGGAACGGAATGCATTTTGGAGCATTCCGTACTGTTCAGTTCAGTTTTGTCCCCATTGACAATGAATGGGGACAAAACGGAAGGGTTTTTTCCGGTATTGAGATCCGTCATAGGAAAATATTAACGCTAGTGTGAAAGTAGCCTAACTGAACTAAGTGCGGTATGTAACTGCCACAGACAAAATCCGGATTCCCAACACACAGCCGGACTATAAGATCCCTGGGACATTCAGGTGTTCTACAGCCAATGTCCTGTACTTGACTGTGGGCACTAAATGTCTTTGTGAGGAATATGGAGTTATGGTTTCATCCCTGCCATTTGCTCTAGGAGTGGGCAGAGTAAATCAAACTCCACAGGGGGGCCCTGCTTCAAAGCGCAACCAGATAGCGGAGGGACCAAAACTCTGCAGGGGTCCTGGCTTCTAGCAGGCCACACTTGTTTACATTTCACACCTTCACTCAGACAGCACGGATCCTGCAGGAAAACCCTGCAGGGAGTCTCAGCTAGTAACCAGTTCAATCAAATCCCTCAGACATCATGGAACCGGCGATTCATAAGGAATTATGAATCGCCTGTCCATCACAGGCATAAGTCAGTTATACATCTGCAACCCGGGGACCAAGACAGACATGCCCCTGGTCGTAGGTTGGTAGTAGGGTGCCATGGTACCATGTGTGGGTTCTACCTGTAGCCGGAACCCAGGCGGATCCGTTGGTCCCAGAACCATCTCCCTGTGGCCTTCTGGTCTGGAGCTATGGGCCCTAATGGGTTTTGTGGGTTGTTTGGTTGCCAGGACCAGGAGGGAGGGGGGACCCCTTCCAGAGGCAGGGAGGGGCGTGGCCGACTACATGTGAAAAGACCCATGCAGGCAGAGTCCAGCGTCTTTCTCTGGAGGGGGTCCACGTCGGGTAACGCGTTTTGAGGAACCTGGAAACTGCTGACATCACTGCCCCCCATGTGACTACAGCCAAGCGTTACAGAAACCCATTATTCATCACCACCCAAAGGACTCCATCTGGTAAACTGACTTTTTGTTCTGCTTAACCCTGTTGTACCATGCCATCTGTATTTACCACTCAGACCACTGTATATATTTTCTGTGTATATTGTGTTATGTCTAGTGAGAGCTTAAAGGGGTTCTGCAGCTTTTTTAAACTGATGATCTATCCTCTGGATAGATCATCAGCATCTGATCGGCGGGGGTCCGACACCCAGTGACGTCACGACTAGTAACAATGGCCTGGGCGGGGCTAAGCTCCATTCATATGAACAGAGCTTAGCCCTGCCCAGGCCACCGATACTAGTCGTGACTTCACTGGGCCTGCGGTAAACAGTGAGAGGGCCGCGGCGCTACTGCCAGCGCTGCTGCCTTCTCAAACAGCTGATCGTCAGGGGTCCCAGGTGTCGGACCCCCACCGATCAGATGCTGATGATCTATCCAGTGGATAGATCATCAGTTTAAAAAAACTGCAGAACCCCTTTAAGGCAATTAAATATATAAGTTAATCTTGTGCTATCTTGTATCTCGATCACGAATCCCCACATCCGTGTTTCGGCATAGTTATACGCTACTGCGGGTTGGTTTCTCACCCTATATAAGCTTGTTAGTGGACCGGGCTTATATCAAACGAGAAACTGGTGTCAGTCTACCCGGGCTCAGAAAGAGCTGTTTCACTGGGGCAGTGAAAAGCCTCTCTCAGCTTGTGGCCTCTCTGTGCCCGCGTGGACAGGAGGCGTCTGTGTAAACTGTACCAAGCGGACCTTACGTACTCCCAGGAGGGCATAATATCACGTCTTGGTAACCAGTGACTATACCGTATCTCGTGAGCTCGACGTGGTTGACGTCAGGCGGAGCCGCGAGGTGCAGTATTCGTCATAGTCTTGTTTGGGGTCTCTATGTGGGAGAAACTGGATAGAAACTTAAAGCAAGGATGAGGTCCCATTGCCACACAAAGAGAAAAAGTTGCATTTTCCTGTGGCTAAGAATTTTTTGTAGCCCCGGACACAATGAAAAACACATAAAAAATTGTTATATTAAAAGGCAATTGCAAATCTCAAAGAGCCAGAAGAATACAAATTTATGACACTGCTTGACATCTAGATCTAAACAGTCTACTAGAGACATAGTGGGGGACCCAGGTTTCTGAGATAACATCAATTAAGGGACCATAAAAAAGGGTTTTTCAAGACTTTAATACTGATAACTAGCGTTGAGCAAAGCGAGCTTCTGTTCGCAGATCCAAAGTCAGTTCGGTCAAAACTTTATTTAAATGCTGTATGGAGATCCTTCTACCATTTGGTTAAACATATCTGCCCTCCTCTACATTAACATGCACATTTGACTTGGGCAGTACAGTACAACTCTAATATATAAAGCTGAGTGTATGTATGTGTGTATGTCCGCTAAAGGAATCCGCACCGTCACATTTACAATCAAGAAATTTGCCACACCAGGTGTCCGGGTCTCAGCTCTCTAGCACGTACTGTTCCTGAGATATTCCAAAAAATGCATTAGCCAATAGAAGCCTTGTCACATGACCCTTATCAGCCAATAGAAGCTCTCAGCCTTTAGTCTCCACATACACACAGTTTTACACCAGGTTTCCATAACAACCCAGCCATTTTTCTTCACTGCTGTAGGTCAGCTTTAAAGGGGCAGGGCGATGTGGATGACACTGTTAAGGGAGCGGAGTGCTGTGGAAGTCACAGTTAAGAGGGCAAGTAGGGTGACCATTCAGGCCACCCTCAAAAGACGGACTTAGAAACCCGCCCCCAGGTCCTGCTAAGCCACGCCCTGACCCAGTTAGGCCATGCCCCCTCCCACTCCGCAGCCACCGGGGATTGAAAAAAATGAAGGTAAAAAATCAACTTCTGTCAGCTGCATGGTTGGAAGGAAGGTTGACTTTCTCCCTGCAGCTCACGCTCAGACAACACAGTGCTGCTGTCTGAGAGTGAGCTGTTCAAAAGGACATCCCTGTGTCCCTCCAGGCCTAAAACCGGACCTCTGGCCACCCTAGGGGCAGGCTTCTGTGGAGGTCCCAGTTAAGGGGATGGTCTGCTATGGAGGTCAGTGTTAAGGGGCATATTCTATAGAGGCCACTGTTAAGGGGACGGGGTGTTGTGGAAATCACTGTTAAGTAGATGGGATACTGTGGAGGTCACTAATAAAGGGGCTGCCACTGTGGAGGTCATTTTTAAGAGGGCAGACTGCTGTGGAGGTCACTGTTAAGGGGGCAGGCTGCTGTGGAGGTCACTGTTAAGGGGATTGGCTTCTGTGGAGGCCACTGTTAAGGGGTAGGGAATGGTGGTGGTCAGTGTTAAGGGGCGGGGTCCTTTAGAGGTCACTGTTAAGGGGGCGGGGTGTTGTGGAGGTCACATTTTAAGGGAACTGAGCTCTGTGGAGGTCACTTAAGGAGGAGGGTTATTGTGGAAATCATTGTTAACGAGACGGGGTACTGAGGAGGTCACTAATAAAGGGGCAGCCACTGTGGAGGTCACTGTTAAGTAATCAGGCCGCTGTGGAGGTCACTGTTAAAGGGGCAGGGTACTGTAGATGTCAATGTTATAGTGGATACTGTCGATATCTTTTAATGACAAACATTAAATTTAGGGCTCTTTCACACTTGCGTTGTCCAGATCCAGCATGTACTCCACTTGCCGGAATTACACTCTGGATCCGGAAAAACGCAAGTGTACTGAAAGCATTTGAAGACGGAACCGTCTTCAAAATGCTTTCAGTGTTACTATGGCACCCAGGACGCTATTAAAGTCCTGGCTGCCATAGTAGGAGCGGGGAGCGGTATACTTACCGTCCGTGCGGCTCCCCGGGGCGCTCCAGAATGACGTCAGAGCGCCCCATGCGCATGGATGACGTGTCCAATGCGATCACATGATCCATGCGCTTGGGGCGCCCTGACATCACTCTGGAGCGCCTGGGGAGCCGCATAGACGGTAAGTATACTGCTCCCCCGCTCCCCGCTACACTTTACCATGGCTGCCAGGACTTTAGCGTCTTGGCAGCCATGGTAACCATTCAGAAAAAGCTAAATGTCAGCTCCGGCAATGCGCCGAAACGACGTTTAGCTTAAGGCCGGATCCGGATCAATGCCTTTCAATGGGCATTAATTCCGGATCCGGCATTGCGGCAAGTGTTCCAGATTTTTGGCCGGAGCAAAAAGCGCAGCATGCTGCGGTATTTTCTCCGGCCAAAAAACGTTCCGTTCCGGAACTGAAGACATCCTGATGCATCCTGAACGGATTTCACTCCATTCAGAATGCATTAGGATAATCCTGATCAGGATTCTTCCGGCATAGAGCCCCGACGACGGAACTCTATGCCGGAACACAAGAACGCAGGTGTGAAAGAGCCCTAAATAGATGAAATATGCCTGTTGCGAAGCCGGGTCCTTCTGCTAGTAAATAATATAACTGAGACCATACTGAATAGAGGGGAAATCTAGTCAAAATGACCTTCTGATGTGTCACAGATACATCTTTGATCACCACAGATTTCCAAAACAAGAAGGCTTTATAGACAGTTTCAACCCCCTATGACTGAGATTAAGTGTCCTCCGGATGTATATCAAGTTGAAAACTTTGAAAGCAGAGGATTGGGATTCATTCTTCCCATCGGTGACACTGAGTGAAACTTGCTGAGAAACCCAACAGTCCTAGCATGGCACTGCCTACATCTCGTCTGTCCCTCCTCTCACATTGCAGTGATGTGTTGGGTAATGTACCAGCCAGGTCTTGCTGCCTCATTAGAGAGAGGGGAGGGCGGATCTCACCAGTGATCCATCAGAAGTCATAACCACCACAGCCAGGCCCAATGTATGTGTAGGCAGTTCTCACCCACCACCAGCCCTGAGCAGGACATCTGGATTATACGGTCATCAACCCTAATGACCTCCACTTGGTGGCTATATTATAATACATCTACTACTTACATCTACCAGCAAACCAATACGCACTGCATTACTATTCACATCTACCAGCACCCACTATTACCCATATTCATATGTATCAGTACTCCATTACTGCAGCTAGTATTCACATCTACTAGCACCCCATACTACTCACTGCATTGTCACCAACAGTGCAGTGCTTATTACACAACTATCCATATGTACCAGCACCCCAATACTGACTGATCTACACCAGTATCCCACTACCACCATCATTCCAGTACTCGCTGCATCACTACCTGCAAACAATCCTTCTTTCAGCACCCCACTACTCAACACACTTCCGCTAGCACCCTACTGCATTTGGGAGAACTGAGCAGCACAGCAATGGGGTAGCGGCAGGATGACAATGTTAAAAGTAAGAGCATGGGGAGTGTGTGTTGAGCAGGTGGAGAGAATGATGGAAATGGTAGGAGCCTAAGACGTCTTGCACAAACTTTGCAGAGACGGGCTGGAAGTTGTCATGGTGGTCATGGCCGAATGGAGAAGAAGAGGAAAGAAAACATCTACTATCAGAAAACCATCACCTGTATGTCACTGGATGGAACTGTTGTGTATTTTGTCTGTAACAGCATCTGATCAATACTACTGCATTTTACTGCTACTTCTGTTCTGTTCTACTAAACTTAATTTCAAAAAAATATCCATTCAACCTCACATAATATCCAGAAGCCTCACAACTCCCCCGATACCATTCCCCTCATGCTACTGTCACAACATGGTACCAAGTAGATCTTGAGATCCTCCCAAGTCAAAGGGGTTTTCTAGTTTTTTTATTTTGGTGGACTACCTCAATCTGATCAGTAGGGGTCAAACACCCTGCATCCCTGCTGTTCTGCAGTACTTCCAGTGCCAGAACTACAGCTCCATCTATCGTGGATGGAGCTAGTAACTGCCTAGCTGCTCCCATTCACTTTTATTGGAGAAGCGCCGCAGTAACCAGCTCCGTCCACTACATAATGGACGGAGCTGTAGCTGCGCCAGAGCTACTTCAGAACAGCTGATCATCGCAGCTGTTGGGTGTCGGACCCTCGATGATCATACATTGATGCCCAATCCTCATGGACAGAAAACGCCTTTAAAAAACAGTCGAATTAGGCCCCTTTCACACGGGCGAGTATTCTGCACGGGTGCAATGCGTGACGTGAATGCATTGCACCCGCACTGAATCCTGACCCATTAATTTCAATGGGGCTGTGTACATGAGCATTGTTTTTGACACAGCACTTGTGCGTTGCGTGAAAATCGCAGCAGGTTCTATATTCTGCATTTTTCACGCAACGCAGGCCCCACAGAAATGAATGGGGCTGCGTAAAAATTGCATAGCATCCGCAAGCAAGTGCGAATGCGGTGCGATTTTCACGCATGGTTGCTAGGAGATGATGTTCGTAAATAGGGATGAGCAACCTCAGACCCCATTAAAGTCAACTCACTGTATTATTTTCCTTTATAAACTGTCCACTGAGGGGTTAAAAAATAAATAAACTCACCTCATCCACTTGATCGCGCAGCCGGCATAGTCTTCTTTCTTCTTCCTGCAGGACCTCCAAAAGGACCTTCGATGACGTGGTGAGCGTGATGACGTCAGCACAGGTCCTTTTGGAAGAAGAAAGAAGACGATACCGGCTGCGCGATCAAGTGGATGAGGTGAGTTTATTTTTCTTTATTTTTTTAACCCCTCAATGGACATTTTAGTTAGCAGTCTGTATTAAGAATGCTATTATTTTCACTTGTAACCATGTTAGAAGGGAAAATAATAAAATCAACAGAACACCAAACGCAAACCCGAACTTCAGTGAAGAAGTCCGGGTTCGGGTACCACATTCAGTTTTTTATCACGTGCGTGCAAAATGCATTCCACTCGCGCGGATAAAACTGAACTCAATCGCAGACAAAACTGACTGAAATTGCGTGCCTCCTCGCGCAGGTTTGCCACAACGCATTCTGACAAAATCAATGACGCCCGTGTGAAAGAGGCCTTAGTCCTCTCTTAGGCTGCTTTCATACAGCCGTATGTGTTCCATGACATGCAGTCTGTGTGATAGCTGCATTTCCAAGGTCAATCATTTGGGGGCTATCATCTCTCTTTGGGGAGAGAGCGCCTTAATCAGTGTGAGGAGACTTATAGGCCATACATGCTCCTCTGGAATTCTGGGAGGGAAGGGATGCAAATGGAGTCTTAACAAGCTCTGCCTCTGATGCCACAAGTACAATGTAAGGGCAGCTATCCTATAAGTCAATGAGGTGCTGGCTTATTTAATATCTCAGTCATGTTTCAAGGCCTCTTTAAGGTAGAACATTGACTTACATCTTGTGACATCAGAGGCGGAAGAAAGGAATGCAAATGAGTTCTTAACAAGCTCTGCCTCTGATGTCACAAGATGTAAGTCAATGTTCTACCTTAAAGAGGCCTTGAAACATGACTGAGATATTAAATAAGCCAGCACCTCATTGACTTATAGGATAGCTGCCCTTACATTGTACTTGTGGCATCAGACGCAGAGCTTGTTAAGACTCCATTTGCATCCCTTTCCTCCCAGAATTCCAGAGGAGCATGTATGGCCTATAAGTCTCCTCACACTGATTAAGGCTCTCTCCCCAAAGAGAGATGATAGCTGCATTTCCAAGATCAACCATTTGGGGGCTATCACACAGACTGCATGTCATGGACCACATACGGCTGTATGAAAGCAGCCTAAGGCTCCATTCACAAGTCCGCAAAATGTGTCCGCATCCTTTCCGCAATTTTGCGGAAAGGGTGCGGACAAATTCATTCTCTATGGGGACGGAATGTGCTGTCCGCATCCACATTTGCGGATCCGCACTTCCGCATCCGTGCTTCCGTTTCCACAAAAAAATAGAACTTGTCCTATTCTTGTCCGCAATTGCGGACAAGAACAGGCATATTCTATTATGTCGGCAATGTGCGGTCTGCAAAATGCGGAACGCACATTGCCGCTTTCCGTGTTTTGCGGACCCGTGACTCCGTGTTTCCGCAAAACACATTGCGGACATGTGAATGTAGCCTAAGGCTGAGTTCACACGGGCGTTGCGGGAAAAGGTGCGTGTGCGTTGCGGGAACATGCACGATTTTTCCGCGCGAGTACAAAACATTGTAATGCGTTTTGCACGCGCGTGAGAAAAATCGGCATGTTTGGTACCCAAACCCGAACTTCTGCTTGGGATCGGTGTTCTGTAGATTGTATTATTTCCCCTTATAACATGGTTATAAGGAAAAATAATAGCATTCTGAATACAGAATGCATAGTAGAATAGTGCTGGAGGGGTTAAAAAAAAATATCTATATTTTTAACGCACCTTAATCCACTTGCTCACGAAGCCCGACATCTATTCTGTCTTCATCTTAGCTGTGTGCAGGAAAAGGACCTGTGGTGACGTCACTCCGGACATCACATGGTCCGTCACATGATCTTTTACCATGGTGATGGATCATGTGATGACCGGAGTGACGTCACCACAGGTCTTTTTCCTGCACACAGCTAAGATGAAGACAGAAGAGATGCCGGGCTGCGCGAACAAGTGGATTAAGGCGAGTTAAATTATTTTTTCGATTTTTTTTAACCCCTCCAGCGCTATTGTACTATGCATTCTGTATTCAGAATGCTATTATTTTCCCTTATAACCATGTTATAAGGGAAAATAATAATGATCGGGTCTCCATCCCGATCGTCTCCTAGCAACCGTGCGTGAAAAATCGCACCGCATCCGCACTTGCTTGCGGATGCTTGCGATTTTCACGCAGCCCCATTCACTTCTATGGGGCCTGCGTTGCGTGGAAAACGCACAATATAGAGCATTCTGCGATTTTCACGCAACGCATAAGTGATGCGTGAAAATCACAGCTCATGTGAACAGCCCCATAGAAATGAATGGGTCAGGATTCAGTGCGGGTGCAATGCGTTCACCTCCCGCATTGCACCCGCGCGGAATACTCGCCCGTGTGAACTCAGCCTAAGAGAGGCACGCAATTTCAGTCAGTTTTGTCTGCGATTGAGTTCAGTTTTTTCCGCGCGAGTGGAATGTATTTTGCACGCGCGTGATAAAAAAACTGAATGAAGAACTCATTTGCATCCCTTTCTTCCAAGATCAACCATGGCTCATTTCAGCAGAACTCAATCCATCTTGGTGATCTATGATGCAGTGAGTTCAGGTCAGCTGAGCCGTGGCTGGTACAGGAAATGCGACAGTCACATGGACCACATTTCATAGACCATACACGTTTGTATGAAAGCAGCTTAAGGTTAGCTACCCCTGTTGAAGTTGTAAATTTTGCAATAAGTCAGTTTTATTAGTTTTAAGCTCCATTCACACATCCGCAATTCCATTCCGCATTTTGCGGACCCATACATTTCTATGGGGCCACACGACGTGCGTCCCCGATCCGGAATTGCGGACCTGCACTTCCGGGTCCAAAATTCCAATCCTGAAAAAAATAGAACATGTCCTATTCTTGTCCGCAATAGCGAACAAGAATAGGCATATTCTCTTAGTGCCGGCAATGTGCAGTCCGCAAAATGCGGAACGCACATTGCTGCTGTCCGTGTTTTGCGGATCCGCAAAACACACACTGATGTGTGAATGGACCCTTAGGTTGTTGCATTTGGTGTGTTTTGGTATATATTGCCAACATGTGCCTGTAAAATAGTACAATGAAATAAGGACTTGGGACTAAAAGGGGTTAGAGGAATAATGTACTGGAGTTTAAAGCTGTTGTCCAAGATTTTGATATTGATGGCGTATTCTCAGGATGGGTCATCAATATTAGATTGGTGGGGGTCCAACAACCCGTGACCACAACCGTTTGGCTGTTTGAAAAAGCTGAGGCGCTCTGGTCAGCAGCACAGCCACTTCCTAGGCCGTTCATGTGACCTTGGCAAAGCTCAGTCCCATTGAATTGGAAGGGGTGACCTGCAATACCAAGCACAGCGGCTATCAAATCAATGGTGTTGTGCTTGATAAGCTGCAAGGAGGCCATGGTGCTTACAGGAGCACTGCAGCCTTCTCAAACAGCTCATCAGCGGGGGTGCTGGGTGTCGGATCCCCACCGATCTGATACTAAGGACCTATCCAGAGTGGCATGGAACAGGTAAGTATAAATCTTCTATTTACAGAAGGCAGGCAATAAAAAGTCATTATTTTAGAGAACCCCCTCAGCAGGCCATATAATTTACATCCAATGTATAAGGGGACTTCGACTCGAGCTGATGTCAGGGAGATAAGGATCGGGCATGTTTGATTTCAACTACTTGATCCTTTTGTTCTCAGAAGATAAGCTATGCCAGACGTGTCTCTCCTCTACATAAGTATGCTTCTCCGAATTGCAGGACTTGTAGAGATAGCTGTTGGCCAACAGTCATCTTACGAGTGTGCCCGGCTTTAGGCCTCCTTTGAACACACTGAGGCGGATTTACTAGTCCAGTCTGATGGTGGGCTTACACAGTCAGAGGAACAGCTGATCATCAGGAAGCAAGCATTCCTTCCCGACAACCGGCTGCTCATGCAGCGATCCCCTCCACAGTACGACCTGCTTAGACAGCACAATCTGCTGCCCAGAAACCATAATTTACTTGCAAGCGCCAGTTTCACCCGATGAACGAGCATTTTGCTCTTTCATTGCGGATCCGCTGCACGAGTGTTTGTAGGAACGTTTTCCCACGATAATCTGCCCGACAATTGGGCCATGTAAACTTGCCATGACCGTGTAAATATCTGCCACATTTATCATTATGGTCAGGCTGGATGAGAAATCTGGAGCAGGGATAGAAACTTTTCTGACTCTATACCAACTACTGGTTACACTAGAAATATGGCAAAATTCGGAAGCAAAATTAGGAATCTTAGGCCATACCCCATTTCCTGCTAAATTATGCCCCTTTACTGATACACCAAACCCCTTTCATTAAAGGGGTTATCCCACTTCGCCTTTTCATACTTACCTGCTGCCAGCGCGCCTTTCACTTCCTGGATTCTGGCTGGGGGCGGGCTTCATCTTGATTGAAGTCTTCTCCCGGCCGGGCCGTGCGCTGAACTGTACGCGCACGCCGCCGCGCATGCGCCATGGTGACTTATTTCTGGCCAGTATAGTACAGAGCTGGCGTGCGCGTTCGCAGCTCTGTACTATTCTGGCCGGGAAGAAGTCACCATCGCGCATGCGCGTTCAGGACAGCGAGCCCGGCCAGGAGAAAAGAAGGAGTCTTCTGCGCAAGCGCGGTCACCGGGATTCTGGAGAAGAGCGGTGGCCGTAACAAGGGGAGACTGAATCACAACAATGAGGTAAGTGGGGAAGAATTTTATCCTAAACGGTGGGAATGGGTTAATCAAATATATTTACAAAAATGATCACTGTCAAATCATTAACAGATTTAAAAGTGATCATTATGATGGGAATACCCCTTTAAGCTAGGCTTGGTGATTTTTTATAAAACTGTATGTGCTTATTTGTACTAAAAAGGCGGCAACCATATTTTGGCCCAGATTACAACAATGTCTAGGTGTACTCACATTAGTAAATGTGGGCCAACACTATGAATGGTAATATAATCACCTACGTGGGTGGAGGATGCAGGTTCAACTGGATGCACTGGATGTAAGCGACGACACCTTCTCCGTGGTCTACCCTCAGACACAGATACTGGGAAGGTTTGTAGTCAGACTGAAATCATGGATCATCATGGCAGAATTGGGAAGGGTTCACAATTCCACTGGAAGCAGAGGAGTCCTGGCAGATTTGACAGAAAGCAAACACAGACTGTGCCCATACAGTACGTGAGGGTTATATGTGCTTCTACATCTCTGTATGCCTAAGGAAATGTAATGAGATGGAAGTGGGCAGAGTTACTGTGCAGGCATAGCCAGTGTCTGGGCAGCGCCACTTATATGTAATAAGGGTGCCTGAACGAGAGCAGACCCCTAAATGGCCCCTATAGTATGAAACTAAACAAAAAAAACACAAGAAACATACAGCACAGGCTATATGTGACCGGCACTGTATACAGGTGTATGTACAGCACAGGCTATATATGACCGGCACTGTATACAGGTGTATGTACAGCACAGGCTATATGTGACCGGCACTGTATACAGGTGTATGTACAGCACAGGCTATATATGACAGGCACTATATACAGGTGTATGTACAGCACAGGCTATATGTGACCGGCACTGTATACAGGTGTATGTACAGCACAGGCTATATATGACAGGCACTGTATACAGGTGTATGTCCAGCACAGGCTATATGTGACCGGCACTATATACAGGTGTATGTACAGCACAGGCTATATGTGACAGGCACTATATACAGGTGTATGTACAGCACAGGCTATATATGACCGGCACTGTATACAGGTGTATGTACAGCACAGGCTATATGTGACCGGCACTATATACAGGTGTATGTACAGCACAGGCTATATATGACAGGCACTATATACAGGTGTATGTACAGCACAGGCTATATGTGACCGGCACTGTATACAGGTGTATGTACAGCACAGGCTATATGTGACAGGCACTATATACAGGTGTATGTACAGCACAGGCTATATATGACAGGCACTATATACAGGTGTATGTACAGCACAGGCTATATGTGACCGGCACTGTATACAGGTGTATGTACAGCACAGGCTATATATGACAGGCACTATATACAGGTGTATGTACAGCACAGGCTATATAGGACAGGCACTATATACAGGTGTATGTACAGCACAGGCTATATGTGACAGGCACTATATACAGGTGTATGTACAGCACAGGCTATATGTGACAGGCACTATATACAGGTGTATGTACAGCACAGGCTATATAGGACAGGCACTATATACAGGTGTATGTACAGCACAGGCTATATGTGACAGGCACTATATACAGGTGTATGTACAGCACAGGCTATATGTGACAGGCACTATATACAGGTGTATGTACAGCACAGGCTATATATGACAGGCACTATATACAGGTGTATGTACAGCACAGGCTATATATGACAGGCACTATATACAGGTGTATGTACAGCACAGGCTATATGTGACCGGCACTGTATACAGGTGTATGTACAGCACAGGCTATATATGACAGGCACTATATACAGGTGTATGTACAGCACAGGCTATATAGGACAGGCACTATATACAGGTGTATGTACAGCACAGGTTATATGTGACAGGCACTATATACAGGTGTATGTACAGCACAGGTTATATGTGACAGGCACTATATACAGGTGTATGTACAGCACAGGTTATATGTGACAGGCACTATATACAGGTGTATGTACAGCACAGGCTATATATGACCGGCACTATATACAGGTGTATGTACAGCACAGGCTATATATGACCGGCACTATATACAGGTGTATGTCCAGCACAGGCTATATATGACCGGCACTATACAGGGAGTGCAGAATTATTAGGCAAGTTGTATTTTTGAGGATTAATTTTATTATTGAACAACAACCATGTTCTCAATGAACCCAAAAAACTCATTAATATCAAAGCTGAATATTTTTGGAAGTAGTTTTTAGTTTGTTTTTAGTTTTAGTTATTTTAGGGGGATATCTGTGTGTGCAGGTGACTATTACTGTGCATAATTATTAGGCAACTTAACAAAAAACAAATATATACCCATTTCAATTATTTATTTTTACCAGTGAAACCAATATAACATCTCAACATTCACAAATATACATTTCTGACATTCAAAAACAAAACAAAAACAAATCAGTGACCAATATAGCCACCTTTCTTTGCAAGGACACTCAAAAGCCTGCCATCCATGGATTCTGTCAGTGTTTTGATCTGTTCACCATCAACATTGCGTGCAGCAGCAACCACAGCCTCCCAGACACTGTTCAGAGAGGTGTACTGTTTTCCCTCCTTGTAAATCTCACATTTGATGATGGACCACAGGTTCTCAATGGGGTTCAGATCAGGTGAACAAGGAGGCCATGTCATTAGATTTTCTTCTTTTATACCCTTTCTTGCCAGCCACGCTGTGGAGTACTTGGACGCGTGTGATGGAGCATTGTCCTGCATGAAAATCATGTTTTTCTTGAAGGATGCAGACTTCTTCCTGTACCACTGCTTGAAGAAGGTGTCTTCCAGAAACTGGCAGTAGGACTGGGAGTTGAGCTTGACTCCATCCTCAACCCGAAAAGGCCCCACAAGCTCATCTTTGATGATACCAGCCCAAACCAGTACTCCACCTCCACCTTGCTGGCGTCTGAGTCGGACTGGAGCTCTCTGCCCTTTACCAATCCAGCCACGGGCCCATCCATCTGGCCCATCAAGACTCACTCTCATTTCATCAGTCCATAAAACCTTAGAAAAATCAGTCTTGAGATATTTCTTGGCCCAGTCTTGACGTTTCAGCTTGTGTGTCTTGTTCAGTGGTGGTCGTCTTTCAGCCTTTCTTACCTTGGCCATGTCTCTGAGTATTGCACACCTTGTGCTTTTGGGCACTCCAGTGATGTTGCAGCTCTGAAATATGGCCAAACTGGTGGCAAGTGGCATCTTGGCAGCTGCACGCTTGACTTTTCTCAGTTCATGGGCAGTTATTTTGCGCCTTGGTTTTTCCACACGCTTCTTGCGACCCTGTTGACTATTTTGAATGAAACGCTTGATTGTTCGATGATCACGCTTCAGAAGCTTTGCAATTTTAAGAGTGCTGCATCCCTCTGCAAGATATCTCACTATTTTTGACTTTTCTGAGCCTGTCAAGTCCTTCTTTTGACCCATTTTGCCAAAGGAAAGGAAGTTGCCTAATAATTATGCACACCTAATATAGGGTGTTGATGTCATTAGACCACACCCCTTCTCATTACAGAGATGCACATCACCTAATATGCTTAATTGGTAGTAGGCTTTCGAGCCTATACAGCTTGGAGTAAGACAACATGCATAAAGAGGATGATGTGGTCAAAATACTCATTTGCCTAATAATTCTGCACGCAGTGTATACAGGTGTATGTCCAGCACAGGCTATATGTGACAGGCACTATATACAGGTGTATGTCCAGCACAGGCTATATGTGACAGGCACTATATACAGGTGTATGTCCAGCACAGGCTATATGTGACAGGCACTATATACAGGTGTATGTACAGCACAGGCTATATATGACAGGCACTATATACAGGTGTATGTACAGCACAGGCTATATAGGACAGGCACTATATACAGGTGTATGTACAGCACAGGCTATATGTGACCGGCACTGTATACAGGTGTATGTACAGCACAGGCTATATATGACAGGCACTATATACAGGTGTATGTACAGCACAGGCTATATATGACAGGCACTATATACAGGTGTATGTACAGCACAGGCTATATGTGACCGTCACTGTATACAGGTGTATGTACAGCACAGGCTATATATGACAGGCACTATATACAGGTGTATGTACAGCACAGGCTATATAGGACAGGCACTATATACAGGTGTATGTACAGCACAGGCTATATGTGACCTAACTGTATACAGGTGTATGTACAGCACAGGCTATATGTGACCTAACTGTATACAGGTGTATGTACAGCACAGGCTATATGTGACAGGCACTGTATACAGGTGTATGTACAGCACAGGCTATATGTGACAGGCACTATATACAGGTGTATGTACAGCACAGGCTATATGTGACAGGCACTATATACAGGTGTATGTCCAGCACAGGCTATATATGACCGGCACTATATACAGGTGTATGTCCAGCACAGGCTATATATGACCGGCACTATATACAGGTGTATGTCCAGCACAGGCTATATATGACCGGCACTATATACAGGTGTATGTCCAGCACAGGCTATATATGACCGGCACTATATACAGGTGTATGTCCAGCACAGGCTATATGTGACCGGCACTATATACAGGTGTATGTACAGCACAGGCTATATGTGACCGGCACTATATACAGGTGTATGTACAGCACAGGCTATATATGACAGGCACTGTATACAGGTGTATGTCCAGCACAGGCTATATATGACAGGCACTGTATACAGGTGTATGTCCAGCACAGGCTATATATGACAGGCACTGTATACAGGTGTATGTCCAGCACAGGCTATATATGACAGGCACTGTATACAGGTGTATGTCCAGCACAGGCTATATATGACAGGCACTGTATACAGGTGTATGTCCAGCACAGGCTATATATGACAGGCACTATATACAGGTGTATGTCCAGCACAGGCTATATGTGACCGGCACTATATACAGGTGTATGTACAGCACAGGCTATATATGACAGGCACTATATACAGGTGTATGTACAGCATAGGCTATATATGACAGGCACTGTATACAGGTGTATGTCCAGCACAGGCTATATGTGACAGGCACTGTATACAGGTGTATGTACAGCATAGGCTATATGTGACAGGCACTATATACAGGTGTATGTACAGCATAGGCTATATGTGACAGGCACTATATACAGGTGTATGTACAGCATAGGCTATATGTGACAGGCACTGTATACAGGTGTATGTCCAGCACAGGCTATATATGACAGGCACTGTATACAGGTGTATGTACAGCACAGGCTATATGTGACAGGCACTGTATACAGGTGTATGTACAGCATAGGCTATATGTGACAGGCACTATATACATGTGTATGTACAGCATAGGCTATATGTGACAGGCACTATATACAGGTGTATGTACAGCATAGGCTATATGTGACAGGCACTATATACAGGTGTATGTACAGCATAGGCTATATGTGACAGGCACTATATACAGGTGTATGTACAGCATAGGCTATATGTGACAGGCACTGTATACAGGTGTATGTCCAGCACAGGCTATATATGACAGGCACTATATACAGGTGTATGTACAGCACAGGCTATATATGACAGGCACTATATACAGGTGTACAGTCGTGGCCAAAAGTTTTGAGAATGACACAAATATTAGTTTTCACAAAGTTTGCTGCTAAACTGCTTTTAGATCTTTGTTTCGGTTGTTTCTGTGATGTAGTGAAATATAATTACACGCAATTCATACGTTTCAAAGGCTTTTATCGACAATTACATGACATTTATGCAAAGAGTCAGTATTTGCAGTGTTGGCCCTTCTTTTTCAGGACCTCTGCAATTCGACTGGGCATGCTCTCAATCAACTTCTGGGCCAATTCCTGACTGATAGCAACCCATTCTTTCATAATCACTTCTTGGAGTTTGTCAGAATTAGTGGGTTTTTGTTTGTCTACCCGCCTCTTGAGGATTGACCACAAGTTCTCAATGGGATTAAGATCTGGGGAGTTTCCAGGCCATGGACCCAAAATGTCAACGTTTTGGTCCCCGAGCCACTTAGTTATCACTTTTGCCTTATGGCACGGTGCTCAATCGTGCTGGAAAATGCATTGTTCTTCACCAAACTGTTGTTAGATTGTTGGAAGAAGTTGCTGTTGGAGGGTGTTTTGGTACCATTCTTTATTAATGGCTGTGTTTTTGGGCAAAATTGTGAGTGAGCCCACTCCCTTGGATGAGAAGCAACCCCACACATGAATGGTCTCAGGATGTTTTACTGTTGGCATGACACAGGACTGATGGTAGCGCTCACCTTTTCTTCTCCGGACAAGCCTTTTTCCAGATGCCCCAAACAATCGGAGAATATGACTTTGCCCCAGTCCTCAGCAGTCCATTCACTATACTTTCTGCAGGAGATCAATCTGTCCATGATGTTTTTTTTGGAGAGAAGTGGCTTCTTTGCTGCCCTTCTTGACACCAGGCCATCTTCCAAAAGTCTTCGCCTCACTGTGCGTGCAGATGCGCTCACACCTGCCTGCTGCCATTCCTGAGCAAGCTCTGCACTGGTGGCACTCCGATCCCGCAGCTGAATCCTCTTTAGGAGACGATCCTGGCGCTTGCTGGACTTTCTTGGACGCCCTGAAGCCTTCTTAACAAGAATTGAACCTCTTTCCTTGAAGTTCTTGATGATCCTATAAATTGTTGATTGAGGTGCAATCTTAGTAGCCACAATATCCTTGCCTGTGAAGCCATTTTTATGCAACGCAATGATGGCTGCACGCGTTTCTTTGCAGGTCACCATGGTTAACAATGGAAGAACAATGATTTCAAGCATCACCCTCCTTTTAACATGTCAAGTCTGCCATTTTAACCCAATCAGCCTGACATAATGATCTCCAGCCTTGTGCTCGTCAACATTCTCACCTGAGTTAACAAGACGATTACTGAACTGATCTTAGCAGGTCCTTTAATGACAGCATTGAAATGCAGTGGAAAGTTTTTTTTTTGGGATTAAGTTAATTTTCATGGCAAAGAAGGACTATGCAATTCATCTGATCACTCTTCATAACATTCTGGAGTATATGCAAATTGCTATTATAAAGACTTAAGCAGCAACTTTTCCAATTTCCAATATTTTTGTCATTCTCAAAACTTTTGGCCACGACTGTATGTCCAGCACAGGCTATATAGGACAGGCACTATATACAGGTGTATGTCCAACACAGGCTATATATGACAGGCACTGTATACAGGTGTATGTCCAACACAGGCTATATATGACAGGCACTGTATACAGGTGTATGTCCAGCACAGGCTATATATGACAGGCACTGTATACAGGTGTATGTACAGCAGAGGCTATATGTGACAGGCACTATATACAGGTGTATGTACAGCAGAGGCTATATGTGACAGGCACTATATACAGGTGTATGTCCAGCACAGGTTATATGTGACAGGCACTATATACAGGTGTATGTACAGCACAGGCTATATATGACAGGCACTATATACAGGTGTATGTCCAGCACAGGCTATATGTGACAGGCACTGTATACAGGTGTATGTACAGCACAGGCTATATATGACAGGCACTATATACAGGTGTATGTACAGCACAGGCTATATGTGACAGGCACTATATACAGGTGTATGTACAGCACAGGTTATATGTGACAGGCACTATATACAGGTGTATGTACAGCACAGGCTATATGTGACAGGCACTATATACAGGTGTATGTACAGCATAGGCTATATACACTACATAGTAGGGATCGACCGATATTGATTTTTTAGGGCCGATACCGATACCGATAATTTGTGAACTTTCAGGCCGATAGCCGATAATTTATACCGATATTCTGGGAATTTTCATTTTTGGAGAAAAAAGAAATTCCTACACAAATCTGCTGAAAATTAATATGTTTATTGTTAATGTGTATTTTTTTGTTTATTGTTAATGTGTATTTTTTTGTTTATTGTTAATGTGTATTTTTTTTTTTTTTAAATCTTTTTCATTTATACTTAATATTTTTGTGTGTTTTTTTTTTTACTAACTTTTAGCCCCCTTAGGGACTAGAACCCTTGTCCTATTCACCCTGATAGATCTCTATCAGGGTGAATAGGACATCACACTGTCCCTGCTGCTCTGTGCATAGTGCACACAGCAGCATGGAGCTTACCATGGCAGCCAGGGCTTCAATAGCGTCCTGGCTGCCATGGTAACCGATCGGAGCCCCAGGCTTACACTGCTGGGGCTCCAATCGGAGGAGCAGGGGAGAGGGGATCCTGTGGCCACTGCCACCAATGAGTAATACTGGGGGGGGGGCGCACTGCGCCACCAATGTTTTTACTATTTGCCGGGATTGGGATGGGGGTGGGGGGCGCACTGCGCCACCAATGATTAATACTCGGGGCTTGGGGGGGGCGCACTGCGCCACCAATGAAGATACCTCTCTCATTCACATACAGGAGGCGGGAGCTGGCTGCAGAATCCCATAGCCGGCTCCCGACCTCTATGAGCGGTAGCTCCGATCCGCGGCACCTGAGGAGTTAACTACCGCGGATCGCAGCTTTCGCTCATAGAGGTCAGGAGCCGGCTATGTGATTCTGCAGCCAGCTCCCGCCTCCTGTATATGAATTAATGAGAGACTCATCTTCATTGGTGGCGCAGCGGCCACAGCCCCTCCCCTCCTCTTATCTTCTCTCCCCTCATTAGCGGCAGCAGCAGCACAGGGGGAGGAGACACTGCTTCCTTCTCCCCTGTGCTGCGGAGGGAACACGGAGAGCGCTGAGAGCAGCGCGTTCTGTGTTCCCAATACGTTATCGGTATATCGGCAAAATAGATGCCGATACCGATAACGTTCAAAATCCTCAATATCGGCCGATAATATCGGCCAAACCGATAATCGGTCGATCCCTACTACATAGATAACAGTATTGGAACACCTGCAGGAACTTTTAGGACACCCTATTCTAAATCCATAGGTACAGATAAAACCGCTCCCACTCTTCTGGAAGGCTTTCTACAAGATTTGATGTGTCTGAGATTCTTTGCCCATTCATCCAGAAGAACGTATGTGAGGTCAGACAGTGATATTGGATGAAGGGTTTGGCTCCCTATCACCATTTTGGTTCATCCCAATGATGATTGCTGGAGTTGAGGTCAAGACTGTGCGGCCAGTAAAGTTCTTCCACATCAAACTCACCCACTTATGCCCTTATGGACCTTTCTTTGCGCCCTGGGGCATTGTCATCCTGGAACAAAAAATGCCTTCCCCAAACTGCTCCTAAAAAGTTGGAAACATACAACTACTCCGACGCTCCCTCAGAAATGAATGGAGTGGCGGTGTGCTTTTCTGATCAGCCACTCCATCTATTTCAGGGAGGGCTTCAAGGGGTATATAGCCCCTGTTCTCATGATCAGTGGCGGTCCCAGCTGTTGGACTCCCACCAATCTGATAGTTATCACTAGGGATGAGCGAACGTCTGTTTTCAAGTTTGGCGTACACAATTCGGGATAGCTAAGAATTCCATTATGGATTCCGCTACCACGGACTATAGGTTATCCATAACGGAATTCTTAGATATCCCGAACCTTGTACGCTGAACTTGAAAACAGAAGTTTGCTCGACACTAGTTATCACCTAACTTTCTATAACCGGAATACCCCTTTAAGATTTCCCTTCAGTGGAACTAAAGAACCTAGGCCAACCCCACAGCATTATCCCTCCAGCGTCCAGTGGTGGCGTGCATTACACTTCTCCATCTGATGCTTGGCACTTAGTGATGTAAGGCTTGCCTGCATCTGTTCAGCCATGGAAACTCCTGCCATGAAGCAGCGGCACACAGTTTTTGTGCTGATGTTAAGGCCAGAGGAGGTCTGTAACAATGACCTCAGGATACAATATTTTCAACATACAATGGTCTTTTCTGACCCATCGGAAGTTGAAACTAGACTTAACCTACAATGCCTCAGACTCAGATCCAACCAATCAAGGCCACTTCTCTGGTAAAATAGTTGGATTAGTTGCTAGTTAGCAGCTATTCCTGACTGGTATATGTAAGGAGTTATCTGCTTATTTTTCTTAAAAGGCTTCTGTCACCCCACTAAACAGGTTTTTTTTTTTGTGTGTACTTATAATCCCTATACTGCGATTTATCCATACATAATGTGATTAATCATTTTGGTTCAGTAGATTCTGCTAAAAACGTACTTTTATAATACACTGCGTGCAGAATTATTAGGCAAATGAGTATTTTGACCACATCATCCTCTTTATGCATGTTGTCTTACTCCAAGCTGTATAGGCTCGAAAGCCTACTACCAATTAAGCATATTAGGTGATGTGCATCTCTGTAATGAGAAGGGGTGTGGTCTAATGACATCAACACCCTATATTAGGTGTGCATAATTTGGCAAAATGGGTCAAAAGAAGGACTTGACAGGCTCAGAAAAGTCAAAAATAGTGAGATATCTTGCAGAGGGATGCAGCACTCTTAAAATTGCAAAGCTTCTGAAGCGTGATCATCGAACAATCAATCGTTTCATTCAAAATAGTCAACAGGGTCGCAAGAAGCGTGTGGAAAAACCAAGGCGCAAAATAACTGCCCATGAACTGAGAAAAGTCAAGCGTGCAGCTGCCAAGATGCCACTTGCCACCAGTTTGGCCATATTTCAGAGCTGCAACATCACTGGAGTGCCCAAAAGCACAAGGTGTGCAATACTCAGAGACATGGCCAAGGTAAGAAAGGCTGAAAGACGACCACCACTGAACAAGACACACAAGCTGAAACGTCAAGACTGGGCCAAGAAATATCTCAAGACTGATTTTTCTAAGGTTTTATAGACTGATGAAATGAGAGTGAGTCTTGATGGGCCAGATGGATGGGCCCGTGGCTGGATTGGTAAAGGGCAGAGAGCTCCAGTCTGACTCAGACGCCAGCAAGGTGGAGGTGGAGTACTGGTTTGGGCTAGTATCATCAAAGATGAGCTTGTGGGGCCTTTTCGGGTTGAGGATGGAGTCAAGCTCAACTCCCAGTCCTACTGCCAGTTTCTGGAAGACACCTTCTTCAAGCAGTGGTACAGGAAGAAGTCTGCATCCTTCAAGAAAAACATGATTTTCATGCAGGACAATGCTCCATCACACGCGTCCAAGTACTCCACAGCGTGGCTGGCAAGAAAGGGTATAAAAGAAGAAAATCTACTGACATGGCCTCCTTGTTCACCTGATCTGAACCCCATTGAGAACCCCTGGTCCATCATCAAATGTGAGATTTACAAGGCGGGAAAACAGTACACCTCTCTGAACAGTGTCTGGGAGGCTGTGGTTGCTGCTGCACGCAATGTTGATGGTGAACAGATCAAAACACTGACAGAATCCATGGATGGCAGGCTTTTGAGTGTCCTTGCAAAGAAAGGTGGCTATATTGGTCACTGATTTGTTTTTGTTTTGTTTTTGAATGTCAGAAATGTTATATTGGTTTCACTGGTAAAAATAAATAATTGAAATGGGTATATATTTGTTTTTTGTTAAGTTGCCTAATAATTATGCACAGTAATAGTCACCTGCACACACAGATATCCCCCTAAAATAGCTAAAACTAAAAACAAACTAAAAACTACTTCCAAAAATATTCAGCTTTGATATTAATGAGTTTTTTGGGTTCATTGAGAACATGGTTGTTGTTCAATAATAAAATTAATCCTCAAAAATACAACTTGCCTAATAATTCTGCACTCCCTGTATGTAAATTACCTGTCTACCAGCAAGTAGGGCGGCTACTTGCTGGTAGCAGCCGCATCCTCCTATCATAATGACGCCCCCTCCGCATGTTGATTGACAGGGCCAGGAAACGGGATCTTTCTCTGCTGGCCCTGTTTGCATTTAAAATCTGGCGCCTGCGCCATACCTGTCTTCAGTCGGCGCAGGCGCACTGAGAGGAGGACGCTCGCTCGGCCGCTCCATCCTCAATGCGTCTGCGCCGGGTGTAGATGTGACGTCATCGGCGCAGGCACATTGAGGATGGAGCGGCCGAGCGAGCGTCCGCCTCTCAGTGCGCCTGCGCCGATTGAATACCGTTACGGTGCAGGCGTGAGATCTTGATAGCAGACAGGGCCAGCCAGAGAAAGATCCCGTCCGCTGGCCCTGTCAATCAACATGAGGAGGGGGCGTCATTCTGAAAGGAGGATGCGGCTGCTACCAGCAAGTAGCCGCCCTACTTGCTGGTAGACAGGTAATTTATATATTATAAAAGTACGTTTTTAGCAGAATCTACTGAACCAAAATCATTGATCACAGTATGTATGGATAAATTGCAGTATAGGGATTATAACTTACAAGTACACAAAAAAAAAAAAACTGTTTAGTGGGGTGACAGAAGCCCTTTAAATCTTCATTTTCTCTTATCTTGGATGACATTTTGGGGCTTTGCAACCGATTATTCAACTTACAATGGTGGTCGTGGAACCAATTAATATTGTAACTTGAGGGACCACTGGTATATTAGTAAGTGCCTTCTATTACCTTCCTCTACATGATAAAGGCCATTTGCTGAAGTGAGACAGCCCTTTAAGTCAGCACTTCGGGACCCCCTCTGTAACTTTATGAGGTCTCTCACTTTGCAATATTACCATCCACAGATGATGGTGGAATATCGAGGAGGGAAGAAATGTCCGGAACTGACTTGTCACAGTGGTGGCATCCTATTACAGGGCATCAGGTGCTGGAGTTTATACTCCTGTGGCAATGGGACTGGATGAAACTCCTGAATTCAGAGGAGCGTCCAAATGGTTTTGTCTAAATACCGGTAACATACATACATACATACAGGATGGACCTACCTGAGCAGGTACCCCAGCTGGAGAACGTGCAGCAGGGTGAAGCATGAAGGCCACAATATGAGTTTAGATGTATAGAAGCACTTCACCAGTGGCTGGTCCTCGGTGCCCCCAGCACTGTGGTGTGTACAGCCATGGCAGAGTATGGCACCCTCCTCAAGGGTGGCAGATGTCCGGTTGTCCTGAGGTGGAATGTCCCCAGAACATCCCTGAGTTGTACATGGTTCAGGTGGGCCAGATGTCTCACAGCTCAAGTCACTCATTTCTGACACAGCCTTGTCTATTGGCACCGCATCCATAACACTGGCAGCTGTGCCCTGTCTGGCATCCTCCTGGTACTTGGTGCCATTGCTGTGTATCACTCCCCCGTTGCTGGTCCGGTGGTCACCACAGGCCCCTGCAGCCCCTCCTGTTGCATTCTCCAGGATTGCCCGGTTGCCAGCAGTGCCAGGCTCCGGTGCCTCGCTCGGCTTTCCATTCCAGTACTTCCAGTCTACCCAGAACCAGCCCCAGCTGAGTACCTGCAGCACGGAGGACGAGAGGAGGTAGAGGCCGACATACAGGGCGGCCCAGACCGTGTCCCCCGCCCGGTAGTACCACACCGCGCTCCACGCGTCCGAGCCCAGGTCCACTAGGAAGGCGACGGTCCCGCACACCGCGAACCCCAGGTCCAGGAGCCGGTAGCGGGGCAGCGGGCAGCCCAGCATCCCGGACAGACGGCAGCATGGAGGGGGCGCGGCAGGAAGTGAGGCCGCTGACAGCTGCTTAGAGTCCGGACGCCCTATAGCCTTCTGACATTACACAACACTGACGGGTCACTTCAGGCTCTGCCCGTGGGTTCCGCTAGCTACAGAAATAGCATCTCCTCAGAGACGTGTTTACCACCAGGGGAACCTGATATAGCCCCCCAAACTCCATGCCCCAAGAAGTACCTAAGCATTCTGCCCCTCCTGTGCCCAGTGGTGTACTTGCCCCCTCGCCCCCTCTGCAAGTGGTGGAAACTAGTGTTGAGTGAACTTGTGTTTTCAGGTTTGGCGCACAGGGTTTGTGGTCGGCTAAGAATCAGGGCCGGTGCAAGGGTTTTTGCCGCCCTAGGCAAGATAAAAATTGCCCCCCCCCCCTTATCAGATGATCTGCCCATATCATGACATCACATATGTTCCACCCCTTTCTCAGCTTTTAAATGAAAAGAACTGCTATGTTTCCCTTACGGTTAATCCAGCTTCTTGTAGCTGTCCCTTTTTGCAGAACGGAATTGCGGACCCGGATCAATTCCGATCCTGAAAAAAATAGAACATGTCCTATTCTTGTCCGCAATAGCGGACAAGAATAGGCATATTCTCTTAGTGCCGGCAATGTGCGGTCCGCAAAATGTGGAACGCACATTGCCGCTGTCCGTGTTTTGTGGATCCGCAAAACACACACGGATGTGTGAATGGACCCTAAATGTGAGGTAAATTAGTTTCCAATGTAGTATTAATAACTAAACAATTACATAATAAACATATTGCATTGTCTACTTACCACCAGGACAATAAGATGATCTGGTCTCTGGCTGCAGTCTGGCTCTGGGGTCTCCCTTGTCACTCTCTTCTCCCCCCTCCCTTGTCACTCTCTTCCCCCCCCCCCCCCCCTCCCTCTCATTCTACCCCCCCCCCTGTCACTCTCATTCTACCCCCCCTCCCTTGTCACTCTCATTTTACACCCCCCCTTGTCACTCTCATTTTACACCCCCCCTCCCTTGTCACTCTCATTTTACACCCCCCCTTGTCACTCTCATTTTACACCCCCCCTTGTCACTCTCATTTTACACCCCCCCCCCCTTGTCACTCTCATTCTACCCCCCCTCCCTTGTCACTCTCATTTTACACCCCCCCCTTGTCACTCTCATTTTACACCCCCCCCTTGTCACTCTCATTTTACACCCCCCCTCCCTTGTCACTCTCATTTTACACCCCCCCTTGTCACTCTCATTTTACACCCCCCCTTGTCACTCTCATTTTACACCCCCCTCATCCCTTGTCATTCTCATTTTACACCCCCCTCCCTTGTCACTCTCATTTTACCCCCTCCCCTTGTCACTCTTATTTTACCCCCCCTCGTCACTCTCATTTTACCCCCCCTCGTCACTCTCATTTTACATCCCACCCCCCCCTCGTCACTCTCATTTTACACCCCACCCCCCCTCGTCCCTCTCATTTTACACCCCACCCCCCCTCGTCCCTCTCATTTTACACCCCATCCCCCCTCACTCTCATTTTACACCCCATCCCCCCTCACTCTCATTTTACACCCCATCCCCCCTTGTCACTCATTTTACACCCCATCCCCCCTTGTCACTCATTTTACACCCCCCCCCTTGTCACTCATTTTACACCCCCCCCATGTCACTCATTTTACACCCCCCCCCCTTGTCACTCATTTTACACCCCCCCATGTCACTCATTTTACACCCCCCCCCCATGTCACTCATTTTACACCCCCCCATGTCACTCATTTTACACCCCCCCCTTGTCACTCATTTTACACCCCCCCCTTGTCACTCATTTTACACCCCCCCCTTGTCACTCATTTTACACCCCCCCCCCTTGTCACTCATTTTACACCCCCCCCCTTGTCACTCATTTTACACCCCCCCCCCTTGTCACTCATTTTACACCCCCCCCCCCCTTGTCACTCATTTTACACCCCCCCCCCCCCCTCTAGTGTAGCGTGGCCGAGCGCTGTTCGGTCCGCGGTACAGGAGCATTTGTCTCCTGTACCCGGCCGGACTGAAAGGAAGTGCACACTAAGTGAGCACTTCCTGTCAGTCCGGCCGGGTACAGGAAACAAAAGCTCCTGTACCGCGGACCGAACAGCGCTCGGCCACGCTACACTAACAACAGCAGTAGCACAGGGCAGACACAGCAGGCTGCGCAGCACTGAGCCGGAGATTCTTTAGAGCGGCAAGCGTTTAGGAGGCACAGCATGAGGGGCGCCGCCGGCCGCCCGAACTTATATAACCAACTTTTTTTATTTTTTATTTTTTTACACCGCAAAAGGGCGCCCCCTGCTAGATGGCGCCCTAGGCGACTGCCTAAGTCGCCTTACTGGTGGCGCCGGCCCTGCTAAGAATTCCATTATTGATTCCACTACTAGGCACCAGAACTTATGGTCCGTGGTAGCGGAATCCATGACAGAATTCTCAGATAACCCGACCCAGAAATGGAGATGAGCGAATTTCCTATTTTAACATTCGTTCACGCTTCGTTTACTGGTAAAAGGTGATCTGCGTTATGGATTCCGTTACCACGGACCATAACGCAATTCTATGATGGAATGCCTTTAGAGGCATCCCGTTATTCATTCCATCATAATAGAAGTCTATGGGCTGCAAAATGAAGCTGGAGTCCTGTCCTGGCAGTGCACAAACGGTAATAAGGATTACTGTCTGTATACACTGGCAAGCGAGGACCAGGCTGTAATGGATGTCTGTCACTCCCTGACCTGTGCTGTCCCCAGCAGGCACGCTGCAGTAACATCATCACCACTGTTGGGCTGAGTAGAAGAATACACGGGCCAAAGATCATCCCCTGGCTGATATGCCCTCCTCTGAACCCAGCAGGCACGATGACGTCACCACTTCACGTCTGTCTGCTGGGGAGAGTGGGATATGCTCCATTCATCTGCGGGAATGGGGCTGAGTGAGTACTACACTTTTTTATTTTATTTTATTAACACCACAGGGGCTTTACTAATGTAAAGGGGAACACTACTATCAATAGGAACTAAGGGGGGCGTAACTACTGTGTCGGGGCACTAAGTGGACATATCTACTGTGTGGCTGGGGGGTTTGTATGGTGAGTGCGCACTGTCTTGACTAGCTGCAGGAGGGGAGGTGGCAGGAAGTTGCTTGGGGGGAGCGGGCTTGTTCAAAAATTTGCTATGGGGCCCAGCCTTTTCTAGTTACGCTCCTGCAAACGACTACAGACCCTGGATAAGACTTTTTAGTGTCCGTTTACAGTATGCGCACAGAAAGCTCCTAGCGCATTCTGTTAAGCGGACCCCTAAGCCTTCATACGCTGACACACACCAAAATGAGCGTATGAGCCCCTTGTTCACCAATAGCGCATCATAGAGCATCCCTCCTTTACGTCTCACAGTCTTTCAGCAACAATGAGCGATGTAATTCCCTAGTCTTTAATGCAATCTGATAGTAGGAAGCTTTAGAGGGCAGTGGGCCCCCATCACCTACCTGGCCACACTGCAGCTGCACAGGTTGCCCATACGGTAAGTCCGCACACCGGTAAATGGACACAAGAGAAGCAGTCTGAAACAAACCTAAGCTGTCCCACTCCAGACCAAGCCTCTCATATTAAGGGGGTATTCCAGTTTCATGATATTGATGGCTTATCCTCAGGATATCTGACCGGCTGGTTGAAGGGGCCGCGGCGCTTGTGTGAACGCAGCGTCCTCATTATTGTTTACCTGTATGCCCTTGATCCTTGATATTTATTGAGTGCATACGGTGGATTTTACACACACAGTTTTTTTACTTAAAGGGGTTGACCTAGATCGCTGTTACTAAGGTGAGATGTGGCCAGGAAACAGCAGAGAGGGCCGGTGCCCCGCTGTTTCCCTAGATCAGGCATCCTCAAACTGCGGCCCTCCAGCTGTTGCAAAACTACAACTCCCAGCATGCCTGAACAGCCTACAGGTATCAGCCTACAGCAGGGCATTGTGGGAGTTGTAGTTTTACAACAGCTGGAGGGCCGCAGTTTGAGGATGCCTGCCCTAGATTGCAGTGCTTGAGAGCTAAAGAAATAGCGTAGCACAGTAAGCCAAGCTGTTTCCCTAATTCCTGGCCACCTAGTCATCGCTGCTTATTCACATCTCAACTTACAGCGATATGAAACAACCCCCTTATAGGGAATCGTTCGGCTCCAAAACACCTCCCAAACTAGAATAAGCAATGTATGGTGTAAGTGATACCGAGTCTGGTTATGTAATTTTCATCTTCATACCAACTTGCATTTCGATGCTGTGCACCCACAAAAAAGCAGAAGCCTATTCAAAAACGCCACACATATAGAGTACAAAAAAGCATCTTTATTGAGTGTCCACAATTAGACATACACTATTAATATCAAAGACATTTCTAAAAAGATTGCAGATAGGTGCTATGATGGATAATGTACCCCACCAGCCTCAAAAATGGCAAATGTGATGTTATTACATACCACTTGTGCGATATTAATATAATATCATTGCACCTGTATAGTGAAGACTCCTACCACGGACATGCCGGGACTCTAGTATGATAGGCCTATGGCAGGAGTCTTCACTATACAGGTGCAATGATATTATATTAATAAGAAGGGAGGTTTATTCCTAATTGATTGGGGTATTTAAGGATCAGCATTGGATGTGGCAGACATGCCCCCAGAAGAAGCGCGGAAAAACGTACGTTGGGATTTCTCAAGCCCCCTCCAACTCTAAATCGTTATGTGTTTAACTGTTATGTGCTTTCCTTTTGTACTGTTGTAATGAGACCATGGTCCTTAGGACCGGATGATATACAGCTGCTCCTCTCCAATCTATGATCTTGATGTCTGAGTCTGATGAATTCTTTATTATATTGAGACAATTGTCTTACGCTGGGTTCACACCAGAGCGTACTGAACGTACGCTTTGTATGCGCGATTGTACGGGCGTTTACAATCGCGCCGCGGAGACAAGCGAACGCCCATTGTCGCGCGTTCCCAGAAGTCTATGTACGGGAACGCGCAACACTACGCCCCAAAGAAGCTCCTGAACTTCTTGGGGCGTCGGGCGTTTTACATTGCGATCGTACGCGCTGTAAAACGCCCAGGTGAGAACCATGCCGATAGGGAAGCATTGGTTTCTCCTTGTTGAGTGTTTTACAGCGCGTAGGAACGTGCTGTAAAACGCTCAGGTCTGAACCGGCTGTTAGTAATCTTAGTTTATAGATTGTTGGCCTCTGACCTCAGCCCTGTATGGGTACAGAGTATATGGGATATGCTTATGGCTTCAGCTTGTTGGATTCAGTACTACTAATATTGCACAAGTGGTATGTAATAACATCGCATTTGCCATTTTTGAGGCTGGTGGGGTATATTAGCCATCATAGCACCTATCTGCCTATCTGCAATGTTTGTATAACTGTCTTTGATATTTATAGTGTATGTCTATTTGTGGACACTCAATAAATATTTTTTTCTACTCTATATGTGTGGTGTTTTTGAATAGGCTTCAGATATGTTCCCCCACCGATCCTTTTGGTATCTTATATGTTTTTGGTTACCTCCCACAAAAAAGCAGTAGTCCTCTTCATGGGGGCACATGCACGGACTGCAAATAGTAGGTCCACAATATAGGGGCATTGGTCCTATCACAGATGTGCACCCATTGACCCAAGTGGGTCTGCAGTCCTTAAGATACGGAGCGGTGGCACGGATCAGAAGCACTACGAAGCACTTCTGTGGGTTTTCGGTCCATGCTTCCGCACACTGCAAAAAATAGAACATGTCCTATTTTTTTGCGGTGCGGAATGTCTCTTCGGATCGTGGACCCATTCAAGTCAATGGTTCCGCATCTGCAAATAGCGTGCACACGGACAGTGCCCGTGCAGTGCAGAGCGCTATTTGTAGTCCGCAGCACGGGCAAGGGGCACATGAGCCCTGATGTGCTTGAGCTCGCGAGTCCTCTGAATGCATATTACTGCTGGTTTGTCAGAGCACAGTGTCAGAATGCAAGTGAGTATAAAGATAAAAATTACATAATCGAAATCTGCATCATTTACACTATACACATCTGTTGATGCTGACAGATTTCTATTTATTTACCATATTCAATTATTTTCTGAAATTACATACAACGTTATACCACAAATAAGCAATGTGAACTTAACCCCTTCCCAACCAGTGTTGTAAATTTATGAGTTCATGACCATTGCTGTAATAGTACAGCGCGCTGATCAGGCGGGCAAAGGAGCTCTGCTTGCCCGATCAGCAGCAGGGGCCTGGTTATATCCGCCAGCTTTCCTGAAAACTCTGCTGCTTGTGGATTAACCCCTTAGGTGCTGCTGTCAATGCTGACTGCCAAATCTAAGGGGTTTGCAGAGGGAGGGTACTCCCTCTCTCAACCCATTGGCTCCCCGTGATGTGGTCGCCGATTGCCGATGCCTGACAAAGCAGCGCAAGGCCTTACAAAGGCCTCGGAGCATACCAGCTATTAGGCCTATGTATTGTAAAACAGATCAGAAGCTCAAAAGTTAAAGGGATTCTGTCATCAGAAATGAGCCCTATAAGCTAAACATATGGCGATGTCCCTTGTAAAACACTGAATCCCAAAGTGAGTTTATCAAATGCCCCTGTGGCTCTATATTTATAAAAAAGCGGTTTATATCACCTGTCAATCACTTCAAAATGTGTCCAAGGGGACGTCTCATGGTGAAAGGTGCCCGGCTGCAGCAATCTCGTTTAGGTGCCCAGCGCCGCCTTCTGAGCTGAAATCGCCGCCCTCTCTTTCATTCGATCCGCCTACCTCAGGTGACTAACCTTCCTTGTGCCCAGCCACGCCCGCCTGTGAAGGAGCCCAGCACCGCCTATGTCTCCTCCTTTCATCAACCGATAGATAGCCGTAATCTTGCGATGCGCAGTGCCGGTGTAGTGTTCTGTAACGGACCGTTTCAGCAGACAAGGGGTTAAAATCCGTTTAGGTGATATGCCCCTTTCTGAGCGACAGGCACAGCTACTGCAGAACACCAAACTCCCGAACTGGATACAAAATAGCACTCCAAACTGGAACCTCACGAATAGCTGCTAGCAGACGAACAGGAATCAGCTTACACTCCTGGCAATCAGTCTCCAACAGCATACAGTGGATCCCCCCAATAACGAGACAAGGCTCCGTGTTGAGGGTCAAGCAGTGGTCTGAAGTGATGGCACACCCAGCCTGGTTTTTATTACAGTTGTTGCAAATACAGGTCCGCCCACAGGGTTTTGAAATACAACCAATCAATATGTTACAACACATACAATGTAAGTACAGCAACCAATCGTTCACGCCCCTAGGGGACCAGAAGGGAGACTGCGACACAGGACAGATATGTAGCAATTCAGGATACAGACACAACACATCCCCACAATGCATCATGGTTTCCTCCTCTCTGTCCTGGAGACAACCGAGGAGCAATCCAATTATCTCTCAGGACAAAGGGAAATCGCCAATACACATGTGGGAACAACAGGACAGACATCACCATTTAAACACACAATGGCACAATGGGACAATAGAAACACACCCAGCATATTCCTCCCCTCTGTCTATCCACTCAACTATCTCCCAAGCTGACAAGCTATACTTATTATAAATTGTTACAACTTTGTGAGTTTACATTGTCCATACATATAACTTACATCAATTTAACCAGTATAACCTAGGGACAAACCTATCCAAAATTCACTTGAATAGGTTCAGGGGTTTAAAAGTTAGTATGGGCCATAATCCTGAGGCAAGAGGCCAGCAGCCAGGCCCCTCCAAAACCCAGTGGCGAGGTTGGTTTTGCCACATGTTCCTTCCCTGTGCTGGTATCAGCCTTATGGAAAGAACTGCGCATGCGCAGTGAGTGCCATATCTTCCTTAACTATGTTTCTGCATTAATTTTTGGTGTGTGGAGTTCACACTGAGATATTGAGCACCATCCCATCCCCATTGATTAGTAGAGCCACCCCATTCTGCCAATACAGGAATAGTTTAGTCAGCAAACATGGGATCACTTTTAATCGCTTGGTATGGCATACGATATGGTGAGCTCCATCATTCGGGTCCTGGCTATGGACCTTCTGTAAAGAGGGCATGCGCCATGACTGGGAGAAGGATTGTTTGCTCAGATGATCGCTGGCACCTTTTATACAGGCCTATTATTGGGAACAAGAGTTTCTACAAAAGCTTATCCCCGATAATAGCCCAAAATTGTCGGTATGTGTAAATGGACCATTACTTGTATTAAGCTAAATCTCTATGCCTCCTATTCCGGCTGTGTAGTGGTTTAGAAGAAGCCTGTCAGTATATGACATTTATCTGAATAGGGTTGTTTTGACAAGCGCTTTTTAGAAGACTGAAATGGGCTATGTCCAAATGTGACTGCAATGCTGTAGATGTGCCGTTGTGGATTCTTGTGAAGAAAATCTGCAGCATTGTACAGTACCTGCAAAGTGAATGAGTATGGGTATCTTCACACGTGGCACAAAAGTCCACCAGAAAATAGTCAGGTGCAGGTTTTTACATAGAAAAACACTGTGGTTCGGTTGACAGCTATGAAAGATGTATTGACACCTGTACAGTAAAAAAGTCAGTCCTGGGGTAGAGTTATGTGTTTGTTTCAGAAGAATATATATTATTAGAGCCATTCACCATAATATTTTACAAATTTACTCAAATTCAGTTTTTACATAGTGCCAAAAGCTTTATTAGCAAGGATTAAGAATAATCTGTCCCAAGAACTGTCTTCTATTTTGAACTGAGAGCTGTTTTGTGGGTTTACTTCAGAAAGAGACAGACGAGCATCATCATCATCGTTGCTATATGAGAGACAGGCTTTAAAGACGAGATACTGTTCTTTACACATTCATCGTACTTTGTGAAGTCCACTTCACGAATAGCACAAACATGATCAATTTTACAAGACTCCTCACAGGTTTCCAAATCATAGCTGACTGAGTTATATTCATAGTACTTTTGTAAAAAGCATTGGTCCTTAGATATTTTCTCCAATACTTTGTGCATAGACTGGGGAGAGCCATCTGGCACCAAAAATGCTTCTGTTAGACGATACTCCTTCTCCCATCTTGGAGATTCTATATTTGCAAATGTGAGGTTCAGGTAGTATGTGACCATATCCTGTAAACATAATGATGAGGACATTTAAATACATTTTCAACATCTTATATTTGACAAGGTGGCAACTGGTTATAACTTGGACAAATCCTACTTTTCCTTTCAGTTACAGAGAAACTATGGTTATTTGCGGAACTTTACTAGAAAGGAGGAAATAAAGCATCACCACCAAGCCACCCCAGCATCCTCTATGCACTTAGATTTCCTCATAGAGGTATCGCCAAAATTTTGTAAAGTTCCTCTAATTTAAAGTGGTTGTTGTTACCACATTCTAGCTTTATGTTGGCTAAAGTATTTCACAGGCCAATTCATAGTGGAAAGGTAACTGCACAGATATTTTTTAACATGTATGATATTGTATAATATATATATATATATTCTGGAAAGCAGCATGCACCGAACTTCCCAATAGATTCTAGTGCATCTCAATAAATTAGAATATCATTGATAAGTTAATTTAATTCAGTAATTCAATTCAAAAAGTGAAATATATATATTATAGATTCATTACATATAGAGTGATCTATTTCAAGCATTTACGGTGAGGAACAGAAGTATTTTAACACTCCGCGGTTTTGCAAGTTCTTTTACTTAGGGAGGGGTCTAAAATTCACATTGTAGGTGCATTCCCACTCAGACAGAATAAAAAATATAAAAAAATCAGGAAATCACATTGTATGATTTTTAAAGAATTTATTTGTCTTGCACTGCTGAACATAAGTATTTGAACACCTGAGAAACAGCAAGAATTCTGGCTCTCAAAGACCTCTTACTGTGCCTTTAAAAAGTCCACCTCTACTCCACTCATTAATCTAACTTAGTAGCACCTGTCTAAGCTCTTTAAAAACACCTGTCCACCCCGCAGTCAGTCAGACGTCAACTACTACCATGGGCCAGACCAAAGAGCTGTCAAAAGACACCAGAGACACAATTGTGGACCTCCACAAGGCTGGAAAGGGCTATGGGGCAATTGCCAAGCAGCTTGGTGAAAATAGATCAACTGTTGGAGCATTTGTTAGAAAATGGAAGAGACTAAAGTCAGTCTCCCTTGGACTGGGGCTCCATGCAAGATCTCACCTCGTGGGGTATCACTGATGAAAAGAAAGGTGAGGGATCAGCCCAGAACAGGTCAATGACCTGAAGAGAGCTGGGACCACAGTTTCAAAAGGTCACTGTCAGTAGAACACTACGCCATCATGTTTTCAAACCATGCATTGCACGGAAGGTTCCCCTGCTCAAGTCATTACATGTCCAGGCCCGTCTGAAGTTTGCCAATGACCATCTGGATGATCCAGAGGAGGCATGGGAGAAAGTCATGTGGTCAGATGAGACCAAAGTAGAACTTTTTGGTCTGAACTTTACTCGTCGTGTTTGGAGGAAAAAGAAGGATGAGTTGCATCCCAAGAACACCATCCTTACTGTGAAGCATGGGGGTGGTAACATCATGCTTTGGGGGTGATTTTCCGTGAAGAGAACAGGACGACTGCACTGTATTAAGGAGAGGATGAATGGGGTTATTTATTGTGAGATTTTGAGCAACAACCTCCCTCAGTCAGAGAATTGAAGATGAGTCGTGGCTGGGTCTTCCAACATGACAACGACCCAAAGCACACAGCCAGGATAACCAAGGAGTGGCTCCGTAAGAAGCATATCAGAAACTCCCTGTTGCTCAGCGACAGCCCCGAAAGCTGACAGATATAGAGGAGATCTGTGTGGAGGAGTGGGACAAAATCCCTGTTGCAGTGTGTGCAAACCTGGTCAAAAACTACAGGAAACGTTTGACCTCTGTAATTGCGAACAAAGGCTTCTGTACCAAATATTAACACTGATTTTCTCAGGTGTTCAAATGCTTATGTTCAGCAGTGCAAGACAAATACATTCTTTAAAAATCATGCAATGTGGTTTCCTGAATAATTTTTTATTTTTTTATTCTGTCTCTCAGAGTGGGAATGCACCTACAATGTGAATTTGAGACCCCTCCATGATTTCTAAGTAAGAGAACTTGCACAATCGCAGGGTGTTCAAATACTTCTGTTCCTCATTGTATTTCTCTTAATGTTGATGATTATGGCATACAGCTAATGAAAAACAATGAAGTAAGCAAATCAGAAAATTAGAATATTATGAAAAAGTTCAATATTGTAGATTCATGGTGTCACAATTAGCTAATCAACACAAAACACCTGCAAAGGTTTCCTAAGACTTTAAAGCCTTCAGTCTGGTTTAGTAGCTAAGACAGTAACCCGTCAGAGGGTGAATATACTCAGGTGGTATGAATCCAAATAGACTATTCACAGAGTACCACCCTAATTTAAAATGTAGCCTTTATTCAAAAAAAAACTGAAATAATAAATCAAAACAAATGTGAACAAGTAGATATAGTGATAAATATTCCACAATATGGGATGGGGTAGTACTGTAGTCAAGGTTTCGGTGGTAAAGTGGGGACCTTTCCCTCATACTCACCCTATGCTGTATAGCAGGCCTAGAGAACGGAAAGGCCGCCCCAATAGGGGCGATCCCGTGTTCAGGAACCTCCTAAAACCCTTGGATGGCCCTGAAGAAGAATTTTAGGGGCAACCTGGATAAGGTGCAGTAAAGCGGGTCTATTCAATGACCTTCTATAAATACTGAAAATAATAAATGCTGAGTACATCAAGATGGATAAATGCTGAATACATAACAATAAATGTACGCTCAGTGCAATTTCTGCAATGTTGGATTAAATTATTTGCTGAAAGGCACCTTCTTCTTGCAATGATCATAACATTCAAAGTATAGGTCCCTTCATCCCAACGCGTTTCACCCAATGCATTACGTGGGCTCCGCTCCGGGGAACCCTGACACCCCCTTCCGGAGGCAACAACAGATACGGGGGATGTCTAACAAACATGCTGGGCAACAAATACAACCAGACATGTAACAACGACTAGACATCAAACACCAACCCATACCAACAACACAACACATAGAAACATAATAGGAAGGGAAGGTGACACGGGGAAACAACCGGATGACATTGATGTCCCACTAGGTGTCCCTCACACTGGAAGATGGCAAATTCAGACCAGGAGCATAACTCCAGCACACACCAAGGCTGGAGTACAACTGACTCCTGGCCTCCAGCCACAGGTATAAGAAGCACCTAGTGACCACTCCCAAAAAGGTGGTTAACCCCCTCACGCACCAGCCAAGGAAGGAACAGGGGAAACAAAAGCAGATCACACACATGCCAATAACCACACGTTGCCCCTGCCAACGGCATGCACGGCAACGTGTCACGGTGCACCATACCGAGACCGTGAAACTGCCGTGACAGAGGGTAAGCCATAAAAGTCATTGCTAAAGAAGCTGGCTGTTCACAGTGTGCTGTATACAAGCATATTAATGGAGAGTTGAGTGGAAGGAAAAAGTGTGGTGGAAAAAGAAACACAAGCAACAGGGATAACTGTAGCCTTGAAAGGACTGTCAAGAAAAGGCCATTCAAGGATTTGAGGGAGATGGACTGTGGCTGGAGTCAAAAGCCACAACACACAGACATAGGACATGGGCTACAGCTGTCACATTCCTTGTATCAAGCCATTCATGACCCAGAGACAACGTCTGAAGCATCTTATCTGAGCTAAGGAGAAAAAGGACTGGGCTGTTGCTCAGTAGTCCAAAGTCCTGTTGTCAGATGAACGTAAATTTTACATTTCATTTGGAAATCAAGGTCCCAGAGTCTGGAGGAAGAGTATAGAGGCACACAATCCAAGTTGCTTGAGGTCCAGTGTGAAGTTTCCACAGACAGTGATGGTTTGAAGAGCTATCATGTCATCTGCTGGTGTTGGTCCACTATGTTATATCAAGTCCGAAGTCAGCGCAGCTGTCTACCAGGACATTTTAGAGCACTTCATGCTTCTCTCTACTGAGCTGAGAAGCTTTATGGAGATGCTGATGTAATTTTCCAGCAGGACTTGGCTCCTGCCTACACTGCCAAATTTACTAATAACTGGTTTAATAACCATGCTATTACTGTGCTTGATTGGCCAGCAAACTCACCTGACCATAGACCATAGAATCTATGGGGTATTGTCAAGAGGAAGATGAGACACACCAGACCCAATAACGGAGACAAGGTGAAGGCTGCTATAAAAGCAACCTGGGCGTCATTAACACCTCAGCAGTGCCACAGGCTGATTGCCTCCATACCACGCCGCATTGATGCAGTAATTAATGCAAAAGGAGCTCCCCCCAAGTACTGACTGTGTATACTGTACAGACTTTACTGTGTATACTGTACAGACTGTACAGACTTTTTACAGAAATAAACACTTAAAATAGATCACTCTGTGTGTAATGAACCTATACAACATATGAGTTTCACTTTTTGAATTGAATTACTGAAATAAATAAACTTTTTGGTGATATTCTAATTTCTTGAGATGAGCCTCTAGTTTAATCCATAGAAAATCCATTATGTAATTGTGTATGCTGTATCCAACAGCAACTAAGGAAATAGTAAATTCTAGTCTTGTGTATGTACAAAGACTACTTACTAGAACCTGAAGGTTTTTCCGGTCATACTCAAACACTCTGATTCCAGGATTGTTAGCTCCATTCGCTACTCCTGGTAAAGTAGTTTTCCAAGGAGATACTCCAGGTGCAATAAACATGCTGCCAATAGGATCACCTGGAATAAGAAAGTTTTGAAAATAAAAGCATATCTCCATACCGAAATTAATATTTTTTATTACTTGAGAATCACCACATCCCTGCATCAAAAAGTGTACAAACTTGTAGTTTCTGAAGAGAAAGGGTCTAGCAGGATAGGAACTAGATTTTTCTTGTTACAGTGTCTGCAAAAATCAGTGGAGTTCATAGCCTGGCATAAAAACACTTAGGGATGGCCATACGTTCAGGTTTCTACATGCAGTTTTGGAAGCCAACATCAGGACTGGATTATAAAAGAAGAATTTACTTCTGATTTTAGCCTCCAAAACTGCATCAGGAAATCTGACTGTGTGGCCATATCGTTAGTCTGGTCAAACACATACAACTATCTGCCAAAGGCTTGTTCAGCCAACAGCTGTCTCTCCCAACCCCTCCATACACATGCATGCTCAGCTCATCCAAACAGCCATGTTTCCTAAAGGTGGAGATAGCTGCTGCCAGATACCTTCAACAGCAGCATATCTTGCAGAGAACAAAAGGATCAGGCTTTTGAAATTCAACTATCCAACCCTTTAGTCCCCCAGCATATGTCATTAAGGGAGAGTTGGGGGGCCCCCATATGCAGTAGATGGCCTGCCAATCCAGCCTAAATGGCCACAATAAGAAATTATCACTTTTTATTTATTTTTTGTTAAAAAAATGGCTGTACTTTTTTTGAAAATGATAGTTATTAAGCACTACTTTGTACACCTGCCACATTTAGTACAAATAGTTGCTACTGTTCAGTGTATGAATAGCATCTGCTTAAAAAAGCAGCCCCTCAAAAAAGAAACAGCCTTTCTGTGGCAAATTCACATTAGCATTATGGCTTTGTGCAGGTGTCATGATAGGTATACTGAATCTGGATATATTTTGTGACAGATTTGTTCCAGATCTCACTGATGTACGATGGGTCCATTATAGGCTTCCATAAGTTTTTACCACATAGAATTGTGCATCATGCCATGCGATTCTGGCCATAATACAGCAAAAGAAACCTGGTGGAAAACAACGCATGGAACAGAGCCTTGTCTATAGACAGTGGACAGCTGCAGTGACAGCTCATTAAATCCCAAGTGAAATAGTTGGTGTGACAAGTTGCGAAATGTTATCTTCTGGTGTTGTCATAACCACATGCAATACAATATGCCTGTATCACAAGGGTAACTGTAAGCAGGAAAGATTTCTATGTATTTTGTTTATATGTTTGATCATTTTAAAGCTATGGAACGAAACGCAAAAGGACAGAATTATTAAGACCGATGTTCCACACGCTAGTCTTAAAAAAAGAAGTTGTTGGAGAGACTTTATCAAATCTATTAAAAGCCTAATAAAGCCTCCAAAATGCATAAATCTGATGCATTTTGGACTGTCCTAAACTCAGAAAATGTAATATATGCCTGCTATTAGCAGGTGTAGATTATTGCATGAGTCAACTGTCTAGTTAACCCCTTAAGCCACCATGATGTACCTGTACGTCATGGACTGCACTGACTTTTGTTCCGCATGTTTTGTTCCACACCCGTTCTGCATTTTTGCGGAACGGGTGCAGACCCATTCATTTCAATGTGTGCTGTCCGCATCCGTTGTTCCGTTCCGCGGCCCTGCAAAAAATATAGAGCATGTCCTATTCTTGTCCGTAATTGCTAACTGGCCCGGGTCCAATAAGGGTGGTCCGGGGCCGGTGACCGCTCTGATTGGCTAGTCCCTACAGATTAGCCAATCAGAGGATGGACCAGCCGGTATAAGGTTCTAATCCCCACATTTCATGACTGTGGGGATCAGATCCTTGTGAAATGTATAAAAATATTGTTTAATCCAACCCCCCCCCCCCCCCCCCCCCCAGAGTTCGCAAAATGTTGCCGGTCTCCCGCCTCCCTTTTCAGGATGGCTGGCCGTCGGCATCGGCCCCTCACCTGCTGTAACTTTTAGGATGGACGAGCGCCTACATAACACAATCGCCCCCCAAAAAAATATTACTTTCAGAAAATGACACAAAAACATTTTTATTTTTTAAATGCTTTTATTGTGTAAAACTGAAATAAATACCCCCCAAGGGCCCGCCCGATCAGTGCCGTAGCTGTACAGCACTGGGATTTGAAACACAGTACCCTATGGGTTAAGGTGAAAAATGGCTCAGTACTGAAGGAGTTAAAGGAGTTTCCAGGACCGGATCTTATTAATAAAAATGTTTTATGAGTAGAATCCAGTTGACTGTCAGTTTAAAAAAAATTAACCGCTTCTAGCCAGGGAACAGGACGTCCATATATGGCTGTTCCTGTAGTCCTTTGTAGACCACAGACTCTAATCACCCCCTGCTGAGATCACCTCACACCTCGGATAGCTTCAAAGGACAAATACCAGACCATGTGTCTCCTGGCCACTTTGAAACCACGAAAGTTAAACACATGCTAGTTGGCCCTTCCTTGCAGCCTGGTCAATTTACACATCAGAAGCAGAGAGAGCTGGGAGGGGGGAGCGCATAAGGAGAGACATGTGAACCGTGCTCTGAGAACCCCAAAAAGCATATTTGGGCTATATGGAATTATAACACAAAAATGTAGGTACACTCACTTCCGCTTCCGGTCGCAGGTCAGAGGGAAAGATGGCTGTGCTCTCTAGAGTGGGTGCATTCCTGAAAAATGCCTGGAATAAAGAACCTGTCATAACTGTGTCCGCTGGCATTGGAATTTTGGCTCTTGTACTCCCTTTTATCAGTCCTTACACCAAATGCGCCTCCATGTACAACCAAGTAGTACCGTATAACTACCCAGTCCCAGTTCGAGATGATGGGAACATGCCAGATATCCCCAGCCATCCCTCTGACAAAGTTGGGCCCAACTTGGATTGGCTGAAGAAGCTGTAATTCTGAAGACCCACTTGCAGTTTGTGTCCCATCGGGAATCTTCTATGGACTTCTTCTTGCTTTCACGTCTCATGGTCACACTTTGTGTCGTGTCAGCTAGTATTGCAGAAATATGAATAAATGATTCCTCTGGAGAGGTGATGTAAAAATGAAAAATATATATATATATATGTAGGTACACTCAAAATGCACCTCTCACCCAGAGGAACCGGGAGAGTCCAAACTTGGCAGCTCTGCGGTCTTCCCAGACTGGGAAATGGGTTACTAGTCATCTAGAGGGGAGAGAGGTGTGGTGTCATCCATGGAATCGTCCATAAATTCATTGGGGACCCAGCACGTGTGGCAAAGTTATGGGCCATTTTTTGTAAAATTAGGGAAAACTGGCCTGGCCAGCAGCAGGGAGGGCCGAACAAGCCCTCCCAAACCCCCCTTCAGGAACACCCACCGTGCAGCCCTTGGTCAGCGATTGGCTGGGCCTACCCCCCACAAAATGGGGCATAAAAGTCTGTGCGCAATGGGAGAGGGGAGCTTTTTGCTCTGTGGTCACATCGCCGATAGGCTGTCCGTTGGAACGTAAGTTTTGTGCCTGGATTTTGCTTAGGCAAAATCCAAGATAGTAATTTCTCTTTTTATCCCTGTTTATTTTCCACATGCTTCCCAGCTTGCTATTGTAATCTTTTTCTGTAAATTTTTGTATGCATTGTTTGTTTCACTTCTGTGTTACTTAAAGTAAAAGATATTCTCATATCTTTTCAATTGTCTCTCTCTTATCGCTTTAAGCCCCACTGCAACAAAGTACTTGTACGCCTTGAAGAGACCTACCTGTTTTTATAGTTGACTGATATGAGAGACATAACTGTTTTATGACTCGATTGGTGTTGTAGCGTGGTATCGGGGCTGATCTGTGAGTGGTCTGAACCCCTATCCCTACAATTACAGAGTCGTTCACTCACGAACGTGGTGGCAGCAGAAAATAAGGGGGGTCCAGGACTGACTCCCTGCTGGGGTGTTCTGGCGGTCATAAGTCTGATTTAAACGCGGGTGGTCGTGACAGCCTATACTCAGGATAGGGCATCAAGATCAGATCGGCTGCTTTGTTTTAGCTTCTGCCCAAGTACAAGCTGGAACTGTACAGCTCTGTACATTGTGCAGTAGACAGAGCTGGTAATTTTAGTTCACTTACAAGCACAAGCATATACTGCATAAATTTACTATACATAGCATAAACACAGCATACACAGCTCGTAATTCACCACCTTTCATTTGTTACATCAGGGAGATTCCTACATATAGAATATGTTAGGTGATGCAATTACATTTTTAACATTTGCTGCCCGTAAGTATTCTATTCTGTATCACACCCTCAAAAATAAAGATATACTTCACACCAAACCCCAAAGTGTATTCAGACTCAACTCCCAGAATAAATATAGACTCAAGACCACGAAATAGTCACCAAAATAAAAACAGATCCCAGAGAATACCATAGACTATAGACTCACACTAGCGTTATTCATTTCCGATAACGGAGAAGAACTGATCAGCTTTATCCTAATGCATTCTGAATGGAGAGCAATCCGTTCAGGATGTCTTCAGTCTTTATGCCTTTTCAGGACGGAGATAATACCACAGCATGCTGCCGTTTGATCTCCGTCCAAAATTCCGGAACATTTTTTCTCATTGAAATGCATTAATGCCGGATCCGGCCCCGAGTGTTCTGTCAAAACGGATCCGGCATTGCGGTCTGCGCATGCTCAGACCGCAAAAAATGTGAAAAAAAATAAATCCCGGATCTGTTTTTCCGGATGACACCGGAGATACGGATCCGGCATTTCAATGCATTTGTCATACGGATCAGGATCCTGATTCGTCTGACAAATGCCATCAGTTTGCATATGTTTTGACGTATCCGGCAGGCAGTTCCATCGACGGAACTGCCTGCCGGAATCCTCTGCCGCAAGTGTGAAAGTACCCTAAATCAATACAAACCCCATACTAGACCTAGACCTTATACAGTCTTCAGACCCTATTGTACTGTGTCCCAGCCTCTGCTGTGTCGCAATTATGTTTGTGTCCTGAGGACAGATTGTAAATAAGCTACTTTCAGACCCCAGAAAGAAGTTTTACTGTGTTTGCAATAGTGTTATTGTGCATTGCAAAAGTGTTACTAACAAGTGTAATATATATAAATATATATTGCAACACTAATACAGGAATAATTGGTGGAAAGGAGGTATATTTGCCCAAGATTCCTCTCCTATGTGAAGTAGCAGGTGAAAGCCTCTCACCTGTGAGGTATTGAATGAAGCAGCACAGAGGGTGGGGATATAACAGAGCCAGGAGGTCAGTCAGTCTCTCTGCCTGGGGACACAGAAAGTCTGTGTGTGTGTGTGTGTCTTCAACCTTATAAACAAACCTGTCTACAAGTCAGCTTAAGGGCTTATTCAGACGGCCGTATGAATGGATCCGCATCCGTTCCATAATTTTGCAGAACAGGTGTGGACCCATTCATTCCAATGGGAGTGTAAAAGATGTGGACAGCACACCGCTTGCTGTCCGCATTCGTGGTTCCATTCCACGGCCCCTCAAAGAAAGATAAAGCATGTCCTATTCTTGTCCGCAATCACGGACAAGAATAGACATTTTCTGTTATAGTTGCGGCCATGTGCGTGTAGCTGGCCAGCTAAGACCTGTCCTAGGTTGCTAGTATAGCTTATATGTGTATACAGCTAAACCTTCCAATAACCTTAATACAGTTCCTATGTTTATGTGTTAAAGACAAAAGCAGAGTTATTTACTGTGACATCATGTTTTGGATGTTATATAACTTATATTTTGTGTTAACAGAAGCAGAAAAAGATAATATTCCTTTAAGATTCATTTTGTAATGTAGTGTAAGGTAAGCTCAGTGACACAGCAGAAACAACAGAAAGCATAGTGTTAATCTGTTGTTGCTGGGCAGAAGTCTAGACCAATCACAGCCAGCTTCTCACACAGCAAGAGTTTTCACCAATCAGAGCCAGCCTCACTCACAGCCTGTCTGGGAATTCCCTCAGCTCTTGCTGCTAGAATCATTATTCACCAGAGACAGGAGCTGAAGAGACATTCACTCCACTGAGGGCTGAGTTTTATGGGAACAAGATGCCAAAATAGGTAGTTAAAACTGTTATATAATGTTCATATTGTTAGTATTGTGATTAGAACTGTATACTGAACCAGTTATATATGTGTTTACTTACAGTTCCACCATATGCAACCATACAATTGCAAACTACAAAGTTCACAATTCAAATTCAATTGCAAATACAATTGCAAATACAAATTGCAAGCTACAAATTGCAAGCATTCAGATTACATATTGCAATACAAATTGCATACAACCATACCAGATCATTCTCAACCAATCTGCGAAGTCACTGCTAACTGCATACTGCAAGTGAACTATTAGTTAGACCTCAGATATACCTCTTAGAGAGATCATAAAGTGCTTAAATAACTTAAAGTGACAGTACAGATCCTGAAGAGAAAAATATATCCACCATTTTTGTTGAATGACAAGATTGAACAGTTGAACCACCATCTTATGCATACCGCCATTTTATGAATTTTTATGCAACACGTGTTTTGTACATGGACTATCTGCTGCGGAGGCGGCAGTGTTATATGAAGCAAAGTTGAAGTTAATAAAGAAGTTATTTCATGCATTTGGTGTGCTCTTTAAACCTGCTGTTTCCATAGAACAGCGCTAGAGGAATTATAGAGTAATAGACAGTCTGGTTAGACTAAAAGTTAAAGATATCAAAATTCTTCTAATGCCACAGCGCAAAAGGCACTTCATAGTGCTGCACCTCCACAGTGCGGTTCTCAAATTGCGGAACTCACACTGCCGCTATCCGTGTTTTGTGGATCCGCAAAACACTATGGTCTTGTGAATGTAACCTAATTATAATATATATATAATTTTTTTTTTTTATCATTTACATTTTAAATATAACAAAAAAGAAAAAGTGCCCAAAGCAAAACTTTTGGCACCCTGCCCTGCATGGTTAGTACCTAGTAGCACCCCCTTTGGCAAGTATCACAGCCTTTTAAATGCTTTTTGTAGCCAGCCAAGAGTCTTTCAATTCTTGTTTGTGGGATTTTCATCCATTCTTCCTTGCAAAAGTCTTCCAGTTCTGTGAGATTCCTGGGCTGTCTTGCATGCACTGCTCTTGAGGTCTATCCACCGATTTTTTGTGATGTTCAGATCAGGGGAATGTGAGGGCCATTGTAAAACCTTCAGCTTGCGCCTTTTGAGGTAGTCTATTGTGGATTCTGAGGTGTGTTTAGGATCATTATCCATTTCTAGAAGCCATCCTATTTTCAACTTCAGCTTTTTTACAGTTGCTGTTATGTTTGCTTCCAGAATTTGCAGGAATTTCATTAAATCTATTCCAGTGGCGTTGCTAGGGCTGGTTTCACCCGGTGTGGTATATGGGGGCTATGGTGGTGCTACTGCCGTAGGGGGGGCATCCGTTAGCTCAGTAGACCCTTCCCCCTAGCAGTCAGAGCCTGGTCTCAGGAGGGGCACTTCCAGATTATTTTCTGTCCGCTGCCACAAAACAATGGTGCTTATAGAACAGACTACACAGTGTAGAGGTATACTGTATATTGTGTGGCACAGTGTATGGTATGTATGCTATATGTGTATAACATAGACATATTTCACATGAAAAATTACAATCACATGGCTTAGCCCTTGGGGATCTCAGACACCACTTCAACACTTTGGCTTGGGGGCTCGGTGGAGCTGATGTGTTTTATCCTAATGAGAAAGATTTCATAATAAAGATTTGGAGAAGGGGCAGAGGGATAGCAGAGCAGGGAGAGGCTAGTGGTGCCACTAGGGGGTTATACCATGGGGGAGTAATAAAGCCCACCATAATGCCCTGCTCCCCCAGTAGAAATAATTCTCCTTTTAATGTGACAGTGCAAAAAATACCCCCTTGTAATGCCCCCAGTTGAGCTAATGTCTCCATAGTGCCCCCATAATGTGCCAGTATAAAATACCCCTATATAGTGCCCCCAGTAAATTCCCCAATAGTGCTCTTCTCCCCCCTTCCTGCTAGTGCCCCCCATAATGTACCAGTATAAAATGCCCCATATATAGCGCCCCAGTAGATGCCCTCAGTGTCCCGTCTCTGATAGGCTGCCGGCCTAGTGCCCCCATATAATGTTCCAGTAAGTGTCCCCATAGATGCCCCCCATCATGTGCCAGCATCAAGTGCCTCTCTCCTCCCCCCTACATGTCCCAGTATCATAGTGCCATCTCGCCCCCCCCCCCAAAGTGCCAGTATCATAGTGCCATCTCTCCCCCCATGTCCCAGTATCATAGTGCCATCTCTCCCCCCCCAAAAGTTCCAATATCAAGTGCCTCTCTCCTTCCCACCTCCCATGTGCCAGTATCATAGTGCCAACCCCCCCATGTGCCAGTATCATAGTGCCAACCCCCCCCATGTGCCAGTATCATAGTGCCAACCCCCCATGGGCCAGTATCAAGTGCCAAACCCCCCCCCATTTGCCAGTATCAAGTGCCTCTCCCCCCCATGTCCCAGTATCATAGTGCCATCTCCCCCCCCCCCCCAAAAGTGACAGTATCAAGTGCCTCTCTCCCCCCCATGTGCCAGTATCATAGTGCCATCCCCCCCCCCCCCCCATCTACCTTCTGTATCAGAGGCAAGGCACTTAACCACACAGCTATAAGAGCTGCATAGCCACTGACTGAAAAAATATGAGACTTCTACTGTAGACTCGTTTATAGCTTTGATAGCTAGTGTACATCCATACACATGACAGCTGCCCCAGCGCACTCAGCCTGCTATATCTCTATATAGGATAGCTGCCCCAGCACACCCAGCTCTGCTACATCTATACACATGACAGCTGCCCCAGCACACTCAGATCTGCTACATCTATACACATGACAGCTGCCCCAGCACACTCAGCCCTGCTATATCTCTATATATCTATCTACTGTATAGTAATACTTAGAGATATATAGATATAGCAGAGCTGAGTGTGCAGGGGCAGCTGTCATGTGTATAGATGTAGCAGAGCTGGGTGTGCTGGGGAAGCTGTCATATATAGAGATATAGTAGAGCTGAGTGTGCTGGGGCAGCTGTCGTGTATTAGATATAACAGAGCTGGGTGTGTTGGGGCAGCTGTCATGTGTATAGATGTACACTGGCTATAACAGCACCCTCCGCACCCCCCTCGCAACACCACTGATCTATTCTTTCCTCTACCTGTGAAATGTTCCCTTGGCTGCAACACAACCTCAAAGCATTATTGATCCACCCCCATGCTTAATAGTTGGATATAATAGGCATTCTTTTCATGAAATTCTGGGCCCTTTTTTTCTCCAAACATACCTTTGCTCATTGTGGTCAAAGAGTTCTATTTTAACGTCATCGGTCCACAGGACTAGTTTCTAAAATGCATCAGGCTTTTTTAGATGTTCTTTTGTAAACTTCTGACGGTGAATTTTGTGGTGAGGGTACAGGAGAGGTTTTCTTCTGATGACTCTTCCATGAAGGCAATATTTGTGCAGGTCACCGAACAGTAGAACAATTTAACACAACTCCAGAGTCTGCTAAATATTTTGCAGTGAAACAGGGGTTCTGATTTGCCTTTGTAGCATTCCTATAAGCAGCTGTTTCTGAAAATTTTCTAGGTCCTCTCCTCCTCCACTGTTCCTGTTAAATGCCATTTCATAATTACATTTCGAACTGAGGAAATGGCAACCTGAAAATGCCTTGCTATCTTATAGCCTTCTAATTTGTGGGCCTCAACCATTTTCATTTTCAGAGTGTTAGACAGCTGCTTAGAAAAACCCATGGCTGCTGTTTTTGGGACAAGGTTAGAGGAGTCTGGGTATTTATAAAGCTTTGAAATTTACATCACCTGGCCTTTCCAATGATTGTGAACAATCCTTATCCAGGGGCGGACTTGGAACATAAAGTGGCCTTCAAAAAAAAAATGGCTATGTTGAACTGGGGGGGGTGCAATAAAAGTAGGCAGGGTCAGCAATACCATAGCGCAAAATACCATCAAATCAGAACCATATACCACAGTGCAGCATGATGTATTTCCCAAAAAGCTGTCTCCTTGTAGTGGCCATCAATAGCTGCCATTTTCTGTCCTTTCTCCAGTAGTCTCTCGGTAATTGGATTCCAGCTCACCCGCCTTTTCTTGCAAGGTGCACGGATATAAAGGATGAAGCCTTGTTATAATAGGTTGAAAGGAAGGAAATCCGGTACTCAAAATTGATGAAGTCGTAGGTTCCTTTATTTGGTCATATGATGTATCAGGTACAGAGGTACAGAATGATTAATAACCAGTGATGCCCTTGTCAGTGTACGCGTTTCAAACGACAACGTTCTTATTCATGACTGAGGAGTGTTCTAGAGTTACCACTTATGTAAGAAAAAAATGGGAGTGGGTCAGCAGGTGCGGGGGTGATTTCAAATCATTACTAGTGGTAGCAGACTGAAAACTTCCAGGTCCTAATTTTAACCCCATACATCACAAAATAATTTTTTTATATGGATAAAAAAACAATGAATTTTTTTTATTTATTTGACTGTTATAGTAAAAATCCAGATAAAAAAAAATTGATTATGTGTTTAATAAAAAATGTATATATGGACTAGCAAGCAGAATCCTAGCCGTTCCGTACATGTATCCTTCTGTTTATCTGGGCTTAATAAGAAATTACCTCTATATGCCCAATAAAATAATGAAGAAATTCCAAAAAGAGAAACAAAAGGAACCATATGCACAACACAGCTTCATGTATATATAATTTACATGGTTAAATAACCGCTTGGTCTGCCTGGCCATCCATATACACAAGGGTTTTTTTTTATGTTTACTTCACTTTATTATTTTCATAAGGTGTCGATTTCAAACAAAAAGTACATAAGCAATAAATGACACTATTATAGAATAGTAGTAAAGGATCACGCAGGATCCATATTGTCAATAACAGTCAGTAATAACAAATGGTATCGGTACTTACAAAGTATTAAAAAGCAATAATAACATACACAGATACTTTGCCATATTCTTATCATATAGCAGATTGGTGATCTTGTTTCTCACCCTCATAGACCCTACACAAATCAAGGGAGATGCTATACTGGTACCAGTTAAGGATGAACTATCTCCCAGTACAAACCCATGCTAAAAGAAAAGAAAGAAAAGAAAAGGAAAGAAACCAAAAACGGGGGGGGGGGGGGGGGGGGGGGGGAGAGAAAAGGGGAACATACATGTTCGTGTGTCCAAAAAGGAAAAGAGAGTCTATATGCACTGTGTAAACTAACAAGCGGTTAACATCAAGGACTACAATGCTAGATACAGGCAATAGAACTATTATACCCCATGTCACTACCTCCCCTCTATGTTGCTAAGTTCCCCTATTAGCCTTGAGAAATCAGGAGAATGGACAAAATCCATCAAAGAGTTCCATTTACAATAAAAAATACTCTCAGTACCCTGTGAAATCGCCGTAAGTTCTTCCATTCGTAACAAACATCTGATCTCGGACGCCCATGCACAGAGAGAGGGAGCCTCCGTCTTTTTCCATTGGCGCGGAATAACCATACGCGCTGCTATCAGAAAAAACCTTATCGGATTCTTCTTAATACTAGCTATAGAGCCAGGAATAAGCGATAGCAGAGCAATCTTAGGGGAATTGGGAACCGTTTTACCTGTGAATTTGTTGCAAATGAGAAATACCTGGTCCCAGAATTTCTTTATTATTGGACACTCCCACCATATATGCAGCATTGAACCCACCGCTAAGTTGCATCTCCAGCATAAGTTAGAGACACTTGGGAACATCTTACTTAGAGTCAAGGGACAGTAATACCATCTAGATAAAATCTTGAAATTTTTCTCCTTTGCATGCGCAGCTAGAGACAATCCATGAGAGAGTGTACACACCTTCAGAACATCCCCCTTTGATAAGGATAGCTGTAGATCAGATTCCCACCGTCCAAAAAATGGGGCTAAATCAGGATTACTACTATCCATTAGTATCCCATACAACTGTGAGATTAGCTTGTAATGGTCACCAGGTTTCACGTAGATATTATCAAAAGGCGTCATGTCAGGGTATGACCTATGATCAAATAAACTGTGTATGAAAGACTTTATCTGAGCATATGCAAGCCATGTGGAGCCATTCTGCCTATCACCAGATACTAGGGACCCATAATCCCGCAAGCGTTGTTGTGTCATAGCGTCACGAATCCTCGGGTATTGGGATTTATGCCAAATTAGGAAATTGGATGTCTTTTCCCCTGCCATGAAATCAGGGTTACTCATAATTGGGGTCATGGGACCTTTTTTATGGGAAATCTGAAACTTTGAGGTCCAATGATCCCAGCAGGCCAGGGAATGTCTCACCAGAAAAGGCCAATTCTCTTGAGCTGGGCGGTTGGTAAGCCATGGCGCCACTGACAAATCTAGTGGGGAGAGCTCCCTCTCCATCTTAATCCAGAGTTTCGTGGAATCTCCACCTGACCAGTTTATGATCCTCATCACTAATGCTGCTGCATGATATACCTTAAGGTCCGGCAGGCCTAACCCTCCCTTATCCCTATGTTTAGTTAACACCTTAGAACTTATCCTAGATCTGCCTGCATTCCAAATAAACCGTCTGATAGCTTTCTGAATAACCGCAAAATATCCTCCCGGTACGTTTATCGGGATGGTTTGAAAGAGATACAAAAATCTCGGGAGAACATCCATCTTAACAACCCCAAGCCTGCCAAACCATGAGATGTGTTTCAGAGAGAATCTCCGCATATCCTCCAGCACCTTCTTCTGTAAGGGTAGGTAATTAAGAGGATAGAGTAGATGGAGCTGATTCGGGATCTGTAAGCCCAAGTATGTTATACTAACATCCTGCCATGAAAGGGAAAGTTGCTTTGAGTTTGGGATGCTACCTCCGTCGGAAGAGAGATATTGAGCATTTCGCTTTTGGTAGGATTCACTTTGAAGTTGCTCAGGAGGCCGAACCTATGAAATTCACGTAGGATAGATGGGACAGTGATATGAGGATTTGAAACATACATAAGAAGGTCGTCGGCATATAATGCCAGCTTATGGTGCGCGCTCCCCAACTGTATGCCCGTAACATCTGGGTTAGCTCGCAACGCATTAGCCAGGTGTTCCATAGTGATCACATACAGCAAGGGAGAGAGCGGACATCCTTGTCGAGTCCCGTTTTTTATACAGAAAGAGGAGGCTAACATACCATTGGTTCTCACTCTGGCAGTGGGGATCGTGTATAAGGCACCAATTTTCCCTATTACCGTAGGGCCTAAACCAATCTGCTTCAACGATGCGAACATAAAATCCCAACTGACTCTGTCAAACGCTTTTTCAGCGTCGACTGAAAATAGACAGAGAGGAACCCTCTCATTTTTAGCCCCAGAAATAAGGTTAATCGTGCGGATAGTATTATCTCTGCCTTCCCTACCGGGAACAAACACTACTTGGTCGCCGTGGATAACACCAGGGAGAATTCTATTAAGACGATTCGCCAAGAGTTTAGAGTAAATTTTAATGTCGCAGTTGATCAGAGATATGGGCCGGTAATTAGTACAAATCTTTGGATCTTTATTAGGCTTCGGAATTACAACTATATGAGCCTCCAGGGCCTGTCTAGGGAAGGGACAGGAAGGAGATATGCTATTGAAAACTCTTAAAAGAAAAGGCAATAGTAGCTCCTTAAAGTCCTTAAAAAAGGGTGCAGTAAAACCGTCTGGACCAGGACTCTTGCCCCCCCTTTAATGACTTCAAGACATCTCCCATCTCCTGTTCTGAGAAATCCTCCTCAATTTCTGCTCCCTTTTCTATGGGTATCGTGGGGAGAGCCGTCTCCTCTATATATGTATTTATACGTTCAGCACGCGCCTCTGCAGGCATGTCCCCATATTGTCCTCGGACATTGTATAGGCCCTCATAGTACTCCTTGAATGTTTCGGCTATTTGTCTGGGATGATGCACCAGAGTACCCTTAGCATCTAATATGTTTGGAATAAAGCTAGCTTGTTGTCTAGGATGTATATAGCGTGCTAACGCTTTCCCAGGTTTGTTGGAGTGTGCAAATAAATAGCTACGAAACCGCTCAATGTTCCTAAAAACAGAGGCAGATAGCAACACTTTAAGTTGGTCTCTGGTCGACGTCAGCTCAGAAAGAACGTGTGGATCCAATGATTGCTTATGTGACTGCTCTAAGTCAGCTATTTGTCTTAAGAGTTGTCGAATCTTCGCCCCCTTTTCTCTTTTAAGTCTAGCGCCATGGCTCACCAAAACGCCCCGCAACACACACTTCAATGCTTCCCACTGTAGGGGGAGGGCCGTGTCATCTAGTGAGTGGTTTTCAATAAATTGTCTAATCGTTAACTCCAGATCAGCTTTACATACACTATCCCTCAAAAGAGACTCATTTAGCCTCCATGTCCATTCTTTAACTACTAGGTCTGGTAATTCTAGAGACATGAATATTGGTGCATGATCTGACCAAAGTGTAGTACCTAAGTGCGAGTTAGGAGAAAAGGAAAGCGCATGATGGGATATCAGGAATCTATCTATTCTGCTATAGGACTGGTGCGCCGGGGAAAAGTAAGTGAAATCCTTATCCTTAGGATGAAGTATCCTCCAAACATCAACTAGCTGTCTAGCATGTAGCAGATGTTTGGTTCTGGTGATAGTAGACCAGGGAACCGAAGTCCTGCCAGAAGAGGAGTCCAAAGCGGGCTCCATGATCATATTAAAGTCCCCCCCCAGCAGCACCAATCCCTCAGCAAAAGCATCTAACTTAGTGAGAATACCTGATAGAGCTCTACTCTGTCTGGTGTTTGGCAGGTATAGATTCCCAATGGTGTACACTCTCCCCATGGACTTGAATCTTCAGGAACAGGAACCGGCCCAGTGGATCCAATTGTGACTCTAGAAAGGTATAAGACAATGATTTATGAAGAGCAATTGAAACACCTTTAGACTTAGAGACCGGGTTAGTGCTGTGGGCCCAGTAAGTATAGTGTTTTGACATAATCTTTGGGATTTGCTCACTTTTGAAATGCGTTTCCTGCAACAACAGGATTTGCACCCTCTCTCTGTGCATGCCATACAAAACCCCTGAGCGCTTTTCTGGGATGTTGAAACCTCTAACATTTAGAGAGGCCAATTTCACTCTAGGCGGTCCCACCATGATGATAGACACAGACTATACCTTGTAGGCTGTATATATGATGGAGGGGGAAGAGAGTAGTTGGGGGTTCACACAGACCACCCCAAGAATATTTTGCGTCCTGAGGAGGTCTGACAAACGCCAACTATCCCGACCGGGAGGTGAAAGAAAGAGAAGAAGAAAGAAAAAGGAAAAGGGACAAACAGGGGTGAGTTACAAAATCAGGTAACTATCCCAAGTAGAGGGACCGTCTCGATCTATACCAGATAGAACGAGAGTTACAGTAGGGGACGGACTTCCAATGACGGACCAAGGAAGCCGCCACAGGGCTGAGGAGCCCAGAGCCACAACTAAAAAGTGAACATGGAAGCAAACACATACAGCTCACAATATCTAGTAAACATTTCTGTATCACCGAGCTCTCTATGAACCAATTCTGTAAGCTTAAACAAACTATAAAAAAGTTAACCCTAAGCATGAGAATAATATAATCAGAGGGAAAGAAGTGAAAAATATTAATGTTAGACATATGCATTTTCAGTCCCCCCAAATAAACACTTGTTTCAGAGGCTGTCCCTGAGATATCAAAAGAGCTAAATACTTATACGACTCAGTCTCAGGTTTGCGATCCCGCTGGATGCTGAGGATGTGTCTTCTCTGAGACCGCTCTTCTGTGATGCCCACTTGAGGACCGAGATGGTAGAGCCGGAATGACCTGCCAGTCAGGTAGATGTATCGGTGGTAAATTAAGTGCAGACAGGAACATATCTAGATCATCAGGATCCCGCAGCTCTACACGGTGACCATTTTTGCGGACCACTAACTGAAATGGGAACCCCCAAGAGTAAGGAATATCCTTAGACCTCAAGAGGTCCAGTAACGGCTTTAGTGCCCTCCTCTGGGCCAAGGTGTTCCTGGATAAATCTTGAAGAATCGTAAGCGTGGCTCCATCAAAATCAATTGTAGAAAGGTTACGCGCCTTCTTCATTATAGCCTATTTCACTGCATAGAAGTGTAGGCGGCAGATCACGTCTCTAGGCCTAGAGGGGTCTGAACTGACGGGGGCCAAAGCTCTGTGTGCCCTGTCCATTTCCAACCGGTCAGTGATAGGCTCTCCCAAGATGTTGCTGAACAGGCCTTGTAATGTGGGTATCAAGTCCTCCGTCTTAGTAGCCTCAGGGAGACCTCTTACTCTGATGTTGTTCCGTCTGTTACGGTTCTCGATATCATCGTGAAGACGGTATAGATGACCAATGTGACGATCTCTAACTTCACCTTGAATCATAAGCTCATCCACCTGAGCAGCTGTATGATCGTGCATGGACGCCACTTCCTCTAGTTTCTCTTCAACAGCTCTCACATTAGATTTGATCATAGATAACTCCTGCTTGTATGAGTTCTCTAATTGCTCCACATATTTCTCCATTTCTTGCTTAGTAGGTAGGAGTTTAATATACTCCTTTATGTCCCAGCTTTCATTTGGGGTCCCACCCTCCGCCATCTCCACTACACCAGATGACTGTGTTGAAGTGTGGCAATGCCAAGTAGATGAGGCCTCGTCACAAGATGGCGTCTGCCTCGTGGCGCCGTCACACAGTTGAACTTGCTTGGTCTGAAGCGGGTCGGGAGAGCGGCTGGCCGTGGAACGGCCCTGGGCCCGATTTTGAGACCCCTGCAGGCTCAGCGGTACCTCTGTATCCAAGGCGTTGCTCCGGTGCACCGGCGTGGAGGGAGCTGCGTTCGGGTTGCGGCCTGTTTTGTTTCCCTTCGTCTCCACGGTAAAATACTTCCGCAGCCCGCTTTTTTCTTCAGAAGATCTCGATGAGGGATCCCTCGCTAATGACCCTTTGCGTGTGCGCACCATATGAGCTGGTTTAGGAGCATCTGAAGGTAAGTAGCTCCTGGCTTCTCAGACCTGCGGCGGGAGCTCCACACCCGTGCGTCCTTACACCGCCATCGCCAGGCCACGCCCCCAAGGTTTTTTTTTAAACCAAGTAATGGCAGAAATTTGGCAATATAGAGACACTTTCAATTAGCTGGAGATCTTAACTTAACAGAGATCATTACAAGAAAAAAAAAAAAAAAACGCATCGACAAAAAATAAAATAATTGCTTCTAGTCTTCAGGCATAAGATCCAGTAAGCCTCTCTGCACACAATGCGTTTTTTCAAATCTCCACCCGAACACGTGATTGTATTTTTTCAATGCCGAAGGCAGTGAAAAAATTCAAGCTTCTCGCATGCTTTGAAATAAAGTGTTTGGCTGCACGTGAGATGTTGGTATAGCTGGGATTAGTAATGTAATACATGTGTTCCATTAATCTCGTTTTTAGCTTTCTTGTAGTATTCCCTACATAGAGTAGATCACATTCTTTAAATTTTATAACATATATGACGCCTACTGTGTTGCAATTAATGTAGGTCTTGATATCATAAATTGTGGAATGGTCACTATCAGTAAATGTTTTTGTGAGGGTTACATGGTGGCAGGTTCTGCAGGGACTACTTCCACATCTACTGAAGCCTGTATATTTGAACCACGTATTTTGCTCGTTCTTACATGTGGATGTGAATAAGGAAGGTGACAGGGACCACCCTGTAGCCTCCTTCCAACAATTTGTAGAGGGCCTCATCCTCATAAAGGATGGAAATACACTCTGCCACATCTTGTTTTACCTGCTGAAACTGTCTGCTATAAGTGAGTATTAGCGTCAGAATTTTGCTTTGATCTTTTTTCCTATTTGTCATTGTCAATTGATTGCCGTGTGGTTGTTTGGTCTTGAGTCCAAACAACAATTCTTCATGGTCTTTTTTATCCACTATATTTTTCGCTCTTTCAACCATCCACCTCGGGTAACCCCTAGTCAGCAATCGTGTACCAATAATTTCCTTTTCATTGTTGTACCTTGAAATGTCACTGCAATTTTTTTGGGCTCGGGTAAGTTCTCCTACTGGGATAGATTTTACCGTGTGTAGCGGATGATAACTATTTGCTCGCAACAATGTGTTGCCCGATATGGGTTTGCGATATGTGACTGTGTTTATTGTTTTGTTTATCTCCCCGGTCAGGGTAAGATCCAAGAAGTGGATTATGGAAACATGGTGAATGCCCATGAATCTAAGATTGTAGGGATTGGCATTGAGGTAATCCTGAAAGAGTGGTATGGCAGACACATCGCCCGCCCAGATAATCAGCAGGTCGTCAATGTATCTGCCATACCACTCTATGTCCCGCAGGAAAGGATTGTCGTCCGTGTAAATATATGCCTCCTCCCAGTACGACATAACCAGGTTGGCAAGGGAGGGGGAGAACTTTGCTCCCATCGACACGCCTTTTGTCTGGAGATAGAATTTGGAGTCAAACATGAAGAAGTTATGCGTCAGTAAAAAGCTGGTGACATCCAAAATGTATTGTATAAATTCTTCTGCATGTGGACTATATTTGTGCAAGTGAAACTCAAGCGCCAGCAGTGCAACCCTATGTGGTATTGAGGGATACAGGGCAACAACGTCCATGGTTAACCAGGTGAATCCAGATAACCATTTTTTATCATGCATATTTCTTAGGACGTCTCCTGTATCCCTCAAATAGCCTGGTGTACGTTTCACCATTGGTTGCAGAATTCCATCCAGCCATTCTCCTAATTTTTCTGTCAGAGAACCAATGCCCGACACAATGGGGCACAGTGGCGGTGGGTTAATACCTTTATGCACTTTAGGCAAGGCATGTATAATAGGAATTACAGACGTGTCCAGATGTATGTTAAGGATAAGTAAATTCTCTATGGTTAAAGAACTCTTGATCCCGGCCTTGGCAAAGAAGATCCAGATATTGAGACTGGAAATTCTGGCTCGGGTTGGATGTTAACCTTTTGTAGGTGGACTCGTCTGTAATCAGTTCCAACATTTTTTTTTGATAACATGTTTTTGCCATGACCACCACTGCTCCCCCATCCTTACAACAATTTCCTCATTATTTCTCAACTGTTTCAAAGCCACCCTTTGTTATTCAGATTGTGTTTTTGAACATTACCATCACTGACATCATACACTGCAAAAAAAAGTCGTTTTTCAAGAACATCCTGGAATATATCCATTCCAGTTGTTCTGGATTTTAATGGATAAAAGCGTGGGTTCCGCAATTTCAAGGGCTGTATGCCCGCGGAGCCCATGCCTGTATCATCTGTCACTGTCTGTAGTTCCTGTAGATTTACCATCTCCAGTTTCCCTGAAAATTGGTATATAACCCCCTCTAGCCTCCTGGTATATACCAATTGGTATATAACCCCCTCTTGTTATCTCTTTTTGTTTATTTTTTATTATATTTTTTCCCCTCCCCAAGCTCTGGAATGTAATGACAGCAATAGTAAATTATGTCTAAGTGACACTGACATACATAGCTCTGGGTAAACACACATTTGTCGGCATTAACATACAGTGTGTTTAAAAACACACCGCATGGGCACATTTGTTATGCAGTTTCATATTTCAAACCTTCCAAAAATACTTCCGGTTCCGGCGCCAACATGGTGAGACGCGTTTAATTGCGGCTCCGTGAGGTCAAAACTCTGCAATCCAAACCTCCCTTACTAACCGGAGAAACACCAGGACAATCGGTACCACCAAGTTGGTGAACACTTATGGATCGTTTCCTTTTAAATATGAGGACCAGAAACAAATCTAAAGGTCAGAATAAGCAAGCAAAGCCCACAACGCGGGAAATAGAGATGGCGGACGAAGAAATGCTCCCGCTCTCACAAACACCCAGTGTTCATGAAGAACCTGCACACAAGGAAAATGATAGTTTGTTAGAGGAACCTCAAATAGACTACATAAAACTGGCGATTAAAGTAGCGAACTGGAGGGGGGCGCATGCGCGAGGCTCGCATGGCGGACGTGTTCCCCTGAGCTCCGCTCCTAGCGCCGAACTTTTCCCACATTTAGCGCTGATTCGTCAGCTCCACGGGCCTGATTCTACATGAAAGGGACCCCTATGAAGACCCGCAACAAAGGGAGGACAAAATCGATGGGAACACCCGTGCTTTCCCAAACCTTGCCGGAACTATTCAGAAACTCCGGCCGAAGCAATATGGCGGACTCTGCTCCCACACCCAGAAGCCCAGCGTCCTCAGAGGTCAGCACTGCCTCACAGCCGCCGGAGATACATGATCCAGGTCAGGCTGAGCTGTATAAGAACATTGCATCCCTGTTCCGCTCAGAACTGTCCCAAGCTGTGGACGAGTTTTCCCGCCAGATCAACGACCTGGGCGCCCGGGTCTCAGACTTGGAGACACGCACCGATGATTTGGCGGACGCCTTACATGCTGACAAGGCGGATATCTCAGCGCAAGCTGCCCAGATTACAGCTCTGGAACTCAAATTAGAGGATCTGGAAAATAGAACCAGGAGGGGCAATCTCCGAGTCAAGGGCCTGCCTGAAATTTTCACTGATCTCCAGGTCACTTTGATGGATCTGTTCCAGGCCCTGCTGCCGCAAATAGAACCAGCAAAACTCCTGATGGATAGGGTTCACAGAGCCCTAGGGAGACCTCGTTCTGATGCCTTACCGAGGGACGTTATACTAAAATTCCACCACCCAGGTACTCGGGACTTAATTTTGGCGGCCGCCCGCAACCTTACTGAACTCCCTGGTGTACCCTCATCAGTTCACCTATACGCCGACCTGGCCCCCTCCACTCTCCGCAGGCGCAGGGACATGAAACCGGTGACTTCGGCTTTACAAAATGCACAGGTGCGATATAAATGGGGGTTCCCTTTTTCCCTCTCATTCCGATTGAATTCGCGGGATCATACAATCCACTCACCAAAAGAAGGATTTGAGATCCTCCGGAAAGCGGGAATTCCATGCGACCATGATCCTGCCCCAGAAGCCGTCCCGGAGCCGCAGCGTCCGGCCAGGATCTGGATGAAGGTACCTTCATCCTCGCGGAAACCGGCCTCACCACCATCTGTTTAGATTTGGGACTTATGTTCCTGATCTTCAGGCCTGCTATAAGGCCCAACCTGTTGTTATTCCCCCAACAACTTTGCTCCATACTAATTATTCTGTCCCCAATGTTGCAGAACACTTCTCTACCTTTATGGCCCCTTCACTACTGGCTGATATTTTCACATCATTGTCTTTTAACAGGGAATCGGCGTGAAGGACTGTCATGTTAGACCCCATGTTTGGGTTCTTTGGGTTGGGTTGGGTGACTTTGTCCTCTCCCCACCCTACAGCACCCACCTACTCTTCTCAAGCCTATTTAGGCTTTATTTCATTCTGTTTAATGTGTTTGAAATTTTTTGTTATTTTCACTTCTTTTACCCTTTTTGTCTTTATCATTATATGTGTCAGGGGAATCGAATATGCTGCATTGGTGTTCAGGAGGCGATCTGAGGTGGCATTCCTGTGGCGGATCGCATGGGCTAATTCCATACCCTTCTGGTTATACTGATATGTGTAAGTTACTTTCACATAATGTGAGGGGATTTAACTCCCCCAGAAAACGTAAGTCGGCCTTTTCCACCTATGTTAAACATACACCTGATGTGATCTGCCTGCAGGAATCCCACTTCACGCCCACCTCCCATCCCAAATATTTCCATCCACAATATTCACGTTTCTATTCATCTACTTATGTTTCTAAGAGTAGGGGGGCTATAATACTATTGCGTAATTCCTTCCCTTTTACATTGCAGAGTTCTATGGCTGATCCCAATGGAAGATATGTCATTCTTCTAGGCACCTATAGGGAGGAAATCCTATGTATAGTGAATGTATACGCACCCACTGAAGACCCTATTCAGTTTTTTGCTACTATGCATTCTATTATTGAACCCCTCACCTTCCACAAGATACTATGGTGTGGTGACTTCAATTTTGTACCCAACCCGGTTCTCGACAGATCCGCCCCCCCGGCCCAATCGCGCCCATTATCCCATAATGTCAAAATTAAACAGGTGATGGAATCTCTGTCCTTGGCGGATTCCTGGAGGGAGCACAATGGCCCACAAAGGGGATATACCTACTATTCTCCTTCTCATCAACTCTACTCCCGGATTGATTTAATCCTAGCTTCCTCTTCATGTCTCCCTTCACTAACCCACTCCAGACATATTGTGTCCTCCCTATCGGACCATGATATGGTTTTAGCAGACTTTGCATTCAACAATAACCCTAGTACTCCCCCTGCCTGGCGCCTGAATGAGTCATTACTGACCCGTCCGGCTGTGTTTGACTCATTATTAGATGAACTTAAACAGTTCTTTTTGCTGAATGACACGCCAGATACTGACCCTATGAACCTGTGGTTGACTCACAAGGCTGTCATGCGGGGTAAGCTCATTCAGGTGGCATCGCGGCTTAAAAAGGACAGGTCTTCAGCTCAGACTACCCTGGAGTCTAAATTGGCTAAACTAGTAAGAGCTCATCAACAAACCCCATCCCTATATTTACTGAAGGAAATAAGGGACGCTAAGTCACAACTGAATACCATACTTTCTAACAATACAGAAAAAGCACTCCGCTGGACCTCCTCCTATTACTATAGGTATGCCAACAAACCAGATAAAATGTTAGCTCGCCAACTTAAGGCTAAGCAGAAAGTAAATCTAGTCTACCAGATCCGTACACGATCTGGTAGAACTACTACTCACCCGGACATCATTTATGACACTTTCCAATCCTACTATAAACAGCTATACTCAGAACACAATAATAGCCCCAGCAACAGGACTGATAACTTCCTTTCATCCATTCCTCTCCCTAAGGTCTCTCCTACTGCACTAGTAGAACTTAATAACCCCATTACAATGGAAGAAGTGACCTACTCAATCAAAGCCCTAAAAATGGGAAAAGCCCCAGGCCCAGACGGTTACACAGCACTTTATTTTAAAAAATTCTCAGACCAATTAATCCCCTTCATTACTAAATATTGTAACCAATTGCTGCAGGGCTCCGCACCCCCAGCCGAGTTCCTAGAGGCCAAAATCACAGTAATTCCCAAACCACACAAAGATCCTCTTCTCCCTTTTAACTATAGGCCCATCTCACTCCTGAATATAGATAACAAACTATTTACTTCCATCCTGGCGCGTAGACTAAATAGACTTCTCCCTGATCTGATTCACAAAGACCAGGTTGGTTTTATCCCGGGCAGGGAGGCTCCAGATAATATAAGAAAAGTGTTGGGTCTTGTCCAAGAGGCAAACAGAACCATAACCCCAATTGCTCTATTAGCTTTGGATATAGAGAAGGCATTTGATACGGTGTCCTGGACCTACCTCTGGCAGACTCTTTCCCATTTTAACATTAAAGGTCCCTTCCTTTCTGCCATCCAAACTTTATACTCTTCACCACAGGCTAGCCTCAAATTACCCTCATCACATTCGTCATCTATCCCAATCTTTAGGGGAACACGTCAAGGATGCCCCCTATCCCCAGCCCTCTTCGCCTTAGCCATGGAACCGCTAGCAATTAAGATCAGATCTCATCCGGATATAAAAGGGATCTCGGTTGGGGGTGTGGAATATAAACTAAGCCTTTTTGCTGACGACTTTTTGTTGACACTCACCAACCCTGTTATTTCATTCCCCTGCCTTTTATCAGCTCTCAAGTCGTTCTCGACCGCATCTGGCCTACTAGTTAATCAGTCCAAATCTGAACTTTTGTTAAGTAATGTCCCCACTAGAGATTCCGAAATTCTCCAAAGAGGATTCCCATTTCAACACAATCCACATCTCCTCTCATACTTCGGTATATCACTGACCAAAACGCTCGACACCCTATATAAGCACAACTATCTCCCCATGTATGCTCGGATACGGAAAGACCTACAGTCATGGGAATCCCTTCCAGTGTCCTGGGTGGGTAAGATACACATAGTACGAATGGTAGTCCTCCCTCGACTTTTATACCTGTTCCGTGCCCTCCCTGTATCAATCCCAGCGTCTGATCTGAGGGCTCTTCAGGCGGACATCCTTAAATTTATTTGGGCCCATAAACGTGCTCGTATTTCAAAACTGGTAATGTGCCGTCACAAGGCTCACGGAGGCCTTTCAGTACCAAATTTAGCTCAATACTACAAGGCAGCCAGATTAGCGCAACTGTTCCTGACACATCTATCCGAGCAAGCTCAACCTATATGGGTCACCCTTGAGCAGTCGCTGTTTGGCCCGTTTTCCTGGAGAGCCCTCATTTGGACCACATCCACCCTGCCCTCGTCTCTCCGCTCCAAATCCCAACTCTCATACTATGCTTTACTCCTATGGAGATCCATCAGATTCAAATGTATTCTCCAATCCAAACCATCCCCCTTAGAATACATGTGGGGCAATCCTGCCTTCCCCCCTGGACTTCAATCTAGGACCTTCTCATCAGGGCCGGCGTCATAACCCGGCATCCCCGGGCAAGTGCCGGGGCCCAATGCTCCTGGGGGGGCCCACTGAGCTGCTATGAGCACTTCCATCAATACAGATGGGAGCTCTCACTGCTGTCCTTTCACATACGCAGTACCCCTCTGGTGGGCCCTCTGAGCTGCAGAGACTCAGGACACGCCCCCTCTACACAGGACACACGCTGCCTGAGGAGACTGGAGAGAGACCGCACGGCTGGAGCTGGAGCAGAGAAGTGTGAACACAGTCTGTGAGTGAGTCTGCACTGTGACTGTCTCTTCTCTGTGGGACAGAAGGAAAGGGGGGGACACTGCTGCTTCATTCTATTTAGTTGTGTTACTGTTTTATTAAGCTGATTGTCTCCATGACACCCCCCCCCCCCCCCCATATCCTGTCCTATATCACCCTCATGTAGCCCCTGCTGTCTCCTTTCCTCCCTCATGTATCCAGAGCTCCTGTCCCACCCTCCTATCTCCTATTGCTGCCCTGCACAGACCTCCTGCCACTACTTGTATGAATCCCCCTCAGAGCCCCTTCAACCTACTTGCTGTGTCCACCCCTCCTGTCCATCCAGGGCCCCGGGCCCCTGTCTCACTCCTCTGCCTCTCATTATGGTGGCATCTGAACCGCATTCACCATAAGGACCTTCTAACATCACAGGGTCATGTGACTGTGCCCCCCACCCCGTACTGTGCCCCTTTATACCCTGCATTGTGCCCTCTTACCACACTCTGTGCAGTGCCCATAGTCATTCCCTGTACTGTGCCCTCTTATACCCTTTTATCCGGTCACTGTATGGTGGTTTTATCCTTGTATGGCGGTGTTATCACTATATGGCGGTGTTATCACTATATGGCGGTGTTATCACTATATGGCGGTGTTATCACTATATGGCGGTGGTATCCAATAACTGGATGGCCATAACTGTATCCCTTTCTGCCCACACCACTTTTTTTAGACCTGGCATGAGCGGGAAAAGATACAGATTGCGGTGCTAAGGACCTTTGCGCCACATCTGTGTCAGAAATACGCCTAATATAGAGGTATTTCTATATAATAAATGACACCCTAATCGTATGATTATTCGGGGGGTGGGGCTAATATCTTTATATTATATAGATTCTAGTGTATTATACTGTGCCCTGTATTTTCCAGTAGAAAATGATCTTTGGGAAGCACAGTCCTCATCCCTGACCACTAGGACCAGGCAGCGCTCTGTCAGTACATGGCGGCCTCCCCTCTCCTCCATGCTGCTCCGCTGTGTACTGGGGCTTATTCTGACACTAGGGCTGGGTTCACATCACATTTTTGCCATCCATTTAATGCATACTGAAAATGTATGCGTTAACTGATGCCTCAGACTGATGCCGTACAGTGGCGTCCGTTCACCATACAGTTCCATGGTAAAAAAACATATACGTTAACGTATGCATTTTTTACTTGACTCTGCAGGATACAAAAACGTGGAGTGCTGCACATGTGTATACATCAAACCGATAGGAAAAACGTAATGTGAACACACATTGGGGGGGAGGGGGGCGTACTAAATTTCGCTGTGGGGCCCAGTCAGTTCTAGCTCCATCACTGCACATCTCCTTCTCTCCTCCAGGCTTGGCTCACTGCTGCAGCGGGCCGCCGTAGAGAAGGAGCGCAGGGAGCTGCGGTTAGTGAATGACAGGACCACCAGCTCCCCTGCAATGATAGGTATGTGAGGGGGCCACTGGGGGGTCATTCATCACACTGTGAGGGTCCCTTACACAGTATAATGACTCCCAGTGCCCCCCATTTAGTATAATGATCCCCATTGACCCTCCATTTAGCATAATGACCACCAGATCCCCCATTAAATATAATAACCCCTCGTGCCCCCTCCATACAGTATAACCCCCAGTGTGGGGGCGACTGGGGGTCATTATTCTGAATGGAGGGTCACTGTGGGGTCATTATACTGTGAGGGCCCTTTACATAGTATAATGACCCCCAGTGTCCCCCATTTAGTATAATGATCACCAATGACCCTCCATTCAGTATAATGACCCCCAGAGCCCCCTCCATACAGTATTCCCCCCGTGTGGGGGCTACTGGGGGTCATTCAGGGCCGGCTCCAGGTTCATGTGGGGAGCTGGGAGCTGCGGTTAGTGAATGACAGGACCACCAGCTCCCCTGCAATGATAGGTATGTGAGGGGGCCACTGGGGGGTCATTCATCACACTGTGAGGGTCCCTTACACAGTATAATGACTCCCAGTGCCCCCCATTTAGCATAATGACCACCAGAGCCCCCATTAAATATAATAACCCCTCGTGCCCCCTCCATACAGTATAACCCCCAGTGTGGGGGCGACTGGGGGTCATTATTCTGAATGGAGGGCCACTGTGGGGTCATTATACTGTGAGGGCCCTTTACATAGTATAATGACCCCCAGTGTCCCCCATTTAGTAATGATCACCAATGACCCTCCATTCAGTATAAATACCCCCAGAGCCCCCTCCATACAGTATTCCCCCAGTGTGGGGGCTACTGGGGGTCATTATTCTAAATGGGGGCGACTGGGGGTTATTATTCTGAATGCAGGGCCACAGGTGGTCATTATACAGTGGGGGGGAATTGGGGGTTCATTATACTGTGTGAAGGGCCACTAGTAGTCATTATACTGTATAGGGGCCACTGGGGGTCATTATACCGTGTAGGAGCCACAGGGGGACATGTCAATGTAAAAAAATGCCTCATGGGGGCCCACTGGGATTTATCGCCCAAGGGCCCACATGAACCTGGAGCCGGCCCTGCTTCTCATGGTGGGTTGGGAAAAAATTGTGCTCCCTCCGAGACTTCCTCGAGCGGGGTAAACTACTGACTATGTCAGCCTTTATTGAGAAATACTCCCCCCCAGCTTGTGAACAATTCAATGTCCGGAGAGTATTCTCCTTCCTTCACTCCCTGAAGACTAGCCTCCATAAAGTTGAATATACACCTTTTGAAAGAACAATGTCCTTCTCTCTATATAAACAGGGTCTATTATCCCGGATATACTCCATCCTCACTGCACCTCCAGAGGACACCAAACTCCACTATATGTTAGAGTGGGAGGCGGATCTGTCGGAAGAATCAAGCGTATCTAGGTGGCACCAGCGCTCCCAGACATTAACCAAAGGGTCATGGCAAACTACCTTGGCTGAGACCTCTATTAAAATACTCCACCGGACGTATTTAGTACCAGCCAAATTACATAGCTTTTACCCAGAGGTTCCCTCTACTTGCTTTCGGGGATGTGATGAGGAGGGCACGATGCTCCATACCTGGTGGACTTGCCCAGTGGTGGCCAGGCTGTGGGGTCGCATCTGTGACCTGCTCTCTTCTCTGCTGGGGTGCGTCCTCCTCCCCACACCCTCGGTCTTGCTACTTGGCGACAAGCCGTCGAAATTAACAAATGCCAAATTCAAATTGACCCAATTTATCCTGCTTGCGGCTAGAATCTACATTGCCTCCCAGTGGCGTTCCTTGTCACTAAGCTATCAAGCAGTAATTGATAGAGTCAACAAGATATACCAATCTGAAAGGATGTCGGCAATCCGCTCAGATACATTTGCCTTGTTTGAAAGAGTCTGGGAGCCCTGGTCGTCCTCTTCACACTCGATTGACCTCACCCTTTACAGGGGGCTCTGATAATTTGTCATGGATGTACTGTACACTGAAGGGGGGTTATGCAGTTATGAATCTTTCTACTCGTGATCGCCTCCTGACACCAGACCTATGTACCTTGTAAGTATAAGTCTAATACCCCTGATTTCCTGACGCTTCCCTTTTATTTAAATCTTATTTTATGTATGTCTTTTTGCTTTATTTATTTTTTATTTTATTTTATATGTTTGGAATGTACAAATAACTGGACTCCAAGTCCCCTGTATTAAGTACATTTTACTGTACACCTTATTATTAAAAAAAAATAAAAAATCCAATAAATACTATTGAAACATAAAGTAGCGAACTGAATATTACCAGACCTCCAGGACTCCCTTGCTAACACAGTGGGGTCAACTCTTCAAAACACTCCAAGTTACAACAACAGAACATGGAGCCAGAATAGAAAGTGTTGAACACAGAGTCCAGACACTGGAAGATTCATGCTACAAAATGAAAGCAGATCTTGAGACCGCTATACGAGATAACAAGGCATTAAAAGAAAAAGTTGATGACCTTAAAAATCGTTCCCGCAGGAAAGACCTGCGAATCTTAGGCATTATGGAGTCGATTCCCGCCCAAGATCTCATTAGCATCTGTGAACATGATATACCAGCGAAACTGGTGCTTCCAGGGCGATGTAAGGTAGAAAGGGCTCACAGAATTGGCCCAGATCTAAGATCCGGAAAAGATAATTTTTTTATTTTTTATTAACTTTCTTTATTAAAGTTCAAATATTAACAATCAGTTTTATAAAAACATATAAATATTAACATCTTTTTTCCCACCCAAAAAAAAAAAAAAACAATCCCCCCCGCCCACCTATGATGCGTCTTCCCTTCATCTGGCAAAAAATTCTGAACTAAGTGTCATGATCTGTACAGCGGCGCCCAGGGATCTCACTGCACTTACTATTATCCTTGGGCGCCGCTCCGTTCTCCTGCTATGCCCTCCGGTATCTTCGGTCACTTGGTTATAGTAGGAGGAGACTGCCCTTGTTCTCCTGGGCGTCTCCTTCTCCTAGGCTGTAGCGCTGGCCAATCGCAGCGCAGAGCTCACAGCCTGTATATGTCATGATACTTAGTTCACAATTTTTTGCCCAATGAAAGGTCCTCTTTAACAACGCATTGGTGAGGAGGAATATACACTGCTCAAAAAAATTAAGGAAACACAAAAATAACACTTCCTAGATCTGAGTTAATTAAATATTCTTCTGAAATACTTTGTTCTTTACATAGTTGAATGTGCTGACAACAAAATCACACAAAAATAAAAAAATGGAAATCAAATTTTTTAACCCATGGAGGTCTGGATTTGGAGTCACACTCAAAATTAAAGTGGAAAAACACACTACAGGCTGATCCAACTTTGATGTAATGTCCTTAAAACAAGTCAAAATGAGGCTCAGTAGTGTGTGTGGCCTCCACGTGCCTGTATGACCTCCCTACAACGCCTGTGCATGCTCCTGATGAGGTGGCGGACGGTCTCCTGAGGGATCTCCTCCCAGACCTGGACTAAAGCATCTGCCAACTCCTGGACAGTCTGTGGTGGATAGAGCGAGACATGATGTCCCAGATGTGCTCAATTGGATTCAGGTCTGGGGAACGGACGGGCCAGTCCATAGCATCAATGCCTTCGTCTTGCAGGAACTGCTGACACACTCCAGCCACATGAGGTCTAGCATTGTCTTGCATTAGGAGGAACCCAGGGCCAACCGCACCAGCATATGGTCTCACAAGGGGTCTGAGGATCTCATCTCGGTACCTAATGGCAGGGAGGCTACCTCTGGCGAGCACATGGAGGGCTGTGCGGCCCTCCAAAGAAATGCCACCCCACACCATTACTGACCCAATGCCAAACCGGTCATGCTGGAGGATGTTGCAGGCAGCAGAACGTTCTCCACGGCGTTTCCAGACTCTGTCATGTCTGTCACATGTGCTCAGTGTGAACCTGCTTTCATCTGTGAAGAGCACAGGGCGCCAGTGGCGAATTTGCCAATCTTGGTGTTCTCTGGCAAATGCCAAACGTCCTGCACGGTGTTGGGCTGTAAGCACAACCCCCACCTGTGGATGTCGAGCCCTCATATCACCCTCATGGAGTCTGTTTCTGACCGTTTGAGCAGACACATGCACATTTGTGGCCTGCTGGAGGTCATTTTGCAGGGCTCTGGCAGTGCTCCTCCTGTTCCTCCTTGCACAAAGGCGGAGGTAGCGGTCCTGCTGCTGAGTTGTTGCCCTCCTACAGCCTCCTCCACGTCTCCTGATGTACTGGCCTGTCTCCTGGTAGCGCCTCCATGCTCTGGACACTACGCTGACAGACACAGCAGACCTTCTTGTCACAGCTCGCATTGATGTGCCATCCTGGATAAGCTGCACTACCTGAGCCACTTGTGTGGGTTGTAGACTCCGTCTCATGCTACCACTAGAGTGAAAGCACTGCCAGCATTCAAAAGTGACCAAAACATCAGCCAGGAAGCATAGGAACTGAGAAGTGGTCTGTGGTCACCACCTGCAGAACCACTCCTTTATTGGGGGCGTCTTGCTAATTGCCTATAATTTCCACCTGTTGTCTATCCCATTTGCACAACAGCATGTGAAATTGATTGTCACTCAGTGTTGCTTCCTAAGTGGACAGCTTGATTTCACAGAAGTGTGATTGACTTGGAATTACATTGTGTTGTTTAAGTGTTCCCTTTATTTTTTTGAGCAGTATATTAACTTTAATGGCCACACAAAAAAATCCACAGTTACTATGGGAGGCTGGGAAAGTATTCATGAGAGGCAAAATCATTGCATATGTATCCCATCTCAAAAAGCAAATAAGTATAAGCAAGATATTGCTGCATTTGTGGGAGGGGAGGCTGATTACAAGGCTTTTCATACGTACCTGTGGGCCCAGGCTGGCTGATTACTAGGCTATTTATAGGCACCTGTGGGCCCAGGCTGACGCCGATTCAGCTGATTTCACTACCTCTGAGTCAGCTCTAGGATACAGCAGCATGGTGTGGAGGCTCCTTACGGCTGGGCGACGGCAGAATGTCTCAGGAGAGCGCTGGTATTCATGGTAGGAGCGGAGTTGTTTGCATGGGACCCACGCTGCGTCCGCGACATGTAGCGCTCTGGGATGAAGCAGAGTTGAGATCGTGGGGTCGGCAAGGGTAAGAAGCTGCTTCTCTGCAGCATGCAGTATTAGAGTCCAGGGAGCTGTGCGGCTCCCCACGTGGTATGGGTGCCCAGCCAGCGGGGGGTCGGCCCCCTAGGTGAGGGGGGCACCCCCGCACTGGTGCACTCTGCCAGGGAGCTCTGCGGCTCCCCACGCGGCACACGATTCAAACCGGCGGTAAAGGAATGGCTCCCCCTGCCCCGGAGCACATTGCCAGGGAGCTGCGCTGCTCCCCACGCGGTACGAGTGTCCAGCCAGTGGTGGGTCGGCCCCTGGCCGAAGGGGGGCTCCCCTGCACTGGTGCACTCTGCCAGGGAGCTGTGCGGCTCCCCACGCGGCTGTGTGTAAAGGTGCAGGGGACACCGTGTCCCCGCTCCTCATCTTCAATAAAGTCTGGCACGGGCCGCCGTGCCGTTAGTTAGGCAGGGATCAGGGGAAGGAGTACTAGGCTCAGTCAGGGGGAGCAGATCATAGGCGGTGGCTGGCTTCCTTCTGCCGGCCGTACATAAGGTTTCCAAGGGGGTTATTTAGGCACAGGGTGTTAGCTAGTCCATGCAGGTGATCTCCTCCGTTTTAGTTTTATACATATGACTCCGCCATTAGAGTCTCTCACGCATGACTCAGCCATTAGTCTCTCACGCATGGCTTCTCCGTTTTAGTTTATACATATGACTCCGCCATTAGAGTCTCTCACGCATGGCTCCGCCATTAGAGTCTCTCACGCATGGCTCCTCCGTTTTAGTTTTATACATATGACTCCGCCATTAGAGTCTCTCACGCATGGCTCCGCCGTTTAAATTTTACACACATAACTCCGCCATTTGAGGCCGGCTGCGTGGTCCCACAACAAGTAGGTTCCATGTCTTTCTGCCTTCAGACCCGCTCGCATGGCTCGGTCATCTGTGGCTCGCAATACAATTTTCTTGTGGTGGCTCGCAAACGTGGCTTGTGCCATTAGAGTCTCACTCAGGTTATTGTTTTCTGAATTTTATTTTCTAGGTTGTTGGGTCTTCATTGTTTTCTTTATAAGCAGTCATCCCAAGCCTGCCTTGGCGAACATCATCTTCTCCCAGGCATGCTGACTTCATCTACAAACTTGGGCTGAGGGTGTTGGTGTCCGGCCTAATTCCTGAGTATTGGTCCGTCTTTCAGTAGGAGGTACAGTAATAAGGCGCAGCTTATGAAGTCTGTCATGACTACAGACACGACAAGTCATATCACGACTACAGGCGCAGCATACATAGTTTATCACGACCTTAAGCTTATTTTCTGTCACAACTGCAGGTATTATGTGTATGTTCCGTCCTTATTACAGGTAACATTAGCTCGTTAATCGAAATAGCCATGTATTCCTGTGTATGGTTCCCCAGGCCTGGTGAGTTTACACATTTCACTTAATCTACTATTACAGTAAGATGGCATACGTCATGTGCTAACTTTTGGGTCCTTAATAAAAACTAAATAAAAACTAAAATAAAAAAATGAAGCCTGGGGAATAAGTAGAGGTGAAGTATTTTGCCACCAGTAACAGTCGGGGCCCGATCAGGGCCCTTGGTGGGTGGTTGGAGTTCATTTAGGCCCTTCCAACAGATTCACCATTGTTTGTTTCAGTCTGCAGCTCTCAGGATTCAGACCTTCTCGTTATATGGTCATATGTTGTTAGTCAACATAGGAGTAAATCGTTTCTGGTTACCGGCCACTCTTTCAATCACATCAGCATTAACCATCTCCAAGAACGATGTGCCGGTGAACATGACAAAGAGGTAAGGTAGATGGAAGTCACTGATATATACGGTATATTCCACACCTTCATCGTGAAAGGTCTTTCCGTTCAAAATTGGGTGTCGTAGCGGTATGTATATATTTACTCTAAAGTAAGGTCTGCTCTTTTTGGCCCCTTTAGGCTGCCCTACCACAGCAGTTATGGCATAACTCTACTGCTTGTTGTAGATAGGGTTAGATAGGTTAGGTTCACCTTGCTGATAGCCGATCCGACCACAAGTATAAGCAAGATATTGCTGCATTTGTGGGAGGGGAGGCTGATTACAAGGCTGTTCATACGTACCTGTGGGCCCAGGCTGGCTGATTACTAGGCTATTTATAGGCACCTGTGGGCCCAGGCTGACGCCGATTCAGCTGATTTCACCCACCCACCCACACCTTCTTACAGTCACTTCACATTAGGGTGGCCCCCTTTAGGCTGCCCTACCACAGCAGTTATGGCATAACTCTACTGCTTGTTGTAGATAGGTTAGGTTCACCTTGCTGATAGCCGATCCGACCACAAGTGAAACTTTAAAAAAATTTAGTCAGTCACTTACACAAATTATCAAAACCTACCAAACTCCCAAGCTAAAAATAGGTGATTTAAAGCAAAAACTGAATATGAACAGTGGGTATACAAGAAAGAATCAATTTTTCAGTCACAAAATGAAGCCCAATTATTTAAATACGGGAATAAGGCAGGGAAATTATTGGAGCAACTGGCAAAGGGAAAGTATAATGTAACCCCAATATTAGCCCTAAAAGACAAAAAGGGAAATAGACACACAACACCCTTCAAAATAAATGAAATAAATGAAATCCTAAAGGATTACTACTGTAACTTATATACAGGACAAGTAGCTCATCCAGAGGAAGTGAATGCTTGGCTTCAACAGAATCCTCTACCCAAACAAAACTCAGAAGACCTATCAACATTATACACACAAATCACACAAGAAGAAGTACTGGGAGTGGTGGGAGGCCTGACAACGGGCAAAGCCCAAGGCCCTGATGGGTATACAGGGGAATATTATAAAATACTAAAAGACACCATCTCACCTTTACTAACATAGATGCATAATGAATATATATTGGGACACAAGTTGCCAGATCTGGCGCGTACTGCGTATATCAAAGTGCTTCCAAAACCCAGGAAAGATCCCCTGATGGCAGCATCTTACAGGCCAATTTCTCTTATAAACGTGGACATAAAAATAGTGTCCAAAATACTTGCGAACAGGCTGGAGCGGCTGATGCCGGGACTATTGTTACCAGAACAGGCAGGTTGTTACCAGAACAGGTTTTACACAAAAAAAAGCAGCGGTAACAAATATTAGAAAGGTACTGGCGGTATTTGATGATATAAAAATGCGACGAGAATAGGTCAGACTCCGGCTATACTGACTATCGAAGCGGAAAAAGTGTTTGATAACGTGGCCTGGAAGTGGCTAAATAGAGTTCTAGATTCAATAGGATTAGTGGGTCCATTTCGCCAATATCTAAAAGCGTTGTATGATACACCTATGGCACAAGTGTACACCCCTGGACATTTATCTCCTAGATTTATATTGCAAAAGGGTACGAGACAGGGGTGCCCTTTATCCCCTCTGCTCTTCAATCTAGCCTTAGAGAAACTGTCTAGAGCCATTGCCAACAACAAGGAAATAAGAGGAATCCCAATAGGTAAAACGGACGTTAAGCATGCATTATTCACAGATAACCTGTTGGTATTCCTCTCCCATCCATACACAGACTTGACAAAACTATTCGATATGCTCTCCCTATTTGGCTCTTTTTCGGACTTCAAAGTGAACATATCTAAATGTGAGATGTTGTGCCTGTCACAACCGAAAGACCCCAAATTTTGGGAGTCTCTACCAGTTCAGATAGTTCATCACTCCATTAAATACCTAGGAATACACATAGGCAAAATTCCTGAATCCATATACCACCTAAATTATCCGGATCTAATCAAATGTATAACATCTGACTTGGAAAAGTGGAGCACTCTTCCCTTGTCGTTATTGGGCAGATGTCATCTAATTAAAATTATTTGCTTTCCAATTTATTGTATTATTATACCAGTTACAGACAATATCGCTCCTCCTAAAGCACAAAGATTTAAACGCCCTCCAATCTGCCTATCGTCATTTTATATATGCAGGGAGAAGACAGAGAATTGCATTGAGGACATTAATGCTGACCAGGGGGAGGGAAGAATAGGATTCCCTGACATAACATTATATAATCTAGCAAGCTTATTGAGACACAGCTTTGATTGGATAAAGGGAACCTCTCAGTTCTCCAATTTTGACTTAGAAACACAATTATCACGACCATGGACCCTTAACGCACTACTACACACCAGATACTCAGCCATCCCTATAGAACTCAAAAAGAGTGTACTACTCAAAGACACAATGGCAGCTTGGAAAACTGCAAGAAAATTATATCGGTTATCCTTTCTCACATCTAAGTACCTCTCCCCATGGAAACACCCGGAATTCCAGGCAGAGTCTTTAAATAAGCAGTTTTTAAAGTGGCAACTCAATGGTGTTATAACTGCAAATGATCTATGAGATAAACCAAAAAGTCAATATTACAGTTTCCCAGAATTATGTGCCCTATACAAACTAGACACAACAAATTACTTAGCTTATCATCAAGTACTGGGCTTTTTGAAAGGGAGACTAATAACGCAGTAGAATTCTCGCAAAATGAGTTTGATGACATACTTTTTCCCAAACATAACAAGACATATAGCGAGCTTAGAAAGCGACACTCTCATCAAGCGAGAAAATCCCTTTTCAAAGGCTGGATCAAAACGTTACACGCACAGAGGACATATTAACTGGGTGGAATACTGTGCAAAAAGCTGTCTCGAGTGAAATATGGAGAGAAACCTACTTTAAACTCATACACAAAGCAATATATGGATTTAACGTAAAAACTAACAATCACTCTGGACAAGGAAAGACAAACAACATGTCCGAAATGTAAATTCCCTGAGGCACATTTATATCATGGTATATGGGAATGTCCTTAAATAACAGACCTATGGGAAAACGTTATACAAGAGTTAAACAAGCTTAGGATAAACCTAGTCAAAAAGCCTGAAGAATTACTCCTACACATAACCCCACATATTCCATTGGCGGCACATGTAGTTCTAATGGCCACTAAAAGATGTATACTAAAACATTGGTTAATGCCGGTAATACCGACATTGAAAGAGATTATAGATTGCACTAAGGCAGTGATGGCGAATCTTTTAGAGGCCGAGTGCCCAAACTGCAACCCAAAACCCACTTATTTATAGCAAAGTGCCAGCACGGCAATTTACCCTGAATACTACAGTCCAGTGTAGTATATCCTCTATGTACTTTATCATTTAGCTCTAATAGCCTGCCTACATTCAGTGCGCTGCCTGTGCTGTTCATAGTGCGCCCTGCGCTGATGAATGGCAGGAAAAGTCTAAGGCATATTGGTAGACCATAGACTTTTTCCAGAGTGCGGGTGCCCACAGAGAGGGCTCTGAGTGCCGCCTCTGGCACCCGTGCCATAGGTTCGCCATCACTGCACTAAGGTATGTCTTTTAGCAGATAAATGGAGACAAAGCGAATAAAGCATATCGTACAAAATGGTTAGCATATATCCAAGCTTTTTATTCCATTGAGTTGGCAAATGAGTTGATGTAGGTAACAAACGGGAAGGGATATGGTAGTGATTATGCAGCATACAAAACATCATCAACCATTACATTGCAATGCACTGCCATGAGAATATACATAGGCATTACACATGAAACCCGAAATGAACTAATTTACACCTCCAGTATTACCTAAAAGGAAAAAAATTATAATAATAAAAAAAGAAAATCTCAAGTCACATCTCCAATGAGGGAGGGATGGGGGGGGGGGGGGGGGGGGGGGGGGGGGGGGGGGGGGAAATGACCAGGTGAAGAGTTATTTTGCATTGTTTAATGTTGTTTTGTTTTTGTTTTGATGCACATACAGTCAGGTCCATAAATATTGGGACATCAACACAATTCTAATATTTTTGGCTCTATACACCACCACAATGGATTTGAAATGAAATGAACAAGATGTGCTTTAACTGAAGACTGTCAGCTTTAATTTGAGGATATTTACATCCAAATCAGGTGAACGGTGTGGGAATTACAACAGTTTGCATATGTGCCTCCCACTTGTTAAGGGACCAAAAGTAATGGGACATATTAATAATCATAAATCAAACTTTCACTTTTTAATACTTGGTTGCAAATCCTTTGTAATCAATTACAGCCTGAAGTCTGGAACGCATAGACATCACCAGACGCTGGGTTTCATCCCTGGTGATGCTCTGCCAGGCCTCTACTGCAACTGTCTTCAGTTCCTGCTTGTTCTTGGGGCATTTTCCCTTCAGTTTTGTCTTCAGCAAGTGAAATTCATGCTCAATCGGATTCAGGTCAGGTGATTGACTTGGCCATTGCATAACATTCCACTTCTTTCCCTTAAAAAACTCTTTAGTTGCTTTTGCAGTATGCTTTGGATCATTGTCCATCTGCACTGTGAAGCACCGTCCAATGAGTTCTGAAGCATTTGGCTGAATATGAGCAGATGATATTGCCCGAAACACTTCATAATTCAGCCTGCTGCTTTTGTCAGCAGTCACATCATCAATAAATAGAAGAGAACCAGTTCCATTGGCATCCATACATGCCCACGCCATGACACTACCACCACCATGCTTCACTGATGAGGTGGTATGCTTAGGATCATGAGCAGTTCCTTTCCATCTCCATACTCTTCTCTTCACATCACTGTGGTACAAGTTGATCTTGGTCTCATCTGTCCATAGGATGTTGTTCCTGAACTGTGAAGGCTTTTTTAGATGTCGTTTGGCAAACTCTAATCTGGCCTTCCTGTTTTTGAGGCTCACCAATGGTTTACATCTTGTGGTGAACCCTTTGTATTCACTCTGGTGAAGTCTTCTCTTGATTGTTGACTTTGACACACATACACTTACCTCCTGGAGAGTGTTCTTGATCTGGCCAACTGTTGTGAAGGGTGTTTTCTTCACCAGGGAAAAAATTCTTCGGTCATCCACCACAGTTGTTTTCCGTGGTCTTCCGGGTCTTTTGGTGTTGCTGAACTCACCGGTGCGTTCCTTATTTTTAAGATTGTTCCAAACAGTTGTTTTGGCCATGCCTAATGTTTTTGCTATCTCTATGATGGGGTTGTTTTGTTTTTCAGCCTAATGATGGCTTGCTTCACTGATAATGACAGCTCTTTGGATCTCATCTTGAGAGTTGACAGCAGCAGATTCCAAATGCAAATAGCACACTGGAAATGAACTCTGGACCTTTTATCTGCTCGTTGTAATTGGGATAATGAGGGAATAACACACACCTGGCCATGGAACAGCTGAGAAGCCAGTTGTCCCATTACTTTTGGTCCCTTAACAAGTGTAAGGCACATATGCAAACTGTTGCAATTCCTACACCGTTCACCTGATTTGGATGTAAATACCCTCAAAGTAAAGCTGACAGTCTGCAGTTAAAGCACATCTTGTTCGTTTCATTTCAAGTCCATGGTGGTGGTGTATAGAGCCAAAAGTGTTAGAATTGTGTCGATGTCCCAATATTTATGGACCTGACTGTATATGTAACACAAAGAATTACAATCTGTAATTAATCTGACATGTACATTTGAATGTAAATGTGCAATCTATATTAAAACCTAATAAAATATGTTTTAAACAAAAAAATAATTACAAAAATTGGCCCTTATCAGGGGCAGATGATGTTTAAACACACATGGTGTTATAGGATAAAAAATACAAAGCATCCAAAAATTATGCCTTGACAGGGCCAGAATGCCTGCCCAAATGACATGTACAAGTGTTGATTCTCAGAAGAAAAAGTGGCTCGTTGCGAACAAGCCTAAAAAATTCTCCCTTTTACTTGGGAGCTGCAGCAGTACAGTATGGATGTGGAAAGGGTACAGTACAGATATAGTTGCATGCAGCCACAATAGCAGCAGCAGAAGCAGCATAGCATGGAACATACAAGACTGTCTATAGGTAGTAGTAGTGATAGTGGTGGCAGATGCTTTGTGTTAATGGTGGTGACAGTAGGGGATTAGCAGCGATAAGTAGCAGCAGCATGATGGAGGCAGCAGCAGCCTTACGGAAGGTGATGGTCAGCAGGCTGCAGCGGTGGCATGATGCAGGTGGCAGCAACAGCCATACAGAACGTGATGTTAGGCAAGTCACAGCAGCGTCATTATGGCGGCAGCAGCCATACAGAATGTGATGGTATGCAGGTCGCATTCGTGGCATGATGGAGGCAGCAAAAGCCGCACAGAACGTAAAGGTAGGCAGGTAGTATTAGTGGCATTATGGAGGCAGCAGCCAACGTACAGAACGTGATGGTAGGCAGGTCGCATTAGTGGCATGATGGATGCGGCAGCAGCAGTACAGAACATGATGGTAGGCAGTTCGCATTAACAGCATGATGGAGGTGGCAGCACCAGCAGTACAGAACGTAATGGTAGGCAGGTAGCATTAGCAGCATGATGGTGGCAGTGGTATGATGTAGGCAGCAGGAGCTGTACAGAACATGATGGTAGGTAGGCGGCATTAGCAGCATGATGGCAGTGGAATGACGGAGGCAGCAGCAGCCATACAGAATGTGGTGGTAGGCAGGTCACAGCAGTGGTAGGATGGAGGCGGTAGCAGCAGCCACCACAGTACAGAATGCAATAGTAGGCAGGTCGCACTAGCGGCCTGATGGAGGTGGCAGCACAGCCGTACAGAACGTAATAGTAGGCAGGTCGCCTTAGTGGCATGATGGTGGCAGTGGCATGATGGAGGCGGCAGCAGCAGCCTTACAGAATAAGATGGTTGGCAGACAGCAGTTGGTGGCATAATGGAGGCAGAAGCAGCCTTATAGAAGAAGATGGTTGGCAGACATCAGTTGGAGGCAGATAGACAGCAACAGTGGCAAGATGGGGCACTGCCAGCAAGGCTAGATATATTCATCAGAATCAGCCAGGGGAGTGTAAAAATCTAGCTGAATCCAGGCTTGTTTCATTTTGACAAAAGTGATGTTTTGGACACTGGCTAACAACTTGCTCCATTTGGGTGCCACCCTTCCGTAGCCTGGACATCTTTGGGTCTATCAGATAATGTTGTGCACTCCCCTTTAGTAGTGTAGTGTATATATGCTGCTAGTTTGAATATAATCAACAACCCCAATAAAATAAAATAAAATGATTGGAAACATGTTTGTGAACACAGACATAATGAGAAACTGATTTAGGCCCAAATTTGCTATCCTTCACAGATAATTTTGTGTGCTGACCAGTGTATTGGTGTTGATCACCTATATGCTTGTTTAATGAAATTGAAGAAGTCCCCAAAAAAAAAAATTTCCACCATGCGGATAAATAAATTAACGTTAACAGATGGTTAATGGCCAGGCCTCACACTGCATTTCACGTTAACACTCACAGGTAAATTGCTGCCCTAGCCTGTGTTTTGCTGTAGTAATCATGTATATATGCTGATTTAATTAAATTGAACAAGTCATAAAAAATATATAATTCCATTTGTGTGGAAACTGAATATATGCGGAAACGTACTATTGAGGCCTGACCCTTAATATCGTGTTAACATTCACAGGTAAATTGTTACCCTAGCCTGTGTATTGGTATACTAATCACCTATATGCTGGTTTAATTAAATTGAAATTGAAAACCCCCCCCAAAAAAAAAAAAATTTTATTTTTTCATTCTAACCATGTGGAAATGAAATTAACAGAAAAGGACAATTGAGGCTTGACTATCAATTTCACGTTAACACTGACACGTAGATTGCTGCCCTACCCTGTGTATTGCTGCAGTAAATCACATATACTGTATATGCTAGTTTAATAAAATTTAACAATCCCAAAAAAATGAAATTCCAATCGTGTGGAAATGGAATTCTCAGAAACGGACAACTAAGGCTTGATGCTCAATTTCACTTTAACACTCATAGGTAGATTGCTGTCCTACCCGATGTATTGCTGCTGTAATCACGTATACCGTATATGCTGGTTAATTAAATTGAATAATCACAAAAATATATATATATTCCAACCATGTGGAAATGGTATTCACGGAAACAGACGATTGAGGCCTGATGCTCATTTTCTGCCCTCCTACTTTAAATAAGGGCCATAATTAACACCGGTTTCTTCACAGAATGAATGAACTCACTAATTGAACTCCACACTAATATTAATTTGAACACCCCCGTTTCATTAAATGAGTCAATTACACTCAATTAGCATGACTGTTGACTCTGTTGGTTGCCCATTACATGGCTACATCTAGTCATGAATTTATTGTCATGTTGTATTATCTTTTCTGCCAAAAACAATTATTAAACACATTAGTGATGTTAGACTGCTATTATTTTGAACATAACTGTACATAGCATACACCACTAAAATACACAAAACACACATTCATACATCACACACTTGCACATATATACGCATAGAGTACTTACAGAGATCTTTCACAACTTCTACTCATCTTGCCTTGATCTATATGTGTTCACAGAATCATGTGATGTAAACATGTGAAACCTTTTGCCAGGTCCTTAAATAGGTTATCCAGAATGTTACTGTATTCATGAACTGAGTGTGCATGTATGTTTGCCAAAATGTAATGAGTGTGTGGGCACGTACTGTATGTAGTGTAGTGAATATGCAAATCGTTAGCATCAGAAAATTTCTCTTATAGCCCTACCTTAGCCAACACTACTGAACAGCATTAATATTCATCTCTTGCAGTTCACCTACACTTTTCTAAGGTTTAGCATGGTCTACCTCTGAGGGCAGTGATTGGCAGCAACAGTCACATTCTGCACCTCATTGCCGCTACTTGTAAACAAGCAGCAGTAGGACCACACCAGTGCCACAGAGAACAGTGCTGGAGAAAGGTTGAGTATAACAATTTATTATTTTAAACAACAACCTCTCCTAGTATTCTTACCAATGGAATCTGGATGCTATAGTCAATTGTTCACCAGTGATTATATTTGTGACCTCATCAAAAATACAGGAACATGGGGGGCGGAGCCTGCACCGGAGCTAGATGGAAGCGTGAAGTGCAGCTCTGCAGTGAGCGATACCCTCAAAAGCCTGTAATTTCCAGCACTTCGGGCCCAGCATGGTCAAGATCGGTGGCTTCAGACCCGCTGATCCACAGGGGCAAGCCAAAACCTCGAACCAGCCCGGAGACATGGAGAAGTTTATTAAAAAAGCCACGCAGACCTATGTGGCAAAGGAATCCAAGATGGCGCACGAGACGCCACGCGCTCCAGGGAACAAACAAAATGCCGCGACTGCCTCTGAGAAGGTAAGAGAGGATTCCCCAGGTGCTGACACCATCCCTATTTCAAGGTCCTTCTTAAAAGAGGCACTGGCTGAAGCCCTGGGGCCTCTCAGATCCAACCTCACCTCCATCAAAGAGGACATGCGCCATATAGGGAGGAGAGTGGAAGCATTGGAGGAGGCCCAAACTGCAATTATTACACACCAAAGCGTGGTCTCCTCTAACATGGCCCTGCATCAGAAACATCTAAACTCTCTCTATACATTGTTAGAGGATCAAGAGTACAGGGGCAGGCGCAATAACCTGCGGCTTAGGGGCATTCCTGAGTCTGTGGGCCCCGAAGAAGTACCCGAAACTGTAATGCATATATGTCTGAAACTACTCAGACCAGACTCCTCACATGAGGTCATCATAGAACGGGCACACAGGGCACTACACCCCAAACCTCAACCTGCAGATCCTCCAAGGGACGTAATCTGCAAATTTCTACATTTCCCAGTCAAAGAGGCAATACTCAATAGTGCAAGAAACACCCCTCAACTGATTTGGGAAGATAGCCCCATCACCATCTTTTAAGACCTAGCCCAGTCCACACTGAAGAAACGTAGAGCATTAAAACCGCTCACTGACTGGTGGCACCTTCAAGTGTGAATGCGCACCTATTTTATCTTGGGAGTAGCATTCCTCTGCACTTTTGCCCTTCCTATCCAATAGAGCACCTTGATTAGGTGGTACATATGGGTGTGCTTGCTCCTCCTCCCATTGGTTGCTTGATGCACATGGAGGTGACTATGAGCAGCACACCATATGTGCGGCGTCTGAGCTCCTGAACATAGAAGACCAATGGCTTAGGTAGGTTTAGCGTAGGACCCGCCTGACCTGAGACCACCTTGGCGCTTGGTAGGCGGGCTCAGATGTGTTTTGATCAAAATATATTGGCTAAGTGTCTCAGATATTATCATATCAGAGTGAGGACTTTGTCCATATATAATGCTTGCATCTACTTTACGAAGTGCATTATTATCTTATTTCTGTGATTTTCTTCAATAATATGGCCAGGGACATCCGCACATTTGTATATCATACCGTGCAGGATGTTTTTATCTTAGTTCTTTCTGTGATTTTTTTTGTTGTGAACCAACAAAGTCATGTACAGATGGCTGTTTCCCTTCGGACTATCATTTCTTCATAATGGCCGCCGAATATCTATTTCTTCACACTGTGATCTGGACAAAGTATATGAGCATCTACAGATTTCACCTTTGCCCATTGAAAGCTGGGAAACTGTCCAAGATATGACAGCCCTACAGAGCCTGCCCACGGCTGCTCCCTGGGAGACACCTCGCACACTAAAACCTCAAAGATCCAGCAGAAGTCGCCACTCTTCAACCCCAAGGCAATTGCCGCTTGCCGAAGACTAAGAAGAATTCTACCACAACATACTGCTCCCGCACAAGCAAGCAACATTTCCACATAATATAAGTGTTTACCTTAATTCACTCTATTATTAGCTATTTGACTCATGTCCCTTCCCCCCCCCCCCCCCCTAAAACCAAGCCCCAAGCCAAGCTGGGCCCTAAGCCTAAGATTTAAGAGAGGGTGCTACACTACATTACACTATGATGTGTACCCTTTCCCTTGACAGGGGATACAAGATAATATTATTTTCAGCCCAGAAAAGAGGGAGTTGTCCAGGGAATGCCATTGCTCCACATCAAGAGGCTAAGTACTTAACTAAACCAACCACCCATATTAACATGACACGCATTAGAATTATACACTTTCTCCCACTCGCAACCTAATGGCTGACATTTGTGTAACATCATTCAATGTCAAAGGGTTCCATTCCCCTTCTAAACGCAGCCAGATTTTCTCCTACGCAAAAAAAGAAAAATTCTCAGTTTTATTGCTACAAGAAACACACTTTAAATTTGGCAAATACCCCAACCTCTCTCACTGTTTATTCTCACAATGGTTCCCTTGCAGGTCAAATTCATCTGCCTCCCGGGGTGTGAGCATCGGAATCCGAAAGGGCCTCCCATTCACATATGTTTCACATGTTCAGAATGCAGACGGTAGATATATCCTTGTAAAAGGCTCTATAGCTAATCAGATGTATACTTTCATGAATGTGTATGCGCCCAACGTCAATCAAATCCCCTGGTCGATTGAAGTCCTCTCGCTTCTGGAGAAATACAGAGAGGGTGTGGTGGTGTTTGGAGAAGATATCAATCTAACATTAGAACCTTCCCTGGACTCTGTATCCAGGAAATCGTCGATTTCCGCCAAGGACCTTAACAACCTCAGCCCCCATAGCTTAAACACCCTGAAAGACCAGGCCACTTTTTACACTTCTGACCTACACTACTTTCACCGTTTATTGCTCGGTCATGCAACTTACCACCCAAATGAATTTTACCTCCTTTTCTAATCACTAATAGAGCTTTCATTTGGTGGTATTTCATTGCTGCTGACATTTTTACTTTTTTTGTTATTAATCGAAATTTAACAATTTTTTTGCAAAAAAAAGACATTTTTCACTTTCAGTTGTAAAATTTTGCAAAAAAAACGAGATCCATATATAAATTTTGCTCTAAATTTATTGTTCTACATGTCTTTGATAAAAAAAAAATGTTTGGGTAAAAAAAAAAAAATGCTTTGGGTAAAAGTTATAGCGTTTACAAACTATGGTACAAAAATGTGAATTTCCGCTTTTTGAAGCAGCTCTGACTTTCTGAGCACCTGTCATGTTTCCTGAGGTTCTACAATGGCCAGACAGTACAAACACCCCACAAATGACCCCATTTCGGAAAGTAGACACCCTAAGGTATTCGCTGATGGGCATAGTGAGTTCATAGAACTTTTTATTTTTTGTCACAAGTTAGCGGAAAATGATGATTTATTTTTTATTTTATTTTTTCTTACAAAGTCTCATATTCCACTAACTTGTGACAAAAATTAAAAACTTCCATGAACTCACTATGCCCATCAGCGAATACCTTGGGGTGTCTTCTTTCCAAAAATGGGGTCACTTGTGGGGTAGTTATACTGCCCTGGCATTCTAGGGGCCCAAATGTGTGGTAAGTAGTTTGAAATCAAAATGTGTAAAAAATGACCGGTGAAATCCGAAAGGTGCTCTTTGGAATGTGGGCCTCTTTGCACACCTAGGCTGCAAAAAAGTGCCACAGATGTGGTATCGCCGTACTCAGGAGAAGTTGGGGAATGTGTTTTGGGGTGTCATTTTACATATACCCATGCTGGGTGAGATAAATATCTTGGTCAAATGCCAACTTTGTATAAAAAAAATTGGAAAAGTTGTCTTTTGCCAAGATATTTCTCTCACCCAGCATGGGTATATGTAAAATGACACCCCAAAACACATTCCCCAACTTCTCCTGAGTACGGAGATACCACATGTGTGACGCTTTTTTGCAGCCTAGGTGGGCAAAGGGGCCCACATTCCAAAGAGCACATTTCGGATTTCACAGGTCATTTACCTACTTACCACATATTAGGGCCACTGGAAAATGCCAGGGCAGTATAACTACCCCACAAGTGACCCCATTTTGTAAAGAAGACACCCCCAGGTATTTCGTGATGGGCATAGTGAGTTCATGGAAGTTTTTATTTTTTGTCACAAGTTAGTGGAATATGAGACTTTGTAAGGGAAAAAAATAAAATAAATAAATCATCATTTTCCGCTAACTTGTGACAAAAAATATAAAATTCTAGGAACTCGCCATGCCCCTCACGGAATACCTTGGGGTGTCTTCTTTCCAAAATGGGGTCACGTGTGGGGTAGTTATACTGCCCTGGCATTTTCCAGGGGCCCTAATGTGTGGTAAGTAGGTAAATGACCTGTGAAATCCGAAAGGTGCTCTTTGGAATGTGGGCCCCTTTGCCCACCTAGGCTGCAAAAAAGTGTCACACATGTGGTATCGCCGTATTCAGGAGAAGTTGGGCAATGTGTTTTGGGGTGTCTTTTTACATATACTCATGCTGGGTGAGAGAAATATCTCGGCAAAAGACAACTTTTGCCATTTTTTTATACAAAGTTGGCATTTGACCAAGATATTTATCTCACCCAGCATGGGTATATGTAAAATGACACCCCAAAACACATTGCCCAACTTCTCCTGAGTACGGCGATACCAGATGTGTGACACTTTTTTGCAGCCTAGATGCGCAAAGGGGCCCACATTCCTTTTATGAGGGCATTTTTAGACATTTGGTTCCCAGACTTCTTCTCACGCTTTAGGGCCCCTAGAATGCCAGGGCAGTATAAATACCCCATTTTGGAAAGAAGACACCCCAAGGTATTCAATGAGGGGCATGGCGAGTTCATAGAATTTTTTTTTTTTTGGCACAAGTTAGCGGAAATTGATTTTATTTATTTTTTCTCACAAAGTCTCCCTTTTTGCTAACTTGGGACAAAAATTTCAATCTTTCATGGACTCAATATGCCCCTCACGGACTACCTTGGGGTGTCTTTTTTCCGAAATGAGGTCACATGTGGGGTATTTATACTGCCCTGGCATTCTAGGGGCCCTAAAGCGTGAGAAGAAGTCTGGAATATAAATGTCTAAAAATTTTTACGCATTTGGATTCCGTGAGGGGTATGGTGAGTTCATGTGAGATTTTATTTTTTGACACAAGTTAGTGGAATATGAGACTTTGTAAGAAAAAAAAAATTATTTCCGCTAACTTGGGCCAAAAAAATGTCTGAATGGAGCCTTACAGAGGGGTGATCAATGACAGGGGGGTGATCAATGACAGGGGGGTGATCAATGACAGGGGGGTGATCAGGGAGTCTATATGGGGTGATCACCCCCCTGTCATTGATCACCCCCCTATAAGGCTCCATTCAGATGTCCGTATGTGTTTTGCGGATCCGATCCATGTATCCGTGGATCCGTAAAAATCATACGGACATCTGAATGCAGCCTGACAGGGGGGGTGATCAATGACAGGGGGGGTGATCAATGACAGGGGGGTGATCAGGGAGTCTATATGGGGTGATCACCCCCCCTGGAAGGCTCCAGGGAGACGCCTGTATGTGTTTTGCGGATCCGATCCATCTATCAGTGGATCCGTAAAAATCATGCGGACGTCTGAATGGAGCTTTACAGGGGGTGATCAATGACAGGGGGGTAATCAATGACAGGGGGGGTGATCAGTGAGTCTATATGGGGTGATCACCACAGTCATTGATCACGCCCCTGTAAGGCTCCATTCAGACGTCCGTATGCGTTTTGCGGATCCGATCCATCTATCAGTGGATCCGTAAAAATCATGCGGACATCTGAATGGAGCTTTACAGGGGAAAGATCAATGACAGGGGGGTAATCAATGACAGGGGGGTGATCAGGGAGTCTATACAGGGAGTGCAGAATTATTAGGCAAGTTGTATTTTTGAGGATTAATTTTATTATTGAACAACAACCATGTTCTCAATGAACCCAAAAAACTCATTAATATCAAAGCTGAATATTTTTGGAAGTAGTTTTTAGTTTGTTTTTAGTTTTAGCTATTTTAGGGGGATATCTGTGTGTGCAGGTGACTATTACTGTGCATAATTATTAGGCAACTTAACAAAAAACAAATATATACCCATTTCAATTATTTATTTTTACCAGTGAAACCAATATAACATCTCAACATTCACAAATATACATTTCTGACATTCAAAAACAAAACAAAAACAAATCAGTGACCAATATAGCCACCTTTCTTTGCAAGGACACTCAAAAGCCTGCCATCCATGGATTCTGTCAGTGTTTTGATCTGTTCACCATCAACATTGCGTGTAGCAGCAACCACAGCCTCCCAGATACTGTTCAGAGAGGTGTACTGTTTTCCCTCCTTGTAAATCTCACATTTGATGATGGACCACAGGTTCTCAATGGGGTTCAGATCAGGTGAACAAGGAGGCCATGTCATTAGATTTTCTTCTTTTATACCCTTTCTTGCCAGCCACGCTGTGGAGTACTTGGACGCGTGTGATGGAGCATATGTCCTGCATGAAAATCATGTTTTTCTTGAAGGATGCAGACTTCTTCCTGTACCACTGCTTGAAGAAGGTGTCTTCCAGAAACTGGCAGTAGGACTGGGAGTTGAGCTTGACTCCATCCTCAACCCGAAAAGGCCCCACAAGCTCATCTTTGATAATACCAGCCCAAACCAGTACTCCACCTCCACCTTGCTGGCGTCTGAGTCGGACTGGAGCTCACTGCCCTTTACCAATCCAGCCACGGGCCCATCAAGACTCACTCCCATTTCATCAGTCCATAAAACCTTAGAAAAATCAGTCTTGAGATATTTCTTGGCCCAGTCTTGACGTTTCAGCTTGTGTGTCTTGTTCAGTGGTGGTCGTCTTTCAGCCTTTCTTACCTTGGCCATGTCTGTGAGTATTGCACACCTTGTGCTTTTGGGCACTCCAGTGATGTTGCAGCTCTGAAATATGGCCAAACTGGTGGCAAGTGGCATCTTGGCAGCTGCACGCTTGACTTTTCTCAGTTCATGGGCAGTTATTTTGCACCTTGGTTTTTCCACACGCTTCTTGCGACCCTGTTGACTATTTTGAATGAAACGCTTGATTGTTCGATGATCACGCTTCAGAAGCTTTGCAATTTTAAGAGTGCTGCATCCCTCTGCAAGATATCTCACTATTTTTGACTTTTCTGAGCCTGTCAAGTCCTTCTTTTGACCCATTTTGCCAATAATTATGCACACCTAATATAGGGTGTTGATGTCATTAGACCACACCCCTTCTAATTACAGAGATGCACATCACCTAATATGCTTTATTGGTAGTAGGCTTTCGAGCCTATACAGCTTGGAGTAAGACAACATGCATAAAGAGGATGATGTGGTCAAAATACTCATTTGCCTAAAAATTCTGCACGCAGTGTATGGGGTGATCACCACAGTCATTGATCACGCCCCTGTAAGGCTCCATTCAGACGTCCGTATGCGTTTTGCGGATCCGATCCATCTATCAGTGGATCCGTAAAAATCATGCGGACGTCTGAATTGAGCTTTACAGGGGGGTAATCAATGACAGGGGGGTAATCAATGACAGGGGGGTGATCAGGGAGTCTATATGGGGTGATCAGGGGTGATCAGGGGCTAATAAGGGGTTAATAAGTGACGGGAGGGGGGGGTGTAGTGTAGTGTAGTGGTGTTTGGTGCTACTTTACTGAGCTACCTGTGTCCTCTGGTGGTCGATCCAAACAGAGGGGAACACCAGAGGACCAGGTAGCAGGTATATTAGATGCTGTTATCAAAACAGCGTCTAATATACCTGTTAGGGGTTAAAAAAATCACATCTCCAGCCTGCCAGCGAACGATCGCCGCTGGCAGGCTGGAGATCCACTCGCTTACCTTCCGATCCTGTGAGCACGAGCGCCTGTGTGCTGGCGTTCACAGCAAATCTCGCGTCTCGCGAGATGACGCGTAGATGCGTGACTGTGCGCAGGGCTGCCGCCTCCGGAACGCGGTTAAAAGCTTAAAATAGAAATTGCAGCAGGGCTCTATATGTGATGCTTGGAGACTTTTAAATCCCTCCAGACATCATTACACCTTCTTCTCCTCTGCACATGGTTCATATCAAAGGCTCGATTACCTATTTATATCCAAAGAACACCTGCAACTTTGCTCTAAAGCCCAAATAGGCAATATGCTCCTATCCGATCACTCTCCTGTGTTCCTCTCCATCCTAGCCCCCTCCTTGGCACCACGTGCTTTCAGGTGGCGGTTGAATGAACAGCTTCTAGCTCTAGGGAAACTACTTGACCGCTCCCAAAAGTTATTTGAGTTTTTCTCCTTGAACTCTCGACCGGAGACCTCTCCACACATAGTGTGGGATACCCATAAAGCATATATGAGAGGCCAGTTCATATGTATGTGCTCCCAGCTTAAAAAAGAGAGGACAGTCAGGGTGGAGGACCTGCTCTCCAAAATACAACATCTAAAAAATCCCTTCTTGATATCCACCTGACTGAACTTACAGAATTGAGAGTTTCCCTAAGGAACCTCCTGAACGTAACTTCAGCCAAGTACTATCTCCACTCACAATTTAAATACTTCGCTCATGGTGACTAGGCCTCCAAATTTATGATGCAACATATCAAACAGAGAAAATCCCTCAACTATATTCACAGAGTCAAAACCAACGAAGGCAAAGAGGTTTTTGCTACCCCTGACATTGCGCAACAATTCCAAAAATACTACTCCTCGTTATACAACTTAAGAGAAGTTGGTGGTGAACTTCACCCCCCCCCCCTTCCCAAGGAGATAGTAACATCCTTTCTCACCTGTCTTTCACTGCCCACTCTTTCAGTCCCACAAACACAAGCCCTACAAAACCCATTCTCTATGGAGGAACTAATACCCAAAGGTTATAAGCCCTGACCCCGATGGTCTGCCGGCCCTATACTATTGAACATTCCACAAAGCGCTGGGCCCACACCTTCTCTCGTTGTGCAATAGCTCTCTCTCTGGGGTCCCACTATCTGGTGACATGACTAGGGCACACATCACTCTGATCCCTAAGGAAGGGAAAGATGGTTCTCAGTGTGCATACTACCGCCCAATCTCCCTTTTAAACTTCGATCTGAAATTACTAGCTAAGATGCTGGCCACCAGATTATCTAAACTCCTCCCATATCTAATTCACAGAGACCAGGTAGGTTTTGTTCAGGGCAGAGAGGGCAAAGACAACACGACTAGAGTCCTGAATGCCATCTTCCATGCCAAAAAGACAAAGCATCTTCTTGTGCTTATCAGTACTTACGACGAAAAGACTTTCGATAGAGTTAACTGGGACTACATGAGAGAAGTACTGAAAGTGTTTGGCCTCCCTGACCCCTTTATTAGGGCCACCTTCTCCCTTTACACACATGCCTCAGCTTTAATTATAAATTAATCTTTATCCCCTTCCTTCACAATACAAAATGGCACTAGACAGGGCTGCCCACTCTCACCCTTACTTTTTATACTGGTGATGGAATCCCTGCTTCAGGTAATCAGAAGCAAAAGAGAAATTGAAGGACTTCTCCTAGGACAACAGAACCACAAGGTCGCCGCCTTTGCTGACCATCTACTCATTATGACCACTAACCCAATTAAGGCCCTACCACACATCTACAACTGCCTTGATCGATTTAGCCTTCTTTCCGATTTCAAAATTAATATGAACAAATCCCATATACTAAGCATTAACATTCCGGAATCAATTAGGAAAGATCTAATAACCAACTCCCCGTTTAACTGGAATACCCCTCATATTACCTATCTCGGTGTGAAGATCGGCCCTAATCCCACCTCACTCTTCCAACTTAACTACGCCCGCTCCTACACTCCATTGCGGACCAAATGTCTACATTAAATAACTTCAAACTATCCTGGTTTGGCAGAAAAAACATTGTCATATCACTTATAATACCCAAACTGACGTACCTCCAACAGGTTCTGCCAATTCCTATCCCGAGGACTTATTATACCACATTGAGACGGAAGATTAGCCTTTTCATTTGGGCAAGAAAGAGATCGCGCCTAGCCTACTCCGCTCTCAGTAGACCTAAGCATCATGGTGGGATAGCTCTCCCGGATCCTGAGTTTTATGGCAGGGCTAGCCTTCTCACGAGATTGATCTGCTGGCTCAATACTCCAGAGATAAAAATCTTGGGTCTCTATGAACAGACTGATCTGAACTCCCCTTTTTCAAGCCTACTAGTTGGCCCTGACATTACTCAGAACCTGGATAAGCCACCCAACTCAATTATTAAAGCTACTATTTCAGCATGGAATTGGTTACAATCTTCCAATCTTTCTATTTCCCTCCCATGACCCCTAATACAAATCCGAGACATATTATCATTTGCCCCCTCAACCTTATTAAAAAGCTTAACCCAATCCATTTGAAACTCCACAATGGGGGTAATATCACTATATAATGACGAGACCTCGTGCAGGGAGAAAAGATCTCACAACTTTTCCCAGAATGTAAGTTTCCTCCACCCCTGGTATCATTCCTCAGATCATTTATCATTAAAAATGCCCCTACATGTGCGCTTCTACGACCGCTAACATAGTTCGAGGGTCTCATCTCAGATCACGACAGAAGAGTAAAACTGATATCTCATGTATATAAAAAACAAATCACCCCAATACTTATGCCCAATCCGGCATACATTGGTCTCTGGGAGAGAGACTTGGGGGCCTCTATTACCCAAACAAACCTATCACAACTCCTTATCACACCTCATAAGTCGTCAAGATGTGTGCGAACACAGGAGAACGGATATAAAATCCTGACTCGTTGGTACAAGACCTCAGAAATAACGTGCCTTTATAGCTAAGACAATTCGGACTCTTGTTGGAGATTTCTGACCCAGAGGGGAACCCATTTTCACATTTGGTGGACCTGCCCTACCATACAGACCTGGAGTCTGAGATTTTCAGTAGAGCTAACAGTATTTGCAACCTTAATATTAAGATGACACCCCAATTAGCCCTGTTGGGCATCCCCCCTGAGGTCGACTCAGGAAACCCCCCACCTCTCTATCAGTCCCTACTGAGTGCAGCCCGTTTACTAATTCCCCGCTATTGGCTGTCCACTGACCTCCCCCGTATGACCCAATGGATCAGTAAAGTGGACCAACTGTACAGATTCGAGGAAATAGCTGCCTGGGAAGATCATAAGATTAATCAGTTTAAATCCAGCTGGCGAAAATGGGCCATATACAGAAAGTTTGATTGAACTTGAGAATATTCCTACCTCCCAAAAGCAAGCTAAACAAGCTCAACAACTTAGGAGCCTTTGCTTAACGCATCCTAAGTGTTATATCCTTTATGGCCTTTTCAGCTCCTGTCTATGTTAATCCAGGTTATATACAGTTTATATATTGATTGTATATGTATTAGCAATGTACTACTTATTTATTTCTTCATTTATTTTCAATAAAGAAGTTAAATAATCAAAATAAAAAAATACAGGAAGACATTGTAACTTCAATACATGATGTCACAATGACCGCAGCTCTATAAAAACAAAACAAAACCAGGTTTAAGGAGAAACTGATTATTCCAGGAGATGAAGGTGATGGGAGCAGAGGATCCAGGATACTTCCCAATGAGTATCTCTCTTACTGAATGATGGAATACTGGCAAAATGTCCTAGCAAGCAGGAAAACATCTGGAAACCTGTACTAGATATCATAAAAACATGCTAAAGTCTAAGGTAAGCGTTTGTCAGGGGCAAGCACAGGAGGGGCCTCTGGAATGTAGATATTAAAGAGTGCACCTGGGGCTTTGACTGGAACTTTGAAGTTTTGTGACCAATGAGGAACACAGAAATGTGGAGAAAAATCTATTTTCAAACATTCGAAGGCATATACATTATATAACTGGAAACTTGGGTTAGCAAATTGTTATACATTATGGAGGAACATATTTAGTATAACATATAACATGTTTAGTTTAGGTTTGCACTGTATAAGCACATGGCAAACGTCTGCAATCCACACAATACAATTATGTCTACTTCTCAGCTAAGATCAAAATTAGATTTGTATGGATTTGCTGCCTCTGAGTGTTAAAGGGGTTGTCCGGGTTCAGAGCTGAACCCGGACATACCTCCATTTTCACCCAGGCAGCCCCCCTGACTTGAGCATCGTAGCAGTTCATGCTCTGATGTTCTCCTTTGCCCTGCGCTAAATCGCGCAGGGCAAAGGCATTTTCAGGAGTTCCGGTGACGAACCGGACTCTCCATGGGGCTGCCAGGAAGCCCGGTGACGTCACCGGCACTGATGGGCAGGCTTTAGTGCTGACCTAGCCAGTAAAACGGCTAGGGAAACACTAAAGCATGCCCATAAGATCTGGTGACATCACCGAACACACTGACGGGCAGAAGCTTCCACCCGGCAGTGTGTTGTAAACAAAAGAGCCTGTGCCCTGCGCGATCTAGCGCAGGGCAAGGGAGCTCCTCGGAGCATGAGATGCTCCGATGCTAGCATCAGGGGGGCTGCCTGGGTGAAAATATGGGTATGTCTGGGTTCAGCTCTGAACCTGGACAACCCCTTTAATAAGAGTGCCCAGAGCGTCGATGTGCAGGTAAATATTGGTGTATTGGATTGGCATTGGTATAGCCATGGCAGTCGGACCATGGCAATCGATGATGTGTGAAAAAATGACGCTCATGTGCACACACCTATTAAAATGAATAGGGCAGGATTCACTCTAGATGCTATTCATTCACTACACAGAAAACTCGCTCATGTGAAAGAGCCCCTAAAAGGTCATCAGTATCTGTATAAGTAATCAGTATCTGATCAGTGGGGGTCTAACACCCGGGACCCCCGCCGATTAGCTATTTTGAGAAGGCAGCGGTGCTCCTGTGAGCACCACTGCCTTCTCACAGCGACGAACATTGCATAGCGGCTGCGATTGGTATTGCAGCTCAGCCTCATTCACTTGAATGGGGCTGAGCTGCTCCTAGGCCACATGAATGATGAACGTGACGTCACTGGCCTAGGAAAAGCTTAGAGAAGGCCGCTGAACTCATAGGAGCACCACTGCCTTCTCAAGCAGCCAATTGGCAGAGGTCCCAGGTGTTGGACCCCCACCGATCAGATACTGATGACCTATCCTGGGAATACTGCAGGTTATCAGTAAAAATAAATCACGGAAAACCGCTTTAAAGGATTCTATCTCCTAGAGATTGAAAAAAAATAAATCAATAAAGCTATAATACTGTAATTAGTTATTATTATTATATAGAGATATAGAAAAAAATATCTTGACTACCTGAGTTGCTGTAGAACATTCTGAAAGAGTCTGTGTGGTGATGTCCAAAAAACTGTCCCTGTATCACTTTGTGGTGCTTCTGGATAATCTCTACATAACGTTTGTTGAAGTTTTCCCTGAACCAAGGCTTCCCACGTTTCTTCTCAAAATATCCTGGAGGCACATGTCCCACAATATAAACCTGCAAAGTGTTAATTATTTCAAGTGAATATAAGTCACATACTCTACAGAAAAAGTGCTGCTGAGCTACAGTCATGGTCAAACATTTTGAGACTGACACAAATTTTAGTTTTCACAAAGTTTGCCGCTTCATGTTTTTTGATTTTTTTTTTGCCAGATTTTTAAAAAAAATATTTTTTATTGATTTTAATATACTAAACATACAATGAGGTATAATCAGGATTATTTTGCATACAGCTTGACCTAGTCCAATGATTGTACATCATCTGGTATGATACAGCATTATAAAAAGTACAATACAGAACTTTAAACAATTATCCTTTACCCCCCTCCCACCCACCCACTCCCTACCCTCACCCCCCTCTCCCCTATCTGGATGTACACCAACCCTCCCCTTCAATTTCAGCCAAATCAAATTGAAAAGTATACTTAAACTACTTTCAGATTCCCTAATTTCCTTTTCAGATCCGATAGCAAATACCACTCTGTATATTGAAAGTTTTGCATGCGTTTTTGAATCTCTTCCTTGGACAAGTGTTTGCCGATATAAGTTTTCCACTTGTCAAGGAAGCATGCTGATCTATATTTTTTTTGTTTTTTCGCCTCCAGCTGATCCATTAATAAAAAGTATCTAATTTGCACCTGAATGTCTGCATCCGAGGGTGTGTGTGGGGCTAACCAAGTGCACATCAAACACCAAAGTGCTACTAATAAAACCCCATCTACTAAAGTAGGCCCTTTCATTGTCTCCGGATAGCCATGAAATAATACCACTAGTGGGTCACATGGTAATTTTATCTGCTAGGTTGTTTTAATCCAAGATAAGATCTTTTCCCAATAGGCCTGAATCAGTGGGCAACCCCAAATGCAGTGATCTAAACCTGCCTTTGGCTGATTACAGTTAGGGCAAACTTTTATCTTCATTGGATGTATAGCTGAAGCTGAGAAAAGCATAAATTGCCCTATGCATTAACTTAAAGTGTGTTTCTCTCCATCTTTCACATGATACTGCTCTCCTCACTTTTGCCCATCCTGTCATCAATTTGTCTCTCCGGTCTACAGATCCTAACAATGATTTCCAACCCTGAAATAATTGTGGAGTAAGCTTATTTTCTATTTCTCTCAGAGTTATATATATATATATATATATATCAGAAAGTGGAAGTTTATGTTCCATTTGTTTTAGAAGATCAAAACGATTAGAAACATATTCCTGTTGTACATTTCTCAATCTTGATTTACAAAATGCCATAGTATTGCATAGCCTGCCCTGTAGGCATACCATGCATATCATGTAACTCCTGTAAAGACATATATCTAGGTTCTTTATCATGTAATATATGTTTTAAGGAATATATACCCATTGATCTCCATGTTCTGAAAAGCTTGTTGGTCTTCCCCATAGCAAATTCTGGGTGATTCCATAGAGGCATATGTTTGGATGCTAAAAATGACAAACCGAACATCTCCCTCACCTCTTTCCACGCTACTACTATGTCTCTGATCACCACCGATGCTTTTATGTCAGAATGTAAAGATGCTAGTTTGGAATGTAAAAGGGCTCCCAGATCCCATCCTTTGGCTAATTCTTTTTCCCCAAAAAATATTTGAGTAATGTGATGTCTGATCTAGCCAATCCCTACAATGGTGAAAAAGGCTCGCCAAATTATATCTCTGTATGTACGGGAATTGGACTCCTCCTCTATCTAATGAGGCCGATAATGTCTTCAGGGCTATTCTCGGTCTTTTCTCTGACCATATAAAACCTGTTTAGGGACTTAAAGGATAACTGTCACATTTAGACCCTAATTTCAATTTTCATATATGTAGTTACTAATAACATGATATTCCAGAATCAGTTACTATTAGACTGACTTACCCCATATTTAATAAGATTCAGCCCTTAGCAAACAGTCTGCATAAAACTGCAATTTCACTATTCAGTTAAGATGGGCGCCACTGCCCTCACCCTGAGGCTAATCCCGCCTGCCCTCACTAGCCAGTAACAATAGCCCCCCAAAAGTGTCAGTAACCAGAGCTCTCCCCCCTAAAGGGTTAATCTCCTGCAGCACAAAGGGGTCCTCTTACCACATGTTGCTTTCATTTATACACTGAGCAGATGGCAGATCTCCCTTCCCTGTTGTGCGCTGCTCCAACTCTGCATCCTCCAGCTCTGCTGAGCGAGGGAGCGTCTGCCAAGCGCAGGGACAGGGAGAAGTGCACACAGCCCAGGCACTGTTATCAGCTGCTGGGGAGGACATGGCTTTAATCATTTACTTACAGTCCCTGGCTGTCAGTAATCTGACCTTGCACGCAGCATCCTCCGTCCTTCTATGAAGGACGGACCATGCCTAGCAACTCTATTTTAAGCACAGGTAAAAGTAGGCAGTACAGGGAACAAAAATGTGGAATTAAGGGGTAATTGAATACACAGTGAAAAGTTGAAATAGGGCCACCAAAGTGATATTAATCACCACAATCCAATACTCCAAAAAAAATTAAAATTACAGTTATCCTTTAATGTCTTTATGTCTGAGCAAAATAGGTATGGTTTGCATCGGTTAAAGTAATTTTGGAAAGCTGATCATTTTTATCAAATTACACTTGCCCAATAAAGATAGTGGCAATCTTTGCCATCGGATCAGTTCTTGCTTTATCTGGTGTATCAGTGGGGTATAATTAAGGGAGTATAGGGAATTAGGCGTACGACCTATCCTGATCCCCAAATAAGTGATATGGGTTTTGACTAGTGAGACTGGGCAACCCTGTAGATTGGTCTCTTGCCCATGACTTTCTGGTCCTATATATATATATATATAACAACTGACATTTTCCTGGGTTGACTCTGAATCCCCCAAAATTCTCCAAATTCCCTTAATGCTTCAAAGATCTTGTTTATGTCCCTAGATGGATTGGCTAAACACATAATTATGTCGTCTGCAAAAATAGATAAGCGAACTTCTAGTGAACCTATGCGTATCCCCTCAAATATATCTGATGTTTCCAGGTATATGGCTAATGGTTCAATCGCGAGACTAAAAAGTAAAGGGGATAAAGGGTAATCCTGACTTTTGCCTTTTAGTAGCGGAAAAGGCTTTGACAAGAATCCTGGTAAAGCTATTTGTGCCTGAGGAGAATTATATAAAGCCCCCAGATACGTCCTAAAGGTTCCTGTAATATGCATTCTGTCTAATACATCTCCCAACCAACTCCATCCTACGTTATCAAAAGCCTTTTCAGCATCAATGGTCAGGAGGGCCAGAAACTCCTGACCTGCTTTCAGCTTGTTTGCATGATCCAGTACAGCAAGAACTCTGCGCATATTGAAAACTGCTGATCTTCCTTTCACAAATCCCACCTGAGGGTACTTTCACACTTGCGGCAGAGGATTCCGGCAGGCAGTTCCGTCTGTTTTTTGCAGTCTGAGCATGCGCAGACCTCAATGCCGGATCCGTTTTACCTGAACACTCGGGGCCGGATACGGCATAAATGCATTTCAATGGGAAAAAATGCCGGATCCGGCATTCCGGCAAGTGTTCCGGAATTTTGGATGGAGATAAAACCGCAGCATGCTGCGGTATTATCTCCGCCCTGAAAAGTCAAAAAGACTGAAGACATCCTGATGCATCCTGAATGGATTGCTCTCCATTCAGAATGCATTAGGATAAAACTTATCAGTTCGTTTCCGGTATTGAGCCCCTAGGACGAAACTTAATGCCGGTTAAGAATAACGCTAGCGTGAAAGTATCCTGAGAAGGCCCAATTAAAGTGGGTAATATGTCTGCTAATCTATCTGCCATTATTTTGGAAATGATTTTCAGATCTACATTGATAAAGGGATATTGTACGATAGGAAGCTGGTTGAAGAGGATCTTTCCCAGGTTTCTGCAAGAGTTTAATATATGCCATGTCATTTGCTTTAGATATAGCTTGGCCTTTTAGGACTTTGTTATACCCATCAGTTAATAAATGAGATATATCTTCCCTTAGTATTTTATAAAATTATCCTGTATAACCGTCAGGTCCTGGAGCCTTCCCAGATTTCAATGCTCGGATAGTTAGAGAAACCTCCTCAACTGTGATAACTTTATTGAGCTCCGCCAACTGACTAGCTTGTATCTTTGGGAGAGAGACCCGATCTAAAAATGTTATTGGGGAGTTCTGAGCCAGAGGATCTCTGACATAGAGAGTTTGGTAAAAGGTTCTAAAAATATCCAGAACTTTTTCAGGCTTGGGATCCTTTAGGGTTGGCAAATGGGTTGGTGCCCTCGGCCCTTTAGAAAGTCTCACCAGTAACCTACCGGATTTGTTCCCAAATTTAAACAGATTAGATTCTTTTTGAAATCCATACATATCTTCCCAATGTGAATACCACAACTCAAAATCCTTTCTAGCCAATACCCACTCTTGCTTGTTTTTGACCGTAGGGTAAGTCAAGAAAGCTGTATAGGCTTTCCAGAGCTTTTGTCATGCCCTGCTCAGACGATGTGCGGAGGTCTGTCAGATTAGCTGCACGTGTCTAATCATTTGTTTTGTTTTGGAGTCGTGCTAGATCCGCCTCCCTTCAGGTGCTCTGGGTGGGGTCATTGGCTTAAATTACTTTCACTCCCAGGGTGCCGTGCGGGTTATAGCTTTAGTCAGTCTGTGGAAGTAAGGAGTGAAGGATTGGCTTTTCCGGCTCAGATAAGATAAGTTGGTTTCTTATTTCTTTGATTTGCTGTCTAGGCTTTTGTGTGTCGTCTGTCCCCTCCTGGTTCTGAGGGCGCAGGCTGTCCCTTTTTCCCCTTTCACCATCTCAGGGATTCTAGGGTATTCTCAGCCCAGGCACGAGGACACATTATTCCTACCCTCAAGGTCTGAATGTGGGCAAAGCAGAATAGGGAGAGCAGTTAGGGATTAGCTAGGAGGTGACCTTATCCCCAGCTTCTCGCCAAGAAAACTTGTTTTGGGATTTATGTATCTTATATCCTGTCCGCTGTGACAGCTTTTCTGTGACCTCATCTAACATTACTCTAGTTTAGGCTTTCAGGGAGTGAACATAGGAAATCACCCTTCCCCGCAATACTACTTTTGCCGTTTCACAGAGGAGAGGAGTATCTGCGTGTTGCGCATTATTAGTTATAAACTCCTGGTACCAACCTCTCAGCAATTCCACAAAGTTATCATTTCCAGATAAGAAGGAGGGAAAACGCCATATATAGTCTGTCCCTTTTTGAATCTGTTCCCTTATGTCTAACTGTACTGGAGCATGGTCATAAATAGCCATATCTAATATTTTAGAGTGGTGTACTCTGGGTTGTAAAGATGAGGAAATATGATCAATCCTAGACCAGGAATCATTTGGGTTAGAGTAAAATGTAAACTCTCTGTCCTCAGGGTTGACCAGTCGCCATGGATCAACAAGGTTACTGTCCTTGAATAAATGTGGCCAGGACAGAGTCTCTTGTTCCCTGTGAAACACTCCCCCCTACCTGTGCTCTTCTATCTTCTTCTCTATCCACTACCGCATTCATGTCCCCTTCCACTATGCGATGTAAGGCAGGGTCCACTCCCAATAGAGAACTGAGATCATTGAAGAAAAATGTGTTCTTCCCATTTGGACCATAAACATTTACTAGACACAATTCACCTGCCGGGGACCTTATGTGTACTTTCTGCCATCTGCCTTCATTGTCTATCTCATGTTTGAGCATTGTATAGTTTAGACCTTTATTAAAGAGTATTAATGTGCCAACTTTCCTTGCCAGCAACAGGGACCCCAGTACCTTTCCGACCCAAATCTTCTCCATGCGGAAAAAGTCCCCCCCTTTCTTGTAACATGGCGATGTCTGGTTTAAAGCTGTGTAGATATTTAAGATCCATGTTGCGTTTAGCAGGAGAACGCAGTCATTTAACATTCCATGAGATGATCCGCATTAAGGGACGACCGCATGGAGAAGCTGCGGGGAGGACTGATCAGCATACATCCAGACAGTAAAGTTACCTCTTACCCAAATAGTCAAATAACATTTGAAAAAAAAAACTGTTCAAAAAATAAACTCAATGAAGAATGAAGGTTTTCCTCCCTCTTCCAACCTCCATTTATCTCCAAACCAACTTCACTTTTTCCCCACTTGTGGGCGTTGTTGTACATATCGAAAACAGTGGGCTAAATCTACCCTTCTCTTCTTTTCCCCTGTTCCCTGACCTAAGTAATATATATCAACTGGTCTAACAAAATGCATATAAAGTTAACCTTTTTAAGTATAACCGCTGAAAAAATAAAACCTAAAGAATACTGTGCACACAGCATATGTCTCATGCATAGGATATATATTTTTTTATATTACTATTACTTCACCCTTTACTAGGGCTTTTTCGTGAATTTTTATATGTATATATATATAGATCGGGTGTCCAATCAGTCAGGCCACCTGGAGATCCCTGTCGCACGTTGTTTTAATGGGTTCTTCTGCTGTTCAAGGTGCCTCTTTGTAGCCTGGGATCGGTTATCCATCTTTCCTTTGGGTAAGCTTTCCCAAATTGTCGCTGACTTTCTCCAAGGGTATCTGCAATTCTGTCGCAGCATCTTCCGGAGTCAAGTAAGTTCTCGTCGAACCATCAGCCTTGTAGATTTTGAGTTCAACTGGGTACATTAAAGCAAAGCGAGAGTGTCTTTGATAGAGTTCTGAACATATTCCACCCTCTTCTTGAAAGAGCGCAAGATGGCCGTTTTATCTTGGAAATCCAAGTATTTGACTATGACTTGTCTGGGTCTGCGCCTTTGCTCTACATTAGTGTCAGTGGCTTGTTCTTTGGATCGAGTATCAGGGCCAAGCCAATGAGCTTGCTCCACTTTGCAGATGTTTGTTATTCCCAGTAGCTCGGGTATTTCCCGCACACAGATTGCATGCAGGTCTCTTGTAGGGATTAACTCAGAGAGACCCACAATGCTCAAATTGTTTCTCCGGGATCTATTTTCAAGATCCTTGTAGAGGAAAGTAGTATAAAATATATATATAGGCGCTGAATGGCCAAGTGGGATATGTATATATATGTAGAGGGAAGTGTATTAAATATTCCCTAGATTTAATTCCCTATCAACTCTTATCAACAGTTCATCCCCCATGTTTAGAGAAAAACATGTGTTGAAAGCCTGTAGGATAAGAGCTGATCAATATCTAGTCCTCTTTTGTTCAGGCCCCAAACAGTAGGATGGGCCCTTTTGCTGGTCACCTCAGGACAAAGCGATTACAGACTCTCTGGCATCGTTTGTCAGGGGGCTTTCTAACCAGAGACATCATAAACCTGTTTCCACACCTCTGCCCCATGGCCAAACTCCTTCCCCCCTACTTATGATATAGTCCAGAATTTGGGACTAGGGGGGAGGGCTGTTGGGATTCTAGCACAAAGAGAGGCACACATGGTAGAGTGGACTTCAGTGGAATGCATGCAGCACCATGGACTAGGGAGAACCATCCCCAGGAAAATAGGCAAACGAGGATCTCTCCTGGGATGAGCAGTAACTCCCTAGAGATGAGCACTGGATGAGTATCATTAACCCCTGAACCCATAACCTTGAATATACCTGTATTAACCCATTCACTGCTGCCTTTCCTCCCTGTACCTCTGCAGCAGTCCCTGTACCCCTGCAGACCCCTTGTAATCCCCATAGGGACAGCGTGTATAGAGCCAGGAGGATGGAAGTTGCTGCTAAACATATGTGTGCATGTACGTGTATTATTTAGGTAGATTTGGGGAGGAATTGTGTATTGTGTTTAGAGTAGTTAGGTGTATTGTTGTTATTGTAGTACTATTACTGTACTGTATATATACAGTCAGGTCCATAAATTTTGGGACATCAACACAATTCTAACATTTTTGGCTCTATACAGCACCACAATGGATTTGAAATAAAACTAACAAAATGTGCTTTAACTGCAGACTGTCAGCTTTAATTTGAGGGTATTTACATCCAAATCAGGTGAATGGTGTAGGAATTACAGTTTGCATATGTGCCTCCCACTTGTTAAGGGACCAAAAGTAATGGGACAATTGGCTTCTCAGCTGTTCCATGGCCAGTTGTGTGATATTGCCTCATTATCCCAATTACAATGAGCAGATAAAAGGTCCAGAGTTCATTTCAAGTGTGCTATTTGCATTTGGAATCTGTTGCTGTCAACTCTCAAGATGAGATCCAAAGAGCTGTCACTATCAGTGAAGCAAGCCATCATTAGGCTGAAAACACAAAACAAACCCATCAGAGATATAACAAAAACATTAGGCATGGCCAAAACAACTGTTTGGAGCATTCTTAAAAAGAAGGAACACACCGGTGAGCTCAGCAACATCAAAAGACCCGGAAGACCACGGAAAACAACTGTGGTGGATGACCGAACAATTCTTTCCCTGGTGAAGAAAAAACCCTTCACAACAGTTGGCCAGATCAAGAACACTCTCCAGGAGGTAGGTGTATGTGTGTCAAAGTCAACAATCAAGAGAAGACTTCACCAGAGTGAATACAGAGGGTTCACCACAAGATGTAAACCATTGGTGAGCCTCAAAAACAGGAAGGCCAGATTAGAGTTTGCCAAACGACTTCTAATAAAGCCTTCACAGTTCTGGAACAGCATCCTATGGACAGATGAGACCAAGATCAACTTGTACCAAAGTGATGGGAAGAGAAGAGTATGGAGAAGGAAAGGAACTGCTCATGATCCTAAGCATACCACCTCATCAGTGAAGCATGGTGGTGGTAGTGTCATGGTGTGGGCATGTATGGCTGCCAATGGAACTGGTTCTCTTGTATTTATTGATGATGTGACTGCTGACAAAAGCAGCAGGATGAATTCTGAAGTGTTTCAGGCAATATTATCTGCTCATATTCAGCCAAATGCTTCAGAACTCATTGGACGGCGCTTCACAGTCCAGATGGACAATGACCCAAAGCATACTGCAAAAGCAACCAAAGATTTTTTTAAGGGAAAAAAGTGGAATGTTATGTCAATCACCTGACCTGAATCCGATTGAGCATGCATTTCACTTGCTGTAGACAAAACTGAAGGGAAAATGCCCCAAGAACAAGCAGGAACTAAAGACAGTTGCAGTAGAGGCCTGGCAGAGCATCACCAGGGATGAAACCCAGTGTCTGGTGATGTCTATGCGTTCCAGACTTCAGGCTGTAATTGACTGCAAAGGATTTGCAACCAAGTATTAAAAAGTGAAAGTTTGATTTATGATTATTATTATGTCCCATTACTTTTGGTCCCTTACCAAGTGGGAGGCACATATGCAAACTGTTGTAATTCCTACACCGTCCACCTGATTTGGATGTAAATACCCTCAAATTAAAGCTGACAGTCTGCAGTTAAAGCACATCGTGTTAGTTTCATTTTAAATCCATTGTGGTGGTGTATAGAGCCAAAAATGTTAGAATTGTGACAATGTTCCAATATTTATGGACCTGACTGTATATAGCGTAATAGTTTACTGTAAACTTGTATTTGTTTTAATAAATACTTTATTGTTCAACATACATTGTATAGTAATTTATTGTAGTAGTCGCCGCCGTTGTATATCGTAGTAGTAATTCGCACGTAGTTCAGTGTAGAGTGAAGTAAAAGAGGTAATTATTATTGATAGCATAAATAGGCAGTCATCAATAGACGACTCACGCCTATTTATGAATATTAATTATTGAGATTAACACAAAATATCAATAATATATATTTCCTTTAACAATCCTCAACTCGGTCCCAGAGCTTTTTATTTTCATGGATAAGACTACGAATCTGTGAAACACATTCATCTGAGTTAAGTTCTAGTGTTTGTATACGTGTTTTGGCCTCTTCAATGCATGCTCCATGCTGCTGTATGTCCTCATGAATCTGTTGCATAGAGGATTTGATGGATGCCGCTAGAGTGGCTTGTAAATTAGTGGCTAGTTGCGACGCCACCTAAAATCGCTAGCACCTTATAATCAATGCCCCCATATGTACGTACTTCTTGTGAGTCTAGTAGTGGGGGTGAATTGTCTCCATCGGCTGTGGACAGCAGTGGAGTGTTAGGCGCCATGTCTGCTTCTTCTGCCTGCTCGGCGGGAAGTTCCGTTTGCGTCTTGCTTCTTATTTTCTTGCCCATACTGATGACGAAACGGTCATTCAGTATCCCAGAACCTGTGGGGGTTGATAGAGCCAATAATAGCTCCAGTTGCCAATGTTGAAGGAGCAATATATCATGATTTTCGGTCAGGGAGCCAGAAGCTGACGTTCTCTGCTGCCTCACATGCAGGCGTCGGAACCGGAAGTCTCGCCAGATGTTTCTATGGTATACTGAAGTATAGTTTTAAGCATTTAATACGTTTTTTTACTTTTGACATTCAGCATGATATTTACAGTGTTGATCCTTCTTTTTCAAGACTTCTGCAATTCTCCCTGGCAAGCTGGATAAGGGTCTGAGCCAAATTCTGACTGATGGCAACCCATTATTACCTAATAGGTGCTTGGAATTTATCACACTGTGTGTTTGTTTGTCCACATGCTTATTTAGGATTGACCACAGGTTCTCAATTAAGATCTGGAAAGTTTCCTAGCCATGAACCCAAAATTTCAATGTTTTGTTCATAGCACCATTTAGTTATTACTTTGGCCTTGTGACATGGTGCTCCATCAAGCTGGAAAAATCATTGTTCATCACCAAATTGTACTAGTACTGTCAGTCTCTACTATATGTTTTTCTTGGAGAGAAGTAGCTTCTTTGTTGCCCTGCTTGACACCAGGCCATCCTCAAAAAGCCTTCGTCTCACTTTGTGTACTGATGCACTCACACCTGCCTGCTGCCATTCCGGAGCAAGCTCTGCTCTGGTGGTACCCAATTCCATAAATCCTCTTTAAGAGGCAGTCCTGGCACTTGCTGGACTTTATTTGGCGGCCTGAGGCCTTCCTCATGGCAGTTGGACCTCTTTCCTTGAAGTTCTTGATGATCCGATAAATGGTTGATTTAGGTGCAATCTTACAGCAGCAATGTCTTTGCCTGTAAAGCCCTTGTGATGCAAAGCAATGATGACTGCCCACTTCCTTGGATGTATCCTTGGTTATGAAAGAAGAAAGTAGGGATCGACCGATATTGATTTTTTTAGGGCCGATACCGATAATTTGTGAACTTTCAGGCCGATAGCCGATAATTTATACCGATATTCAGGGTGAATAGGACAAGGGTTCTAGTCCCTAAGGGGGCTAAAAGTTAGTAAAAAAAAAAACACACAAAAATATTAAGTATAAATGAAAAAGATTTACAAAAAAAAAATATATACACGTTAACAATAAACATATTAATTTTCAGCAGATTTGTGTAGGAAATTTTTTCTCAAAAATGAAAATATCAAGCAGGGAGGTCTACTGATGTGCAGCTCCCTGTAGAACAGCGCTGCGTTATGTCCTGAGGTTATGGTGCAACCTATCCGAGGACGCCCACCCGCTCTGTTTTTAAATCTGATCATGCCTCAGAAGGAGGCTTGGAGCGCAGTGTGGTGACGCGATGAGGGTGGTTCGCGTACCCGCGCATGCGCAGATCTGATCGCACCTCAGAGTGAGGCTTGGAGCGCAGTGCGGTGATGTGATGGGGCGGTTCATGCACCCGCGCATACGCAGTCCGCGCTGAAGATGGCAGTGCTTCTAGGACCATGTCTTGTTTTCAGGCGCAGCCAGGCAGGCAAACATCATTCACAAGGAGCCAATTGGATATGTCAGCAGCCCCAGACAAGAGAGAATATATAAGTGGGACACTAGATTAGTAGGAAGAATTTTATCTTTCATAGAGAAAGGTGTATTAATAGTCCTACATGATAATTAGATGAAACAGCTATAGCAGAGCTGTTCGTTTAGGCCTAGGGGGGCTACAGTACGTAAGATATGGATCCATCGGGCCTCATGTTGGAGCAGTGTGTGGTCCCAGTCTCCACCCTGAGTGGGGGTGGGTGACCTCAATGCCCTTTGCCCTGATACTTTGGGGGTCCCCATGATGATACTCCTGTATATGGCGAGACACAACTGTGTCACTCCTGTTGGAGATATCCCCCAAGTGCTCCCCAATACATCTACGCAGTTCTCTCTTTGTTTTCCCTATGTATTCCATAGGACATTCGCATGTTAGTTTATAAATAATGCCTCGCGTTCTGCAATTAACAAAGTCCTTGATTGTGAAGGATCTCTTTAGATTAACACTCCTGAATGTTTTGCCTGTCTGCATGATGCCGCAGGCAACACAGCCACTACATCTAAAGCAACCCAAGGGCTTACGATCTAGCCATGTGTTTCCCCTTGGAGGTGAACTGTAGTGGCTGTGTACCAGCAAATCCTTCAGGCTGTTACCCTTCCTAAATGTTATTTGTGGGTAGTCATGAATCTTGTCTTTAATATCTGGATCCATGAGTAGAATCGACCAGTGTTTCTGTAGGATGTTCCTAACACTGTTGGCAGCCTCATCAAATGTACCTATTAGTCGGATTTTTTGTTCCGTTTGAGGTTTGATTTTAGGTACCAGTAATTCATTACGTGTTGTTGCAAGTGCTGTCTGATAAGCTGGTCTTAGAACTGCTTCAGGATATCACCTGGAGAGAAATCTACTCCTGAGGATAGCAGCCTGTTCCACAAACTCAGGTTTGCCCGAACAGTTGCGTCTCAAACGCAGATATTGGCCACGCGGTATTCCCCTCTTCAAGGGTAAGGGATGGCTACTGTCTCAGTGCAGTACCGAGTTTGTGGAAGTAGGTTTACGATAGATACTAGTGCTCAGTTCATCAATGCGCTTTTTTGAAATTGAAATATCTAGGAAGGGGAGAGTCTAGTTTCCTACGCAAAACGTAATCCTAAATTGTTGCTATTAAGCCTCTCAACAAAGGTAGAGAAGGCCCGTTCAGTCGCGTTCCATATGATGAAAATGTCATCAATGTACCGGGCCGGTACATATAGGGCCGGTACATGACGACATCCCATCGCTGAATACAGTAGTGGCTTCCCACCAGCCTAGGAGCAAGTTTGTGTAGGATGGTGCGCAGGAACATCCCATCGCAGTACCCCATAGCTGGTGGTACCACTTACCATCGAAAAGAAAACAATTGTGAGTGAGGATGTATCTCAGGAGTTTCAGGACAAAATTGCTATAGCTGTTTCATCTAATTATCATGTAGGACTATTACTACACCTTTCTCTATGAAAGATAAAATTCCTCCTACTAATGTAGTGTCCCACTTATATATTCTCTAAAGATGGGACACGTCCCTTGTGCCTTTGTCGGTTCATGCCTCTGTGAATGGACCTCTATAACCAGAGAACCCTTTTACTTTATGTAAATTGCCATGAAATGCCTATATTTAGAGCGCCTCCTTAAGGTTAGGAGTGCGCCGCTCTGGTCACAATCCTGGTTACACAGCAACAACTCTCACCATAAGCCAATGGAGTAACCGTGTCTCGGGGCGCTGACATATCCGATTGGCTCCTTGTGAATGACGTTTGCTTGCCTGGCTGCGCCTGAAAACAAGACATAGTCCTGGAAGCGCTGGCATCCTCAGCGCGGACTGCGCATGCGCGGGTGTGAACCACCCCCATCACGTCACCACGCTGTGCTCCAAGCCTCACTCTGAGGTGCGATCAGATCTGCGCATGCACGGGTACGCGAACCTCCCTCATCGCGTCACCGCACTGCGCTCCAAGCCTCCTTCTGAGGCATGATCAGATTTAAAAACAGCGCGGGTGGGCGTCCTCGGATAGGTTGCACCATAACCTCAAGACATACCGCGGCGCTGTTCTACAGAGACCTGCACATCAGCAGACCTCCCTGCCGTGATATATGGCCCCATCGCTTTAAGCCTGTTTTCAGCCCTGATATACAATGGATCCCACACCAGGGGCTCATTATTTGTAAGTGTCCTTCACTCACTCTGTAATACTTGAATATCTCCAGTGTGAATGTTAGAATCAACTTGGAGTAATATCCCAGGTGTACATGAAACATGCATGTAGGGATTTCAACCTTCAGCTATTTTGGATAAAAAAAATTGGTGAACTAATATTTGAATATCTAGAAGCTTTCTTCTTTTCATAACCAAGGATACATCCAAGGAAGTGGGCAGTCATCATTGCTTTACAGGCAAAGACATTGCTGCTGTAAGATTGCACCTAAATCAACCATTTATCGGATGATCAAGAACTTCAAGGAAAGAGGTCCAACTGCCATGAGGAAGGCCTCAGGCCGCCAAAGAAAGTCCAGCAAGTGCCAGGACTGCCTCTTAAAGAGGATTTATGGAATTGGGTACCTCCAGAGCAGAGCTTGCTCCGGAATGGCAGCAGGCAGGTGTGAGTGCATCAGTACACAAAGTGAGACGAAGGCTTTTTGAGGATGGCCTGGTGTCAAGCAGGGCAACAAAGAAGCTACTTCTCTCCAAGAAAAACATATAGTACAGACTGACAGTACTAGTACAATTTGGTGATGAACAATGATTTTTCCAGCTTGATGGAGCACCATGTCACAAGGCCATAGTAATAACTAAATGGTGCTATGAACAAAACATTGAAATTTTGGGTTCATGGCTAGGAAACTTTCCAGATCTTAATTGAGAACCTGTGGTCAATCCTAAATAAGCGTGTGGACAAACAAACACACAGTGTGATAAATTCCAAGCACCTATTAGGTAATAATGGGTTGCCATCAGTCAGAATTTGGCTCAGACCCTTATCCAGCATGCCAGGGAGAATTGCAGAAGTCTTGAAAAAGAAGGATCAACACTGTAAATATCATGCTGAATGTCAAAAGTTAAAAAACGTATTAAATGCTTAAAACTATACTTCAGTATAGCGTAGAAACATCTGGCGAGACTTCCGGTTCAGGCGCCTGCATGTGAGGCAGCAGAGAACGTCAGCTTCTGGTTACCTGACCGAAAATCGTGATATATTGCTCCTTCAACATTGGCAATTGGAGCTATTATTGGCTCTATTCAGCTATTATGTATCCTTGGTTAACAGAAGAAGACAATGGGCCAGATTTATCATTAGCTCAAGTCAGAATAATGGAGTAAAAAAGTTAAAAAAAAATGCGCAAACGCTAAAACTGCGCACAAATTTGCGACTTTTTTCTGCTCTGCACTATGCTCGCCAGTTTTCTGAAAGTGGGCGTGTTTTCTTATGTAAATGAATCTCTAGACAGACTTACTATTGGGACTATTTAAAAAGTCGCAAAAAAATGCGCAATTTCACTCCAGTGAGGACCATGCTTATCTTATGAGACTTTTTAATAGAACATGCAACTTTTTCGTAAGGACGTGCGACTTTTGTAAAGCTGCTTACTGACAGATAAACTGCTACCGTCAAACCACATTTATTACAGTCTTAAAGGGCCGATCATATATCTGACTTGGCTAAAACTGACTTTACCCATATGTGAAAGTGGAGTGAGCTGTCAGAGTTATGATAAATCTGGCCCATTGACTTCAAGTACCCCCACCCCTTTAAAGCAGCCAGTTTGCTCTTCTAATTCAATCAGCATCTGCCTTGTTCTCGTTAACACTTTGTCCTTAACTAACAAGAAGACAGCTGAAATGATGTTAGCAGGTTATTTAGTGGCAGGGCTGAAATATAGTGAAGAAGTTAGAGGGGTTATCCAACACCTATAATGTCCCCCAAAATGCCCGGGCACACCGTGATGCTAGAGAGGCTTGCCCCCGTTGAAGCCTGCTATTGGCCTCAAACCCCCCCCCCCCCCATCACCGGATGTTTTGTTACACGCAACGGGGAGATGCAGCGGTTAGCTATGCTAATTAGATGTACTCTACATTTATCAACTAACTTTTTAAAAAGTCGGAAAAAAATACAGAATCTTAACCCAGTAGGACAGGGGCATAAAAAAATTGCATTATCTATAGACAAAACTATTATGTTTAAAGGTGTTCCAAATTCATCAAACACTAACCCATATTTATTAATGTGTCTGTGTTTAGAATCTGCCTAAAGTAGCACAAATTGTCACAGCTTGGCACAATTTAGGACAACTTTTTCAACTTGCTAAAAAAAGGGGGGCTTAGGGTACTTTCACACTAGCGTTTTTCTTTTCCGGCACTGAGTTCCGTCCTAGGAACTCAATACCGGAAAAGAACTAATCAGTTCTATCCCCATGCATTTTGAATGGAGAGAAATCTGTTCAGGATGCATCAGGATGTCTTCAGTTCATTTTTTTTTACTTTTCAGGACGGAGATAATACCACAGCATGCTACGGGTTTATCTCCTTCCAAAATTCCGGAACACTTGCCGGAAAGCTGGATCCGACATTAATTTACATCGAAATTTATTAGTGCCGGATCCGGCATTAAAAATACTGCCGGATACGTGCTTCTGGTCTGCGCATGCGCAGACCTTTAAAAGTGTGAAAAAAATAGAAACTGATCCGTTTGTCCGTCTGACAAACGGACAGACGGATCCGTTCTTACAATGCATTTGTGAGACAGATCCGCATCCGGATCCGTCTACAAATGCTGTCCGTTTGCATGCAGATTGCAGATGGAACTGCTTGACGGATCACTCTGCCACAAGTGTGAAAGTACCCTTAGCGTAATGCTTAGAGTGAGCATTGGCTAAGATGCAACATTTTGTGCCAAAACTGCACCAAAATTCTGGCGTAAAATTAAATTAAGCCAACCAGTAATTGGTATATGGACAAAAGTATCTATCCATGCACCATATTTATCATCCAACCTGGGCCACTGTGACAAATTTGGTGCACGTTTTGACAGCCTGTTTAATATTACGCCTTCTATAGGATTAGTAAATCTTTCCTACTAACTTCAAAATTTCCCATCATGATAAATTCCCCAAATAGTGCAGCAGTTGAACATAGGTTGAACATTTATTATACTTACAAGCATGGGACAATAATAGGCACGACAACAAGTTAAAACTAAAAAGTCCTTGAAGCGCTTGAGCTTCGCCCACATATGGGATTTATTATTGGAATAAATTTAGAATGAGCTTCTCTCCCGTTACCCTGCTGTTCACACTGGTTAAGCGCAACTGCATTTCTTTTGTATGACTGCAAATTTTTGAAAATTGGGACACTTTTCTAAATCTTACTGTACCTGGTGAACTGGTAGCTTGATCTTCAGGTGCATACAGTTCATTCAAAAAGTCTTCAGACCCTTTCACTTTTTTCACATTTTATGTTGACGCCTTGTGCTAAAATAAAATTTTTTAAAAATTGACGATCATTCTGCGTTTAATACTCCATAATGATAAAGTGAAAACAGAATGTTCAAAATCTTTGCTAATTTATAGAAAAAGAAAAACTAAAATCTTGCATTGACATTAGTATTCAGACCCTCTACTCAGTACTTAGTTGAAGCACCTTTGGAATCAATTACAGCCTCCAGTCTTGGGTATGTTACAAGGATGGCAGACCATTCTTTTCTGCAAATCCTCTCAAACTCTGACAGGTTGGATGGGGGCCATCGGTGGACAGCTATTTTCAGGTCTCTGCAGAGATGTTTTATTGGGTTCAAGTCAGGGCTTTGGCTGAGCTACTCAAAGACATTCACAGAGTTATCCCTAAGCTACTCCTGTGTTGTCTTAACTTGTGTGCTTAGGGTCATTGTCTTGTTGGAAGGTGAAACATCTGCCCAGTCTGAAGTCCAGAACACTCTGGATCAGGTTTTCATTAAGTATATCTCTGTACTTTGCTCCACTCAGCTTTACCTAAACCCTGACCAGTTGCCCTGTCCCAGCTACTGAAAATCTTCCCCACAGCATGATACTGCCACCACTATGGTTCACTGTAGGGATGGTATTGCGCAGGTGGTGGGAAGTGTCTGGTTTCCTCCAGACATAATGCTTAGAATTGAGGCCAAAAAGTTTCATTAGACCAGAGAATTTTGTTTTACACAGTCTGAGAGTCCTTTAGGTGCTTTTATGCAAACTCCAGTTGGGCTTTCATATGTGTTTTACTGAGGAGAAGCTTCTTTCTGGCCACTGTGCCATAAAGCTCAGATTGGTGGAGTGATGTAGTGATGGTTGACCTTCTGGATGTTTTTCCCATCCACACACAGGATCTTTGGAGCTCAGTCAGAGTGACCATTGGGTTCTTGGTATCTTACCAAGGCTCTTCTGCTCCCGATTACTTAGTTTAGTGAGGCAGTGTCACGACCACGGTTATGGTCGTGACTCCTTATCCGCATGCAGTTGCCTGCGGTTTTGGTTTTGTTGTCAACCACATGGTGAGGGCTGTTTGTATGTTGCCTCACGTGTGGTTGCCGCTGGCAACATGTTTGTATTTGGCAGCATAGCAGCCTGAGCTGTTGCTAGGCAGCTTGCTGTCAAGTGCATGCGATTTCACCTGGCAACCTCTCTTTGTATGTGTGCACTTTCCGGGTTTGTTGTGCACAAGGTTGTGTATGTGTGCATTGTGACACTTTTTGTCACTTGCGGTTGTCCGTGGCAACGTGTCGTGTTGTATACATGTGGTGGCAGTGTCTCGGCCTCTTGGCTGGTTCCCAAGACATGGTTGCCACGCATTTCGTTGCCGGCGGTAACAGCTGCACTTTGATTGTTGTTTGTACACTTCCCCTTTAAGTGGCAGTCTTCCCTTGCCTGGTGTAGGAAGGGTTAACTCCCTTCCTTGTGTGTGAACACTGGGTGTGTCTGTGTGTGGGTGTGGCCACTTGGGGCTATTTAGCTCCGGCTGGATGCCAGACTCTTGGGGGTACTTCAGCCATGGTTAGCTGGAGTCATCCTCCTGGTTATATACCATCTGCCAGTGAGGGCCACCCTTGTGGTCATAAGTTTATGTATGATGTTTTGAAGATGTTTCTGTGGTCTCTTTCTTTATTGCAGCTTATGGTCCTGGGTTCCTGTGTGATGTGTGGTGTGGGCTGTGTCCGTTTGTGTTCTTGTGGACAGCAGCACTCGTGCATGGGTTCCAGGCTCTGTGTCCGTGGCAGGTAGGTGTTGTACTTGTTTCATTTACCTGCCATTGCCATATGCTGTTTATGTTCCCCTTCCTTTGCAGTCTGGCTAGTGAGACTCCTGTTCGTCCGTGTCTTGGAGGAACAGGTCATCTTACCCTGCTCCTAGTCCAGGGCTTCCCTGAGGGCTAGTAGGGATTATAGGTTCCAGAGTATGAGCCCTCCCACCATCAGGGTCGGCTCATACGGCTAGGAGACAGGGTCAGAATTAGGGACGTATTAGGAGGTGACCTGCTCCCTGATTCCTGTCCTGGCCTAGCAGCGACCACCATCTTCTGTCATCGCACGGCTGAGGGTTTTTCCCATCCTCAGCCATGACAGGCAGCCAGATCTAGGAAGAGTACCGATTGTTCCAAACTTCTTCCATTTAAGAATTATAGAGGCCACTGTGCTCTTGGAACTTTCAGTGCAGCAGAAACTGTACCTCCACACTATCCTATCTCTGAGCTCTAAGGGCAATTGTTTTCTCCTCATGGCCTGGTTTTTGCTCTGATATACATTGCCAGCTGTGAGAGCTTATATAGACAGGGGTGTGTTTTCCAATCATCCTTCCAGTAAAGTGAATATAACACATGTAGACTCCAATCAAGGTGTAGAAAAATCTCAAAGATGATCAAGTGAAATGGGAGGCCTCCAGAGCTAAATTTGAAGTGTCATAACAAAGGGTCTGAATACTTATGCCCATTTTAGATTTTCCTTTTAATAAATAAGCAAAAATATTTAAAATTCTGTTTTCAATGTCTCATCAATAGGGTATTGAGTGCAGATTGACAGGGGAAATTTTTTTTATTTTAGCACAAGGCCGCAACATAACAACATGTGAAACAAGTGAAAGAGTCTGAAAACTTTCCGAATGCATTGTACATTATAATATCCTATTTTTTTTTGTGTTTTCACAACTGTTTATTAAAGCCTAAAAAGTGTCTAAAATGCATGATAAATGTGAAACAGAGCAACACAGGAGACTTTATATGCAGGAGGCACTATATACAGAGGTATTAGCAGGCAGGAGGCACTATAAACATGTGGGCACAGCAGGCAGTAGACAATATAGACAGGGGGGCACAAGAGGCAGCAGGTACTATATATAGGGGGCACTGGCCGGCACAACAGGCAGGAAGCACTATGTACAGGAGCCACAAGCATTCAGAAGATACTATATACAGGGGTACACAAAAGGCAAGAGGCGATATATACAGGGGGCACAGGCAACAAACTCTATATACAGATGGTACAGGCTATAATACAGGAAGCATTGGCAAGAGGCACTATATACAGAGGGCAAAGCAGCCAGGAGGCAATATATAACAGGGAGCACAGCCAAAAGGTGCAATATACAGGGGGCTGTAAGCCTGGTGCTATATACAAGGTGAACAGAGAGTGTGGCACACTATACAGGGGCCAAACTCTGTTGGGAGAAGCCATCATGGTGGTCTGAATCAGATGGAGAATAATTCTGGAAGAGACGTCAACTATAAGTCACTAAATGGGAATGTTTATTCTGCCCCTGACTGTGTCTGGTCAATACTGTAGTCACTTGTATGGTGTACAGCGTGATCATGGTTGGTAGCATTGTTTTGTTAAACAATGCTACCACCAATGGGGAACATTTAAAAGTTTTATATGGGGCCTGTGTTTTCTAGTTATGGCCCTGAGATCAACTCTTCATAAATTCCTCCTATTAAGAAACAGAAACAGTATGCAGTAAGCTCCTAAACTTCCTCTAATGGTGACTATTGGTATTCAGCATGGTATCTGTGTCTATGCAGCCGATTTGGAGCTCTATACCAGACACTGCTATAACTGCTGTAAAGCTATATTTTCAAAATCAGTACAACATTTTTAACCAATTCAGATAAAAACAAAACAAAACTGGGGACAGACTGACTTGCTATTTACACGGTGAACTGGTACTGTAAAAACTCCAGAAGTGTGTGATTTAACACATCTGAATGGGCTATAATCTCGCAATACAAATGGTGTTACTCCTTTTTTGAGCCCTAGCCTTACTTTGAAATTATGGACAGCAACAATATTTAGAACACATATCTTGAATATGTCTTGTCAGGCTTAGGTCCATGTCTACACAGGCTTTTTTTAAGTATGCCTTTATATTACTATATTATAATGTTACCTTTTCTCCCTTTTGAGAAGCATCTGATAACTGGTTTTCCAGCCATACAAACTGGTCACCTGGATCCTCCATATTGGCTGTGATACTGTTGGAATCATAGTATAAATTTGTATTTAAAACAACAATACGTCCCACGTTTTCTATGTTCATCACCTGTTCACTGTAAAATGCTCCTAGAACAAGAGGACATGTCTTGATTAAAAAAAAAATGTTTTTATCATTTTTTTTCATAATTTTCAATAAACAAGCAAAATATTTTACCTTTTTGAAACATAGGTATAGATTCTTGCTTGAACCATGGACTCCAAAGTTCTGACATCCGATAATAAATAGAATTATTTTGTGTTGGTAGTTGGTTTTTAGGGTGAAAATCATGATTTCCTAAGGCTGCGTAAACTTTGGTTTCTGGTTGGAAAAAAAAGTACAAACATTTTAGTTAAAGACTTCATTAAGTTGACATAATTCATATTTCTATTAGCAATCTAATAATTGTATGCTTTATATTGTCATCCTCTCCTTTCTGTGTATATATACCTATTTATTACAATGTGGAATAATAGTCAGTGTTTCTGTACTTTTTATTTTTTGAGCAGAGTACAGAGAACCAAAAACCAAGCTGACTAATCTTGACTCGAAGCAGTATTATGCAACTGGCATGGCCAATGACCATACTCACAGATATCTCTCTGCAGAGTCTACCAATTATAACAGGATCTACTAACAATCTAATGTACATGATATAGCATAAGGGAGAGAGATAACTATGTGGCTATGCATGTCATGAGAACCAATTTGTTTATTCAGCGTTCATTGCTAATGTCCATAAGGTAATTTCACAGCCATTAACAATGGACACTTAAAAAACTATTCAGTTCTAATGAGCTAATAAAATACCGCCATGGCTTGCATAGCTGCACGGTGGCTGTCATGGACACATTGTGTGGTCAAACCCTGACCCTAGATTTAATTTGAACCCGTACTTCCAAATGGTAACAGTTTCTGGTAGCCACTAATCTCACTCACCCAAGTACAACTATTTTAGGTATTCATCTGATAGCTGTTGGCTGAATGAAATAATTTGCCAAACTAGAAATAAGGGCAACTGTGTGGCAGTGCAGACATGCCTACTACGTGGCTGAAAACTGCATGGTTATGGCAGACAACGGCTACTTTCAAACTAGCGGCAAGGATCCGTGCTGCCGCTAGTGCATGTCTGCCCCCGGACTACCGCTTCGGCCCCACTGACTATAATGGGAGCGGGCTGGAGTTCCGGTGGCAGCATGGCAATCATGCAGAGAGGCGGCCGGAATAAAACTACAGCCTGCTGGAGTTCCTTGCCGCTAGTGTGAAAGCTAGTTTTTTTTTAGACCCTTAAAAACTGCTAGTCACTTGTTTATTGTTAATGGTTGTGTGATTTTGTGAGTAACCCTTATATGGCCATTAACAATAAGAAAAAGATTATTGATCAGTTTTTAATGAATAATAGAAAATAGCTGCAGATTGCATGGCATGGCCACATCGCGGCTGTGTATTCAACGCCCACAGGCCACCACATTTGTCACTATTCTTAAAGAGCTCTTTGGCCCTAAAACACTTTCCACCATTTCAATTAAATAAAAGGAGATGTTCATTTTGCATGTGGCATTACTCCATCTCTGCACAATAGATATAAAACAATGACAAGCATACCATAAAATTGTAGATTCTAGCAAGGAAACCAATCATAAAATATACCATATTTTTCGGACTATAAGACACAAAAGTGAGGGATAAGTGGCTGTGCGTCTTATAGTCCGAATGCTAATGATTATGGAAGCGGTCATCAGCATGCGGGAGGCGTGGGGAGGGGTGGGGTTAGCGCTGCGCTGACTGCAAACAGAGTCAGAACGTAGTGCACAAAGGCACGCTCTTGGCCCGGTGTGCGACGTCAGGTCACAGTGCTGAGCAGGCCAGAAGAAGACCAAGGAGCGGTGAGTGAGTGGCAGCGCCGTCCGGAGCAAGTGGATTAGTTTTTAGTTTTTTTTTTAACATCTGATCTGTGGTCTGATCTGAGGCTGATGGAGGTTGGGAGATCTGATCTGAGGTCTGATGGAGCTTCGGGGGTCTGATTTTGGGGTGTAATCTGAGTTCTGTTGAAGAATGGGGGTCCGATCTGAGGTCTGGTGAAAAATATTTGTTTTCTTGTTTTCCTCCTCCAAATCCCAGGTGCATCTTACAGTCTGGTGCATCTTATAGTCCGAAAAATACAGTAACTTTTATTCTGTCAACATTAACACATCCAAATACTAAGAAGGATTATGCAACTACATCTTCAGCATAGCCTATGAATAAACTGTGTATTTGGTGAAACATTTAAACCCTATATTCCTGCTCTGTATTTTGCTGCTTTATCTTTGGTGGGATACGAGTTATATTTTATGACTGGCTTCTCTGCTGGACTGTACAATGTTATTGAAAGACTAGTTAGGGCCCATTCACATGACCCTATGTCTGCTGTGCTCGCGTTGCAGACAGCAAACAGTGAGTCTGCAAAACACGGGTACCAGCCGTGTGAACTCCGTTTTGCTGTTCGGACCTATTGACTTGAATGGGTCCGCAATCCACAAGTTGTGGCAAAAGATAGGACATGTACTATCTTTTGCGGTGCAGAGGCACAGATCGGAAACACTTGGAAGCCATTCCATGGGATTTTGGGTCTGCTTCTTTACAGCAAAAGATGGGACTATAAGATGTCCTATCTTTTGCAGTATCTTGCGGATTGTAGACTAATTCAAGTCAATGGGTCTCCACCGCAATATGGGGTTCACGCGGCTGGTGCCCATGTTTTGCGGACCGCTATTTGCAGTCCCAACATGGGCATGGCGACCATACGGTCAAGTGAATGAGTCCTTAACCTGACTCCACGCATTCTGTGTATGGCAAGGTGCACTTCAAGAGAGGAGTGGTAAGCGGACGATTCATGGTGATAAGAATGACCAGCACAAGCTACAAACTATACTTGGCAATTTACCTGGAAACACCTGTAAGATTAGTGTTGTCAGCCATTCCACAATTTCCAATACTGCCTTCTCACTAAGTTTTTCATTAGGTACATGTGGGGTGTCATCCCTAAAATTAAAACATTGGACAAAAAAGGTGACATAAATGATATATGTGACTTGTTTCTGCTGCCATTGCTGGAGAAGGAGGCCACCAGGAGAGCTACACATAACATGGAATCTTTAAGATGCCCTGTCATACTTAAACTTAAAAGCGTCGATGTGGCCATCTGACAGAACTGAAATGTCAATGCAGGTTGGTTTCCATGTTTAGCATATGTCAATTTTTACATGTAATATCCATTCATGTCTTTGGCTTCAATAACTGCATAAAAATGGGACATAAAAACCCTGTCTAATAGAGGTGCATAATGGGAGAAGGGAAGGGAAGGAATAGGGGTGGTGGTGAGGGATTAAGAAAAAGTATGTCACATATGCTGTTTTAATTTCTGTATTGTTGTTTTCCCCATTGCTTTAAGGTCCCTTTCATACGAGCGAATACTCCGCACGGGTGCAATGCGTGATGCGAACGCACTGCGCCCGCACGAAATCCAGACCTATTCATTTCAATGGGGCTATGTACATGTGCGTTGGTTTTCACGCATCACAAAATCACAGCATGTTCTATATTCTGCGATTTTCACGCAACGCTGGCCCCATAGAAGTGAATTGAGCTGCGTGAAAATCGCATTGAATCCGCAAGCAAGTGCGGATGCGATGCATTTTTCACGGATGGTTGCTAAGAGATGTTTGTATACCTTCAGTTTTTTATCACGCGCATGTAAAATGCATTAAATTGCATTGCACCCGCGTGATAAAAACTGAACAACTGATCGAGATCGCAGGCAAAACTAAATGACTTTGCCTGCAAAATCACGCATTTTTCACTGAATGCATTCGCAACGCATCCGGACCTAATCTGGACACGCTAGCCTGCAAGGGGCCTACATGTTCATTTTTAAAGTCTCATCTTGCATTAATTGAATAAAAATGTTCTTGTTTACACCTACAAGCTGGAAATCCCATGCCGATCTAACAGGGGAGGGCATGGACAGCAAAAGGCCCTTGTGCAAGAATTAGGCATGGGCCCTTTTCTCTCCAATAGTTCATCACTGAGCAGCCTGGGGCACATATGGTGGCACTAACTACTTGGCCAATTGTAATTGCAGCATGGTGTTGCAAGTGTAACAACATCCGTACCGCCCCGTGTGTCCCCATCTTTACGTCTCGCTTCCAGTCCAATAGTAATTGTAAGTGATTAAATTAAGCGCAATTCCTAAAGCTTCATGCACACAATTGTATATGTATTCTGCTACACCAACCACGGATCCACAAAATACAGATGTTTTCCGTGTGCATTCCACATATTTCTCACTCTCATTTATTCTCATCTGCAACATGGACCAGAATAGGACATGATCTATAAATTGTAGAATGGCTACACAGATCCACAAAAAATCTGGATGTGTGGATGGCCCCATAGAAATGAATGGGTCACTGTGCTGTCTGCAAAAAATACTAATAAAAAAAAGTAACATTTGCCTTAGAGAATCCACAACAGCAATCAGAGACTGAAACAATTCAAGCGCCATTTATACCAGCATGTATCCTTATATAGGGGGTCATTTATCAAACTGGTGTAAAGTAGAATTGACCTAGTTGCCCATTGCATCCAATTAGATTCCACCTTTCATTGTGGACAGCTCCTTTAGAAAATGAAAGGAGGAATCTGATTGGTTGCTACTTTCTACTTTACTTTACACCAGTTTGATAAATGACTCCCATAGTCCTCAAATTGTGACAGCCCTTTGCAAACTCCATTCACGGAATACAGACTGCTGCCAATAGAGCTTTGTAAATTTACTATAAACTGGAGTGTAATGTTCTCATATGTCATTCTAAGCAACAGGCTATTGAAATTGTTGTGCTTACTTGTTTGCTAGAACATTATGTTGACAATCTGAGAAATTGACTAAACGAGAAACAATCAGAACTGACTATACATTGGAGAGCTGAAGCATTAGAAATTTAACCTGGTATCAATTTTATTTCCATAAAGCTCCATAAACAGCTATTTTATGTCTCAGGGCATGAGCCATACATTTAGAGCCTAGGACAGAATCAGACCTTGTACTGTGAGATTGGGAAAGCTTTCCTCAAAGCAAGCTCCACTTAAGCTTATTGTCATGACAGATCTGATGAGCTACTATAAAAAAAATATTATGTTATTTGTCTCAAAAGATTCAGGGACCAAGCCCCAATACAATAAGCATTAAAAGGGTTGTGCAGCAATTTATATTGATGAGCTAACCTCAGAATAGGTCATCAGTATCTGATCGGCAGGGGTCAAACACCCGGGAACTTCCCCGATCAGCTTTTTGATGGGGAGCTGTTTCCTGATCTTTACACTACATGTTCCGCAAATATTCCTCAAAGTGCTCCAAAAGTATTACCAATAGTAATTAATCTCTCCCAGAATGCCCTCATTAGTAATCATGCCCCTTCAGTCATAATGCTCTCCAAGAGTGCTCCTGTTAGTAGTAGTGCCCTCCATATTATGCCCAATAATAATAGTGTCTCCACAGAACCCCCAGTAGAACTAATGCCCCATAGTGCCCCTAGTAGTAATAAGGCCCTTCCATAAGTAGTCATAATACCAATTGTAGAGTCCCCAGTAGTTATAATGTCTCCTATAGTGCACCCTGTAGCTATAATGTCCATTATAATGCTATATAGTTATAATACCCCCTTTAGTATCTCCAGTACATATAGTGCTTCTACACTGCGTGCAGAATTATTAGGCAAATTAGTATTTTGACCACATCATCCTCTTTATGCATGTTGTCTTACTCCAAGCTGTATAGGCTCGAAAGCCTACTACCAATTAAGCAAATTAGGTGATGTGCATCTCTGTAATGAGAAGGGGTGTGGTCTAATGACATCAACACCCTATATTAGGTGTGCATAATTATTAGGCAACTTCCTTTCCTTTGGCAAAATGGGTCAAAAGAAGGACTTGACAGGCTCAGAAAAGTCAAAAATAGTGAGATATCTTGCAGAGGGATGCAGCACTCTTAAAATTGCAAAGCTTCTGAAGCGTGATCATCGAACAATCAAGCGTTTCATTCAAAATAGTCAACAGGGTCGCAAGAAGCGTGTGGAAAAACCAAGGCGCAAAATAACTGCCCATGAACTGAGAAAAGTCAAGCGTGCAGCTGCCAAGATGCCACTTGCCACCAGTTTGGCCATATTTCAGAGCTGCAACATCACTGGAGTGCCCAAAAGCACAAGGTGTGCAATACTCAGAGACATGGCCAAGGTAAGAAAGGCTGAAAGACGACCACCACTGAACAAGACACACAAGCTGAAACGTCAAGACTGGGCCAAGAAATATCTCAAGACTGATTTTTCTAAGGTTTTATGGACTGATGAAATGAGAGTGAGTCTTGATGGGCCAGATGGATGGGCCCGTGGCTGGATTGGTAAAGGGCAGAGAGCTCCAGTCCGACTCAGACGCCAGCAAGGTGGAGGTGGAGTACTGGTTTGGGCTGGTATCATCAAAGTTGAGCTTGTGGGGCCTTTTCGGGTTGAGGATGGAGTCAAGCTCAACTCCCAGTCCTACTGCCAGTTTCTGGAAGACACCTTCTTCAAGCAGTGGTACAGGAAGAAGTCTGCATCCTTCAAGAAAAACATGATTTTCATGCAGGACAATGCTCCATCACACGCGTCCAAGTACTCCACAGCGTGGCTGGCAAGAAAGGGTATAAAAGAAGAAAATCTAATGACATGGCCTCCTTGTTCACCTGATCTGAACCCCATTGAGAACCTGTGGTCCATCATCAAATGTGAGATTTACAAGGAGGGAAAACAGTACACCTTTCTGAACAGTGTCTGGGAGGCTGTGGTTGCTGCTGCACGCAATGTTGATGGTGAACAGATCAAAACACTGACAGAATCCATGGATGGCAGGCTTTTGAGTGTCCTTGCAAAGAAAGGTGGCTATATTGGTCACTGATTTGTTTTTGTTTTGTTTTTGAATGTCAGAAATGTATATTTGTGAATGTTGAGATGTTATATTGGTTTCACTGGTAAAAATAAATAATTGAAATGGGTATATATTTGTTTTTTGTTAAGTTGCCTAATAATTATGCACAGTAATAGTCACCTGCACACACAGATATCCCCCTAAAATAGCTAAAACTAAAAACTACTTCCAAAAATATTCAGCTTTGATATTAATGAGTTTTTTGGGTTCATTGAGAACATGGTTGTTGTTCAATAATAAAATTAATCCTCAAAAATACAACTTGCATAATAATTCTGCACTCCCTGTATAGTGCCCTTAATAATTATAATTCCCCCTATAGTGCCCCTAGTAGTTATATTGCCCCCACTAGTGCCCCTGTAGTTATAATGCCCTTTAAAGTGCCCCCAGGTGGTATAATGCCCCCAGTAAGTATAATGCTGCCTACAGTGCCCCCAGTATAATGACTCCTAATAGGTATAATGCCCCTCTGTAGTGCCCCAATAGGTATTTAGTGCACCCAGTAGGTATAATGACCCCGCAGTTATAATGTCCCTTACTTTCCCCCAATAGGTATAATGCCTCTCTAGTGCCTCCTGTATATACAGTGACCCCACACCCACCCACATAGTGCCCCGGTACTATCTTCTCCCTGAAGTGAGGAGGAAAAGAAAAATACATGACGTCCTGCCACTGTCTGCAATGCAGGCCACAGGGGTCTTCCAGCCTGTGTTGCCCGAGTTGATGGCTTCTTGGCTTAGGTGGTTGCAATAAAATGTGCACTGCCTGAGTCTTGGTGCAGGCACATGATGACGTCATCACACCGTCTGAGATCCGGCATCTGTGCCGTTTTACTGAGTGAACAGTGGGGTCCTGCTGCAGTAATTCAATTGTATGGTCGTCCTAAATACGTTGATACAGTAGTATCGGTAGCAGCAAATACATCCAGGGCCCAAACCCCTTATGTTTTGTCCTAGTGATACCCCTGCCACTAAGAAATAATACAGAGTATAGCCTGACATGTCCTCACTCACTTATGATTGCCAGCCACTGATGTAGACAGGAATACAGATTAGTATATCCACATGGAAGAGAGCAGAGTCAGTCAGAGAAATCTGATAGTGAATGTCTGATACCTCTGACTGCATGCACTTTGTACTCACCCAGTCCACAGTATGAAGTCCGGGTCAGGCAAGATAGTTTTCATTGCATAAATGGATGAGTTTATGAGAGCACCTGGAGAGTCACACAGATAATTCCCCCATTTCCCTGCATTTGTAACAGGCTGGTCACCTGCAGATGGACATACTTTCCCAGGGTCAGTGGTCACTGTGTAGTTAGGATCTAGATGCAAGTCTGTCAAGTGCCAGAAGTAACCTAAGAAAAGGATAAATCAAACAATCTTCATTTGTTGAAGTTCATTATCAAACCTATTTTATTCCTTGCAGCCATTAGTTTTCTTTATGGCCATCAGCCTGCTTACCTCTTTCTGATGAGGTGAAAACGATGTAGACTGCAAGAAGCTGAAAGATTACAGAGCTCATTGTAGAAGAAGGCCGTGTCGGTGCAGACTTTAATCCAGTGCTCCTCCTCCTCCTCGTCTTCACTCTGATCTCACTGTTTGTTCAGGAAGTGTTAAACATTATATTATGTATGAAATACTAGCAGATGGACCCGGCTTCGCACGGGTGTATTTCATCTATTTCATTTGATGTTTGTGTGTGTCGTTAAAAGATATCGACAGTATCCCCATAACAGTGAACTCCACAGTCCCCCCACCCCTTAACACTGACCCCCCACAGGGCCCCACCACTTTAAAATGGGACCTCCACAGCAGCCCGCCCCTTTAACATTGAGTTTCACAGCACCCCACTCCCTTGACAGTTATCTCCTCAGGGGCCCGTCCCCTTAACAGTGACCTCCACAGTGCCCCGCTGCCTTAACAGTGACCTCACAGTACCCTGCTGCCTTAACAGTGACCTCCACAGCAGTTGCCCCTTTAATAGTGGCCCCTGCACCCTAAACAGTGACCTCCACAGTGTCCGCCCCTTTAACAGTGACCTCCACAGTGGCCTGGCCCCTTAACAGTAACATCCACAGTGCCTGCCCCTTTAACAGTGACCTCCACAGCACCCTGCCCCTTTAATGCTAGGGCTACATGACGACATGTGTGGCGTGACATTTTGTCTCAACAATTTTTATAATGATAGGCTATGATGTTGCACTGCGACATGTGACATGCAGAGACTGTGACACGACAGTTGCAAAAAATCCATGCAAGATGGATTTTTCTGCGACTGTCACAGTCGCAGCATGTCACATGTCGCAGTGCAACATCATGGCCTATCATTATAAAAATTGTTGCGTGACTTATTGTCGTCGTGTAGCCCTAGCCTAAAGATGACCTACAGCAGTGAAGAGAAATAGCTGGGTTGTTATGGAAACCTGGAGTAAAACTGTGTGTATGTGGAGACTAAGGGCCTGCGAGCTTCTATTGGCTGATAAGGGACATGTGACCGTGTGTATGGCAGTTGGGATATGAAGAGAAAGACTTGCAGGCTTGTATTAACTATTGCAAGTAATTTTTTGGGAATATCTCAGGAACGGTACGTCCTAGAGAGCTGTGACCCCACAAGATTTCTTTCAAGGTAGCAAGGGATGTGTATACCAAGTTTCGTTAAAATCAATGGTTGCGTTTTTGAGTGATCGCGGAACATACATACATATGTCCTTCTTTATATACAGGTGAAACTCGAAAAATTTGAATATCGTGCAAAAGTTCATTTATTTCAGTAATGCAGCTTAAAATTAGAATATTGTGAAAAGGTTCAATATTCTAGGCTCAAAGTGTCACACTCTAGTCAGCTAATTAATCCATATCCCCTGAGCAAAGGGTACCTGAGATTGTGACTTTGGGGTTTCATAAGCTATAAGCCATAATCATCCAAATTATAACATATAAAAGGCTTGAAATATCTCACTTTGCATGTAATGAGTCTCATATGTTAGTTTCACCTTTTAAGTTGCATTACTGAAATAAATGAACTTTGCACGATATTCTAATTTTTCAAGTTTCACCTGTGTATAGATTATCTATTCTATGCAATTTACAACCTAAAGGCTTGTTCCACTGGGAGATACGCATGTCAAGCTACAGGTATGTTACACAGTTTTAAAGGTCATTTTAAGCCCTACATCTTGTAAAATCCCTAGAAATATAGAGAAAAAAAAGAAAAGAAAAAAGCTTGCTGGAAACATTTTCCTCCACCCTGTAGCACATGGAGCTCACTTTGACCCAGTTCCATAAGCCAAGTTTGCACTATGGTCTTTATTCAATTTTGACATAAAAGGAATTCATAGCTATTGACATCATAGCTATGATTAGGAATGGGGAAGCCATTCAAAACACATAAGCGCCACTGTGACATGCACAGTACGTTTAGATGGATTTCTATGTGTCACGTTGCGGTTCACCGTGACGTGTGTTGCCGTGTAGGCTGGCTGCACATCCCCTTGCGTACTGGCTTCAGGTTTCGGTGTTGGCTGCGGTGTCTAGTGTGTACTCTGCCCGTGTGTACCCCTTTGACTGTATCTGCATTTCTGTTCCTGTATTCTGGTTCCATGTTCCTGGTTGCTATGGGCAACGCTCTGTACTGCAGGGTTCCGTTTCTCCCTGACCTGGAAGGGTTTATCTTTCTGTGTTGTTTCCAGGGGTGTGATCTCCCAGGTGCCCTCAGTAGGCAACCTTATCTTCCTGTGTGCTGGTTGCAAGGGGGGCAGTGTTTGTGCTTTTGTCTGTAGGTCAGTTCTCTGCTCGGTTCTGTCTGTACTCTGTCTATGTGTTGCTTGTTGGGTGTTGTCCCCTTGCTGCTGATCCTAGGGGTCATTCTGTTCCTACTTCGGTGTGGTTTCACCTGATTCTACATTTATGTCGTTTGTCATGTTTTCTGTTACCTGTTCAGTATGTGTAAGCTTAGCAGTGCTTAACTACATCTGATTCTGTTCTGTTCCGTGTCCTGTCTGGCAGTTGTTTCTGCTTCTGATGTTATGTTCATGTCAGTCTGGCAGTTCCTCCGGAACGGCTTTCCTGGTTTCCCCGGTGGGGGAATTCCTGTGGTTGTGTATGCCCTTTCGCCTTCCGTGTGCAGCTATTCCTGGGGCTGTTTGGTTCCTTTGCTTGCGGCGCAGGTAACTGCTTCCGTCTCTGCTCTACCTGTTGCTGGTATGTCTATGCCTGTCTGTCTGTGGACTCTAGTACTATTGGTACTTTCGTAGGTATCTCCTGGTCTGTCTGGACCAGCTGCCACTGACTCGGTTTACGCTCTGGAGTATCCCCTGGCAACTACCTTGGCTGAAGCCTATGCTCACCATCTGAGACTCGAGTGAATACCAGGTGTTGCTTAGTCACGCCCCTTTAGAGTATTGCCAGTCAGTGGCGCAGTGGGTTCTCTCCTTAATGTTCCTTGTGTGTACTTTAAGTTCCTGTCATGAGCTTGTTCTCTTTAATAAAGTTCCGTTGTTCCATTTTCTGTTCCGGTGTTCCTGCTCGCCTGACGTCTCAGAGGTCCTTCGCGGGATCCCCGGCATGTGACACTATGCCATAAGTGAATAAAGGTAGATTTTCATTTCAGAGTTTAGCACTGGATCTATTCAACAAAATACCCTCAAAGCCACAATTTTAGGTTTTACTGCAGGTGCAGGTTATGGGTACTAGATTCCTGAAGATGGGATGTTGATCCAGGGATTTATTCTGCCATATTTGGAGTTGGGAAGGGATTTTTCTCCTTTAGGCTAGGGCTGCGCGACACATAGGGCACAACTACACTGCAACATGTGTTGCGCGACATTGATGTCGCACGACAATTTTTATAATGATAGTCTATGGTGTCGCACTGCGACATGCTGCGACAGTCGCAGAAAAATCCATTGGGTTTTTTGCGAATCCTAGATTATCATTCTAAAAATTGTCGCGCGATACATGTCGTCGTGTAGCCCTAGCCTTAATATGAGACAAATGGCTTTCACATCATAGTTTTTTTTTTGCCTTGCTCTGGATCAACATGGTAGGTTGGACTTGGTGGACCTGTGATTTTTCCAACCTTACAAACTATTTAAAGGCCCCTTTACACTCCTCAATTGATCAGACGATTGTCGGGAAGGAAATGTTCCTTCCTGGCAATCTTCTGCTAGTCAGTGAAGGAGATCTCTGAATTTACATGCAGCCATCTCCTCCACAGTATAGGGAGGAACGATCGCAAATGCTATCGCTCATCCCCATACATAATCATTGTTTGCTGCCAGCAGAGACTGTTTAGACAGCATGATCTGCTGCCGGCAAATGATGATTTAGGTGACTGCACAAACGATCCTATTACCCAATGAACGAGCGTTTCACTCATTCAACAGGTAATCGGTGGCACCTTTACACTGGAAGATCATTGCTAACTAGCGTTCCTACGAAGGCATGTTAGTGATTATCTGCCCGATACTCGACCAGTGTAAAGGGGCCTTAGGGTTGTAGTCTGCAGTGCTATATTTGTAGATGAGAAAGGAACCTCAACAAAGACCTAACAAACTGTAATATGAGAGCGGGATTTGTCAGGATTTATTGGGACCCATTTGAAAACTTAGCCTCTATCGTAGTCATGGCTCTATTAATAAGGGAAGCCACGATGGTACTGTAAATAGAGCTCTTGCTGCATGATGGTAACAAGATGGTGAATAATGCTCACTGACTATTTGCTTCATATAAAGTATTTATTTACATAAGGACCATGGGTTGGGTGTGACATTACTAGTAGAAGGGGCTAAATGCACTTGGGGTATATATTTACAAGATATGCTTAATTTCGGGTTTTTACTGTATATTTTTTTGTAAAACAAAGGTCTAGCACAAACTGAGATCTAACTGCACCTTGGAAACACATGGGTTTTCTTCCTATTGGCATCTAACATTGCAACTATCACTAATCATAGTGGAAAAGGGGCAATCTAGAAAAAAAAAGACATTCTGGTATGTCACTACAAGTTTCTAGATGTTAACTTTTGGTTTACTGAACCAATATTTTGAATTATATGTTTTGAGTGCATAAATATTACTTAATATAATGTAACTATTATATTTTTGGGCACACACACAGCCCATCTGTGTGTGCAACACAAGGCAGATTTATCAATGTGTGTACACTAGCTCATGCGTACTCCTGTAAACACACTGAACAATATGGTGTTGGGCAGAACAGTATATTTCTGAAGACCCTGAATGTGTCAAAAAAGTTGAAGGGTTTTAGAGTCACAGTCTCACATGGCGGTATTTTATGCCTACAACAGATTCATCAATAGGGTGTGTATCCTGTTGATAAATTGCTACCCATGGAAAGGAACGTTGTATGGTACACTAAGAATGATTAAACACTCATTTATAGTTCTGTACATTTTTGCACCTATTATGTGCTTAAAAAATATTGCTACATTTGCCTTCTACAGCTGCTTGTTCACACTCACACATCTACTCCAGGCTGGTCTGTCTCCTGTTTGTTATCTCCCTCTGTAGCTATTACCAATGTTCTCCTAAGTGGTTATAAACACTCATTTATACTAAAATATGGTCACTTAGATAAGAGTTTAAATAACTGTTTCTAACCATTTAAAAGGAGAACAGAGATAAGAGGTACAGTCATAACTTCTCTGATGGGTTTTCTGAGAACAGGAGATAGTCCAGCCTGACGCCAGGTCTAGAAAAGTAGGTGTGGGGAAGGGGTGGGCCAGCAGGCCTGTCTCATTTATCATTTTCTACATCTGTTTTAGGCACCTCTACATAAATTTGGAGCATCCACCACCAGCTAAAGGGTTATCTAAAACGCTGGTCTTAATAAATGACCTCCTAAATGTTTGGAAACGTAACGTAAGAATTATTAATACTGCCGCAACATACAAACTGTGTGATGAATCTGCCGTATGCAAAAAAACTGAGCAACAAACTTGGAAGAAGTGGGGAGCCTTAAGGGGCAACATGTTCCCTTAGCAGGCTTGACTAGGGAGATTAGGTGCTAGATAGCGCCAGGTAGGTTAGAGTGAGCTGTAAAATGTGATAAAGGACAAAAGAGATTGGAGGCATTAGAAAATGGAGTAGTTAGTGGACTTTTCACACTAGGTTTTAGAGCTTATTATGCACCAAATTCACTAGAAATCCACTTAAAATCTACCTACCATTGTTTTCAATAGGAAATCAACAATATAGCAGCCGCATGTCATTTATTGCCACAGAAACTGCACAGGATAGCCACAAGCAGATTTAGCCCATTGAATGTGGCTAAATCCAAGTACAGATGCATTTCATGTCCAATTGCAAATCTTCAACATAAATACAAATATGAAGTTCACCCTTGGATTTCTGCCGTGTGGCAGATTTTTCTAATGGAAAAATTCTTTGTATAAACATCACCTTAGGCCTCATGCATACAACCGTTGTTCTGGTCCGCATCCGAGCCGCAGTTTTTGCTGCTTGGGTGCAGACCCATTCACTCCGTGTGCTGTCCGCATCCTTTGCTCCATTCCGTGGCCCCGCAAAAAAAAAATATAACATGTCCTATTCTTGTCTGTTTTGCGGACAAGAATAGGCATTTCTACAATGGGCCGCCTGTTCCGTTCCGCAAATTGCAGAAGGCACACGGACGGCTTCTGTGTTTTGCGGATCCGCAATTTGCGGACCGGAAAAAAACAGAACAGTCGTGTGCATGAGGCCTTAGGCTGCAAATGGTTTTGTGCTGGATAGACTGGGGTGTGGAATCTAAGGCCTCATTCACACATACAGTACAGACCAAAAGTTTGGACACACCTTCTCATTCAAAGAGTTTTCTTTATTTTCATGACTATGAAAATTGTAGATTCACACTGAAGGCATCAAAACTATGAATTAACACATGTGGAATTATAAACATAAAAAACAAGTGTGAAACAACTGAAAATATGTCATATTCTAGGTTCTTCAAAGTAGCCACCTTTTGCTTTGATTACTGCTGTGCACACTCTTGGCATTCTCTTGATGAGCTTCAAGAGGTAATCCCCTGAAATGGTTTTCACTTCACCGGTGTGCCCTGTCAGGTTTAATAAGTGGGATTTCTTGCCTTATAAATGGGGTTGGGACCATCAGTTGCGTTGAGGAGAAGTCAGGTGGATACACAGCTGATAGTCCTACTGAATAGACTGTTAGAATTTGTATTATGGCAAGAAAAAAGCAGCTAAGTAAAGAAAAACGAGTGGCCATCATTACTTTAAGAAATGAAGGTCAGTCAGTCAGCCGAAAAATTGGGAAAACTTTGAAAGTAAGGGCTATTTGACCATGAAGGAGAGTGATGGGGTGCTGCGCCAGATGACCTGGCCTCCACAGTCACCGGACCTGAACCCAATCGAGATGGTTTGGGGTGAGCTGGACCACAGAGTGAAAGCAAAAGGGCCAACAAGTGCTAAGTATCTCTGGGAACTCCTTCAAGACTGTTGGAAGACCATTTCAGGGGACTACCTCTTAAAGCTCATCAAGAGAATGCCAAGAGTGTGCAAAGCAGTAATCAAAGCAAAAGGTGGCTACTTTGAAGAACCTAGAATATGACATATTTTCAGTTGTTTCACACTTGTTTGTTATGTATATAATTCCACATGTGTTAATTCATAGTTTTGATGCCTTCATAGTCATGAAAATAAAGAAAACTCTTTGAATGAGAAGGTGTGTCCAAACTTTTGGTCTGTACTGTACGTGGATTTTCTACCTGGCCTGCTGAGTGCACTGCGTCATTGGTTGCTATGACGCCATGCGCTTAGTGGCACCGCTGTACAGTAATACACTCGTATAGATAATACCAGTGTATTACTGTACAGCGGCGGCACGAAGAGCACGGCGTCATAGCAACCAATGACGCCGTGCGCTCGTGCACTCAGCAGGACGGGTTTTCACGGACAGAGGTCCGTGAAAATCCACGTGTGTGTGAATGAGGCCTAAGGGCTCCCCAGAATAGTCACCAATTGGAAATAGACTGCAGAAGCAATAAGAGGTCCACGGGCACACCATCCATGAGATGGTAGCCTCTTGCTTCAGGCAGAACACTACGAAAACTGCATAGGGCCATGGATTAGCTTCCAGCCATACATTCCTGCATTTATGTATTTGGGCATTATAGTACATCTTGATTTTGTTGCAGGTTTTTGCTGCAAATCAAAGTTAGAGCCATAACAAAACCATAATCTCTAATAACCTAGGAATAGATTACACAGGATACGTTGAAAACCTTTAGAAATATGGTCACATGACCATCTCTTAGACTGGTTTCACACGAGCGAGTGTCACGCTCCGGACTCACAGTGCAGCTCCTGCCCTGAACTTCCAGCACTGTCGGGGTTGTATAGCATTATATTGATTTATGATGCTATTGTCACGGATGGTGTACAGGGAAACAAGACAATACAATATAATCTATGAGTCACTGGATCCACAACTAAGGAACAAAAGGGAGACCCCTGCATGAGACCTGCCACTCTCCCTGACTGCTCAGCCCATGCGAACACCCCAAAGGTGGATGGGCGCATATCCAAGTGCCTCGACTATCTTACAGCTGAAGACCCTACAATAGTGAGGGGACAAGACCACCGGCCCCCTACACAGACACGGAGGGAGCCAGGGTCACCTGGATCCAGCAAACAGAAAATCACAAATACATAAACAGTACTTATCTTGCAGACGACTGGGAACTAGGAAAGGCATGCACACACACTCCAGGAAGTTGTATAAGCCGCAACCTAATGCATCATGGGGAGGAACTTAAAGGGAAGCAATCAGTCCAACTGCATGACAGCTGAGATAGGCTAACGAGATGAGGAACTGAAATCAAAACAAAGAAACTCACGGAGGAGGTTCTGGACGGCTCCTGTCAGAGCTTCTCAGCTGTCTGGTTGTGACAGCTATGTAACCTTTACAGTTCTGGAATGTACTGGATAACACTCACATAATGCTATCAATCTCTGCTGTTCAATAAGCGTCCAGTGGACCTATTGCCCATACAACCTACAGTGTGATATTGCCATTGAATGTGGTATATTTTGTTTTTTATTTATTTATTTTCATTCTTTTTATTTATTCCTTCAGCTGATCTATTTTTACGGTTTTATATTATTTTTGTGAAGAGATTTTTTGCAAATTGTTAATGTAACTGTTATAATAAATATCTATATAAAAATATATATCCTCATTGGCTACATACAGTTAATTGTTATACTATACGGGGTGAGTCAATTTGACAGAGCACCATTGCTAAAGTGACAAGAAGGTGAACATATTCCTTAAAAAAAAAAAAAAAAGAAGGTGAACAGTTGTTATATTTACTCAAGCCATTTGTTTTTAACCCCTTTTTCCCCCGGGCCAGTTTTCGACCTTTTGCCCAGGCCATTTTTTGCAAATCTGACATGTGTCACTTTATATGGTAATAACTTTGGAACACCCAAGCCATTCTGAGATTGTTTTCTTATGACACATTGTAATTCATGATGGTCATAAATTTAAGTCAATATATTTCACCTTTATTTATGAAAAAATCCCAAAATTTACCCAAAATTTTTTAAAATTCGCAATTTTCAATTTCTCTGCTTTTAAAACAGAAAGTGATACCTCATAAAATATTCATTACTTAACATTCCCCATATGTCTACTTTATGTTGGCCTCATTTTGAAAATGTCATTTAATTTTTTTAGGATGTTGGCTTAGAATTTTAGAAGCAATTCTTAAAATTTTTAAGAAAATTTCTACTCCACAAGAATTAAAGGAAAATGCTCCACAAGAATTAAAGGAAAATGCTCCACAAGAATTAAAGGAAAATGCAGATGAAATTTCAAAATTTCATTTTTTGGCAGATTTTCCAATTTAATAAATTTTTTCTTTAACACATCGAGGGTTAACAGTCAAACAAAACAATATTTATTACCCTGATTCTGTAGTTTACAGAAATATAGGCGTATTTCTGGATAATAAAAGACCCCCTAAATTTTTTTTTAATCAAATACTATAAAAACACAATAAAATTGACCACACAAAGATGAAAATTTAGAACAGCAGGGACTCCTTTGGACAAAAGATGCAACAGCTCCCTCCTCACCTTATAAACAAATAAACAAGCAGAACACCGCTGAGGATCATTAGATTAAAGAGGAGTGGCACATCACAAGATACAAAGAAGTAAAAATAAGATACCAGAAGAAAGCGGGTATGGGCCACGACTATTGTCCCACTCCCGGCACACTTCTGTCACTTCTCTTCAACCGGCTGTGAGACAATATTTACGGCCGGTTTCATACTGCGTTCGGCAGCCAGATGGTATGGGTGCAGAGTGGGGGCATGTCGGGGGCCGTGCCAGAGTTCTGACAAATTTACTAACATTTAAACAGGCTTAAATGTTGGTGAAAAACTACACCAGCTAGGGGCTGGCATAGTTTTCTTGCCAGGCACAAGGAATGCCATAGATGAATCTACGGTAATTTATAATGGGCACCTGCTTTGTCATAAATGTGAAAAATCTAATGGTAGCACAAGCGGGGGAAATGTGTCCCTTTTGTGTATTTTAAATTATAAATGGTCTACGTGATTTTTGGGATTTGGAGGTTGGGCTGGGACTAACAGCCTCATAGATCACCATGATGCAGTGACTTCAGCTCAGAAGAGCTCTGAGAAATTCTCTGAGAAAAGTGTCACTTTTTAGGGATATCCACTATAGGGGTACCTCAGGGTCTCTTCAAATGTGACATTGCGTCCAAATGCCAAAATCAGGGTAATAAATATTGATGTTTGTTTTGCTGTTAAAATTGGGGTCTGATCTGAGGTCTGATTTGGGGGTCTGTCATGGAGGTCTAAAGGGGGTCTGATCTCATATGGGGGTCTGATTTAAAGTCTGATATGGGGCTCTTATTTGAGGTCTGATCTGATATGTACTGGCACATATTATAAAAGGGGTATTTTTTTGTACTGGTGCATATTATAAGGGGGTATTTTTTGTACTGGTGCATATTATAAGTGGGTATTTTTGTACTCGCACATATTAGGAGGCATTTTTCTAGCGGCACACATTATAAAGAGAAGTATTAGGGGGCTATGGGGAATATGATTACTAGTATGGACAAAATGGGGGCATTATTACTGTTGGGGGCACTGTTAACACTATGCACTCTGGCAGATTATTTCTATTGGTGGGACTTTGGGTGCACTATTACTGTTGGGGGTACCCTGGCACTGTATCAGCTCAGCACAATTATTTTCTGGGACATTATGTTTGTGGCATTACTAGTGTAGGCACAACTATTTTTTAGGGCACGGTGTGGTAATTATTATTGAAGGGGGCACTATCTGTGTGGGACTAATATTTTCAGGGGGAATGTTTGTGCAGTTCAGTATTGGTGAGCACAGGGGCATACTATTTGGTGTGGCAGGATGGGGTGTTCAGAAGGTGGGGAGGATTATGGAAAAGTAGGAAAACGAAGATGCCTGTTCATCCAACGCTGAAGGGAGAAGAGATGGCTGATAGAAATCATCATGGCCATCTGGTCTGAATGGAGAAGATGAGGAAAGAGAATGTCTACATCAAAGGAGATGTCACTGAATGTATGTGGCGCTGTATTCCCCTATATATTTTGAAGCGCTGTGTGTAATGTTTTCAAATATGAATTTAAAAGTAGGGGTGGAGGGAAGGGGTTAGGTTGGGAATTTAACCTCAGGCAGCAGACAGGCTAGGTGCACTCCTGCCCTATAGGGAAGAGCGGCCCAAGCTGAACTCTTGCGCCAGGACTCATGAGCCTTTAGCTCAGCCCCCTGTGGCATTAGCGCAGACATGTAAGCCTTCCATGTGCGACTCTGCATACAGAGATTGCAATCAATCAGAAGGTAAAAAAAAGCCCACGACTCATGCCCAATGAATTTCTGCAACATCTGCTGCACGTAAGTGTACCTATAAAGACCTACTCTTTCCCAGACAGTAATTTCTGACTCCCTCAGAAAGACATATCTGACTACTAAATTCAGCAGTACATTGTAACGCGATCACTGCAGATCTTGTCAGTGTTTAGCAATAGAGGTGGGGAATTGCGCTCATCCACACTCTCAACAGCAGACGTAGTAGGAAATGTACTGTATGCTTGTCATCGTGACCTTGTGTAAAACTCTAGACATTGAAACATCTAAATGCTTTGAATCCAAGATACGTTGTAAAATACATGAACAAGCTCCACCTTGCCAATTTTGGGACCTCAGGATACTTTTTTATTTTTTATTACAGTTGACATAGATGTATGATGGCTTGTACAGCATAGTGCACTAACATACTGGTGTCTGTGCAGGAAATGGTTCATTAACATCATTACAGTAAAACCTACAGGTCTTAGAAGGAGGGATCAGTTGTTTCATTGAATCATAGCAGTTTAAGGAGACAAAAAATTAATAAAAAAGCTTGGTGCACCTGATACACATGTAATCAAGATTAGTGATGCCATCACCAACCATCTCCTATTACTGACCTAGTGCTGGCCTTTCAACATAGAATAAAAGCAATGGTCCAAACACTACCAGAATAGCTCATACAACATGATACTATAATATACTGTAACAAATCTGTCTTCTGCAACTCCTTAATAGCCAGCCACACCTGACCTAATTTCCCCATCGCTCAGCATTGTTAGATAAGGCTACTTTCACACTCTCGTTTTGGGTGGACCCGTCATGGATCTGCAAAAACAGATCCGTTACAATAATACAACCGCATGCATCAGTCATGAACGGATCCGTTTGTATTATCTGTAACATAGCCAAGACGGATCCGTCTTGAACTACATTAAAAGTCAATGGGAGATGGATCCATTTTCTATTGTGCCAGATTGTGTCATAGAAAACGGATCCGTCTCCATTGACTTACATTGTGTGCCAGGACGGACCCGTTTGGCTCAGTTTCGTCAAGCGGACAGCAAAACGCTGCAGGCAGCGTTTTGGTGTCCGCCTCTACAGCGGAATGGAGACGGAACGGAGGCAAACTGATGCATTCTGAGCAAATTCTTTTCCATTCAGAATGCATTATGGCAAAACTGATCCGTTTTGGACCGCTTGTGAGAGCCCTGAATGGATCTCACAAACGGAAAGCCAAAACGCGAGTGTGAAAGTTGCCTTAGGGTGGGTTCACACTAGCAATATGGAGTCTGTTATGGCTTTCCGTTATAACGGAACATAACGGAATCCATAGGATGGAATGCAAAACGGAAGCCTTTAAGAGGCATTCAGTTTTGCTCCGTCCTAATAGAAGTCTATGGGAAAACATAACGGATCCGTCTGGGTCCTGTTATGCAAGACGGAAAACAAAGTCCTGTCGACAGGACTTTGTTTTCAGTCTTGCATAACAGGAACCAGACGGATCTGTTTTGATTCCCATAGACTTCTATTAGAACGGACAGCAAACGGAATGCCTTTTAAAGGGTTTCTATCACTTGGTATGACATAATTAGCTGTCAGACACTAGCGATCTGCTAGTGTCTGCTCTGGCCAACCATCCTACTATAATCACTTGTGGGGCAGCGGTTTTGCTAAAAAACTAACTTTTATAAATATGCTAATGAGCCTCTAGGTGCTATGTGGGCGTCATTAGCACCTAGAGGCTCCGTCTACCGAATACAGCCGCGCATGCGCATTGAATGTCTGACCGCTCCGAGCTGAGATCTCAAATGCGCCGAATACAGCCGCGCACGGCGCATGCGCGAGAACTCGTCCGCTGCGTCACACGGAGGAGGACATGGGCGGGCTGGAGGGACGCGCTGGGCGGCGGCTGTGTATGAAGGTAGACGGAGCCTCTAGGTGCTAATGACGCCCACATAGCACCTAGAGGCTCATTAGCATATTTATAAAAGTTAGTTTTTTAGCAAAACCGCTGCCCCACAAGTGATTATAGTAGGATGGTTGGCCAGAGCAGACACTAGCAGATCGCTAGTGTCTGACAGCTAATTATGTCATACGAAGTGATAGAAACCCTTTAAAGGCGTCCGTTTTGCATTCCGTCATAATGCAAGTCTATAGGCAGCAAAACAGATCCGTCCTTCTGTCTTATGGATTCCGTTATAACCCTGGTTTAACGGAAAGCCATAACGGACTCCATAACGCTAGTGTGAACCCACCCTTATTTGTAAATGTAGTTTTGTTGCTTATTTTCTAGCCATTATCCATATAGTAGATGTCTACAGCTATAATGGAGCACAGCTATTCTGCCACATTCAGTAGCAACCAGCGACTTTGTATACCACCTCCTAGTCTAATGTTTTATTATTGTTCCAAACAGTGACCAAAGCCCTCCAATTAGTATACTCCAAAAAACGCCCCTGCAAATAACAAGCTCTCATACAGCAACATTGACAGAAAAAAAAAAGTTATGGCTAGAAATTAATCCAGTGTTTTAGGCCTCTTTCACATGGGTGAGATTTCCGCGTGGGTGCAATGCGTGAGGTGAACGCATTGCACCCGCACTGAATCCGGACCCATTCATTTCTATAGAGCTGTGCACGAGCGGTGATTTTCACGATCATTATTATTTTCCCTTATAACATGGTTATAAGGGAAAATAATAGCATTCTTAATACAGAATGCTTAGTAAAATAGGGATGGAGGGGTTAAAATAAATAAATTAATAATTTAACTTACCTTAATCCACTTGTTCGCGCAGCCCGGCTTCTCTTCTTTGCTGTGTAGGAGGAAAAGGACCTGTGGTGACGTCACTGCGCTCATCACATGGTCCGTCACATGATCCATCCATCCATGGTGATGGATCATGTGATGGACCATGTGATGAGCACAGTGATGTCATCAAAAGGTCCTTTACCCAGGTCCTGAAGAAAGAAGAGAAGTCGGGCTGCGCGAACAAGTGGATTAAGGGGAGTTAAATTATTATTTTTTTTAACCCCTCCAGCCCTATTTTACTAAGCATTCTGTATTAAGAATGCTATTATTTTCCCTTTAACCATGTTATAAGGGAAAATAATACAATCTACACAACACCTAACCCAAACCCGAACTTCTGTGAAGAAGCTCGGGTTTGGGTACCAAATATGCTGATTTTTCTCACGTGTGTGCAAAACGCATTAAAATGTTTTGCACTCGCGCAGGAAAAATCACGCATTTTTCCGCGTCACACCCGCATCTTATCAGCCCAAATCCATGACGCCCGTGTGAAAGAGGCCTTAGGGTACTTTCACACTAGCGGCAGGACGGATCCGACAGGCTGTTCACCCTGTCGGATCCATCCTGCCGCTATTTCGCCGTGCCGCTGCTCCGTCCCCATTGACTATAATGGGGATGGGGCGGAGCTCTGGCGCAGCACGGCGAGAGGCCGCCGGACCAAAAAGTGTAACAGTACAGCCTGGATCACAGCGGCTCCCTGTGACGATACGCTGACTTGCGCTCCAGCGTGGAACGCACCGGCCGTCTGCGATGATACGCTGGCTTGCGTTCCAGCGTGGAACGCAGCGACCGCCTGTGTTGTTACGCTGGCTTGCGCTCCAGCGTGGAACGCAGTGGCTGCTGGGCCCTCCTGTGACTCCGCCCACTTACCGTCCGGCCCTTAAATAGAAGACAGGTGCTAAGCAGGGTGTTCCACTAATGGAGTGCGCACCCTGCTAGCTCCACTGCATCTGAGGACTCTGTCCACATATCCAGACCTGGATCCCTAACAACAGCGTGAAGGACTGTCTACCTTCTTGCCACTGGCTTCCCCACTGCTGGCTTCCTAGCCAGGACCAACTAACCGCAAGTATATGCCTGTTACCTGCTCTGATTAATGTCCTGGAACTCTGAGTGGGGTGGTTCCTGACTGGTGTGAGACGATACTCCCAAACCAACTCTGAACCTACTGCATACTATATACTAAACTGTGGACATGCTCTGAACCTACTGCATACTATATACTAAACTGTGGACATGCTATACTAACTCTGAACCTACTGCATACTATATACTAAACTGTGGACATGCTATACTAACTCTGAACCTACTGCATACTATATACTAAACTGTGGACATGTTCTGAACCTACTGCATACTATATACTAAACTGTGGACATGCTCTGAACCTACTGCATACTATATACTAAACTGAGGACATGCTATATACTAACCCTGAACCTATTGCATACTAGATACTAACTCTGAACTGTGCACAAGCTTATACTAACTTGTGACTCCTGTAAGACTGGGAGACCTTCCTCTCCAGCAGTAATACTAAATAGATGGATAGCGGTAAATGATTTAGTTACCCCAAACTCTCCGCCCAAGACTGAGAGAGACGCCTGGGGTACATACTGAGTAACCGCGAATCCCACAGCCAAGAACAAGGGCAGTGGGATAATAGTGCATGTCCATTGCTTCCGCAGTTGAGATCCTAACTGATCAACTAGGTGCGTTACAAAAAGTCGGACATGCAGTACTTTTACTAGATGCAATAAACGGATGGCTCACTAGGAACAATCACGACTGGTGCTCAGGTCAGAAAGAACCACCCCTTGCTCTCAATAATGGTATAATGTAAAAGGTCGGACCGGCACTCAAAACATTAAGAGAGATGTGGAACCAGACAAATTTATTTAAACACAATATATCTAGATACTGACCGTCTAATATACAATCTGTCGATTATACGATGTCGATTATAAAAAAATTGATTATGACACGAATCGATCAAATAAAATCAAATACATAAAATATAAAATCAATAAAACATTCTGAATCGATTGTTATTAAGATTTCTTATGGAGACTTGTGTATATATAGGTGAAAGTCCCAGTACAAAGGCTCGTATATATAGGCAAGTCCCAGTAGCAGATATCTGATGTCAATCTGGATATGTAGGACCTTTAATTTTTGTATAAAGGGCACAATTTCACCAGAATTTCAAGCTTTCATAGTCAATCGGTATCATCCGCTTTAAAGAGTGAATATACACTTTTGTTACTCACGACCCGTTGCGCTGATCAAAAGATTCTTTTTCTACGTGTGGAAGTTTTTTTTCTCAGGTGGCGTCCCACCGTTCACATCACGATCCAGCAGTGTTGGTTTCTCTTTGCAGCGTCTCTCGGGATCTCGTCCCAATTCTCGTGGGACTTGGTCCGTCTGTAAGTTTCGTGAGTGAGGCGATAATTTGCTCCTTAGCAGTAGGATTTAATACATTGCCATGTATGATTTCGCAGTCAAATTAACGCACAGGTATTCCGCCCAGACGCATAGAAACATAGAATGTGTCGGCAGATAAGAACCATTTGGCCCATCTAGTCTGCCCAATATACTGAATACTATGGATAGCCCCCGGCCCTATCGAGATAGCTTATCTCTTCCTCAGTGGGTCACCTGTGGTCTGAACATCTCGACTTTTGTACTCTCCTCATCCATCCTTAATTGTTCACATCGGGTTTCAACATGTGTTAGTAATTTAATTGAGTGGTTAGAATGCCCGATTTTTTCAAAGAGAGGGTATCCAAATTTTTAGAGGTATCCGATTTTTTATTATTCGTTCTCCATAGTTACAGGTATTTTAACAAACTTATTGGGTACAAAAGGAAAAATATATCGTATCTACATTGAGAGTGATGATTTTGAATAATTTCTACACTATACAGTTTTACATTCAAATACGTTATTCACGCCTCTCGATCTTATCCTAAAGTAATTTCTGGGCCGATATTTTTGCCATTAAATCGAACACATTCATGCTTTTCGATTTTTTCTCTCTCGATCTTCTATTTTTTCATCTCTTTATAGTAATGCGTTTTTGTTGCGTTTTTTATACTATATATGCAGAAACTCTTGCTTAGTGTTCTGTATGCGGGATTTTTTCAAAACATAAAGTGAATCTATTTAATCTCGTTTGAAGTGAATAAGTGACATAAAATATGTCAAAAATATACTAGTGATTTTGGAATGTGAATAACACTACATTGACTGTTTATGCATGACAGTGTCACTTATAGTGATATACTTAAACCCTGAATGGGTTATTATCAATAGTCGTGTAAAGGTTATATATAATCTCAGTGGTGATGAGTCAAAGGTTCAATTGAACCCAAAGACCTCTAAGTCAGAATTCCGACCTGCTGGAAGAAGGCTACCAAAGTCATAAATTCTCCTAGACTCGGCTCGTGACATTTTCATAATATGGTTGCCTCCTCTCCAGTGTACGTATACCTTCTCCAGGGCCACATAAGAGATACCCCTGAAGTCACTATTGTGTGCAATCTTAAAATGCTTCGACAACGAATGATTTTCGAAGCCCTTCTTTATATTGTTCAGATGTTCTGAGATCCTTACTTTCAGGGGTCTCTTAGTTCTGCCAATATACTGTTTCTGGCAGGGGCACTGGAGGAATCACATGTAAGACAACCCTTAATGTCTAAGACAAAATCATTGTGAGTGGATTGGACCCTAGTGTTTTTTTTCGGGAATGTTGTATTCCTACATCCCAAACATTTCCCACACCTATAGAAACCGTTCATATTTAACCATTTTTGAAGTGTGGTACCATATTTCTTTGTGTGGTTTCTAATGGAGGGTGCAATCCTTAACCCTAAATTAGGTACCTTGGTAAATGTAATCAGGGGGAGGTATGGAGCATAGGGCCAATGGTCTTATTCCTCAATAAGAAGTGCCAATGTTGATTAATAATATGGCGTACTTGTTTGGCTTGTACACTGTATGGTAGGATCACTCTGAGTTCTCCTTCTTTTGTCTCTCCCTTTTGCATCCGTAGTTGAAAGTGGGAATGATGACTACAGTATACCAGTACAGAATAGATATGAAACCCTACAAGAACAGTATTTTGTAGACAGAACCCCCCTCATCACAGACCACGGATACGACACCGATCACCCCCCTCACCGAGATCGATATAATACACACGGACCCCACTGAGAGACCATGTACACCATACCCCTCTAACACATCCATACAACCTAAGACAAAGGAACCTTTCCCCGTCACAACATCACCAACCCCACAAACGAGCACATGTGAGTCAACCTTACCAATACCCAAACCAAGATGTAGTCAGACAAGAAGAGGACATAGGAAGAAGGGAGAGAAACAGAAGGAGACACTAGGGACTGATTCTGACTCTATAGTCAACTTGAGTTCCACTATACTAACAGAGGCACAGATCAAACTTTTAGATAGGGAATTAAAGTTTGCACCAACAAGGAAACTAAATAAATTCGACACATATATTGGGCTACTAAAATTTAGGAGGAAATTGTGTCTAAAGAAGTACTATCAAAAGAACCCTATAAGATTAGAACCCCAAATAGAGATAAATCAAATAATAAAACATACAGGGTTAAGAAATAAATCAAAAAAATTCCCAAAGAATGAGATCAGCCATGATATGGCCACATTCCAAAGATCAGTTGAGAATGACTTTAAAAAAAATTAAAGACAAATATAACCAAAGAAGTAATCTGGCAGGGAGAGAAATCAGAGCTATAAAAGAATTACAGAAACAAGAGAACTTAACAATAAGACCTGCAGATAAGGGAGGGGCAATAGTGGTCCTAGATACTACACAATACAATGGGGAATGTCTGAGACAGCTGATGGATACCACTACTTACCAGAGACTAAAAGGGAAATCCAGAACAGGAGTTCAAGAAAATAAGGACCAACTACTGTGATGTTGGCTTGAAAGATAAGATTATATCGAAACAAGAACGCAACTTTATCTTGAGCACACAGGGAAGATTACCCATCTTCTACTGTCTGCCCAAGATACACAAATGCCTGGAAAATCCCCCAGGTCGCCCGATAATATCTGGAATAGGGTCACTCACATCGAATCTCTCCCAGTATATCGACACCCTATTACAATCTGTGGTGAGGAGAACTAGGTCATACATTAAAGACACCACAGAGATCATTGGTGTTTTGGAGAGCCTGGACGTCCAGCCCAACTGGACCATGGGAACTCTGGACGTCCAGTCCCTCTATACCAGTATCAGACATGACCTGGGAATGTCAGCTGTAAAGTCACAGCTTGAGACAAATAGTACCATGTGTACTCAACAGATAGATTTTCTGATGGAGGGGATAAAATTTATACTCCACCACAATTATTTTTTCTTTGAGGGCAGTTATTTTTTGCAGCTCTGTGGGACGGCCATGGGGACCAGGTTTTCCCCCAGATATGCCAACCTATTCTGGGCACAATGGGAGCATGACATCATCAGTCCCAGACTGGGGAGGGACCTGGTCCTCTGGCATCGCTACATTGATGATGTCCTCTTTGTGTGGGGTGGAGATGCACAACAGCTACAGTCCTTCCTAGACAGTCTAAACCATAACAATATGAATTTAAGTTTTGTGCCCAAGGTGGGACAAGAGTATACGGAATTCTTGGACATAAAGATCTCAAGACGGGATAATAAATACATCTGTAACACCTACAACAAACCGACTGCAAAAAACTGTTTTATACCCTTCACAAGTTGCCACTTACCACAGTGGCTCTTGAATATTCCCTCGGGACAGTTCCGGCGGATTAAACGGAACTGCACCGAGGTGACGAGTTTTGGAGGCAGAAGCCTCAAAAATGAAGGAACAATTCAGATGTAAAGACTACCCTGAAAAAGTTATAGAGGGGGCGTTAGAATAAACAAGGAAGACTGATAGGAAGGCATACTTTCAACCACGGATACAAAAGGGAGAGACAAAAGAAGGAGAACTCAGAGTGATCCTACCATACAGTGTACAAGTCAAACAAGTACGCCATATTATTAATCAACATTGGCACTTCTTATTGAGGGATAAGACCATTGGCCCTATGCTCCATACCTCCCTCTGATTACATTTACCAAGGTACCTAATTTAGGGTTAAGGATTGCACCCTCCATTAGAAACCAAACAAAAAAAGATGGAACCACACTTCAAAAATTGTTAAATATGAACGGTTTCTATAGGTGTGGGAAATGTTTGGGATGTAGGAATACAACATTCCCGAAAAAAAACACTAGGGTCCAATCCACTCACAATGATTTTGTCTTAGACATTAAGGGTTGTCTTACATGTGATTCCTCCAGTGCCCCTGCCAGAAACAATATATGCACAGAACTAAGAGACCCCTGAAAGTAAGGATCTCAGAACATCTGAACAATATAAAGAAGGGCTTCGAAAATCATTCGTTGTCGAAGCATTTTAAGATTGCACACAATAGTGAATGCAGGGGTATCTCTTATGTGGCCCTGGAGAAGGTATACGTACACTGGAGAGGAGGCAACCATATTATGAAAATGTCACAAGCCGAGTCTAGGAGAATTTATGACTTTGGTAGCCTTCTTCCAGCAGGTCGGAATTCTGACTTAGAGGTCTTTGGGTTCAATTGAACCTTTGACTCATCACCACTGAGATTATATATAACCTTTACACGACTATTGATAATAACCCATTCAGGGTTTAAGTATATCACTATAAGTGACACTGTCACGCATAAACAGTCAATGTAGTGTTATTCACATTCCAAAGTCACGAGTATATTTTTGACATATTTTATGTCACTTATTCACTTCAAACGAGATTAAATAGATTCACTTTATGTTTTGAAAAGATCCCACATACAGAACACTAAGCAAGAGTTTCTGCATATATAGTATAAAAAACGCAACAAAAACACATTACTATAAAGAGATGAAAAAATAGAAGATCGAGAGAGAAAAAAAATCGAAAAGCATGAATGTGTTCGATTAATGGCAAAAATATCGGCCCAGGAATTACTTTAGGATAAGATCGAGAGGCGTGAATAACGTATTTGAATGTAAAACTGTATAGTGTAGAAATTATTCAAAATCATCACTCTCAATGTAGATAAGATATATTTTTCCTTTTGTACCCAATAAGTTTGGTAAAATACCTGTAACTATGGAGAACGAATAATAAAAAAATCGGATACCTCTAAAAATTTGGATACCCTCTCTTTGAAAAAATCGGGCATTCTAACCACTCAAATTACTAACACATGTTGAAACCCGATGTGAACAATTAAGGATGGATGAGGAGAGTACAAAAGTCGAGATGTTCAGACCACCGGTGACCCACTGAGGAAGAGATAAGCTATCTCGAAATGCGTCTGGACGGAATACCTGTGTGTTAATTTGACTGCGAAATCATACATGGCAATGTATTAAATCCTACTGCTAAGGAGCAAATTATCGCCTCACTCACGAAACTTACAGACGGACCAAGTCCCACGAGAAGAGAAACCAACACTGCTGGATCGTGATGTGAACGGTGGGACACCACCTGAGAAAAACTTCCACACGTAAAAAAAAATAATCTTTTGATCAGCGCAACGAGTCGTGAGTAACAAAAGTGTATATTCACTCTTTAAAATGGGTGATACTGGGTGTGTCCTGACTATGGCGGAGTGAACACGCATCTCAGAGAGCTCCTGCCACGAGATTGCTCTAGCAAGAGTTCCTAGCTCACCGGTGCCTGGCTCTTGAGCTCAGATGGTCCGGACGAGAAGGGGTTCGACAGCCGGTCCCCCCAGAACTCCCACAGAAGTGAGACGCACGGGCATCCAGCAGTTTTTTGCTCCGGAGGGGCATAAGGTAACAGGCCGCGACTCCTGCGCGGCTGCTCTCCCGCAAGCAGCGCGCAAACTTAATAATCGCAGCGCCCCCATACAAACCCTTACTAAGCCCAAAGCCTGCTGGAGGCGACCTGCACCTCAACATACATCAGTCTCAGTCGCCCGCCACAGGTCGGAAGAAAGGCTCACCGCCGCCTCCCCCGGCCCATGCTGTGAACGGAGGAGACACGAGGTACGCGCCATCTTGCCAGGCCGCACTTGATCCTGTGCCGGTGACACAAGCGTCGGTGCCTCTGCTTCCACAAGCCCCAACCCAGTCCTCTCTACAATTAGAGCCAGATGACACATCCTGGGACTGGAGGGCACATGTCCGGAAATTGCCGACCAGACAAGAAATGGAACAATTCATAGCACGCCTGGAGACTTCATATAAGCAGGAACTCCATACCCTGTCTACCAGCTTACAACTCGTCGAGGAGAGGGTAGATGATGTCTCCTCTCACCAAGCTGAATTGTCCTCTCGCCTGGATGCAGTGGAAGACAAAGGTCTTCAGAGAGACCAACACATTAGCCAGCTATACCGGCTTCAGGAAGATTCTGAAAACCGCAGCAGGCGTAATAATATCAGGTTGCGAGGCCTTCCTGAATCCATATCTACTGCAGATCTCATCCACACCCTGCAGGATTTCTTCAAGATGATCTTAAACAGATGGGTCTCTGATGACTTGGAAATCGACAGGGCGCACAGGGCACTCGCCCCACCTAATCCTGATTCTTCTAGACCCAGGGATGTTATTTGCCGCTTACACTACTACTCCATAAAGGAGGAAATTATGCGAAAATTGCGTAACAAAGCTTCGATCAAGTACAAAGGAGCCCATATCTCGCTACTACAAGATCTAGCTCGCTCTACCCTACAACAACATAGAGCTCTTCGCCCCCTGTTAGAATGCCTACGTGAAAGAGACATTCCCTACATGTGGGGATATCCGTTCCAGCTGGTGGTCAGAAGAGGCGGCAAACTCCATGAACTGCGAGATCCCTCGGAGTTAGCAGATTTTCTGGCTGCGCTGGGACTACCTGATATTGAGCTCCCTGAATGGAGTACCATCCCTCCGATCCCAGCACGTTTTTCAGTCTGGAAGACTACGTCATCGGGACGCAATAGGGGGTCTGATAATCGGAGGCTATCATCATGATCTCCCCATCGCATTGCATGCTGCCCTTGGTTTGTGTTAGACAGAGGTGCTACCCTGATTGACAAGACGGCTTAGTTCTTTTGTCTTCAGCTGATGAGCAAGCAATTAGCTGGGTGTTCTCTGCTTCATAGTTCAGTTTCTAGCGGTAGTGTTATGTTATTGATATATGTCGGCAGTTTCTATTCGCCCGTCACTCCTTCCCGTCCACTATCCTCATCTCTAGGACGCTCACTTTGTTAACTAATGGTCAGTTATACTCTCGGGCAGGTCTCAATATCTGCTATTGGAAGACAGTCCCCAAATAACGCTTAACGTTACCCTCCTCACTTCCGAGGTCTCATTGATACACTCTGTGTACCACTCCTAGTTTGTTGTTTTCGACTACTCTCTACTTTCCCCTCCTCTTCTTTTTCTTCCCCTTCCTCTCCCCTTTTTCTTTTTGTTTGTCTCTGTGGTCTCTTTGCCTGGTGTTTTTTTTTCCTACCTCAATACCTTTCCCTGATCCCTTCCCGAGTCCAGCATTGCTGATTCATTCCTCTGTCAGAAATGAACCAACAGGCTGAAATCAAACTTGTCTCCCTAAATGTTAGAGGGTTTAATATCCCTGACAAAAGATCAAAGATTCTTGCGGGAATGCAAAAAGATAAAGCGTAGATCTTGCTCCTGCAAGAAACGCATTTTAAGACGCACCACATCCCAAACTTTAGGTCAAGGGCCTATACCACCTGGTTTCACAGTACAAATCCAGAAGCTAAAGCTAAGGGGGTTTCTATCGCTCTGCATAAAAATCTTCCTTGCTCTGTTATAGATTCCAGGTCCTGCAGCAAGGGACGATACGTCTTTGTCAAGCTGGCCATCCATGGGAGAGCGTACACGATAGGTAACTTATACCTTCCAAACTCGGGGCAAGGTAAGACGTTTGCAGCTATTATGTCTAAACTTGAATCTTTCATAGATGGTATTGTACTGCTGGGGGGCGACTTTAACTTACCTCTTAACCCGTCACTAGACACATCCCTAGGACAATCTCTTGTTCCTAACTCAACAATCTCCAGGGTTCGCTCTGTCTTGCAGAACAATAGGCTCGTTCATATATGGAGGATTTTAAATCCGGACAGTCGCGATTACACATACTATTTCCCAGCTCATAACACATACAGTAGAATTGACTTGTTTGCCATCTCCCATTATGCATTGTCATACCATCCTAAGGCATCTATAGGTTCGGCTGTATGGTCGGATCATACTCCTGTTTCACTTACTTTAGCTCTGCCTGACTTAGTTGCCAAAGAGTGGACATGGCGACTCAATGATACTCTACTGAAAGATATGGTGTGTAGGCAGGCAATCGAGAAAACCATTACGGACTTTCTTGACACACATTCTGCTGACTCCACGGCCCCTCCTCTGCAGTGGGAGGCATTAAAATGCGTGTTACGGGGCACTTTTATCCAACATGGTTCGAGATTGAAAAAGGAAGGTGAGGCACGTATTAGGAGCTTGTCTGAACAACTACTCATGTTAGAGTCCTTACACAAGAGTTCTCTTACCCCTGCTCTGTTAACTGAGTTGACTATGGTTAGGAACAATCTAAAAGAAGCGATCAACAAGAAATTCAACTATGCTAGAGAGCGCTACCAGAGCTTCTTGTTCGAAAAAGCCAATAAATGCGGGTCGGCCCTAGCCAAACTCCTACATCCCAGACTGATACAATCCTATATCCCAGAGATTAAAGATTCAGGGGGTAAGACCTTACATCATCCTCTTCATATTGCTGAAGCATTCAGATTATATTATGAATCGCTTTAGAATATAAAAGGCCAATTTACAGACATGCCCCTTCCTGAGTTGGATTGCCGTATTTCATCATACCTAGAAGAGACGGCCCTGCCTGTAATTTCGTCTGACCAACAGACCGACATGGATCAGCCTCTCTCTGAATCAGAAGTAAGGTTGGTGGTCAAGTCTCTTAAAGGTCATAAGAGCCCGGGACCAGATGGGTTCACTGGCATCTTCTATAAGAAATTTCTCGATCTGCTTCTCCCCTTCCTGACTAAAGTCTTTAACAGCATCTCGCCTGCCTGTCCCTTTCCCAAGCAATCCTTAGAAGCCCATATTGTAGTTATACCCAAGCCCAACAAGGACAGCACTGTTTGTGGCAACTATAGGCCAATATTGCTGATAAATTGTGACATAAAAATCGATTCAAAAATTCTGGCGAATCGGCTTCGGATGGTTTTGCCGAGATGTATTAGCCTAGATCAGGTCGGGTTCGTCCCGGGCCGTGAGGCCAGGGACAATACCATCCGCACCATCACATTGATCCACCAAGCCCAGGAACAAAAAAGTCCCCTGTGTCTGATGTCTGTTGATGCCGAGAAGGCATTCGACAGGGTCCACTGGCGATTCATGTTGGCTTCCTTGAGGCAAATAGGATTGGGGGACAGATTTCTAGAATATGTATCAGCTTTATACACCCACCCCACAGCTAGGGTTAGAACTAATGGCATCCTTGCTCCTTCTTTTGAGATCCATAACGGAACACGTCAGGGATGTCCGTTATCCCCTCTCTTGTATGCCCGCACAATGGAACATCTAGCACAGGCAATTCGTCTTAATCCAGACGTAAGGGGTATCAACATAAAGAATAGACAGCATAAATTGGTGCTGTACGCTGATGACTTGCTCCTATATGTGTCGGCCCCCCATATCTGAATTCCATCTCTACTCCGTGAGTTTGACAGATTCGGACATCTAAGCAATTTTAAGGTGAACCTCTCGAAGACGGAGTTATTAAACGTATCTCTTGCCCCTGACTATGTAGCCACCCTCCGTAATAACTTCTCCTTTAAATGGAGAGAGCAAAGCTTGCCTTATTTGGGCATCCAAATCCCGGCACAACTGCACTTGCTTTTCCCGCTTAACTACTTGCCACTGCAGAGGAGGACAGGAGGACACTGGAGGATATTCAAAAATATTCCCTTAAACAACTCTCTTGGTTTGGCCGTATGACCGCTTTTAAGATGGATATCTTACCAAGGTTTCTATACCTCTTCCAAACTGTCCCTGTTCATGTTCCTGGGTCATACTTCCGGGAATTACAAAAAGGGCTGAACAAGTTTATCTGGCAGGCCAGCAAACCCAGTGTACATAAACAGGTCCTGACTAAACAGAAATCTTTAGGAGGCTTTGGACTCCCCGATATGTCTATTTATCATAGCACGGCTGTACTCACCAGACTGAGGGACTGGCTACATAAAGACTCTCCGAAACTGTGGGTTGGCCTAGAACAGTCACTGTCTCCCCCGTCTCTTCAGGCGTTGCCCTGGATTGCTTTGGCCGACAGACCGCCTATTGATGGATGGCCATACTTGGTGAGATACACTTTGGTAATTTGGGATTACTGGATATCCTTTTCACAGATTTCAACCAGACCAGGTCCCATGACTCCTTTACATAGTAACCCGGCCTTTGCGCCGGGCCTTACCCCTTCCTCATTAAAGCTGCTCATGACGGTTTATTGCGGGTTAGAGATGTACTTACTTCTGGTCAGCTATCCTCTCTGGAGACCCTTCGACAGAATGCAGCCTTCACCGTAGTTTCGTGTTTGGGTTATGCGCAGATGAGGTCTTTTACTGGACTCACGTTTTCAGGCAAGGAGATAGGTCAGTTGACAGACTTTGATAAACTCTACCTAGCTTCCACGGACGGTCGAGGTACAATATCAGCTATGTATCAGATTCTGTTAAACCTCCAAAATGGGGAGAGAGCCCAATTTTTTGATAAATGGGAGAGAGATCTGCAAATCACTTTCTCGGCAGAAGAGGTGGAGAAATTGTGTGCGCTCTCTCATGGAATGTCAATGGCGACTCAAGTCAAAGAGAAGAATTATAAAATTATCTCCAAGTGGTACTATTGCCCTACTACTTTACACCAGATGTTTCCTTCTGTTTCAGATCAATGTTGGCGTTGCAAACGGGAGAGAGGTTCCATGCTTCACATTTGGTGGGGCTGTCCTCTGATATGTCCTTTCTGGGAGCAGCTTTTAAAGATATATGCTAGCTACTCTAACAAATCCATACCTAATACACCGCAAATCACTCTGCTCTCACTTCTTCTGGGTTCCATTTTGTAGATCAAGAAGGGGGCTCTACGGCTCTTTTTGGCTGCGGCGCGTATGGTAATTCCAAGACATTGGAAATCCAGTTCCTCCCCCACTTTGATTGAATGGGCTAGTGAATTGAAGCTCATCTTGAGGATGGAAGAGTTGATAGCAGATAGACAAGAAAGAGGAGAGTTGTTTCAGAACAGATATACCCCTCTGACCTTTTTGGATTCTCAGGGATTTAGAGATATGATATGAATCTGTAGATAATGTACTGCATTTTTCTGCAAGTTTGCTTTGGTACCCCTCAAGCCCCCCCCCCCCCCTTTCCTTCTGTGTTCTGTTTGATCTGGGTGTTAGCTATATTGAAGCGGTACACTGCCTTGTGCTTTCATACCCAGGCCATGAGAGGCTTGTGACAAGCCTTTTGTTGCTACAAGTTATTATTTCTTTCTTACTTAAGGTCCCCTGATACACACGGGACGATAATTGTTTTCTTTAGTTCTATTATACACTTATAGTATGGCTGTATTATGATGGTCCTGCGTGACCTACTGTTGGGCAATAGCCCTCACCCTGTTTTCTAATGTCTTTTTCTGTAAAATGTCATTTGAAAAAGGAAAATGAATAAAATCAGATTACACAAGCAAGGTCCTACATATCCAGATTGACATCAGATATCTGCTACTGGGACTTACCTATATATACACAAGCCTTTCTACTGGGACTTTCACCTATATATACACAAGTCTCCATAAGAAATCTTAATAGCAATCGATTCAGAATGTTTTATTGATTTTATATATTTGATCGATTCGTGTCATAATCGATTTTTTATAATAGACATCGTATAAATCGACAGATTGTATATTAGACGGTCAGTATCTAGATATATAAATTTGTCTGGTTCCACATCTCTCAATGTTTTGAGTGCCGGTCCTTTTACATGCAGTACTTTTAGTCTGGCGGCCTTTTGCTGTGCTGCGATGGAGCTCCGTCCCCATCCCCATTATAGTCAATGGGGATGGAGCGGCGGTCCGGCAAAATAGCGGCAGGACGGATCCGACAAGGTGAACAGCCTGTCGGTTCCGTCCTGCCGCTAGTGTGAAAGTACCCTTTAAGGGGTTGTGTAATTTCAGCAAGTGGCATTTATCATGTAGAGAAAGTTAATACAAGGCACTTTATTGTGATTATCCATATTGCTTGCTTTGCTGGTTTGAGCTATTTTTCCCCATCACATTATACACTTCTTGTTTCCACGGCTATGACCACCCTACAATCCAGCAAGGGTGGCCGTGGACATTATAGGAATAATCAGCCTATGTGCTCTCCTACAGTCCCAGCCACCAGAAAGGCCAATGTTTTTTTTCCTATAATATGCAAGCACAACCACCTCTGCTGGACTGAAGGGTGGTTGTAACCATGGAAACAAGCAGTGTATAATGCAACGGAAAAATAATTCAAGCCAGCAAAGGAGGCAATATAGACAATCCCAATACATTAGTAAGTGCCTTGTTTTAAATTTCTCTACATGATAAATGCCACTTGCTGAAGTGAGACAACCCTTTACGACACTGGGTTGATTTCTGGCCATAACTTTTTTTTTTTTATGGCATCCTTCTTTGGTCGGTTTTTCACCGACCACATAGAAGATGCTCTGGAAATTAATATTCAGCTGAGCAGTGTCCATGGAATACAGATGACACAGAGGGCACAAAATGGACATGGACCAAACACATCTTCATGGATGAAACGTACTGATTTATTTTCACAGATGTCAAATGGACATGGAAATGTGAACAAGACCTTATTTCGTAGTGGGTAAAGAGTAAATAATATTTACGCTTTTGGAAAAAGTGAGGGTAGACCTCTGGTGGCCACAGTTTACAGATGGAATCCATGGGCAGTGGGCAACATGAACCAGGGTGCTGCGGTGAGATATAGAGGGCTTGGGCAGGGCTGGCATCAGCACCTGGCATACCCGGGCCCACTGCTCCTGGGGGAACCCACAGCACAGATGATTGTAATGGTGCAGCAGTGAGCAGTTTGCTCCCTGTACATCATTCAGCCACCGGTCCTCCACAGCAGCAGTAGCACGATGTCCTCAGACATTGCACTGCTGGTCTGTGTAGGAGGAGAAGGAGCGGGGCAGGCTGGGAATCAGCCCAGCCTCCTACACAGCAGCACAGTGTGTTACAGTATCCTGCTGCTAGGGAGCGCAGAAAATGAGAGGAACTAGGTGAGTATTTCCTTTTTTTTTTTTCACTTTCTGTGAAGGGGGCACATACCTGGGCATATCTACTGTGAAGGGGCACAAATCTGGACATCATTACTGTGAAGATGGCACATCTGGGCATATCTACTATGAGGGGGCACATAACTTGGCATATCCACTGTGAAGGAGGGCAAATATCTTGACATAACTGTAAGGGGGAACACATTTTGACATATCAACTGAGGGGGCACATATCTTGGCAGAACTACTGTGAGGAGGAACATATCTGGGCATAGCTACTGTGAGGGGGGGCACATATGGGCATAATTGCTCACAGGGGGCATATCTAGCGTGGAAACTGAAGGGGCACATCTCTGGCAATATCTTTTGTGAAGTGGGGGGGCATCTGGGCATTACTACTGTGTGCTGGCACAAAGGGGGAATAATTATACTTCGACTCTCAGCCAATAGTAGCTGGCAGCTCTGTGATCTATAATGAAGCCACAGGAAAGCCCAACAGACTTTGTGCCAGTGCATAGTGTTAGCAGCCAGTCAGAGGAGGTTGACTGCACATCATCATATTGCTGCATAAAGTGGGGCAGTGTGTGCAGCAAAGTGCCTCCAGGTTAAACAACCTGGATTGGCACTCCTGCCCATCTGGGCTGTTAGAGCAGGAACACAGCTCTCATGCGAGAGCCAAGCCCCCGGGGGACCCGTGCAGTGCTTAGACTGCCCAGCCTAAAGCCCTTAAGTGACCGCTGCAAAAAGGCATATTGGTGGTCACTAAGGGGTTAAAAAAGGAAATACTGAGTAGACCTGAGTGACTGAAACACTGGGTAGGTTAAAAAAAAAAAACAACAAAAAAACCCGCATAATTGTCCATTCACACGTCCACAAAATAGGTCCGCAATTTTGCAGCACAGGTGCGGACCCATTCCTTTTCAATAGGGCCAGAATGTGCTGTCTGCATCCGCACTTCCGTTCCACAAGAAAAAAATCTAACATGTCCTATTCTTGTCCACAATTGCGGATAAGAAAAGGCATTTTCTATGAGTGCCGGCAATGTGCGATCCGCAAAACACATACGGACGTGTGAATGGACCCTAAGGGCTTATTCACATATATCCACTCTGTAGCATGCTGTCTATTGTAGTTGGCAACATCTATAATACATCGTTTCTTTGCCGCATGGGTCATGCAAAATGCCACAAGAGGGCCCACATGAAAGAAGCTTTTAGGGATTTCCCCCCCCCAAAATGGTCATGTGCATGCATAGTCAGATGATGGTGTACATTATCCTTATAAAAAATTTCTAGGCACCAAGTCATAGAAGGAGAAATAGAAATTTGTTTTTCAACATGACTTTTTGCCAGTGTATTATTCCCACACCCTGTCTGACTATTGAACATACACAGACTATTGAAGTAGGAAACACAGTCTGTGCCTGACAGAGCTTGAGACACGGCACCTAAGACCCATGGAAGAACACTGTGGCTGTCTGGAGCACCTCATGCATGTGTAGCCTTTTCAAACATAGTTGTTTCTAGTTCCTGGCCTAAAATAGCTGATATATATGCACAACACTTCACTGCACAGATCCAATATCTCTCCACTGATCGCACTGGACAAAAAAACTAAGCATGCAGCATTTTCCTGTCCAGCCCTATTTGGCATCCACCATAACTGATCCACTGGATGTATTAGAAGGATCCCATAGAAAACTATAGGATCAGTTCTGAGGGGGAAGAAAAAAAAAAAAAAACTAAAAAGAAAAAGACACAAAACATCCAGTACGATAATTTAATATGCGGATGTCCATGGCTACATTTATAAATAAGTCGCAGAAAATAATGTACTAACACAAAAGATGCAACCATTATATATGGACTCAAAATCAGACTCTCAGCCAATATATTTTTATCAAAACACATCTGTGCCCACCTACCCGCACCACGGTGGTCTCAGTCAGGCAGGTCCTACTCTAAACCTACCTATGCTGTATCGGCATCTATATTCAGGAGAGCAGACCCTGCACATATAGTGTGCTGATCCTAGTTACCTCTGTGTGCTTCAGTTCTTGAAGGAATGGCACTTTCAAGTGTGGATGTGCTCCTATTATCTGGGGAGTAACATTCTTGTGCACGTTTGCCCTACCTAGCCCAAAGGCCTTGATTAGGTAATACATATAGCTGTGTGTGCTCCTCCTCTCATTGGTTGCTTAATGCACACAGGCGGTTACTAGGAGCAGCACACTATATGTGCAAAGTTTTGCTAGTCCTCCAACTGGCTCTCTCAATTAAAAATTAAGAAAGCCTGTTGGAAGACTTGCAAAAGTTTAAAGATAAATAAATATACAAATTCAGTTCTGACTTACTACTGATATACCATGACCTAGACGAACGCCAACCTTCACAGACAATACCACAGCCAGCACTGTCCTAGAGCAATCTGTGTTAGACAGGTCAGAACGCAACAGCAAAGAGTGGCTTCAGCACTAGAGAACCCAGTGTACCATGTAATATGGCATATCTTGTACAGTGGCTGCAGCCACAAATAACTTCTGAAGTTCATAGTGGGATAATCAGGTCCATAAATATTGGGACATCGACACAATGCTAACATTTTTGGCTCTATACACCACCACAATGGATTTGACATGAAACAAACAAGATGTGCTCTAACTGCAGACTGTCAGCTTTAATTTGAGGGTATTTACATCCAAATCAGGCGAATGGTGTAGAAATTACAACAGTTTGCATATGTGCCTCCCACTTGTTAAGGGACCAAAAGTAATGGGACAGAATAATCATAAATCCAACTTTTACTTTGCAGTCAATTACAGCCTGAAGTCTGGAACGCATAGACATCACCAGACGCTGGGTTTCATCCCTGGTGATGCTCTGCCAGGCCTCTACTGCAGCCATCTTCAGTTCCTGCTTGTTCTTGGGGCATTTTCCCTTCAGTTTTGTCTTCAGCAAGTGAAATGCATGCTTAATCGGATTCAGGTCCGGTGATTGACTTGGCCATTGCATAACATTCCACTTCTTTCCCTTAAAAAACTCTTTGGTTGCTTTTGCAGTATGCTTTGGGTCATTGTCCATCTGCACTGTGAAGCGTCGTCCAATGAGTTCTGAAGCATTTGGCTGAATATGAGCAGATAATATTGCCCGAAATACTTCAGAATTTATCCTGCTGCTTTTGTCAGCAGTCATATCATCAATAAATACAAGAGAACCAGTTCCATTGTCAGCCATACATGCCCACGCCATGACACTACCACCACCATGCTTCACTGATGAGCTGGTACGCTTAGGATCATGAGCAGTTCCTTTCCTTCTCCAAACTTTTCTCTTCCCATCACTCTGGTACAAGTTGATCTTGGTCTCATCTGTCTATTGGATGTTGTCCCAGAACTGTGAAGGCTTTTTTAGATGTCGTTTGGCAAACTCTAATCTGGCCTTCCTGTTTTTGAGGCTCACCAATGGTTTACATCTTGTGGTGAACCCTCTGTATTCACTGTGGTGAAGTCTTCTCTTGATTGTTGACTTTGACACACATACACCTACCTCCTGGAGAGTGTTCTTGATCTGGCCAACTGTTGTGAAGGGTGTTTTCTTCACCAGGGAAAGAATTGTTCGGTCATCCACCACAGTTGTTTTCCGTGGTCTTCCATGTCTTTTGGTGTTGCTGAGCTCACCGATGCATTCTTTCTTTTTAAGAATGTTCCAGTTGTTTTGGCCACGCCTAATGTTTTTGCTATCTATGTTTTTTTTTTTCAGCCTAATGATGGCTTGCTTCACTGATAGTGACAGCTCTTTGGATCTGATCTTGAGAGTTAACAGCAACAGATTCCAAATGCAAATAGCACACTTGGAATGAACTCTGGACCTTTTATCTGCTCATTGTAATTGGGATAATGAGGGAATAACACACACCTGGCCATTGAACACCTGAGAAGCCAATTGTCCCATTACTTTTGGTTCCCTAACAAGTGGGAGGCACATATGCAAACTGTTGTAATTCCTACACTGTTCACCTGATTTGGATGTAAATATCCTCAAATTAAAGCAGACAGTCTGCAGTTAAAGCACATCTTGTTTGTTTAATTTAAAATCCATTGTGGTGGTGTATAGAGTCAAAAATGTTACAATTGTGTCGATATCCCAATATTTATGGACCTGGCTGTATTTCAATTCTGATGGTATATGACCAGTTAAAGGGGTTGTCCGGATGTTTAATACTAGTGACCTATCCTCAGGATAGTTCAATATCTGATGAACTGAAGGCGGTCGAGGTGCTCTTCCTAGGCTAGTGATGTCACATTCATTGGGCACAAGGCCTAGGTGCAGCTTGGTCCCATCCAAGTGAATGGGGCTGAGCTGCAATATCAAGCACAACTGTTATCCAATGGGCACCACAACCTCTCAACAGCTGATCAGCAGGGATGCTGGGTGTTGGACCCCCATCAATCAGATACGGATACGCTATACTGCAGAAGTTAGAGACTGTTAGCTGAGACAAAAGTTTAAATAAAGAGGAAATGAAACACCCAGGGCAGAAGTAGAATATATGGAGTGACTTAGATAAAAAAATAAAATAAGGCCTCATGCACACATAGAAACATAGAATGTGTCGGCAGATAAGAACCATTTGGCCGTGCATTTTTTTTTTTTACGGACCGCAAACCACGGATCGGCAAGAACGGAAGCCGCCCATGTACCTTCCGCAATTTGCGGAACGGGTGACACATTGTAGACATGCCTATTCTTGTCCGCAAAACGGACAAGAATAGGACATGATTATATATATATATATATATATATATATATATATATATATATTTATTTTTTTAAGGGCCTTGGAATGGAGCAACGGATGTGGACAGCACACGGAGTGCTGTCCGCATCCTTTGCGGCCCCATTGAAGTAAATGGGTCCACACCCGAGCAGCAAAAACTGCGGCTCGGATGCGGACCCGAAAGGTCATACGCGTGAGGCATAAAAAAAATAAAATAAAATGTAATATTCAAATATAGGTGAATGCAATTAACATTTTGATGGAAGGGTCCCTTTAAACAAAAGATAAATAATTACCGACTATGCACATTTTTGTAAAATTACTTGCCCTCTGTAAAGCAGGATCATGTGTGTTATATTGGACCATACATTGCTGCCTTTTATCACTTCTTCCAGAAAAAGCACATTGCGCTTGTTCTCATGTGTAAATACTGGAGATGAGCGGATTTCCGCTTATGAAATTAGTTCACACTTCGTTACCACGGACCATAACGCAATTCTGACGGAATTCCATCATAATAGAAGTCTATGGGCTGCAAAACGGATCTGTCCCATTTCCATTATGCAGGAGAGGACCTCCAGCACACTTCTAGTGGGTAAAAACAAAACCTTAAGGCCAGTTCACGCCGAGTTTTTTGGCGCCGATTTTGGAGCATTTCCACCTTAAAAAAAAAAAATCAGCTGCGAAAAGAAATGAAAATAAAAACCCATTCATTTCAATGGGGAGCAGCACTTAATTTTTCTCCACATGGAAAAAAAAAAAAAAGCATCATGCCTTATGCTGGGGCAGAATCCATGCAGACTCGCCCAATGAAATGAATATACACACTTTATACCGTATTTTTCACCCAATAGGACTCAGTGGTGGAAAAATGTCAGTGTCTTATGGGGTGAATACTAATGAGAACTTCTATTATGGAAGCACTCATTAGTACTGGAGGACCAGGAAGCAGTTCTGCCAGGCTCTGTACTTTCTGGTCCTCTGTGCTGTGGCTGCGCACAGCGCGAGGACGCCGTGACCTCATGCTCTGCGTGTTAGGTCACAGCACAGCCAACAGCTGGATCCCACGGCGTCCGGAGCAGGAGAGAAGTGGATTTTTTCAATTTTATGTAACATAGTACATAAGGCCGAAAAATACTTCAATTACTCTTACCGGTAATATGTTTTCCATGAGCCCATGACAGCACCTGTGAGAGAGATCCTCCTCCTTCCGGACAGGAAACAGGAACTTCCCAGATCTTTAAATTGGTCCCGTGCCTTCCACCTTCAGTATTTGACAAGATTCCTGGGACCAGCAACACACCTATATATAGTGAAAACTAACAACATAGGCGAGAAAACATAATAGAAAAAAAACTCTGCGCCAAATATATGCCAGGCATATCTCTTCTTTGGCACCATACTAAAGAGTCGATTTCTCTCTTTTTTTTATTATATTTAAGGGAGGGAATTATGTAGGTGCTGTCATGGGCTCATGGAAAACATATTACCGGTAAGAGTAATTGAAGTATTTCCATTACGCCCCATGACAGCACCTGTGAGAGACTAGACTAGATAATTATTAGGGAGGGACTACAGCCTGCAGCACCTTTCTCCCAAAAGACATATCCTGCACCGATGAAAGGTCCAACCTGTAGTGCTTGTAAAACGTAGAGGGGGAACTCCACGTTGCAGCCCTACAGATCTGTTCTATGTTAGCACACCCTTTCTCAGCCCAGGAAGAGGCTACTGCCCTGGTGGAATGGGCTGAAAAATCAGAAGGAACCTGACAATCTGATATTGAATATGCCAGACCTATCGCTCTCTTGATCCATCTAGCTAAGGTACGGCTTGTAACCTTTGAGCCCCTGTTCTGACCCTGAAATTGAACAAAAAGTTGTGGGGTCTTTCTAAAGCCCTTCGTAGACTCTAAATACGCACAGACACAAGTTCTAACGTCTAAAGTATGAAAGGATCTTTCTCCTTCATTCTTTGGGTCCTGACAAAAAGGAAGGGAGAACTATTTCCTGCGACTTATGGAATACCGATACTACCTTGGGCAGGAATGCAGGGTCTGGTTTGAAAACAATCCTATCCTCCAGAATCTGAGTATATGGTGGGGAAGAGGACAAGACGGACAGCTCTCCTACTCGTCTGGCAGAAGTAATGGCCACTAAAAATACGGTCTTATAGGACAACATCTTTAAGGAGATGTCCCCCAGAGGCTCAAACGGAGCCTTAGTTAGAGCAGAAAGAACCAGGTTAAGGTCCCAAGGGGCTGACTTAGATTTAACTATAGGACATAGTCTAGAGGATCCCCTAATGAACCTTTTGACCCAAGGATGAGTAGCCAATCGAAAGTCAAACAGGACACTCAGTGCCGAGACCTGCACCTTGAGAGTGCTGGGTTTAAGCTTTTTGTTAAGGCCTTCCTGCAAAAAGTTCAAAATTAACAGGTTGTTAGGGGAGTTTAAGTCTAAGCCTGGACCTGCAAAACGAAGGAAGGTTTTCCATACACTCAGATAGATTTCGGAGGTGACTTTTTTCCTACTAGCTAGGAGAGTCCCGATGACCTGTTCTGATAGGCCTCTAGACCTGAAGAATGTCCTCTCAAAATCCAAGCTGTCAGGTGAAGGTTCTTGACTTCCGGATGATGTAGAGGGCCCTGATATAATAGGTCCTGTCTTTCTGGAAGCACCCAGGGATCGGCTATTGATAGTCTCCTCAACCCAGCAAACCAGACTCTTCTTGGCCAGAATGGTGCTATTAGTATCACCGTCGCCTGCTCCCCCCTGATCTTCTGGATCACTCTGGGCAAAAGGCTGATGGGAGGAAACGCATAGACTAGGCCCTTCCCCCACGACTGTGAGAGCGCATCTGTGCCTATCGACTGATCCTCCCTGCCGAAAGAAAAGAACTTTTTGTTTTCCACTGAGGCGAATAGATCTATCGTAGGGGATCCCCATAGGGCCTGTATTTGGTGAAACACTTCCTGATTCAGACACCAATTCGCCTGACTGAATCTGTGTCTGCTGAGAAAGTCCGCCTGGTGATTCTCTGAACCTTTCAGGTGAACCGCTGAGAGAGACAGAGCTTTCCCCTGTATTAACAAGAAAATCCTGGATGCCAGCTCCATTAGTTGATAGGATCTTGTCCCCCCTTGTTTGTTTATATAAGCCACCACCGAGGTGTTGTCTGATAGGATCCCGACATGCTTTTGAGACAAAAAAGGGAGACTTTTCTCTAGTGCGCACAGGACTGCTCTTAACTCCCTGGCATTTTGGGACTGAGCACTCTGGTCTCTTGACCAAGGACCTTGGAAAAACCCCAAAACTGAATGGGCCCCCCATCCCCAAGGGCTTGAGTCGGTGGTTATTATCAAGGGGTCGTGTCTCACCCACCCACTCTACCCCCCGACCGAGGTTTGAAGCCTTTAGCCACCAAGCTAGGGACCGGGTTACTGAACCCGGGACCACAATCTTGTGATCCAGGGATAGCGACCTCCCATCCCATTTGGACAGAATGAGCCGTTGCAGTATTCTGGACCTGAATTGGGCCCACCTCACAGCCGGAATACAAGCCGTCATCAGACCCAGAATAGACATAGCTTTTCTTAAGGGGACTTTCTTGATCTTGCTGAAAGACCTGATCTTCTGCTGAATCCCCTCCTTGTCTGCTGGAAGATAAGATTTCTGAGTCTGAGAGTCTAACAGGATGCCTAGGAAAACACATCTGGATGTTGGAATCAGGGATGATTTGTCCCAATTTATTAACCAGCCCAGGCTCATCAGGATCCCCAGGACCTTCTGTATGTGAGATTTCAACTGCTCTGGGGACTGCCCTACCAAGAGAAGGTCGTCCAGGTATGAGACTATAATGATGTCCGACCTCCTAAATTTATAATCAGTCTGAACGTACCGTTGGGCTTGGGGACCAGAAATAGGGTTGAATAAAAACCCTCTCCTTGTTCGTCCTTTGGGACTGGGACAAGGACTGCCTTTTCCAGAAGGTTGTTTATTTCCTCCGAAAGTGCCACCTGTTTTGGAGAATTTTGGTTTAAAGAAGTAACTTTGAATGTCCTGGGTGGTAGTCTCTTGAAGTCTAGGCGATAGCCTTCCTTTATAATATCCTTTACCCAGGCGCTTGCGGTAATATTTCGCCAGGCTGGAAAAAATAAAGAAAGACGACCGCCCACCTGGGGTCTGGAGTCATTGTTGAGTGGAGCTTGATGTTTGAGGTCTGGGTTTAAACAGCACACTTTTTGATTTATCAGATCTCCACTCCCTCCTTTTCCTTTGATCCCCAAAAGCCTTCCTTCTTTCATTATTCCGAAATGGCTTCCCCTGTTTAGGAAAGGACGGTGCTGGAAATCCTTTTTTCTTATCGGATGCCTTATCTAAAATGTCATCTAAGGCAGATCCAAATAAAAAATCTCCTTGGCAAGGTAAGGCGCAAAGCTTAGATTTTGAAGCTACGTCGCCCTTCCACCATAACGACCTTCTGGCTGAATTGGATAGTGCAGCCGCCCTAGCAGAAAGCCTCAATGCGTCAGCGGAGGCATCAGAGATAAAGTCCACTGCACTGGACATAGTTGGTATCGCCTCGAGCAGCTGATCCCTAGGAGTCTTATTCTCTATATGAGACTCTAATTCCTCCAATCAGAGCTTTAAAGACCTAGCCACCGAGGTAGTTGCTATATTTGGCTTAAAGGCAGAAGTGGAAGCTTCCCAATTCTTCCTTAAGTATGCATCAGCCCTTTTGTCCATGGGATCCTAGATCCTCAAACGGGAGAGATGACTTCTTATTTATCTTAGCTACAGGAGCGTCTACCCTTGGTACCTCCTGCCATGCTGAGACTTCCTGATCATCAAAGGGGTACTTTCTCTTGACCGCTCTAGGGATAAAGAATTTTTTATCAGGCTTCTCCCATTCACGTTTAATCAGGTCCTTGATACAGTCCTGAATGGGGAAAACTCTAGACTTTTTAGGCTTAAGGCTCTCAAACATCAGCTCGGGTCTAGACCTGGACTCCTTTTCCTCCTCCAGCTCCATCGTGGATCTAACCGCCTTCAATAATAGGTCCGTATCTTCAGCTCTAAACAACGGCTTCCCTGTCAAATACTCAGAAGAGGAATCTGAGTCTACAATAGCGCCTTCCTCAGACCCAGAGTCCATAGTATCCTCCGCTACCGCCTGGGCCCTCTTATGCTTGGATGAGCTAGGCAGGGATTTTCTAAGATCCTCTACGGACGAACGGACTTCACTCTTTACTAAATTCTGGATACTCTGTAATAAAGATGGCGACTCCTCTGCCACTAACTTATCCAGACATGGTTGACAACATGTCTTGGAGTAAGATGGATCCAACTTCCTCTTGCAAATTCCACACTCCTTAGCTCTTTTGTGGGAAGCTTTCTTTGGGGCCTCTTTAGCCTGCATTTAATAAAACAGCCCATCAGTTTAACCTGACCATAATAATAACTCCCCAAAGGGAGATGGTGGGGGTTAACCCCTCTTACCCCCAGGAGTACCATGCTGGATTCCAAAAGCTGCTCCTGTCTGTCGGTGCGCTGTTGTACATCCCCTTCTTCCTGCATCATAAAGCTGTGTAAAGGGGGCCAATCGAGGGCTGTAGGTGCCGCCGATCCTGCTGCTACTCCCTCCACGCTGGCTGGCGTTCCCTTTTTCAAATAGGCCGCGCAGCGCCAGCCATGTTTAGCTCCTCCCCCTTCCGGCCGGTGGAACGCACGCGTCACTTCCGGTGTGACGCGCACGTCCAGCACAGCCAGCCTCAATGAGAGGGGAAGACGCAGCTCCCCCCCTCATGCCACGACTTCGCCGGCAGGCAGGGACAAGAGGCAGCCCAGGCATCGCCCCATGGCTCCGAAGGAGGGAAAAGAATTGCAGACGCCGGGCTTCTCAGCGGCTCCTAGTGGAGACTTACGCCGACAGGTACCTCCACTAGGTTTCGTTTTAACCCTAGAGGTCCTGCAGCCTAAAAAAAAAGACCTGGAAAGAAAATCCTCCTGTCCCTGGACAGGAAACAGGAAAGAACTGAAGGTGGAAGGCACGAGACCAATTTAAAGATCTGGGAAGTTCCTGTTTCCTGTCCGGAAGGAGGAGGATCTCTCTCACAGGTGCTGTCATGGGGCGTAATGGAAAATACATTTGTCCATCCAGTTTGGCTTGTCATCCTGCAAGTTGATCCAGAGGAAGGCAAAAAAAAATAAAACTGTGAGGTAGAAGCCAATTTTCCCCACTTTAGGGGAATAAAAAATTCCTTCCCGACTCCAATCAGAATATCTTCCTGGATCAACGACCCCTCTAGTAGCTATAGCCTGTAATATTATTACCCTCCAGAAATACATCCAGGCCCCTCTTGAATTCCTTTATTGTACTCACCATCACCACCTCCTCAGGCAGAGAGTTCCATAGTCTCACTGCTCTTACCGTAAAGAATCCTTTTCTATGTTTGTGTACAAACCTTCTTTCCTCCAGACGCAGAGGATGTCCCCTCGTCACTGTCACGGGGATAAATAGATGATGGGGTAGATCTCTGTACTGACCCCTGATATATTTATACATATTAATCAGATCTCCCCTCAGTCATCTTTTTTCTAAAGTGAATAACCCCAATTTTGATAATCTTTCAGGGTACTGTAGTTGCCCCATTCCAGTTATTACTTTAGTTGCCCTCTGGACCTTCTCCAGCTCTGCTATGTCTGCCTTGTTTACAGGAGCCCACAGTACTCCATGTGTGGTCTGACTAGCGATTTGTAAAGTGGTAGGACTATGTTCTTATCACGGGCATCTATGCCCCTTCTGATGCAACCCATTAACTTATTGGCCTTGGCAGCAGATGCCTGACACTGGTTTTTGCAGCTTAGTTTGTCATTTATTAAGATCCCTAGATCCTTTTCCATGTCAGTGTTACCGAGTGTTTTATCATTTAGTATGTACGGGTGACTTGCATTATTCCTTCCCATGTGCATAACTTTACATTTGTCAGTGTTAAACCTCATCTGCCACTTATCTTCCCAAGCCTCCAATCTATCCAGATCCCTCTGTAGTAGTATACTGTCCTCTTCAGTGTTAATTACGTTACACAGTTTAGTGTCATGTGAAAATTGATACTTTACTATGCAAGCCTTCTACAAGGTCATTAATATATTGGAGAATAGGGCCCAATACTGACCCCTGAGGTACCCCACTAGTGACAGTGGCCCAATCTGAGAGTGTACCGTTAATAACCACCCTCTGTTTTCTATCATTGAGCCAGTTACTTACCCACAATCAGACGTTTTCTCCCAGTCCGAGCATTCTCATTTTATATACTAACCTTTTATGTGGTACAGTGTCAAATGCTTTGGAGAAGTCCAGATATACGACATCCATTGATTCGCCGCTGTCAAGTCTAGAACTTACCTCCTCATAGAAACTAAATTAGTTTGGCATGACCGATCCCTCACGAAGCCATGCTGATATGGCGTTATTTTCTTATTTCTGTTGAGATGCTCTAAGATAGCATCTCTCAGAAAACCTTCAAACAGTTTACCCACAACAGATGTTAAACTTACCGGCCTATAGTTTCCAGGCTCTGTTTTTGAACCCTTTATGTGAAAAAACCAACACCCAACCTTCCAAACCGAATGTATGTACTAATAAATAGACCATCCCAGGCCTCCATCTTATCACCAATAGAAACATACGTACTAAATGTGAATATGTTTCACTGACGCACAGTCCAACATTTGAACAATATTAAAGAGACTTTTATTCACATTCTATGTGATGAAACAAAACTATTTACAAGTATTTTTGGTAAAACCCCTTTGCCGTCTGGTTTAAAGGGGTTTTCTAGGTATTTGTTTTCTTTCAGATGCCAAGTTTCCCCTTTAGATACTCCCTTTGGACAGTGGCAGAACTGTAAACAGGGATGGGGTAAATAACTTTATATATTGGCCTTTATGTTGTTTTAACTTTAAAGCTCAAAACACCCTTTTAGAATGAGCTTACACTAAGTGGATTTTTAAGTAAAAAGATTTCCACAATAAAAAGTCTTTTGAATTTCAGTGAAGAAAAAAAGCATAACATCCGTTTGCTGTGGGAATGGGATGCTTCTGAGAAGAGAGCGGGTAAAAACCATCAATACTGCCATCTGATGGGGAATCCTTTGTTCCTCCCATCTGTAACAATCTTATTAATCGCCATCTGTTGACTTATAATGGTCATCATCCACAGTTGAATAAATGTGGCCTTCATTGCTGAGGAAGTCCAATGCTTGTCTGAAAGGGAAAAAAAAAATAAAAAATTTAGGGTTGTGTAATAAGACCGATCTCTTCGAAGAACTGCAACAGAAGCAAAAGAATTCCCCCACACATTATAAACACGGTTGCCTTGCCACGCATCAGATAGCTTATCATGGGGTATGTGGCCAGATCCTATATCACCCAAACTTTAAAGGGGTTCTGCACTTTTATTTAACTGATGATCTATCCTCTGGATAGATCAGCTTCTGATCGGCAGGGGTCCGACACCCGGGACCCCCTGCCGATCAGCTGTTTGAGAAGGCACCGGCGCTACAGCAGCGCCCCGGACTTCACTGTTTACCGCCGGCGCACTGACGTCACGACTAGTATCAACTAGCGTGGGCGGGGCTAAGCTCCATTCACGTGAACAGAGCTTAGCCCCGCCCACGCTAGTGAGAAGGCCACTGCGCTGCTGGAGCGCTGCTGCCTTCTCAAACAGCTGATCGGCGGGGTCCTGGGTGTCGGACCCCCGCCGATCAGAAGCTGATGATCTATCCAGCGGATAGATCATCAGTTAAATGAAAGTGCAGAACCCCTTTTAAGCAGGATCCTGAATGCTGCGGCTCAGGAAAACAGAGGAGGCAACAGACTGTCCCCTATGGAGCAAGCATCCTGGAACAGGATGTGTTAACACTAACCTACTGCAAAAAGGGGAAGACATTTCTATACTGCAATAGCCTTACACTGTCTACAGGAAAGGGAAAGCAGCTTGGAAGCCCCAGTAATGACAGCAGCATATACAGAGAGCGAAGTTTGGTCATTACATTTATGTTCTGAGGGCAGTATAGGTAGTGACAGACCCAGATTCCTGAACTGGGCCATTTGTGAAGATGCTGTAATTTTCATAAAATCATTTTTTATTTTGCTGACTTATATAGCACTGGCATATTCCACAGCTCTTGACATTTTCACCACTGTCCCCAGTGGAGCTCACAAACTAAGTTCCCTGTCAGTATGTCTTTGGAATGTGGGAGGAAGTCGGGAGTACCCAGAGGAAACCCACACAAAAACAGGGAGAACATACAAACTCCATGCAGATGTTGTCCTTGGTCGGATTCGAACATCGGACCCCAGCACTGCAGGGCACCAGTGCGAACCACTGAACCAGAGTGTTTAACTCCAAGAGAGGAAAACTCTCTGCTGTGCAAATTCAGTGGAGCCCTCAATATTCATGAGCTGTAGACTCCCACCTTCACCCACGAGTGACAGGTTAAACACTATGCACAGTAGTGGACTGCAGCCAATTTTATGAACAGTAAGACCAAGTCCTGAATTTAGAGTCGTGTTACTAATTCATGCTGCCTTCAGTCAGAGCCCTCTTTTTTGGATGCTGTGGTCAATACTGGCATCTAAGGAGTTATATGTTAAATGTCTCTGATCCCAGTATTGTCTGCAGGTATCAGCCATACTACATGGCCGTTGCCTGTTGCTCCATATACCCCTTCAGCACCTCGGAGGTACAGTTATGTCCTGGGGAGCAAAAGGGTTTAAAAAAACAAGCATGCTGAAATGTTTATAAAACCATGTGCATTTCGGTCTTCTGCTATGGAATATTCTGTATATATAGGAGTCATGAAACAATTATATTAAATCTTACTTAATGGTATTAACGTTCATTCCCTGAAGTCTTGCCTTCAGTTCCTCAAAGCCCATGCCTTCACTTCCTTTACAGCTTTTAATTAGAAACAAAACCTATTGTGGGAAGAGAAATAGTTTTATTTTTTAAGCTTTTGTTTAATATAAAACACAGCCAAACTCAGAGCAAAAAAAAAAAGCCACATAAAACTGAAAAAGGCCATAATTTCTAAAAATGGCAGGCTGCCGTTTAGCTCATATGTAAAACCTAGTAGACAGATAACAGAATCTTACTTTGCAAAATATGAGACAATGCGAAGCAGAACCTGTGACAGTGAACTGTGAATATGGAGTCTCTTACCATTTGGAATTTATTGGGTCTGATAAAATTACCCTGATTTATTAGGGCTGAAACAATTCAAACGATTTAAATCAATGAAATCAAGGCAAAAAGAAATTCTTGATGCAGTTTCCCTGCATCAATTCGTTTAAATCACATGACCACGGAGCGTGAATGAAATGAAGCTTCTCACTCACTGCTCCGTGGCCTCCCGACTGCACCACGCTGCAGGGCCTTGCATTCACACATAGTCAGCACGCTGGCTGACGATGTGTGATGACATGTCGGTCCCAGTGTATGCTGGGATCAAGATGAGTCTCCTGTGGACTCCATGTGTCAGTGCACGCCGCACTGCCAGGAAAGGAAAGTATAAAGTTGGCAGCACCTGCGGGGGGTACCTGAGATTTGATTTGGCAATGACATGTATAAAGTTATTGGAGGGGGGGGGGGGGGGGGGGGTAATATCAGGGCACCTGTGATTTGGTATGTATAAAGTTACTGGCGCGAGGGGTTAATGGGGGCACCTGTGATTTGGCATGGAGGGGCTGATCTGGGAGAGTGGAGGACATGGTGGATGGCATAGAGGCACTGGGGACATCAAGGCAGCCAGTGAACTCCGGCAGTCTGTTCCTCCACCGGAACAGACTAACGAAGTTCACAACATAACCCCAAGTACACATTCTGGCAGAAGAACAGCCTGCTGGAGTATACCGTATTGGGTATAGCCATATACAACTATCTACATGCTCTCATTGACTAGAATGTGGTCCAAGGCCATCTAGCCATGTTTCGGCATACATGCTGGGCATCGCCCAAAGCCCTTTTTTTCCCTTTGTCCTTACAAAACCCAGCTTGAGTGCTGTAACAAGGCCGGACCCCATTACAGTCAATCGCTGCAGCAGCTGGCAGTATCCAGATATACCCGATATGGTACATTCTGGCCGGCTGTTCTTCTGACAGAATGTACTGTATATTGCAGCTGTGAAAGAAGCCTTGTGTGTGCAATATAATAATATATATATATATATATATATATATATATATATATATATATATATATATATATATATGAATACATTATTTTAAGAAGGTTTTTCTTATTAGATTAGTCGTAAAAAAAAAGAAATTGATAGAATACTCAATCACTAAAATAATTGTTTACTGCAGCCCTACTACGTATAATAAATTATTTGTCTGGCATGTTTGAGACCTTGTCCATTTCGCGCGCAAGAGAGCTCACTATTGTCTGCCAAAGTTATCTTGGGATTCTGATTTATTGCGGATCTGGGAATCGGCCACTCCAAGGTCCATAACAGATAAACTGGATATGCAGTGTGACAGTTATGGATTGTATATGCAGGCTACATTCTTTAACCCACTAAGGACCAGGCCATTTTTAGCAAATTTAATGTGTAAAAGGGGTAAAAGGACAAAATGCACCCCACATTTTGTTCACCAGTTCCCCCTGAATACAGCAGCACACCATATGTGCTCAAAAAATGATGTATGGGCACACAGCAGGGCTCTAGAGTCAAACCGGACCTGAATTGGCAGACATGGATTTTAGGTGCCATGTCTCATTAAAGATAAACTCCTGCGGTCCCACAGAAATTAAAAACCCCAAGAAGCGACACCATCTTGGAAAGAGCACCACCGTACCAACATTTTAAAGGTGCACTTTTGACCTAACAGTTGTCTCACAGAAAATATGTAGTTGCGGAAAAGTGAATCTGTAAGCTATGCAGACTAAAATCAGATATAAAAAAGGTGGTAAAACTACAGGGTACATCATGGATAAAATTAAATGCTCCATGGATGTATGGTAGATTCATAAATAATCCTGTATGCACAGGCCAGGTTTTGCAGTGGTAAATTGTGTCTTTCCTTATCCCCCTTTTGGAATACACCTTGCATTTATTTTGGGTCCTTCCCTTCCATGCTGTCTCGGGGACTTGACTTGGAAAATGTCGCCCTGGTACGACACGGGCACCATGACTTCCAGAAGTACTGGGACCCTCCCCGGCTTGGTTTTTAAAAAATTAGGGCCTTGATAACCACTGGCGTTCAGCTTGAGCATCGCTATGCTAGGCACATGCAGAGTACTGCATGTGCTGGAGTCTCCTCAGACAGACAGAGAAAAATAAAATAAAAATAAAGAGGGCAGCAACTCCAGATGTTATTTTCAGCAGGGTTAAAGATCAGTGGTGGTGCACCACAAGTCCCAGCAAGCAGCACGGAACCTATCTGCATGCAGTCACCAGTTAGAATGGCTGCATGCAGGGAGGTTCTGCCCTTTCCTGAACAAGTATAGCGTTGCTCCAGCCAATTGCAGTGCTGGCAGGGGACCCAAAACACCAGTGTCCCCCTGCCTCACCTCAGAGGTGACCGGAGCTGACCAGTTCAGCACCGGCCACCTCCCCCTGACCTCAACCCGCAGTATACAGCTTCAAATGCTGTGATGTGCCGCTCTTCATTGACCGGCCAATCGCAGCGCTTAGTGGTGCAGCACCATGGTGCCCTTACCCGGCATGGCTGCCTGCTGGTAAGAGCAGCCATGGTGCCTCAATTCCCCCGACAATCGTGCCCCAGAGCCCCGCGGACCTTAAGTCACGTCCAGTTGTACCGTACATGTAGGGCACAGGTCCTTATGGGGTTTAATCAAGTGGTAGAAAAGTTGGCACTCTTTCCGAAAGCAGTTGGAGTTGACCTATTGCAGAGACGTCTCTCTCAAGGAAAGATGGTGTTTTCCCAATCGAGTATCTGATTGCTTTCACTAAAAGGACTCCCGAGCACCTTCGTTCTGGATGTAGTCAGGACTGTAGATTAGGTGTGGATGCAATTGGTGTTTTATCTAATTATTCTTATTCTTTATAAGTTTTGCAATCTTTGTACTTACCTAGTTTACTAGGAGATAAATCTGCTTGATCATCACCATTAAATAATAAATTTACCAATATATTTTAGTACTAGTGTGCAGTCTTTCTTTAAAGAGAGTATCTGAGTCTGGGGGGCCTGGCCTGACCAGATATGTGATCGGGTGTGTGGTGCAGAGCTCCTGGCACAGAATCCTGAAAATACTCTGCTAAATAGTGAGTGTGACTCAAAAAAATTGCCGCAACATGAAGCGTCAAAAAGCGAAGGAGAGGGAAGGAAAAGACTGTGGCAGCGCTGAGCTGATGTCACAAAATGGCACCGTGCAGCCTGTGAAGAGAATGGAGGTAGCGGCACTACTGGAGAGATTAGAACATACCAGGGCGTCCTCCGCATATGAGCTGGAATTTTCCACATCATCCACCGCCCAGAAAACGGAAGAGCCAGCTGTACTTGCAGTAGAAAATCAAGAGGTTGGTGCAGTATCAGATTGGGCGGTTGCTGCTGAAACAGAACCTACCATCAAAGATGTGTTTGCAGCAGTAGCGCAAAGTAATAAAGTGCTTGCCTCACTCAGCACTAATATGGGTAGCCTAAAAGATATTGGGCTTATCAGACAAGATATGTGAGGGAAAGGATTGGAGTAATGGAGGGCCGAGTAAGCGACTTGGAAGATCAAGTGCCGCCAATGAAGCGAGACCTTCAACGTGCGATTCATAATGTTTGACTGCTTATATTCAAGACAGATGACATGGAAAACAGGCTGAGGCGCAGTAATGTCCGTATGATAGGCGTGCCTGAGCGAGCAGAGGGATCAAACGCAGTTACATTTGTGGGGGTTGTGCAGTTAAGAGATAGCCCAGTCTAAGTAAGCAGTGGGTGGGAGATTGGTAAAGGAATAGGTTATGCCAGAGTTCAAAGCAGAGTATTATTACTGTAATAGTTGACCTATTGATAGTTTAGACTAGTTGATATATCAGAGATATGGTATTTTCTATACCCCAGTTCTTCTTTTGAAAGGAAAAATGTCTTTGTTTTGTTTGTTTATGTTGGGGGGGTGGGTGGTTTTTTTGGGGACACTTGAGACAGGTGGAATAGGAGGCCTAGTAATATTGTTGTAAGATCGCAGTATCAGTCGAATACAATTCTGGAATTGGTTTGATGATGGGGACCCTTAAGGTTATAGCTTGGAATATTCGGGGGATGGGCCAGACTGCTAAGCATAATGCGATCTTCCATGCTCTGGCAGTCCATCAGCCGGCAATTCTGTGCTTGTCTGAGACTTCTCACTTCAGATAAAAACGCATCTTGTACACAGAGCATGGATGGCGCATGAATTCCATTCTACATATTCCACCCAATCGAGAGGAGTATGACCTTATACATAGGAGACTTCCCTTTACTTCTAATGAAGTATGCATTGATTCTGAGGGACGATTCATATGTCTTGACTGCACTATATTTCAGATCCGAATGATATTGGACACTGTATACATTCCCCCTCCATACTCAAGTGAGATCTTGAAAAAAGTATTGTAGGCGATTTCAATATGTATCTTGATAAATCCCACCCGGGAGGGGGTACTCTGAGACCATCCCCTACTTCGCTGAGTAGATTACTTATGGAAATTGACCTATGAGATATTTGGAGGACAAAACATCCAGAAGTGCAGCAGTACTTATGCTATTCCTCCTCGCATAACTCACTGTGCAGAATTGATTTAATGTTAGGATCCCCTGTGTTATTGGATAAGGTACGGGAAGTTTCCCCATCTTCCTAGGAGCATTTCTGATCACTCACCAGCTTTAGTAGAATTGGAGTTGGGAAATGCAAGACTGCTTAGGAGTTCCTTGACATTAATGTTGGCTAGGCCGATTTATCAATTGTATGGGAAGCCTTAAAAGCATATGTAAGAGGGTATATATACACACACAAGGAAATTAGTGTACATAAATTGAAAAATAGGGCCCTTTCAATTGAGATGTCTAATAGGTTTTTGGAGACTGAAGTTAAATACATAGCTAATCAACATCAGAAATTGCTAATTGGACTGAAGCTCAAGACTTGCTGAAAGAACATTTGATTGATAAGGCAGGGGCTAATTGCTTTTTCAGAGCACAGAGATACTTTATGGAAGGAGAGAGTCCCTCCTGTGTAACTGCTGTTAAAAATAGGAATGGTATCCTGGCTACCAGAGATGAGGATATAGTTGGGGTTTTCCATGCCTATTTTAAGGAAGTTTATAGGTCTAGATTGGCAGTTTAAGGACAGGGAATGTTATCTAAATGAGATTTAATGCCTACCCTCTCTATGGAACAAAGGGAGCTACTAGATAGGGATATTCAATTAGAAGAACTAGAGTTGGTATTGAGTTCTTTCCCAAATGAAAAAGTGCGGTGGGGGGGGCGTTCCTGGGGAGTTTTATAAGAGACATCAAGATCTATTACTCCCGCACCTCTTAAATGTGTATAAGGATTCCTATCGTGCAGGTACTTTACCTAGCTCAATGAGAGAAGCAATAGTTGTTGTGATCCCAAAACCGGGTAAAGAGCCTACCTTAGTTGACTCATCGGCCTATTTCACTATTAACTGCGGATATAAAAAAGTGTTGGCTAAAGTCTTCGCTAACAGATTGTTAGGGGGTTATCTCCACTATTCTTCATGACGATCAATGTGGTTTTATGCCAGACAGATCCACCTCCCTTAATCTTAGGCGCCTGTTCCTTAATCTCCAGTTGGGAGGGGGTTTGTGGAGCTGTGGTTTTGACAGCGTCGAGTGGGACTACCCTTTGGGCTGTGTTGTCGAAGTTGGCATTTGGTCCTAGTTTCATTAAGTGGGTTAAACTACTATATGATCAGCCGAGAGCTAGGCTTAGAATAAATGGTGGAGTGTCCCAAGAACTGGAATTAGAGAGGGGTACGAGGCAAGGTTGTCCTATCCCCTCTGCTTTTTGCACTAGCAATAGAACCGCTGGCATGTCTGCTTAGATCCACTCCATTGATAGAAGGTTGTAGGAGAGGGAGGATGGAGGAACAGGTTTCGCTTTATGCGGACAACATGTTGCTATATGTAGGAAATGTGGCCTCTTCAATTGACCCCATAATATCACTTATCTCGGATTTTGGTAACCAGTCTGGTCTACTTATTAATTGGGCTAAATCTGTGATTCTCCCATTGTCCCCCCTTCCGCAGTCTCTTACTCATACTAATCTTAAAGTGGTGTCATCTTTTAGATACTTAAAAGGATAACTGTCACATTTAGACCCTAATGTAAATTTTCATATATGTAGTTACTAATAACATGATATTCCAGAATCAGTTCCTATTAGACTGACTTACCCCATATTTAATAAGATTCAGCCCTTAGCAACGAGTCTGCATAAAACTGCAATTTCACTATTCAATTAAGATGGCCGCCACTGCCCTCACTAGCCAGTAACAATAGCCCCCCAAAAGTGTCAGTAACCAGAGCCCTCCCCCTAAAGGGTTAATCTCCTGCAGCACAAAGGGGTCCTCTTACCACATGTTGCTTTCATTTATACACTGAGCAGATGGCAGATCTCCCTTCCCTGCTCTGACTCTACTTCTCCAGCTCTGCTGAGTGAGGGAGCGTCTGCCAAGCGCAGGGACAGGGAGAAGTGCACACAGCCCAGGCACTGTTATCAGCTGCTGGGGAGGACATGGCTTTAATCATTTACTTACAGCGCCTGGCTGTCAGTAATCTGACCTTGCACGCAGCAACGTGCTTCTGCGTCCTCCATCCTTCAACAGATAGACGGACCATGCCTAGCAACCCTATTTTAACCCTTTCATGACCAAGGGTCATTAATGCCCCAGTGTCCAGGTCAAAATTTACAAATCTGACATGCGTCACTTTATGTGGTAATTTTACAAACTTTGTTAACCCTTTAGGTGTTCCACAACAATTAAAGGAAAATGGAGATGAAATTTCAAAAATTTCACTTTTTTGGCAGATTTTCCATTTTGTTACATTTTTTTCTAACACATTGAGGGTTAACAGCCAAACAAAACTCCATTTATTACCCTGATTCTGCGGTTTACAGAAACACCCCACATGTGGTCGTAAACTGATGTAAGGGCGCACGGCAGGGCGCAGAAGGAAAGGAACGCCGTATGGTTTTTGGAAGGCAGATTTTGCTAAACTGGTTTTAGATGCCATGTCCCATTTAAAGCCCCCCCCGATGCACCCATACAGTAGAAACTCCCAAAAAGTGACCCTATTTTGGAAACTAGGGGATAAGGTGCCAGTTTTATTGGTACTATTTTGGGGTACATATGATTTTTAAATTGCTCTATATTAAGTTTTTTGTGAGGCAAGGTAACTGAAAAATGGCTGTTTTGGCACATTTTTTTTTTTTTTTACAAGATTCATCTGACAGGATAGATCATGTGCTATTTTTATAGAGTAGGTTGTTACGGACACAATGATATCAAAATAGGTCTACTTTGTTTGTTTGTTTCAGTTTTACATAAAGCAATTTTGAAAAATAAATTATGTTTGTGTGTCCATTTTCTGAACGCCATATGTTTATTTTTCTGCCGATCGTCTTGTGCAGGGACTCGTTTTTATTGGTACCATTTTTGGGTACATAGGATTTTTGATCATTCATTATTATACTTTATGGGGCAAGGTGACCAAAAAATTGGCTGTTTTGGAACAGTTTTTATTTATTTATTTTTACAGCGTTTATCTGAGGGGTTAGGTCATGTGACAGTTTTTTATAGAGCATATCGTTACGGACGTGGCAATACCTAATATGTATACTTTCTTATTTATTTAAGTTTTACACAATAATAGCATTTCTGAAACCAAAAAAAATTAAGTTTTAGTGTCTCCATAGTCTGAGAGCCATAGAGTTTTTATTTTTTGGGCGATTGTCTTAAATAGGGTATCATTTTTTGCGGGATGGGGTAACGGTTTGATTGGCACCATTTTGGGGGTCATAAGCCTTTTTGATCGCTTGCTGTTGCACTTTTTGTCATGTAAGGTGACAAAAATGGCTTTTTTTACGCAGTTATTTTTTAATGGTGTTTATCGGACGGGGTCTATCATGTGATATATTTATAGAGACGGTCGTTACGGACGCGGTGATACCTTGTGTATTTTTTTTTTATAGGAAAAAGCTATTTTTTTTAATTTTACATTTTTACTTTTATTATTTTCACTTTTTTTTTTTAATTAAGTCCCTCTTGGATCTTGAAGATCCAGTGGGGCTGATGGCTGTACTATACTTTGCAATGCTCTTGCATTGCAAAGTATAATACAATCAGATGCCCTGTAGGTGGCAACAGCAGACGCTTTTGCAAAGCGTCCGGTTGCCGTGGCAACCATCGGGCGCTGCAATCGCAGCGCAGCAGCCCCGATGGTGGAGAGAGGGACCCCCCCCCTTAACCCCATGGATGCCGCGGCATCTATGGGGTTACAGCAGAGTGTCAGCATAGAGCTGACTCTCTGCTGATGGCGGCGGCTCAGGAATGGAGCCGCCACCATCACACACAGCAGGGGGACTGCACGGCATGGGGGCAGGAGGAATGTATGGGGCGGACCGCAGGAGATAGGCGGACACAAGGGGGGGCTTGGAGGGGCACACGAGGACACATTACCTAATTTCAGTCTCTGATCTGCAGAGCGCAGATCAGAGTCTGAAACAGACTAACCAATCGGATCGATTGTCGGCAAGGGGCCACTCTGATTGGTCCCTTGCCGGCATTACTGAACTGTATGCTGTCCGTGACAGCAGCAGGACAGGGGCAGAAGCTTTAATCCAAGCGCTTTGTAGCGCTTGGATTAAGTTGAAATAGGGCCACCAGGGAAATATTAAATCACCACAATCAAATACTCTAAAAAAAATAAAAATAAAAACACACACGACAGTTACTTTAAGAGTTGAAGTTTCAACCAACCCTCATAGGTATATTCCCAACAATATAATACCAATACTGGCTAAATTTAAACTCAAAGCGATATCCTGGCATAAACGTCCCTCAGCTCTGATTGGCGGGGGCAATTTGTTAAAAATGGTGTTGATGTCACAACTTTTATATTTACTCCATAATGCACCTGTTTGGATTCCCATGCATTACTTCTACAAAGGTCCAATTTTTTCCCCTTTGATTTGTATTATGGAAAAAAATATAGTAGGATCAAGTATGAAACTTTACAGAGGGGTAAGGAGATGGGCGATCTTGCCTTGCCTAACCCATTTCTATATTTTTTTTAGCCGCCCAAGCGCAGCATTTTAAAGGGAACCTGTCACCTGGATTTTGTGTATAGAGCTGAGGACATGGGTTGCTAGATGGCTGTTAGCACATACGCAATATCCAGTCTCCATAGCGCTGTGTGCTTTTATTGTGTAAAAAACCCGATTTGATACATATGCAAATTAACCTGAGATGAGTCCTGTACGTGAGAGGAGTCAGGGACCGGACTCATCTCAGGTTAATTTGTATATGTATCAAATAGTTTTTTTTACACAATAAAAGCACAGAGCTATGGGGACTGGATATTGCAGATGTGCCAACAGCCATCTAGCAACCCATGTTCTCAGCTCTATACACAAAATCCCAGTGACAGATTCCCTTTAAGAGCTGGAGGGAGTGCCCAGTGACAGATTCCCTTTAAGAGCTGGAGGGAGTGGCAAGTTATAGAGTGGGCATCCGGGTGTTCTCCACCGGTTATGTTTTTGGAAAAAGGAGGTGGCTGTAAAATTTAGATCATCCCCGATTGTTGGGCTTATGAGGAAGGTATGGGGGAAGATTAAAGAAGTTTTGGGAATCACAGGGTTAAATACACATCTCACCTATATGGCGTAATAAGGCCTTGTCAGAGCCGTTTCGTCTGGAAGGATTCTCCCAATGGGAAAGGAACGGCCTCTGGAATGTCAGTTATACTCTCAGGGTACTTTGAAACTGTTCCAGGAATTGTGCTTAGAGTTCAGTCTACCTTCCATGCACTTTTATAAATACCTGCAATTAAGTCAAGCTCTTGAATCAGTCCAAAAGGATGTAATTGCAGTTTGCCTCTAGTCGAATACTTGGTAAGATAATAGAGGTGGATTCAGTGAAAGGAGCCATGCCTAGCGCGGCATGTGAGAAGACGCTGAATCGCGCTCTCCCGGACGAGTCTCCTGTAATCCTCCTGCATCCATCATCTGCGCTGCTGTTAAAGCCTCACTGCAAGGAGAATATACTCACCGGAGGCTGAGCGAGCAGTTACTCCCCGTCATGACGCGCCAAGGGAGAAAGGAGTGCAAAGAAAGTGGGCCTGCACCGCGCGCTAAGCAAGATGGCGCCGGGCTTAAAGCTTCAGAAGTGGCGGCGCGCCTGGAACAATATGCCAGGGTGGCTCCTGGATCTGCTCCACTCACCAGCAATGAAGTAAGGGGAGGTCAAGGCACCGGAGAGGGGTCTGTCCCTGCTGCCCAGACTGTCGGTGGCTTGAGTGAAGTGAATGGCCAAATAGCTGCTGCTGGGGGACCCGAGCATATGGCGGATGAAGGGGAGGGAGGTAGAGACAGGCCCTGCACAAGTTCAATCTGTGCCTACCATAACAGATGTCTTCAATGCGGTCACAAACTGCAGTACAGCGCTAGTCGCTCTCAATACTCAAATTGGACATTTACAAGAAAGTATGTCTTATCAGAAATGACCTCAAGAAAGTGTCTGAGAAGATCAAAGAAGTGGAGAACCGGGTAGGCCACCTGGAAGACACCATACCCACTATACAGAAAGACCTGGGTAAAGTTACTCAGGACATCTCATACCTGCTTCAAAAAGCTGATGACCTGGAGAACAGGCTACACAGGAATAATCTGCGCCTGGTGGGCATGCCGGAGAAAGTTGAAGGAAGCAATGCGGTGGCCTTTTTTGAGCAGTGGCTGACTGTGAAGTTTGGCACAGAATCACTATGTAAAAAGTTTTGCCATTGAGCGAGCCCATAGGGTGCCGTTCCGCTCACCAAAGGGCGCCCCTCCAAGACCAGTTCTCATCAAGCTGCTGCACTTCAAAAGGATAGGGATACCATCCTGCGCTCAGCACGAAATCATGAGGATCTGGTAATTGATGGCAGGAAGGTGCTTATATTTCCTGATTTTTCTGCAGAGGTACAGTGGAAAAGAGCGAAGTTCGTGGAAGTAAAGCGACGCCTGAGGGAACGCCTACTACAATATTCCATGATTTATCAGTCCAAGCTGCGGGTGGTAGTGGAAGGAATAGTCCATGTGTTCGACGCGCCAAAAGCCGCGTCGCAATGGATGGACTCCTCGGATCCGAGGGGGAACTCCGCTCCTCCAGTCGAATGACTGACTCTGCTATTTGGCAAATTCCCTGCCCCTGATAAATATAAGTGGAGGGGGGTAACTTTGTAGCCCAGAGTAAGGGGGAAGGGAGAAATGCTTAGCCAGTGGTTGCAGTAGGAATTCTTATAAGCAGGTTCTGTATATGTTACTATGTTTAATTGTCGCTCAACATATTTATGACTGTTACAAATGGCAGCCATTATATAGGATGGGTTATACATCCTGATCGTTTCTATAGGACGAGTCCGGGGGGAGGGCACGGTTACGGCGGGGGAAATGGGGAGTAGCACTCAGCTGAGCTCAATTTGGGGTGCACTGCCTCCTGCTAGGGTCGTGTCTTTCTCCTATGAGTCGCGATACAGGCATATCAGTATGAAGTTAACTATGTCACAAATGCAAAAGTTAACCGCTTCACGTCCGCCCATAGGATATAAACGTCCTATGGGTGGACGTCCATTTCTGAACGGACGTTCCAGAACGTCCGTTCAGAAAGTGCAGCTGCACGCTAATCGTGCAGCTGCTGATCGGGTTGCCCGCTGTCAGTGACAGCAGGGCAACCCTAAGACAAGGCAGGGACAGTGCCCAGGTGTCCCTGCCTTCTAGATCGCTGCAGACACAGCGCTCACCGAGCGAGGTGTCTGCAGAGAAGGAAGCGCTGTGCGCTTCCTGTTCCGGCCCGGCGGTCATGTGACCGGAGTGTGCAGGAGCTGTGTGAGGTCTCCCAGAGACCTCGATCAGCCCTGCTGTGAGGCTGTACAGCGCAGGATTGCTGCTGTACAGCCTCTATAGGGGTGCATTTGTCCTGTAACTGGGGCTACTATGTCAGCCCCAGTTACAGGAGAAATCAACTGAGAAAAAAAAAAAAAAAAAAAAAAAGTGAAGTAAATGTCCCCCAGAGGTCTTGTATGACCTTATGGGGGACTAAAAGTGTAAAATAATTAAAAAAAAAAACTAATAAAACTGGCACCTTATCCCCTAGTTTCCAAAATGGGGTCACTTCTTGGGAGTTTCTACTGTAAGGGTGCATCAGGGGGCTTCAAATGGGACATGGCATCTAAAAACCATGTGGAGTTCCTTTTCTTCTGCGCCCTGCCGTGTGCCCATACAGCAGTTTATGACCACATGTGGGGTGTTTCTGTAAACCGCAGAATCTGGGTAATAAATATTCAGTTTTGTTTGGCTGTTAACCATCGATGTGTTAAAGAAAAAAATTGATTAAAATGGAAAATCTGCCAAAAAAGTGAAATTTAAAAATTTGATCTCCATTTTCCTTTAATTCTTGTGGAACGCCTAAAGGGTTAACAAAGTTTGTAAAATCGGTTTTGAATACCTTGAGGGGTGTAGTTTCTACAATGGGGTCATTTATGGGGGTATCCACTATGTAGGCCCCACAAAGTGACTTCAGACCTGAACTGGTCCTTATAAAGTGGGTTTTGGCAATTTTCCTATAAATTTGAAGAATTGCTTCTAAACTTCTAAGCCTTCTAACGTCCTAAAAAAAATAAAATGACATTTCCAAAATGATGCCAACATAAAGTAGACATATGGGGAATGTTAAATAATAAATATTTTATGAGGTATCACTCTGTTTTAAAAGCAGAGAAATTGAAATTTAGAAAATTGCAAATTTTTCAAATTTTTGGGTAAATTTGGGATTTTTTCATAAATAAAAGGTGAAATATTTTGACTCAAATTTATGATTATCATGAAGTACAATGTGTCACGAGAAAACAATCTCTGAAGGACTTGGATAAATAAAGGCGTTCCAAAGTTATTACCACATAAAGTGAGATATGTCAGTTTTGCAAAATTTGGCCTGGTCAGGAAGGGGGCAAATGGCCCAGATGGCAAGTGGTTATTATTGTTAATGTTTGCGGTTATTATTCCGGGCTGGGTGCAAATTCACAGCCCATCTGTCCTTGGAGAGCTGAAGTGGTCTTAAAAAGTTTTGGGGATGGGGTCAGTACCTCTGTGCAGTACTGGGACGTACTTAGCAAAGGCATAAGCGTAGTCAAAACACGCACGCGGGCGCTGTGTTTGGAATTGCAAAATCAAGTATCCGGTGCAGAAACAGTGTATGTTAAAAATCCCTCTGAGTTATCGTTGAGAGCCTGGAAAGCGGCACAGGAGGCACTCAATACACACGTGTTGGAGTAGGCCAACAATAAGAGGCTCTTTCTGAAACAATACTTTGAGGAGGGGGAAAAGGCGGGTCACATGTTAGCAATGATAGCCAAGGCCCAACAAGAATCCACTTATGTGTCAACCCTCAGGAATTGGGAAGGTAGGATGGTGAGCGATCCTCATGAGATTCTTGAGGAGTTTAAGGGATTTTATGATTCACTATATAAAAAGTAGAGCTACGTACTCTGACAGGGATCTGGAGGCTTACTTGGGGGGAGTGGAGTTGCCTACCTTGTCGGCGGAGGAGAGAGAGGGGCTGGAGTCTCCCCTTACGGTGGAGGAATTACAAAGGGCAATAAGTGTGATGCCAAACGATAAGGCTCCTGGCCCTGATGGGCTACCTATTGAAATTTACAAGGAATTTGGTGGGGAGCTGCTACCAAATCTTCTCAAAGTATTTGACCAGGCCCTAGCAACGGGAAGTTTACCTCCTTCAATGTATGAAGCTACCATTGTGGTGCTGCCCAAGCCAGATAAAGACCATGCATTACCTGAGTCTTACTGCCCCATCTCTCTCCTCACATCTGATATAAAGATATTAGCAAAAGCCTTAGCGATAAGACTATCCCGGGTGGTGGGAACAGTAGTGTACTCAGATCAGTCTGGCTTCATGCCCGCAAAGTGCACGGCGATCAACTTAAGAAGACTCTTCCTAAACCTACAGGCTGCAACAGGGGATGTGGAAGATAAGGCGGTTCTCTCCCTCGATGCTGCCAAAGCATTTGATAGTGTGGAGTGGAGATATTTATGGGCAGTACTTAATAAAATGGGATTTGGACCCATCTTCACAGGATGGGTCCAGCTTTTATACTCCTCCCCGGGTGCTAGAATCAGAGTCAACAACGAGTTATCCAGTAGCTTTCGTCTGGGGAGAGGTACCAGGCAGGGGTGCCCGTTATCCCTGCTGCTATTCGCGGTTGCAATAGAACCTTTGGCAGCCATTATAAGAGGTTCCAATAGAGTCCAGGGATTAAAGCATGGGGGACTGGAGGAGAAGGTGGCCCTTTACGCAGATGATCTTTTATTATTTGTGGATAAAATAACGGAATGTCTGCCCTCAGTAATAAGTATCAACAGATTTGTTGTTTTCTTGGGTTTGTCTATCAATTGGTCCAAATCTGCACTACTCCCATTGACTCCCCGACCAGTTTAGCCACAATACCAATTCCATGGGTGCATAAATTTAAATAAATATTTAGGAATATGGGTCATGAGGGATGTCAAAAACGAGATTTTTGTATAACTTACCAGTAAAATCTCTTTCTCGCTCTTTCCTTGGGGGACACAGAAGACCTTGGGTATAGCTCTGCTCCCTAGGAGGCGTGACACTAAGTGAAGACTGTTAAGCCCCTCCTCCACAGCTATACCCTCAGCCTGGAGAGAGAGACTGCCAGTTGCGTGTCCAAGTAGTGAGAAAAGGCAAAGTCCAAAAAAAAAATTGGAACCAACAAGCCAACTACCCTAAGGGTAAAACAAACTCGGAAACAGTCAGAGAAGAACAACGAATGGGTGGGTGCTGTGTCCCCCAAGGAAAGAGCGAGAAAGATTTTACTGGTAAGTTATACAAAAATCTCGTTTTCTCGCCCAATTTCCTTGGGGGACACAGAAGACCTTGGGACGTTCAAAAGCAGTCCAAAGGGGGAGGGACCACAGCACCAAGGCGAAGCACCCGAAGGCATCAAAAAAACCCGCCGCCTGCAGACCAGGCGGCCCAAGGCAGCATACGCCGAAGCCCGAGTATGCACCCTGTAGAACTCGGTAAGGTGTGCAAGGAAGACCAGTGACCGCCTTGCACAAATGGATGGCCGAAGCCTAAAGCCTCCGGCCCAGGAAAAAACCGACGGCCCTGGCCAAATGAATGGTGACACCAAAAGCAGAACCCTGCCCTTGGTGCGGCAACCACAACAAGAGCCACTCTGAGAAAGCGGAAGAAAGCCACCCTGGAGGCCGTCAACCCTTTGCGCGGACCTCCTGGAAACATAAGAGACCGAACGTCGACAAGAGTCGGAGATCTCCAAGTAAAAAACTGCAAGGCCCAAACAACGTCCAAATCGGTGAAGTGTCCGTTCCGGGGGGGGGGGGGAAGGGGAGGACGACTGCCTCAATGAAATGAAGGACAAATACCACCTTCAGAAGGAAGGAAGAGACGGAATGGAGAACAGTCCTGTCCTGGGGGAAGACAGAAGGCTCGGAACAAGAAGGGCCGCCACTCAGGCACCCGTCAGAGACACGATGGCTACAGAAACCCAACCGTACAGGACAGAAGGAGTAGAGAGAACTTCTGTAACGGCTCCAAGGAAAAATTGGAGCGCCAAGAGCCCAGTATGTAGTTCCCAGGACGGTACCGAAGGGCAGTACAAAGGAACCCAAGAGCCGCTCCATGGAAGAAGTTCCTGACAGGCCCAGAGGGACGGGGAACGCTGAAAGAGGAAGGACAGGAATGACACTTGATACTTCAAGCAACAGAGTCCCAGCCTCAGGTCCAGGTCGGACTGGAGAAAGACAGAACCATGGAGAAAGGCAGAGTGGGGGAACGCCCAGCTTCCCACAGAACCCCAGGTAAAGCCCTAAGTCCTACCACAGATCCTGGACGAAAAACTCGGCTAGAAGCGAACACTAGCGAGCCCACTAGAGTCGCCTGGGCAAGCGGGTGAAAACCCAAAGATCAGGCGCGGACCAGTAACACGGGTAGAACAGTCGGTAGAACTGGTCCCGTCGGCCCCCGAGCAAGGTTGTCCCGTATCCCCCCAGAGTGGGGAAGCAGAAGGACAAAACGGACAGGAACCGAAGGGTCCGCCCAGCAACCGCCAGGACAAGACAGGCTAAAGCCGAAGCCAATGTAGCCACCACAGGAAGACAGACTACAGTTCCGGTGTGGGAGATCAAAAGACAATCCTGACCAAATGGTAGTCCTCCCAAGTTACCGAGAAGGTGAATCCAGAGCCGAAACATTGCCTAGAATGGAAAAAACGCAATCTGCACCCAGCGGGAGGACAGAAGCGGTAGACCCGGTAACTAGGCACACAGCTAGTACAGCCAGTGTGGACAAGGGAGACTGAAAAGGAACACCATAACCATCCAAATGAACAAACATGCTCTCCCCAGAGGGAAGGGCAGTGAAGGAACAGCCTCTGAAGCGTGGCCGGAACAGACGCCACATCGGAATGATCTGTACCGAGTGGGAGTCAAACAGAGCCGGCGAGAAAAGGCAGGCGAGACAGAGGCCGGTATAACACCCTCCAACCAAAAAAGGGGGAGTGGGCAACAGAGAGGCCATAGGACAGCTCAAAAGCAGAACACCGCTACACAGAGACGCCCGGTTCACCGCCACGCAGAAGGCGAATACCCTGAAGAACCCCAGGTGGAGGTCCCCCGGACCTGTATAAGCGAGCACCCAAGAGAAGTTGGGTGACCTTCCCAAGAAGAGCGGCCCGAACCTGGTAGCAGATCAGACTGAAGCACCGAGGGCGCCAATCCGGAAAGAATCATACCACACTGCACCAGAATGATCTCCTTAGAGAATAGTGCAAGGCTTGCGGCAATCATCGTATCCCAAGAGAAAAAGAATGTCGCAGGAGGAAGGAGGCTACATACGAGTAGCCCCGTAAGCAGTGAGAAGGCCAACCCACCTACAGGACGAGAAGGCATACACGGCCCAAACAACGCACAAGAACGTCCGCTCACTGCAAAAATATAACACCGCGAAGAGGGCCAGCCACAGAGTGCCACAGTATCTACGGGAGTGCAAACTGAAAGGAGATATGCACAAGACTAATATGGAATGCGATGGAACGCAAACTGACCGCCCCGAAAGGGAGGAAATGTACCTGGCAAACTGCAGTGGGCAAGAATGCAAAGGCCTGCCCCAAAAAGGGGGAGATGCCCAAGGCCGTACCTACGTCAGAGAAGTAGGGCATACCATACTTCGCCCAGAAAGGCGCCATGCACATGGCCACACAGTATCCAGCGGAAACGCAGGAGGTCCACCTAGGGGAAAGGGGGACATGCATAGGGCTATCCTAGCATTAAGTGAGTGTGCAACAATTCACCCAACACCGAAATTTCGTGAGAGTGTAACTACTCCGCCAATGAAGGGAAACATGTGCAAGTCCAGTACAGCACATACAAGGACAGCCTTGAATCTTGTGAGCGTGCAAAATTCCACCCATGGAATGAGGGGTGGTCACGCACAAGGCCAGCACCGTATCCAAGGGGAGCGCAAGCGTTCCGCCCATGTTAGAGGCCATGCTCAAGGCCAGCAACGTATCTGGTGAGCGTAGTATGCCGCCCAGAAAAGGAAGGGGGGGGGGGGGGGGGGGGGAAATCATGCACAAGGCCAGCATCGCATTCAGGGAGAATGCGAGCAGTCGGTGAGAATGTGTGTATGCCACCTGAAGGAGGCATGCCCATGGCCGGCAGCGAATCCAGTGAGAGTGCGTACACCGCCCACGGAAGGGGGGTCATGATGTGGCCGACGGTGGATCCAGAGAGAGTGCATGTATAGGGGTCATGCACATGGCCAACAATGTACAGGCGAGAGAACAACCACCGACCGAGGGACTGTATGTATGCCGCCACCCGGGAAGGAGGCATGCCCAAGGCTGGTAGTGAATCCAATGAGAGTACATCATATCGCCTATGGAAGGTGGTCATGCACATGGCTGGAAGTGAATCCAGTGAGAGTGCCGAATGCCGTCCACAGAAGGGAGTCATGCCTATGGCAGGCAGCGAATCCAGAGAGAGTGCAGCGTTCCGCCTAAGGAAGGGGGTCGTGCACATGGCCAGCACCGTATCCGGTGAAAGTGCAGTATTCCGCCTAAAAAAGGGGGGTCACGCACATGATCGGCAACGAATCCAGTGAGAGTGTAGCGTTCCGCCTATGGAAGGGGGGCACGCACATGGCCGGCAGCTAATCCAGTGAGAGTGCAGAGTTCCGCCTAAGGAAGGGGGTCGTGCACATGGCCAGCACCGTATCCGGTGAAAGTGCAGTATTCCGCCTAAAAAGGGGGGGGTCATGCACATGATCGGCAACGAATCCAGTGAGAGTGTAGCGTTCCGCCTATGGAAGGGGGGCACGCACGTGGCCAGCAGCGAATCCAGTGAGAGTGCCGTGTTCCACCTATGTAAGGGGGACGTGCACATGGCCAGCATTGTATCCGGAGAAACTGCAGTAGGCCGCCAAAGAAAAGGGGGATCATGCACAAGGCCAACCCGCAGTTAGGGAGAGTGCAGTATCCCGCCCAGGAGGGGGGTCCTGCACATGGCAGGCACCATAACTGGAGAGGGTGACGAATGTTGCCTACAGAAAAGGCATGCACCTTGACCAGCGCCGTAGCGCGGAGAGGGCAAAAAAAAAACCAGAAGGGGAGCGCCGGGGAGCGCGACACCATGCCGCCTATGGAAGGGGGGCATGTATACAGGCAGCACTCAGAGATGAGGCTGCAGCGTCCTGCGCAGCCCACAGTCATATATATAATAAATAAAAAAAAATAAATAAATAAAAAAAAAAAATTAACACACAGCCTCACTGAGGCAGATGCCACCTACAGGGCACAGATCCACCCATACAGGCCCATCCTCTGTGGGCGGGGGAACCTCCAGGCGGGAAAAATTCGCGCCTGGAGAAGTTCCAGCCCCCCACAACAGAGGCCTGAATTTTTGCGGCCTAGTAGGCCGTGAAGCTGGGGCCTAAATTTTTAGCGGCGCCCGGCGAACCGGGGCCGCACAGTATTTAAAGTAGCGGCCGGGCCTACGGAGCGGCACATACCGGCCGCGGGTGCCCACCCCGCGGGCCGGAAGAGCCGGGGCCTAAATTTTTAGCGGCGCCCGGCTGACCGGGGCCGCAAGTACTTAAAGTACCAGCCGGGCCTACGGAGCGGCACATACCGGCCGCGGGTGCCCACCCCGCGAGCCGGGGACCCGGATAGAGCGGGATCGTCTTAAAGTGGAACACAAGACTTCGGCGCCCGGCCGACCGGAAGGTTCCGACGGTCGGCCGGGGCTGTTGAAGCGCTCCTTTGCAGGCCGCGGTGCCCACCCAGGTGTCCGGAAGTCAGGACCCTGCACCCGGCAGCCATTTTACCCCTGGAGCGGGCCCCTGGCCTAGAACAGCGCTCCATATGATTTCACCCCTGCCGGCAGCTACAACCACCTTTCCCCTGGACCGGTGCCCGTGAGAGCAGGGAGGGTCAGTGGCAGCAAGGCGCGGGCCCTCTGGCCCTGAAGTAGTGGCCGGTAAGAGGGAGGGGGACCCTGAGACCGGGTCTGAGAGGGTGGGACGCCTGCATGACCCCTCCGTCAGGGGCAGCTAGGTGCGGACCTCCGCAGCTCCCTAGGCATTCCTCTTGTAGGAACAAGGGTGCCAATGTCCTGGAGGCCAGGAGAGAGGGAGCAGATGTGAGAAGCCAATCTCTCACCATAGCCGTCTTCACCCTCGGTCCGTTCCAGCAGGGTCGCCCCTTCAGCTACTGGCACCGTAGTGGCAGGACGCCGGGGGAGGGACTTGGCGTGCGGGCGACCCTTGCGCTGGCGGGATGCAGGGGAGCTGGGCTGCCCTGGTCCACCTTGCCTTCTGTGGGGGAGGCAGCAGTGCGGGTGACCGGCGCTGGTGCAGCTCAACCCCGGGAGAACAGAGAGGTCTAGTGCGTCTCTGTTATCCCTGATGATCTGGAACAAAAAGAAAATAAAACAAAGTAAAAATCTAAAAATGAAACAAGGAGAAACCAGCCCTGCAGAGCAGGGAGTGTCTTGCCTCCTTGGACACTAAGCAAAAACTGGCAGTCTCTCTCTCCAGGCTGAGGGTATAGCTGTGGAGGAGGGGCTTAACAGTCTTCACTTAGTGTCACGCCTCCTAGGGAGCAGAGCTATACCCAAGGTCTTCTGTGTCCCCCAAGGAAATTGGGCGAGAAAAATATATCAGTCTCAATTTAATACCCCTTTTAGACAAGCTGAAGCCTAAAATCGAAGCGTGGTGTAAACTTCCGATTTCCTTGATAGGAAGGGTGAACTTGATAAAAATGATAGTGATGCCTCAGCTGTTGTACATCCTGCAGAACTCTCCAATATGTATCCCCCGACACTTTAAAAGAATAGAGGGGGTGTTCAGAGATCTGTTGTGGAAGAGGGGAGTGGCTAGGATAAAATTAAGCAAATTGCAGCTGGCCAAAGATGAGGGTGGAGTAGCCCTGCCGCACCCGTGGTCATATTTTTTGGCTGCACAGCTCCAGCATATGCAGGGATGGGGGGGGCGAGAAGGCATACAAGATTCTAGGAGAGGCATGATCGAGGTTCTGGCAGGCGACCACACTCCCCTAGGGGCGTTGGAGGCACATGCATTTAAATCACGCTTACCTGTTATGCCTACGCTGCAACTCATGCACAAAGTGCGGTGGACTGTTAGAGACTTGCTAGAAATTAAGGGATGTACCAAATATACCCCTCTGTGGCACAACTCTCAACTGAGGGAGATATCTATGCTGGAGGGCTCTGAGGACTGGGCGAGGAAAGGAATTCAGTATGTTTCTCAGATATTTGATGAAGGGGTCCTCAAATCCTTCCAGCAACTTCAGCAGGAATTTGGCCTGCACAGGCCTATGTTCTATGCGTTCTTACAGTTGAGGCACGCGGCACAATGCCAAGAGAAGTTATTTCCCATGACTATTGCCAAAACAGCTTTATTTGACCATGTGGTGCGGGCCTCGGCGTCTTATAAGCTCATTTATTTTGCATACAGCCTTCTCAAGGGAAAATGCCTGGGAGACCCAATAAACGGTCTTAAAGAAAAATGGGAAAAAGACATAGGAGTTCTCAATGATGCCAAGACATCCTTGGGAACACACCAAAACTGTCCATCAGCGATGTTCAGCGACGCCCGCAGCTTTTCTTATTGCACAGGGTGTATAGCACACACTCAGTGTTATGTAAAATGGGCGTTCTTCCTGACGCGAAATACCCTAGATGCATAGAGGAGGACGCAGAACTTATTCGTATGATGTGGCTCTGTAGGGAGCCAAGTGTATTTTGGACGGATGTCTTTGATACCATAGATAATACATATAGTATTATTACCCCAAGGGAACCGGTGATCAGTGTATTAGGATAAGTTCAGGAGCTAGGAATAAATGAGGGGTGCAAGCTAGCAATTGCTAAGACACTTTATTGTGCAAGACGTTTGATTGCAAAACATTGGATCCAGCCCATCAGCCCGAATAAACAAGAATGGGTGGGGGCGTGGCCTGACTGTCATGGCATGAGGTCGCATGTTACTTCAGCTCCAGCGGGGGCGCCGTGTATTCTACAACAAAGGCGCCATTTTGGCCGCAGCGCTTGACACAGCTCCATCTTCCCTCCTCTGCCTGCGCATTGAGGAACAGCACTCCGGTGGTGGCGTTCGAATCCTCCCCCCCCCTCCCCCTCCTCCTGAGCTGCAAGGAGCGAATAATAGCTTGGAGAGACACTGATAAGGGCCATCACCGAGGTACCGTTTTCTGATTTGGTGGGGACTGCACTCAACAGTTATAGACCGCAAGGGACGTGGCTGGCGCACTACTGCACCCAGAGAGAGGGTGACTGCTGGAGGGCACTGTACTAATCCTGGCTGAAATCCCCTAGTCTCTTTGATTCGGCGCCTGCTCGTAGGGTGTATTTGGGCCATCTAACACTTTACACCACAAGTGATCCCTGAGGGGCTGTTACCTCTTATGGGCCACAAAACGGGCACCCCTGGGCCTACTATTTCGCCTAAATTGATGTTGGATAACATGAGTCAGACGGAGAATCGGGAGGATGGTGCCCCCTCTGAACGAGTGGTGGTGGACCTCTCTGCAATTATGGCGGCCATCACAACTTGCCAGACGGCGCTTACGGTCAAAATTGATCATGTCCAGGCAGACCTTACCAGCCTCAGACACGACATTGACAAGATACGAGAAAAGGACAACTGAGGTGGAGAGGCGGTTGGGAGAGGTGGAGGATAGGGCACAGCGTGAAGATTCTGCGGTGCGTACTCTCCAAAATCAAGTCAAGACGCGAAAGTGGAGGATGCCGAGAACCGTAACAGAAGGAATAATATCCGCATCATGGGGCTACCTGAAAAAGCAGAGGGCCAATCCCCTGAAGAATTTGCAGAGCGCCTTATCAAGCAAGCTCTTGATCCAATCAGTCTTTCGGTTAATTTTGCGGTGGAACGGGCCCACAGGATACCCACCAGACCTTTGCCTCCTGGGGCCCCGCCACATCCTTTCATTTTCAAAGTCCTGAACTATAGGGACCGTGATGCAGTGTTGGCGGCGGCTGGCCGCTTGAAGGACATTCACTTTGATAATACCCAGATATCCTTCTACCCGGACTTTTCTTCAGAGGTCCAGAAACAGCGAAGGCAGTTCACTGCAGTGAGGGCCCTGCTGCGAGAGAAAGGATTCGCCTACGCTATGATGTACCCAGCTCGGCTCAGAGTGCAGGACGGAGATTCAGTGAAATTTTTCTCCACTCCAGAGGAAGCATCTGATTGGCTCGACCGGAGGGGCTGAGTATATTGAGACTTGTGGGTCTCGGTTTATGCTTAAGATGGTCGTGGTATAGAGAGGAGCTGGGTTTGACAAGATTGTTCTGCTACCTGGGTTTAGTTTAATTTTTACCTAGGGCTGCAGTGTTTAGAACAGGTCTCTCCAGTCTTACTACTTACTAGTTGTACTACTGCGGTTTGGGTATCTAGGCTCTGATATGTTGGGGTCATCTGGGCAGGGAGGGGGGTTTCGCCTGGTGATTAAGGCATGTTGGGAAGTTCTCACCTTTTTTCTGAATGTTTGGTATGAATGTGTGTGTGAATGGCTTGGGTGGTCCGGTGTCCTCTGAGTTATAGCAATGCCCTACCGCCATGATGACGGTCTGTCGGTTTGTCTCCTGGAATGTCAGGGGACTTAATGACAAAATTAAACGGTCCCTTGTCTTTAATTACCTAAAGAACCATAATCCCGAAACTTAGATTACAAAATTCTTACTAAATTATTAGCAAACAGACTGAACAGAGCGATATCATCCATTATCCACGAAAACCAATCCGGTTTTATCCCTGGTAGATCTACCTCCAGCAACATACGTAGGGCACAGGTTATTGCCCAGCTACAATGCGCAGACCGGAGATTGTGGGCACTGGCCGCGTTAGACACGGCCAAAGCGTTTGACTCAGTAGAATGGCCTTATTTGATACATGTCCTTAGGTATTTTGGTTTTGGTCCTACGTTCATCAGGTGGGTCAACATCATTTATAACTCTCCATCCGCGAATATTCTGAACAATGGCTCTCTATCACCAACATTTAAACTATACAGAGGAACCAGGCAGGGATGTCCTTTGTCACCCCTTTTGTTTGCGGTAGCTATTGAACATCTAGCATTAAGAATCAGGCAAGATAGTATTTTTAAAGGCATTGCCATGGGAAATAGGGAAGATAGGTTGGGTCTATATGCTGATGACCTCATTTTGTACATGGACTCAGTAGAAATTACCTTGCCCAGAGCGATCACCTTGATTGAGCAATTTGGGGTTTTCTCTGGTCTATGCATAAATTGGGCTGTGGGCCTCAGAGTGGCCACCAGTGTATCAGAATTTGATGGTAGTTGATAAATTCAAATACTTGGAGTAATTATCACTAAGGACCCTGTCACCTCACACGAACTAAACACGAGTCCCTTGGTGTCATACTTTGTAGACAAATTTAAGTCCTGGAATACCTTACCGCTGTCCACCATGGGCCGCATAAATTTAATCAAAATGATACTCCAACCCAAGGCTTTATATCTATTGGAACATGCATGTGTACCCATTCCACGTAAATTCTTTGATAAACTACATTCCCTTATGGCGATATTCATATGGGGTAAGAACAGACGAAAATTGGCCATAAAGTCCCTACAGAGGAGTTGGGATGAGGGTGGGGCAGCCTTGCCGGACCTATTCTTGTATTTCCTAGCTGGTCAGCTGCGATATCTGGTGCCATGGGTGACCCGGGATGTGCTTCCTAATTCAGAATATTACTTGCAGGAGTTCTTGCATCTCTCCACTCTATGGCCGGTCTTAGAGGGCCTGACATCTTTATCGGGTTCACTCCTACCGATCCATAAACTGGCACATCAGGTGTGGAGGGCTGCAAATTTGCAGCAATATAATGATCTACCAGATGATATACAAATATGGAACAATCCATTATTTCCACATATGTTACAATGTGAAGGAGAGAGGATATGGAAGGGGTATGGTATTTGCTGCATGAAAGATCTTTACGAGAATGGCATTCTGTTTTCCTTCACTCAGTTACAGACCAAAGTGGGAGTTTTAAGGCCACATTTCTTCAGATATCTACAGCTGAGACATGCCCTTCAGGCCCAGATTCGGGATCTTAAAAGACAAGTATCTTCGTATCCACTTATTGGGGTCTTTAGAACACAAGGACCGAGGGGACTGATATCCGCCTTATATACACATCTGCTCAACCTCAAAATCTCAGCTTCTCCATTGGGTGCGGAATGTAAGTGGAGAGGGAATATACCCACATTGACAGATGAGGAATGGAGTGAGGCCCTTGAAGCCCCGATAACTGTATCTCCATCCCTTACTAACAGACCGATACAATTATTTATATTGCATAGGTGTTATCTCACTCCGACTAGGCTGTATAAAATGGGTAGAAGACCACACACACCGGATGCCATAGATGTGCGCAATTAGGTGCGGATTTTTGGCACCTGATGTGGGACTGTAATTACATTCAATCATTCTGGAAGGGGGTGGTGGAGGTCATTTCTTCCCTGATCCCAGATATTTTAGAAGTTTGTCCGAAGGTTTGCCTTTTGGGAATTATTGACGAAGATTCAAGACCACGCTATACACTCACCTTTATTAGGGAAGCCCTTTTCTTAGCCAGGAAAGCTATTGCTCTTAGATGGATGGCGGACAGGCCCCCCTACAGTTAGCCAATGGAAGGCCCTTGTTAATAATATAATTCCCTTTGAGAAGATTATGTATTCCCGTAGAGGATGCCCTCAGAAGCACCAAGAGATATGGGGACCTTGGTGTGACTCTCCTCTGACTGCTACAGCAGTTCACCTGCATTCTATAGCTTAGTCATTTTGTAATGTCCATCAAAATACTCCAGAAATTCAAATTCAGATCAGTGTCCACTGAAAAGAACTTAACGTGAGACATTATGTTGTTAAAATGGAAGTTTGTCATGTTGCACTTCTGATATGTCTTGACTATTAACATTTGATGAGTAAAATCCTTTATTTCTGTACTGTACCTATGCATAGTGATGCGTAATTCATTGTACTTATATATGATTGATTCATTGTATTTCTTGCTTGTTACTTTTCAATAAAGCAAGTTTTTTTTTTTTTTAAAGAACCATAATCCCGATGTTCTGATATTGTAGGAGACACATCTGCAGGGGCAGAAACTTCTAGCACTGAAGAGGCCCTGGGTGGGAGCGGCATATCATGCTGTGTATAATACCAGGGCAAGAGGGGTGTCAATTCTGGTGGCGAAGTCCCTTCCATTCCGGTCTTTCTTGGTCCAGACTGATATGCTGGGGCGTTTGTGATTCTCCACGCTGCAATCAGAGGCATCGACTACCTCATAGTAGGGGTTTATGTCCCCCCCCCCCCCCCCTTCCAGAGGGAGAAATTAGACAAGATTATGAAACGAGTATGCCCCCCGTGCCTCTGATTGTGTTCGGGGACTACAATGCTGTCCTTGACCGGATCCTGGATTGGCTTCGCCCCAGTGGAACCCATAGTGACGCGTTGAGTTCCTGGGCGGAGGTGTTTGCTCTAACGGAGGGTTGGAGGTACTTACATCCTGGGGATCGTCAGTATTCCTGCTACTCTGCCTCCTATGCTGCACTCTCCCGGATTGACTTAGTGTTTCTTAGTAAAGACTTGCTATCCTGTCTAGCGGTGGCAGAATATTTACCAAGAGGCATCTCTGACCATGCCCCCTTAATGGTAACCCTAAGGCAGCCACTTGCACCTGCCGAAAGAATATGGAGACTTAATAGCAAATGGCTAGAGGTTTTACCAGTGGCCTGGGCTGCACAACAAGGCATGAAAGAATACTGGGAAAATAATGAGGGTTCAGACAATCCGTCAGTGGAGTGGGAGGCTTTTAAAGTGGTATTGCGCAGCACCTTGATCCACGCGATAGCCTGGAGAAAGAATATAATTACACGCAGGATCCTAGTGAAGAGAATTGTAGAGTATGGGATGAAGCACAAAGGAATTTTAGTTTACACTTGACAGAATATACCCAAAAGAGACTTCTGTTTCAAAGGCGCCTGGTGTTTTCAGACGGCGATAAAAACGGGAGTGCCCTGGCGTTTCTTGCTAGAACAGAAGTGCCACAGACCGTAGTTCCTCACATTACTTGTGGGGATGGCTTGAAGGTATTTCGCCCGGGGGATATATGTGAACAATTTGCTCAATTCTATACCGATTTGTATAGTTCTAAAACTAGCTTGTCCCCAGAGGAGATGCGATCATACCTTCAATCTATCCCCCTGACACCTTTGGCCAGGACAGATAAGACGTATTTAGAGGGGCCTATAGATGAAGGGGAGATCAAGGCCGCGATTGAGGATATGTCGGCGGGGAAGTCCCCCAGTCCGGACAGCTTCCCGGTAGAGTGGTACAGGTTGGATATTGATCTTCAATCTGCACGTTTGCTTCAACTTTTTAACTATGCCTATGAATCCGGTGGGTTGCCATCATCCTTTGGAGAGGCCACCATCGTAGTGATTCACAAGGCTGGGAAGCCTCTGGACCAGTGTGCGTCGTACAGGCCAATATCCCTTCTGAATACGGACGCTAAAATCTTAGCCAAAGTTCTAGCCAAGCGACTGAGTGGGGTAGTCTTATTCATCATTGACCCGGACCAATCAGGCTTTATGCCCGGGAAGACAACAGATATAAACCTCAGGAGGTTATTTACAAACTTGCAGGTCAGACATGACAACGCTGGCTCGGGGGTCCTGGCATCTCTTGATAATGAGAAGGCCTTTGACTCTGTAGAGTGGCATTTCATTTGGGAAACGATGTACGGTCTTCAATTCCCTCATTCTTTTATCAAGTGGATCCAATTGTTATATCAGGCGCCTACGGCACGTATCAGAGTGAATGGATCTCTTTCCCGTCCCTTTAGGCTGTATAGAGGCACCAGACAGGGGTGTCCTCTCTCACCGTTATTGTTTGCTCTTATAAAAGGAACCCCTTACCCAGCTGATCAATAACAGCTCTCTGATAGAGGGGTGGACGATAGCCGGGGTACAGGAGAAAGTGTCACTGTACGCGGATGACCTGTTAGTGTACTTGGCTGATGCTGGTCCATCCTTAGAAGCCCTGTTAGATATTGTAAATGGATACGGTAGGTACTCAGAATTACGGGTAAACTGGGTTAAGTCTAGTCTATGCAGGATAGATGTAGATGAGGGCATAAATATTTCCCCGGTGTCTCCCCTGAGAGTGGTGGACAGTTTCCTTTACCTAGGGATTTGTATCCATAGGGACCCGAGGCAGTTTTGCCAGTTGAACTTGAGACCTACAATGGAATACGTTACGCGCAAGTTGGAAGCTTGGGAAAATCTCCCTTTAACCCTTGTAGGCAGAATCAATATCATTAAGATGGTATTGTTACCCAAGCTATTGTATGTGTACAGAGCAGCCCCTGTAAAGATCCCCAAGTCACATTTCGACTCCTTGAACAGAAGTATGTCCCGTTTCCTATGGCACCATCAAACCCCAAGGTTGGCCAGGAAAACATTGAAAGCTTTGTATTCGCAAGGGGGATTGCAACTACCGGACATGTACGTTTATTATGTAGCAACCCGCTTGATGTATGCATCCTAGTGGATCAGGGCGGATGCCAATAATCCGGCAGTAGTGCTCGAGGCGGCGCTAGTGGAGTCCTATGAAGTTCTGACGAACCTGGTGTATAGGAGAGGTGGGGCTTTAGGACCCAGGAAGTATACGGAAGCCATGGTGACGGTTATTGAGGCGTGGGTAAGGTTTGTGGAGACACATATTGAAGACCCTACGGGGGAGTCCTGGTCTCCATACACCCCCCTGTGGCGCAATACACATCTTCCCGAACTCTTGCACCTTTCAGACTTCGAGTTCTGGCCTCGAAAAGGAATTAAGTATCTGACAACTGTATCATAAGGTTTTTTTTTTGCTCCTTTGAGAGCTTGCGGTCTGACTTCCTGCTGCCCCGGGCGAGCTTTTACCGCTACCTCCAGTTGAGACATGCTTGTGAAACGCAATTTAAATCCTTGTCTTTGAACTTGGAGTGTGGCCCTCTGGAATCTGTAGCCAGGAGGGCGCATCCATATAAACCAATCTCTTCCTTTAATGTAGAAATTGTAAGGATGCAGGAGTCACCTATTCGGCGATCCTTCGTTAGATGGTCGGCGGATATCCCTCAGTTGGAAGACTAATCTGGAGTGGCGCTTGGGGTGGAGGACGTCTGTTATAAGCGCCCGCGATCAGCTCATTCAAGTCAAATGGATGCATATGGTATATTTGACTCCGTTGCGTCTTTATTATATGCGGCAAATATCGGATCCGGCTTGTGGAAGATGTGGGGAGGCTAGGGGATTCTTCTTCCACATGGTTTGGCTGTGCACGGTATTGCAAGTTTATTGGAAGGGGGGTATGCAATTTCATCAACGCGAAGTTGGGGCTCCAAGGGATTTGTGATCCTATGGTACATGTGTGTTGGGGCTAGTTTCCGATGCGACTCAGTCTAAATATAGTAGAAAACTGCGACTATTAATGTTCTATGGGAGAAAGAACATACTTTTGAACTGGAAACCACCTAAATGCCCCACCATGGACCAGTGGTTGCACCTTATAAATAAGGACCTTCAGATGTACAAGTTGACATATGCAGCAAGGGGGGTACCGGATCGATTCGACAAAATTTGGGGCCTATGGGTGCAGGCTGAGGGCACGACTTGAGGGAGTGTTAGGAGTGGGGACTGTACTGCCCAAGCGTGTGTGAGTGCGTGAGTGTGAGATGAGTGGGCTCCGGTGTCAATCTTATGACGACATAGATATCCATTCATTAAAGTTACTTTTTTTTTTTCTCTCCTGCTGTCAGGAAGTACCTGTACAATTGATCATTACCGGATTCGCTTATGTTGGTGATTGTGGCTATGTAGATTGTTCCTTTTCCCTTTGGGATTGTTGTACTTAATGCAAAAAAGTGTTAAATAAACGCTATTAAAAAAAAAAAAATTAAAAAAAAAAAGAATGGGTGGGGTCCGTTAACGCTTTGGTTGGGTTGGAAAGGGGTATATACAAAAAGAGAGGGGCTATCAAGAAATTTAGGAAACATTGGGAGTGCTGGGTTACACAATCTGGTCTGGCTTCACAAGTTTTGATGAGGCTCTGGGTGCGAGATAGTATGCCAATGTTGGGCCTGATTTAGGGTTACATAGGTAGGTTGAGGTCAACTATAGTTATATTGACCAACAGGGAGGACACTGCACAGAGGGAGGGGGTAGTTGTCTGTTTGCTACTTGTGCCAAGTTGGTGCGCATGCGCAGCAGGTTTAATTTTAAATTAATTAAAGCAAGAAATAAGAGCATAAGCTTACAGCCATACTTTCTTTGACAAGCAGGTGGATTTCACTATCTACTATGTATAATGAAACCAATGTTTTATTGCACGTTGTAGTACTTATACTTTATTGTACCTCGATGTATGTATTTTTGCTGTATGCTTACAGTTGCTCTGTCAATAAAAATTATTGGATAAAAAAATAAATTAAAAAAAATGCAATGGGAGAAGGATGTGGGTGTAATAACAGATACCCAGTGGGAGGAAACATTGGCTCTGACCCTAAATTTGTCCCTTAGTGAAGCGGCTAGATCACAACTATATATGGTGCACAGAACGTATAAATCCCCAGCTTTTCTATTTAAAATTGGATATAGAGATGATTCTACATGTCCGAAATGCCGGGAGGAAGAGGCTGGGATATTCCATATGTTATGGAGCTGCAGTGCCCTAAAACGGTATTGGAGTGATGTAATAACGCTAATTAACAAGATATATGGTGCACAATATGTGCTTGATCCTAGAATGTGTCTGCTTGGTATTTTGACACTGATAACTTACAAGACTATATTGTCACTGGAATTAATAGATTATATCAAGCACGTAAAACGCTGGCTGCTAAATAGATACAGCCTATTCCTCCTACTGCTGCTGAATTTATTGCAAGATTGAACATTGTAATAAGGATGGAGAGAGGGGTGTATATTAAGCATAATTGCCTTTGGATGGATAGATCAGAGGTGTGTAGCCCATGGCTAGCTCTTGCTAGAGGGATAAGGGGTCATATAGGGTGATGATAAACATGCATGTTAATATACAAGTTAATTCTGGGGATTGCTATGGATCGGATTTACTCTGAATACTTGGGTCTATATGATACCTTTCGGCTATTATTGCCTTAATGCAATTAGACAATGCTTTGCAATACTTTAAATCTGTCTCAAGATGGGCGGGATGTTGTGGATTTATGTGTATTAACCTTTTATACTATTGTGACAATGATATGTCCTGACTTTGTAATATGACCCGTGATCCTGCTTGAATGTAAAATTCTGATTTGCATTTTGTATGGTCATGATATTTGAACAGAAAAAAAAACATTAAGAGTATCTGAGCCTGAAATAGTGTATGTTAGCAAGTCAAACCATCTGTTCCGCTAATTAGATACGGACAAATTAATCACTTGCCTTCTTTGAAACAGCATCCCTACACATTACTCTGTACACACTTTGAGGACCCGTGTTTGCATTTCTTAAACGTCACCATTGTTAAAGATGTGTGAATTTTATTCTATATTTTTTGTATATCTAGGACTGTAATGAGTTAAACTTTTTCTACTCCAAGTGCCTCCCCCCCCCCCCCCCCCCCAATCCCTCTCTTTGTTTCAAGGCTGGAGAGAAGAGGGAGGGCAAAGAGCTGGGCTGTAAGAAGTGTCTGATTTCTCATCTTCTTGCAAGTGTCCCATAGAGTGTGGTAGAGATGCCAATCAAATGGCTTGATGATATATATTATTCACTGCCTATAGAGAAGCACCTCTTTGAAGTGTCACATATGACGTATGCAGTATTATTGTTAGAATAGAAGCCATTCCAAAATGGCGATGATAACGAGATGTTTACATTAGTTCACATTCCAAAGTGGTATTCACTGCGCAAATGCAGGTGAATAATCTCCTCTCTCTTATCTCTTCTTCCTTTTTGACCAATGAAACAATGTTTAAGCCTCAGTGAGGACTGCCCTCTTCTGAAGATGTATAATACGGCTTACCTGATTTAAATAAAGTTAGAGATTGCTTTGACCAACTTCTGTGTCAGTGTTCAGTCTCTCAGCCACGCGTGGATATTAACCCCTGGGGGGGATACATTGATCCGGAACACCAGAGTATCTAAAATGCCCTAATTTAGGGCTGCTTTAACACCATCTAATATTTATGCTAACTCAGTACTTCCTTCATTTACCAAAACCAATCCCTGTGATGTACAGGAAATGGTGACCAAAGCCGCTAACATTTTAATTGCCAAACAGAATACAGGGAGATGTGATGCATTTTGGCTAAACCGCCTTTTCAAACAAAGGTTGTTTGAAGAAGGCTGTTTAGCTGAAACGTGTCACATCTGCCTGTATTCTGTTTATGGCAATAAAGTGAAGATTAGCATCAAAGGGCGAGTGCTGATCCACTTCTACTTGGATGTATGGGCCAGCAACCCAGGAAACAAGCACCACCACCACCTTCTTCCAAAGTGCCGACTGAATATTTCTACTAACATTTTAATTAACATGGGTTTGAGAGAAGACAATTATAAAGTCTTTGCGTGTTGGTATTTGGCTCTAGAGACAATCATCCTTGTCAGAATGCATGATAAATAAGCTTTAAGTACCTGATTCTGATGTGGTGTGAGTCCATTTGTCTGCGCATCGACTCCTCCTGTGAAGCTTCCGCCAGTATTTCCCGCTCGCGCAGGTGTACTGAGCGCCACAGAAGTTCCCCCACCTCCAGGCTAAATTAAAAATACAGAAAATTTGAAGTGTTAAATAGATTATTAGACAGTCTTCAGTCAAATTAGTGACAACTGATTTTAAACAAAAGCAGTAGTTAGATATTATAGCGCCAGTACTAACAACCAGTAAATAACGCTCCTGCACACCACTGTCTGTATTTTGGTCTACAAAACAGATACCTCCACCGTGTATTCCATATTTTTTCTCACTTCCATCAATGGTAAGCCTATTTTCGTCCATAATGTAGACGATAATAGGACCTGCTCTATAATATGCAGAATGACCACACGGATGCGCATCAAATGTGGATGAATGGGAATGAATCCGTCAGTATATACACAATACCCCTGCGGGTATTGGCTGAAGATCAAAGTTCCTACTCTCCCCATTACCCATATTGAAAGCTCTAACATAACACTTTAGCTGCTTGCTCTTGACCTTGGGCCAGAAAGCGGGAGAAAGAATTATCTGAAAGGCAACTTTGCCTTTGCAACCCAGTACCATATAGCAGTTTTCGTAATGACCTGTGGTTTTAAGTGGGTTACAAGTTTCTTGGGGGAAAAAATAAAAATTGATATTTTCCTGGATGTTTCACAAAACATGGGACAGGCATGTTCTATACTAGTTTTACACCAACACTATACATCCAGCAGGGAACAGCTAGTGTGAAACTAGCCTGAATCATACAAGAGCTATACCAATCCTGGTATATGGAATAGAAAGCAATACACAGTCTCTAACACTTGCTTTGCATCGATTGTGAACTTACAGTACTCTGGGCATTGAGACTCATGTGAGCCTGGACAACTTCCAACATGTGAGACACAAATTCATTCATGTCTTCAATAGGTGCAATTTTAAACGCAACAACACTTTTCTTATTCTAGAAGAAACAAAAAAAACATTTGTCGATGTATGATAAAAAGTTAAGCGCATACAGAAAACTATTTGCAAACACTTTGTGAACTATTGACAGGTCTCCATACATCATTAACACAAAGTGTTAAACGAATCAACTTCAGATCTATAATCAGAAGCTCGATTAAATCAACACTAGTCCCAAGTATACCGCTGTATGCCATACAGTTGCAAGAATCACTCACATCAGTTGAATGAACACTGCATATGGCAAAAGGAAAGTGGTTTTTGCATCTGTCAAGCCTACAGATCAGGAAGCTCCAGCTGTTGTGACCTGCTCTCCCAGCATGCTCCTCACACTGCGTTGTTGTTTCACAACAGCTGAAATGCTGACCTGCTTTATGTAGAAGGCTATAAACAGGTTTTTCTGTATCTGCCAGGAGCATTTTCCTGTATGCATGTATCAAATATTATGGGAAAGTAGCCTTGCACACAAAAGGTTATGAAAATAGCCAAAAAATGGTTGTGTTACTCATATTTGTATTTCCACTCTTAACATATGACGAAAGGAGGGTCTAAAAAAATAAAAGCCACACCATGATGATTGTACCTGAAATGAGCGAAGATGACCGGACACTTTCACATAACTTCCAGGTGGCACCACTACATTTTCATGGCTTGCTTCCTGCAAAAACACAATATACCCAAAATTAATAAAATTATATATATATATATATATATATATACACACACACACATACACCTCTAGATTACTGACAGCATTATCTAGTTTATTAGAGCTAGGCATGTATACCCGAGTAACAGCTCTCATTAATGTCCTCTGTCCCTTTCCCCTGCTCCCTTAAAAGACCGTTGCTATGGCTGTTCTGTCTTCCCTTTAGTAGAAACAGAAGACAGAGGGGCGGCCCCTCCACACTGCATGCCAGCATTAGGCTTCAGAGTGAGGAGGAGTGTCTCTCAGTAATCCAATCTGATTGGCTGGCAGGTAGCTGCTGGCTATAGCAAGTGTGTATGGGAAGTGAGGGAAAGCAGTTTTGGCCTCAAACTAGCAGAGGAGTTTATTTACAGATGCCTAGGCAGGTGTTGAACCTATCTTGCCCCAGGTGAAACTTAATACTTCACTTAGGTTAAAAAACGTGTGCTCGATACCTTTATTTTAATTTTACTTATACTTAAGGAACCAAAAAAATTAAGTTAAAATTACAGTAACCACTCCACTGTATAGTCAAATATTGATCGGTGAATCAAGAGGGAGAGCACATGCACTGTCTCTTACCCCTGTCACTTTACAGGCAGTAAGCTGCCTTCATGCCGCTTGCAGTGCCACTATCAACTAAGCTGAGTTGTGGGATCATGGAAGAATCATCCCACTATGAACACAGCACATTGACTTCCCATGTGCTAACAAGTCTGTGTCTCTCTCTGATAGTAGACACTGCAATCGGATCGTTCACGGTTTTGATGCCGTGTCTAACTACTGAACTAATGTAGCCTTGATTAGTAGGCCAGCCGGACTACTACTAACTAACCAGCAGTGGAGTGAACCTTAGGCCGGGTAAATAGTAAACTAGCAGAGGAGCAATCTTAACCACCTCAGCCCCCAGTGCTTAAACACCCTGAAAGACCAGGCCACTTTTTACACTTCTGACCTACACTACTTTCACCATTTATTGCTCGGTCATGCAACTTACCACCCAAATGAATTTTACCTCCTTTTCTTCTCACTAATAGAGCTTTCATTTGGTGGTATTTCATTGCTGCTGACATTTTTACTTTTTTTGTTATTAATCGAAATTTAACGATTTTTTTGCAAAAAAATGACATTTTTCACTTTCAGTTGTAAAATTTTGCAAAAAAAAACGACATCCATATAGAAATTTTGCTCTAAATTTATAGTTCTACATGTCTTTGATAAAAAAAAAAATGTTTGGGTGGAAAAAAAATGGTTTGGGTAAAAGTTATAGCGTTTACAAACTATGGTACAAAAATGTGAATTTCCGCTTTTTGCAGCAGCTCTGACTTTCTGAGCACCTGTCATGTTTCCTGAGGTTCTACAATGCCCAGACAGTACAAACACCCCACAAATGACCCCATTTCTGAAAGTACACACCCTAAGGTATTCGCTGATGGGCATAGTGAGTTCATAGAACTTTTTATTTTTTGTCACAAGTTAGCGGAAAATGATGATTTTTTTTTTTTTTTTTTTTTTTCTTACAAAGTCTCATATTCCACTAACTTGTGACAAAAAATAAAAAGTTCTATGAACTCACTATGCCCATCAGCGAATACCTTGGGGTCTCTTCTTTCCAAAATGGGGTCACTTGTGGGGTAGTTATACTGCCCTGGCATTCTAGGGGCCCAAATGTGTGGTAAGGAGTTTGAAATCAAATTCAGTAAAAAATGACAAGTGAAATCCGAAAGGTGCTCTTTGGAATATGGGCCCCTTTGCCCACCTAGGCTGCAAAAAAGTGTCACACATCTGGTATCCCCGTACTCAGGAGAAGTTGAGGAATGTGTTTTGGGGTGTCTTTTTACATATACCCATGCTGGGTGAGATAAATATCTTGGTCAAATGACAACTTTGTATAAAAAAATGGGAAAAGTTGTCTTTTGCCAAGATATTTCTCTCACCCAGCATGGGTATATATAAAATGACACCCCAAAACACATTCCCCACCTTCTCCTGAGTACGGAGATACCAGATGTGTGACACTTTTTTGCAGCCTAGGTGGGCAAAGGGGCCCACATTCCAAAGAGCACCTTTCGGATTTCACAGGTCATTTTTTACTGAATTTGATTTCAAACTCCTTACCACACATTTGGGCCCCTAGAATGCCAGGGCAGTATAACTACCCCACAAGTGACCCCATTTTGGAAAGAAGACACCCCAAGGTATTCCGTGAGGGGCATGGCGAGTTCCTAGAATTTTTTATTTTTTGTCACAAGTTAGTGGAAAATGATTATTTTTTTTTTTTTTTTTTTTTCATACAAAGTCTCATATTCCACTAACTTGTGACAAAAAATAAAAACTTCCATGAACTCACTATGCCCATCAGCGAATACCTTGGGGTCTCTTCTTTCCAAAATGGGGTCACTTGTGGGGTAGTTATACTGCCCTGGCATTCTAGGGGCCCAAATGTGTGGTAAGGAGTTTGAAATCAAATTCTGTAAAAATTGACCTGTGAAATCCGAAAGGTGCTCTTTGGCATATGGGCCCCTTTGCCCACCTAGGCTGCAAAAAAGTGTCACACATCTGGTATCTCCGTACTCAGGAGAAGTTGAGGAATGTGTTTTGGGGTGTCTTTTTACATATACCCATGCTGGGTGAGATAAATATCTTGGTCAAATGCCAACTTTGTATAAAAAAATGGGAAAAGTTGTCGTTTGCCAAGATATTTCTCTCACCCAGCATGGGTATATATAAAATGACACCCCAAAACACATTCCCCACCTTCTCCTGAGTACGGAGATACCAGATGTGTGACACTTTTTTGCAGCCTAGGTGGGCAAAGGGGCCCATATTCCAAAGAGCACCTTTCGGATTTCACTTGTCATTTTTTACAGAATTTGATTTCAAACTCCTTACCACACATTTGGGCCCCTAGAATGCCAGGGCAGTATAACTACCCCACAAGTGACCCCATTTTGGAAAGAAGAGACCCCAAGGTATTCGCTGATGGGCATAGTGAGTTCATGGAAGTTTTTATTTTTTGTCACAAGTTAGTGGAATATGAGACTTTGTATAAAAAAAAAAAAAAAAAAAAAAAAATCAGCATTTTCCACTAACTTGTGACAAAAAATAAAAAATTCTAGGAACTCGCCATGCCCCTCACGGAATACCTTGGGGTGTCTTCTTTCCAAAATGGGGTCACTTGTGTGGTAGTTATACTGCCCTGGCATTTTCCAGGGGCCCTAATGTGTGTTAGGTAGGTAAATGACCTGTGAAATCCTAAAGGTGCTCTTTGGAATATGGGCCCCTTTGCCCACCTAGGCTGCAAAAAAGTGTCACACATGTGGTATCGCCGTATTCAGGAGAAGTTGGGGAATGTGTTTTGGGGTGTCATTTTACATATACCCTTGCTGGGTGAGAGAAATATCTTGGCAAAAGACAACTTTTCCCATTTTTTTATACAAAGTTGGCATTTGACCAAGATATTTCTCTCACCCAGCATGGGTATATGTAAAATGACACCCCAAAACACATTCCCCAACTTCTCCTGAGTACGGCGATACCACATGTGTGACACTTTTTTGCAGCCTAGATGCGCAAAGGGGCCCACATTCATTTTATGAGGGCATTTTTAGACATTTGGATACCAGACTTCTTCTCACGCTTTGGGGCCCCTAGAATGCCAGGGCAGTATAAATACCCCACATGTGACCCCATTTTGGAAAGAAGACACCCCAAGGTATTCAATGAGGGGCATGGCGAGTTCATAGAAATTTTTTTTTTTTGGCACAAGTTAGCGGAAATTGATATTTTTTATTTTTTTCTCACAAAGTCTCCCGTTCCGCTAACTTGGGACAAAAATTTCAATCTTTCATGGACTCAATATGCCCCTCACGGAATACCTGGGGGTGTCTTCTTTCCGAAATGGGGTCACATGTGGCGTATTTATACTGCCCTGGCATTCTAGGGGCCCTAAAGCGTGAGAAGAAGTCTGGAATATACATGTCTAAAAAATTTTACGCATTTGGATTCCGTGAGGGGTATGGTGAGTTCATGTGAGATTTTATTTTTTGACACAAGTTAGTGGAATATGAGACTTTGTAAGAAAAATAAATAAAAATTCCGCTAACTTGGGCCAAAAAAATGTCTGAATGGAGCCTTACAGAGGGGTGATCAATGACAGGGGGGTGATCAATGACAGGGGGGGGTGATCAATGACAGGGGGGTGATCAATGACAGGGGGGGGTGATCAATGACAGGGGGTTGATCAATGACAGGGGGGTGATCAGGGAGTCTATATGGGGTGATAACCACAGTCATTGATCATGCCCCTGTAAGGCTTCATTCAGACGTCCGTATGCGTTTTGCGGATCCGATCCATCTATCAGTGCATCCGTAAAAATCATGCGGACATCTGAATGGAGCTTTACAGGGGGGTAATCAATGACAGGGGGGTGATCAGGGAGTCTATATGGGGTGATCACCACAGTCATTGATCATGCCCCTGTAAGGCTTCATTCAGACGTCCGGATGCGTTTTGCGGATCCGATCCATCTATCAGTGGATCCGTAAAAATCATGCGGACGTCTGAATGGAGCTTTACAGGGGGGTGATCAATGACAGGGGTGTAATCAATGACAGGGGGGTGATCAGGGAGTCTATATGGGGTGATCACCACAGTCATTGATCACGCCCCTGTAAGGCTTCATTCAGACGTCCGGATGCGTTTTGCGGATCCGATCCATCTATCAGTGCATCCGTAAAAATCATGCGGACATCTGAATGGAGCTTTACAGGGGGGTGATCAATGACAGGGGGGTGATCAGGGAGTCTATATGGGGTGATCACCACAGTCATTGATCACGCCCCTGTAAGGCTTCATTCAGACGTCCGGATGCGTTTTGCGGATCCGATCCATCTATCAGTGCATCCGTAAAAATCATGCGGACATCTGAATGGAGCTTTACAGGGGGGTGATCAATGACAGGGGTGTAATCAATGACAGGGGGGTGATCAGGGAGTCTATATGGGGTGATCACCACAGTCATTGATCACGCCCCTGTAAGGCTTCATTCAGACGTCCGGATGCGTTTTGCGGATCCGATCCATCTATCAGTGCATCCGTAAAAATCATGCGGACATCTGAATGGAGCTTTACAGGGGGGTGATCAATGACAGGGGTGTAATCAATGACAGGGGGGTGATCAGGGAGTCTATATGGGGTGATCACCACAGTCATTGATCACGCCCCTGTAAGGCTTCATTCAGACGTCCGGATGCGTTTTGCGGATCCGATCCATCTATCAGTGCATCCGTAAAAATCATGCGGACATCTGAATGGAGCTTTACAGGGGGGTGATCAATGACAGGGGGGTGATCAGGGAGTCTATATGGGGTGATAACCACAGTCATTGATCATGCCCCTGTAAGGCTTCATTCAGACGTCCGGATGCATTTTGCGGATCCGATCCATCTATCAGTGCATCCGTAAAAATCATGCGGACATCTGAATGGAGCTTTACAGGGGGGTAATCAATGACAGGGGGGTGATCAGGGAGTCTATATGGGGTGATCACCACAGTCATTGATCACGCCCCTGTAAGGCTTCATTCAGACGTCCGGATGCGTTTTGCGGATCCGATCCATCTATCAGTGCATCCGTAAAAATCATGCGGACATCTGAATGGAGCTTTACAGGGGGGTGATCAATGACAGGGGTGTAATCAATGACAGGGGGGTGATCAGGGAGTCTATATGGGGTGATCACCACAGTCATTGATCACGCCCCTGTAAGGCTTCATTCAGACGTCCGGATGCGTTTTGCGGATCCGATCCATCTATCAGTGCATCCGTAAAAATCATGCGGACATCTGAATGGAGCTTTACAGGGGGGTGATCAATGACAGGGGGGTGATCAGGGAGTCTATATGGGGTGATAACCACAGTCATTGATCATGCCCCTGTAAGGCTTCATTCAGACGTCCGGATGCATTTTGCGGATCCGATCCATCTATCAGTGCATCCGTAAAAATCATGCGGACATCTGAATGGAGCTTTACAGGGGGGTAATCAATGACAGGGGGGTGATCAGGGCGTCTATATGGGGTGATCACCACAGTCATTGATCACGCCCCTGTAAGGCTTCATTCAGACGTCCGGATGCGTTTTGCGGATCCGATCCATCTATCAGTGCATCCGTAAAAATCATGCGGACATCTGAATGGAGCTTTACAGGGGGGTGATCAATGACAGGGGTGTAATCAATGACAGGGGGGTGATCAGGGAGTCTATATGGGGTGATCACCACAGTCATTGATCACGCCCCTGTAAGGCTTCATTCAGACGTCCGGATGCGTTTTGCGGATCCGATCCATCTATCAGTGCATCCGTAAAAATCATGCGGACATCTGAATGGAGCTTTACAGGGGGGTGATCAATGACAGGGGGGTGATCAGGGAGTCTATATGGGGTGATAACCACAGTCATTGATCATGCCCCTGTAAGGCTTCATTCAGACGTCCGGATGCATTTTGCGGATCCGATCCATCTATCAGTGCATCCGTAAAAATCATGCGGACATCTGAATGGAGCTTTACAGGGGGGTAATCAATGACAGGGGGGTAATCAATGACAGGGGGGTGATCAGGGAGTCTATATGGGGTGATCACCACAGTCATTGATCACGCCCCTGTAAGGCTTCATTCAGACGCCCGTATGCGTTTTGCAGATCCGATCCATCCATCAGTGGATCCGTAAAAATCATGCGGACATCTGAATGGAGCTTTACAGGGGGTTGATCAATGACAGGGGTGTAATCAATGACAGGGGGGTGATCAGGGAGTCTATATGGGGTGATCAGGGGCTAATAAGGGGTTAATAAGTGACGGGGGGGGGGTGTAGTGTAGTGTAGTGGTGCTTGGTGGGACTTTACTGAGCTACCTGTGTCCTCTGGTGGTCGATCCAAACAAAGGGGACCACCAGAGGACCAGGTAGCAGGTATATTAGACGCTGTTATCAAAACAGCGTCTAATATACCTGTTAGGGGTTAAAAAAAACACATCTCCAGCCTGCCAGCGAACGATCGCCGCTGGCAGGCTGGAGATCAACTCTCTTACCTTCCGTTCCTGTGAGCGCGCGCGCCTGTGTGCGCGCGTTCACAGGAAATCTCGCGTCTCGCGAGAGGACGCACCGGCGCGTCCACCCAGAAGAGCAGGGCCGCCGCAAAGACGCAATCCTGCGTACGGCGGTCCTGAGGTGGTTAAGAAGCTCCTCATATTTCAAATGTTTAAACAGCCGTAACTAAGGGAAAAACTCAAGATAAACAGTGGTATGTGAAGAAACTAAAGATTGCTTTATGCATAATGCTGCTGCAGCAGTTACATATGCTAAAATAGATTTAGACGGTTACCCTTTAAGAACATTACAAACAATTGCATTTATGAGTCACTATTTACAATTAAAGGGCTTCTGTCACCCGACTAAACAGTTTTTTTTTTTGTGTACTTCTTAGGGCTCTTTCACACTTGCGTTCTTTTCTTCCGGCATAGAGTTCCGTCGTCTGGGCTCTATGCCGGAAGAATCCTGATCAAGATTATCCCCATGCATTCTGAATGGAGAGAAATCCGTTCAGGATGCATCAGGATGTCTTCAGTTCCGGAACGGAACGTTTTTTGGACGGAGAAAATACCGCAGCATGCTGCGCTTTTTGCTCCGGCCAAAAATTCTGAACACTTGCCGCCCATTGAAAGGCATTAATCCGGATCCGGCCTTAAGCTAAACGTCGTTTCGGCGCATTGCCGGATCCGACGTTTAGCTTTTTCTGAATAGTGTCCTGGCAGCCATGGTAACCAAAGTCCTGTCAGCCATGGTAAAGTGTAGTGGGGAGCGGGGGAGCAGTATACTTACCGTCCGTGCGGCTCCCCGGGCGCTCCAGAGTGACGTCAGGGCGCCCCACGCTCATGGATGACGTGTCGCATGGATCACGTCATCCATGCGCATGGGGCGCTCTGACGTCATTCTGGAGCCCCCCGGACTGCAAGTATACTGCTCCCCGCTCCCCACTACTACTATGGCAACCAGGACTTTAATAGCGTCCTGGCTGCCATAGTAACACTGAACGCATTTTGAAGACGGATCCGTCTTCAAATGCTTTCAGTTCACTTGCGTTTTTCCGGATCCGGCGTGTAATTCCGGCAAATGGAGTACACGCCGGATCCGGACAACGCAAGTGTGAAAAAGCCCTAATCCCTATACTGCGATTTATCCATACATAATGTGATTAATCATTTTGGTTCAGTAGATTCTGCTAAAAAACGTACTTTTATAATACACTGCTCAAAAAAATAAAGGGAACACAAAAATAACACATCCTAGATCTGAATTAATTAAATATTCTTCTGAAATACTTTGTTCTTTACATAGTTGAATGTGCTGACAACAAAATCACACAAAAAAAAAAAATGGAAATCAAATTTTATAACCCATGGAGGTCTGGATTTGGAGTCACCCTTAAAATTAAAGTGGAAAAACACACTACAGGCTGATCCAACTTTGATGTAATGTCCTTAAAACAAGTCAAAATGAGGCTCAGTAGTGTGTGTGGCCTCCACGTGCCTGTATGACCTCCCTACAACGCCTGTGCATGCTCCTGATGAGGTGGCAGACGGTCTCCTGAGGGATCTCCTCCCAGACCTGGACTAAAGCATCTGCCAACTCCTGGACAGTCTGTGGTGCAACGTGACGTTGGTGGATAGAGCGAGACATGATGTCCCAGATGTGCTCAATTGGATTCAGGTCTGGGGAACGGACGGGCCAGTCCATAGCATCAATGCCTTCGTCTTGCAGGAACTGCTGACACACTCCAGCCACATGAGGTCTAGCATTGTCTTGCATTAGGAGGAACCCAGGGCCAACCGCACCAGCATATGGTCTCACAAGGGGTCTGAGGATCTCATCTCAGTACCTAATGGCAGTCAGGCTACCTCTGGCGAGCACATGGAGGGCTGTGCGGCCCTCCAAAGAAATGCCACCCCACACCATTACTGACCCAATGCCAAACCGGTCATGCAGGAGGATGTTGCAGGCAGCAGAACGTTCTCCACGGCGTCTCCAGACTCTGTCACGTCTGTCACATGTGCTCAGTGTGAACCTGCTTTCATCTGTGAAGAGCACAGGGCGCCAGTGGCGAATTTGCCAATCTTGGTGTTTTCTGGCAAATGCCAAACGTCCTGCACGGTGTTGGGCTGTAAGCACAACCCCCACCTGTGGACATCGGGCTCTCATATCACCCTCATGGAGTCTGTTTCTGACCGTTTGAGCAGACACATGCACATTTGTGACCTGCTGGAGGTCATTTTGCAGGGCTCTGGCAGTGCTCCTCCTGTTCCTCCTTGCACAAAGGCGGAGGTAGCGGTCCTGCTGCTGGGTTGTTGCCCTCCTACGGCCTCCTCCACGTCTCCTGATGTACTGGCCTGTCTCCTGGTAGCGCCTCCATGCTCTGGACACAATGCTGACAGACACAGCAAACCTTCTTGCCACAGCTCGCATTGATGTGCCATCCTGGATAAGCTGCACTAGCTGAGCCACTTGTGTGGGTTGTAGACTCCGTCTCATGCTACCACTAGAGTGAAAGCACCGCCAGCATTCAAAAGTGACCAAAACATCAGCCAGGAAGCATAGGAACTGAGAAGTGGTCTGTCGTCACCACCTGCAGAACCACTCCTTTATTGGGGGTGTCTTGCTAATTGCCTATAATTTCCACCTGTTGTCTATCCCATTTGCACAACAGCATGTGAAATTGATTGTCACTCAGTGTTGCTTCCTAAGTGGACAGTTTGATTTCACAGAAGTGTGTTTGACTTGGAGTTACATTGTGTTGTTTAAGTGTTCCCTTTATTTTTTTGAGCAGTGTATATAAATTACCTGTCTACCAGCAAGTAGGGCGGCTACTTGCTGGTAGCAGCCGCATCCTCCTTTCAGAATGACGCCCCCTCCTCATGTTGATTGACAGGGCCAGCAGACGGGATCTTTCTCTGGCTGGCCCTGTCTGCTATCAAGATCTCACGCCTGCACCGTAACGGTATTCAATCGGCGCAGGCGCACTGAGAGGCGGACGCTCGCTCGGCCGCTCCATCCTCAATGCGCCTGCGCCGATGACGTCACATCTACACCCGGCGCAGACGCATTGAGGATGGAGCGGCCGTCCTCCTCTCAGTGCGCCTGCGCCGACTAAAGACAGGTACGGCGCAGGCGCCAGATTTTAAATGCAAACAGGGCCAGCAGAGAAAGATCCCGTTCGCTGGCCCTGTCAATCAACATGCGGAGGGGGCGTCATTATGATAGGAGGATGCGGCTGCTACCAGCAAGTAGCCGCCCTACTTGCTGGTAGACAGGTAATTTACATATAAATCGCAGTATAGGGATTATAAAGTACACACAAAAAAAAAAAAAAAAAAAAAAAAAAAGTTTAGTGGGGTGACAGAAGCCCTTTAACTCCACAATAGTGGAGCGGAAGGGGATGGGGCAAAAAAACTAACAAAAAAAACACACACACAAACTTACATCTGTGTCCACCCACTGTCGAATATCCATTGGTGCTGCAGTCATGTCATCTACTTTATATAGTATGTTTGTTGGAGCCTTTTCTGCATGCCTTACTATACCAACAATTGTTACCTAAAGAAAAAGCACAATTTTGCATTTCAGTTCGCATGTTCTGTCCAGCTCTTAAAAGGGGTTTTCTGGTACATAGACACTGATGACTTATCCTCAGGCCGGGTAATCAATATCAGATCAGTGGAGGCACGACTACCCCCCGATCAGCTGTTGTGGGCAACCACCAGAAACTACAGTGGACAGAGCCAGAAGCACAAGGTTCTGTCCATGGAGTAGTGGCTGTGCTGTAGCTCAGCTCCTATTCAAGTGAATGGGAGACGAGTCACAGTACATCAGTGCCAGAAACTAAATGGTGGACAAAGCCTTCTCTCTACTGTATAGTTTTTGGCACCTGTGGCCAATCAGAACAGCTGATGGATTGGTACACTAGGTGGCGGCAGATTTGATTAATTTATGAAGTCTAATGACAGATGTCTTTAGGGATAACCTCTAAAATGTTCATTTGATTGGGTAAAAAAACAAAACAAAAAAAAAAAAATACTTTACCTATAGCCGACTTAAAGGTGTTGTATCACGTGACAGCTAGGATATGCCCCCCAATGTTTGATATGGGCAGGTCCTGCACCCATTTCCTAAATGGAACGCCAAAAGCTGTGGAGCGTGCGCATTTCTACGGGGCCACCAATAATACCCGAGTGTCAGGCCCATAGAAGTGAATAGGGGCAGTGGCCGGTCATGCTCAGTGCACTCCCATTCACTTCTGTAGGGAGAGCGCTTCGTGGTGGCCGGATCGGAGTCTTCCAGCCACCACTTTGCCCGCTCCATTATCGATATAGCTGCGGATCCAAGTGGGGGACCTCCACCTATCAGAAAATTAGGGCATAGCCTAGCGATATGCCCCAATTGTATCAGATGAGGCAACCCCTTTAACCCTTTGGATACCAGAGGTTTTTCAGTTTTTATTTTTCTTCACCTTCCTGGAGCCATAACTTATTTTTCTATTCACATATCAGTTTGTTTTTTCTGGGACAAGTTGTACTTTCTAATGCCACCATTTAATATGGCATACAATGTAGTGGAAGTAGGTCTGAAACAATAACTCGATTGAATCAAATAATTAGACAAAAAAAAATCCTTGAAGCAAATTTTTGCAGCCACTTTGATACTTTCCTAACTATATTTTAATAGTACAGGCGTTTTCAGATACAGCGATGCCCCTGATGTTTATTTTTTATATTTTTGTAACCATTGTAGGAGGCTACAACAATCACTTTTTTTATTCAATATTACCACACTCCATACAGGAGCATGGTAATATGTGAATTGCTGATTTATGTTGGCCTGCCACCTGCTGGCCAACATGAGAATTGCAGTCCCAATATGCTGGGAATGCCAGCAATAACACAGATGCGTGGGTTTTCACTGTTTAGATGCCGTGATCACACTTGATCACAGCATCTAAAGGCTTTAATGACCGCGAGCGGCATCATTGCCGGTCCTGGTCATTAGCCACGGGCATCTTCTGCTTGAAACAGCAGAGACCTGTCATGCCATGACGCCTGTTGCACGCGTCATGTTTACACATCGCTCCAGCGTCGTACATGTATAGTGTTGGTAGCGGAAAGGTTAAGGGCGTTGTCCAGCATTTTGATATTGATAGCCTATGCTCAGGATAGCTATTCAATATTCAGGGGCCGGACACTCCCACTGATTAGCTACTTTGTAGCGCAAGAACCATCAAGCCCCATCCACTGTAGTGATAACTAGCGCTGCTCACAATAACTTCTGCCTGTCTAATATTAATGGTTTATCCTAAGGACAGGTCATAAATATCGAAATCCTGGATAACCCCTTTATAGGGGGTTGTATGAGGTGATTAACCTCTTAACACATGATGTCATACAGCATTAGGCCTCCTGCACACGAACGTGTGCGCCCAGTTGCTGTGCTGTGGGCTGCAATGCACAAACACAGACCATGGGGCAGCCACTTTAATAGGTCTGCGATCCGGCCGTTCCACAAAAAGATGGGACATGTTCTCTTTTTGCGAAACGGAAGTACAGGACGAAACCCCACGGAAGCACTCCGTAGTGCTTCCGTTCCACATCTCCATTGAAGTGAATGGGTCCGCATCCATGACGCAAAATGCGGTCCACAATACGGCAACGGGATACCTACGGCCATGTGCAGGAGGCCTTATGCTCAGGGAATTGTATGAAGTGCTCTGTTGCAATGATCAGCATCAGTAATGATGCCGAAACCGGTCAATTAACCCATCAGATGCAGCGTTCAACAGCGATCGCATCATCCGAGTTTAGACAGACAGATGCTTTCCTATCGGAATCCCAGTAGTGAAATTGTGGGGCTCTGATCGTTTACCATGACAGCCTGGGGTTCCAGGTCTGCCATGGTAAGCAGTCTGCGCCTAAACAAAAATCTATGACAGCTCAGAGCTGTCGAAGATTACAGACTTCATTTTAGCTAGAAAACTGGAGTAAATGAAAATACGTTTGTAAGAGCCACTAGCCACACCCTTTCCTGGCCTAGCCCCACCCACTTTAGGGTAAGTTGCGTGGGCAGTGTAAAACTGATGCAGTTAAGTCTCACTTCATGACTTTTTAATGCCACTTTTCAGGCACAAGTGGGGGGGGGAATAAATCTCCCTCAAAGTGGCCGATCTTACAGAAAAGCTAGGGAAAATTATGCAACAATGTCTATGGCAGCGTTTCCCAACCTGCGGTATGCATACCCCACAAAACAGATATCACTGCCAGTTGCTCTCTTCACATTCAACCTTATCACCCTCCTTATGGCGCTGTACATATATATAGCAGCTGTGCTTGGTATAACATTCAGACCCGTTCACTTCGATGGGGCTGCACTGCTCCTAGGCCACGTGACCGATGAAAGTTGTCACTGGCCTAGGGAAAGCTTAGAGGCTACTGCAAGTACTGCTACCTTCTCAAAGAGCTGTGGGGCCCCATGGATCAGATACTGATAACCTATTTAGGGGATAGATCAGTATTAAAATCTTGGGAAACCCCAATATTTTAAAAAAAATATAAAAAAAAATAAGTTACCTAAGCAAGCTAGAAACAGAAGGTCAAAATATTATTATTATTTTAACTGAATAAGGCCTCATGCACACAAACGTATTTTTTTTTTTAGTACCTGTTCAGTGTTTTTTGTTTTTTTACATAGACATATCTATTCATTTTCATGGGTCTGAAATAGAAATAAAAAGTTACTCCGTGAGCATTCCGTTCCGCAAAAAGATAGAACAGTACTATCATTGTCCGTAATGCGGACAATAGGATGTGTTCTATCAGAGGCCAGCTGTTCTGCAAAATACGGAAAGCACAAGGTCATCATCCGTATTTTTTTTGCAGACCGCAAAATACATACGGTCCTGTGTATGAGGCCTTATTGTTTCTGTCAACCTCCCGATTCTCCCCTTCCGCAGGCCCACCCTTTTCATCCATCCCACCCCATTCAGCATCAATTGCCCACATGCCACACCATTTCAACCATGTCAGTTATCCTACTTTGACTCTGGTACAGGATACTACTTTATAACATCTCATGCACACAAACATTGGACGTTTTTGCAGCCCACAAATTGTGGATCGGCAAAACATGGATAACAGCTAGGGTTGGGCGATATAGTGGTATTAACGATATACCGCGGTATTAAGAAACCGTAATATGGCGCTATTGCAGTTTCTTAACCGCCTCCGGACCGCCGAACGCAGGGACGCGTCCTGGAGGCGGTCGATTCATTCCTCCTGGACGCATATACGCGTCCTCTCGCGAGACTTCCTGTGAACGCGCGCACACAGGATCGGAAGGTAAGCGAGTGGATCTCCAGCCTGCCAGCGGCGATCGTTCGCTGGCAGGCTGGAGATGCGATTTATTTATTTTTAACCCCTAACAGGTATATTAGGACGCTGTTTTGATAACAGCGTCTAATATACCTGCTACCTGGTCCTCTGGTGGTCCCTTTTGCTTGGATCGACCACCAGAGGACACAGGCAGCTCAGTAATATGTAGCACCAAACACCACTACACTACACCCCCCCCCCCCCCGTCACTTATTAACCCCTGATCACTCCATATAGACTCCCTGATCACCCCCCTGTCATTGATCACCCCCTTGTAAGGCTCCATTCAGACATCCGTATGTTTTTTACGGATCCACTGATACATGGATCGGATCCGCAAAACACGTACGGACATCTGAATGGAGCCTAACAGGGGGGTGATCACCCCATATAGACTCCCTGATCACCCCCCTGTCATTGATCACCCCCCTGTAAGGCTCCATTCAGACATTTTTTTGGCCCGTTAGCGGAATTATTATTTTTTTTCTTACAAAGTCTCATATTCCACTAACTTGTGTCAAAAAATAAAATCTCACATGAACTCACCATACCCCTCACGGAATCCAAATGCATAAAAATTTTTAGACATTTATATTCCAGACTTCTTCTCACGCTTTAGGGCCCCTAAAATGCCAGGGCAGTATAAATACCCCACATGTGACCCCATTTCGGAAAGTAGACACCCCAAGGTATTTGCTGAGGGGCATATTGAGTCCATGAAAGATTGAAATTTTTGTCCCAAGTTAGCGGAAAGGGAGACTTAGAAAAAAATAAAAATAAAAAAATTTCCGCTAACTTGTGGCAAAAAAAAATCAAATTTCTATGAACTCGCCATGCCCCTCATTGAATACCTTGGGGTGTTTTCTTTCCAAAATGGGGTCACTTGTGGGGTAGTTATACTGCCCTGGCATTTTAGGGGCCCTAAAGCGGGAGAAGAAGTCTGGGATCCAAATGTCTAAAAAATGCCCTCCTAAAAGGAATGTGGGAACCTTTGCGCATCTAGGCTGCAAAAAAAGTGTCACACATGTGGTATCGCCGTACTCAGGAGAAGTTGGGCAATGTGTTTTGGGGTGTCATTTTACATATACTCATGCTGGGTGAGAGAAATATCTTGGCAAAAGACAACTTTTCCCATTTTTTTTTATACAAAGTTGGCAATTGACCAAGATATTTATCTCACCCAGCATGGGTATATGTAAAATGACACCCCAAAACACATTGCCCAACTTCTCCTGAGTACGGCGATACCACATGTGTGACACTTTTTTGCAGCCTAGGTGGGCAAAGGGGCCCACATTCCAAAGAGCACCTTTCGGATTTCACCGGCCATTTTTTACAGATTTTGATTTCAAACTACTTTGCATGCATTCGGGCCCCTAAAATGCCAGGGCAGTATAACTACCCCACAAGTGACCCCATTTTGGAAAGACGACACCCCAAGGTATTTTGTGATGGGCATAGTGAGTTCATGGAAGTTTTTCTTTTTTGTCACAAGTTAGTGGAATATGAGACTTTGTAAGGTGAAAAAAAAAAAAAAAAAAAATCATCATTTTCCAATAACTTGTGACAAAAAATAAAAAAACCATCATTTTCCGCTAACTTGTGACAAAAAATAAAAAGTTCTATGAACTCACTATGCCCATCAGCGAATACCTTAGGGTGTCTACTTTCCGAAATGGGGTCATTTGTGGAGTGTTTGTACTGTCTGGCCATTGTAGAACCTCAGGAAACATGACAGGTGCTCAGAAAGTCAGAGCTGCTTCAAAAAGCGGAAATTCACATTTTTGTACCATAGTTTGTAAATATATGTATAACTTTTACCCAAACATTTATTTATTTATCAAAGACATAAATTTAGAGAAAAATTTATATATGATGTCGTTTTTTTAAAAAAAAATTACAACTGAAAAATTTCATTTTTTTGCAAAAAAAAAAAATCATTAAATTTTGATTAATAACAAAAAATGTAAAAATGTCAGCAGCAATGAAATACCACCAAATGAAAGCTCTATTAGTGAGAAGAAAAGGAGGTAAAATTCATTTGGGTGGTAAGTTGCATGACCGAGCAATAAACGGTGAAAGTAGTGTAGGTCAGAAGTGTAAAAAGTGGCCTGGTCATTAAGGGTGCTTAAGCTAGGGGAGCTGAGGTGGTTAATTACCGCTGTATTCTTTGTGACGCCAAAGGGGCAGTCGCACTTGAGGGCTGACTGCCTCAAACGCCCGGGGCACATTACAGCTGGCACAGTGGAGAAGGAGAGAGTCCCTCCCTCCCTCCCTACTGATGCGGCTGCTGCTGAGCCACCAATGAGAAGTGAAAAGAGAAGTAGGGAAGGGGCTGTGGCCGCAGTGCCACCAATGAATTTAATTAACCTCTTAATACAAATAGGCTGCGGGTGCCGGCCTTATCACATACCCAACCTCAATAACAGGAAGCGGCAATCCTGCGAACAGCAGCAATTAACCCCCTGAGGCAGGGCTTGACAAGTTTCCTTGGAATCTAGGAGCCAGCTAAAAAACGTTAGGAGCGGTTTTTTCTACCTTATAAAGCCTTATTTTCAGCGACAAAAATAACACCTCTTAACATATAAAGAAGTCTAGAACCAAACAACATGGGCATCGTTTATTATCAGTGTACTGTGACATCACTGTGTGCCGCATCTCTTCACATTGTTTATCATCAGTGTACTATGACGTCACTGTATGTATAATCCCTGCGTTGCAGCTGAGATCCCTTCCCCAGGATGTTTGGTCCGGGCTCATCATTCATCTCATAGTGCTTCTCTTGTAAACTTATTTTGTGACTAGATAAAACTGAATCCGCCATCACTGCGGGATCACTGCCCTTCTGCTGTCCCGGATTATTTGTCCTGTCCGGGGGATAATGGAGTTGCTGTTGTCGGCGTCTCCGGGGCAGTCCTTGTGCTCCCACCGCTGTGGATGGGCACTGAGTCCAGGCCGGGATTTGGTTCCAGCTCTTGCCGGAACTACATCCCGTGCTGTGATGAGGAGGCGGTGAGGCTGCGGTCCTGTTTGACGGAGGGATCTCAGAGTCCTGTGAGTGCGTTGAGCCTCATGCACACGTCCATGGAACACGGGCTGTGTGATACCGGCCTGGATTTCTTCTGAGTGCAGAAGAGCACGGCGTCATAGGTTGCTATGACGCCGTGCTCTTCCTGCTGCCGCAGTACAGATTTTTTTCTATTTTAATAGTTTGGACTTTTCAGACGTGGCGGAATGTGATGTTTATTTATGGTTTATATATTTTATACTTAATATTTTGGTGGTTTTTTTTAATAACCATTTCCCCCTTAGGGCCTAGAACCTGGGATTTTTTTCATCCCTTGTCCTATTCACCCTGATAAAGCTCCAACAGGGTGAATAGGACTTTACACTCTCCCTGCTGCTCTGTGCTTTGTGCTCTGCAATTGGCCAGCGCTACAGCCTAGAAGGAGACGCCTAGGAGAACAAGGGCAGACTCCTCCTACTATAACCAAGTGACCGAACATACCGGAGGACATAGCGGCAGAACGGAGCGGCGCCCAGGGATAATAGTAAGTGCAGTGAGATCCCTGGGCGCCGCTGTACAGATCATGACACTTAGTTCACAATTTTTTGCCAGATGAAAGGCCCACGCTCCAGTTACTGCAACCGGCTGCTGGGTCTATTTTCAAGCAGGGGCAAATACCCAGGCGCCAGGACAAAATTCCTGATCGCCATGGCAACCTGGGATTTGTCGAGCCCTGCCCTAAGGCGTTAATTGGCACAGTTCAGAGGGATCCCCCGTCAATGAGGCCGGGTGCCGGCTATGTGATATGGCCTGCACCCGCAGTCTATATTTGTATTAAGAGGAAAATGTAATTTATTGTCCATGCGGACATAGAATGCCCAGTCATTTCCGTTTTTTTTTATTTATTTTGCAGCCTGATTGAAGAGTATGGTTCTGCATACAGGCCACACACAAAAAAAGTAGTTGCCTTCTATAAAGTGAAAACATTACCTTTTTATTATATGGTTTTTCTGGTACAGACTACAAACCAAATATCTGCAAATGTTCATATAGTGTTTGCAGACTTATTCAAGTTTTTCAGATCATGGCAAGTATTGAAAGCAGAGGTTTGATTCCCACACATAATAGCTTTTTGCCTGCTTTAGTAAAAGATGATTGTAAGGGCTCATGCACACGAACGTGTGGGTGCTCCATGCCCATATTGCAGACCGCAAACAGCAGGTCTGCAATATATGGGCACCGGCTGTGTGCATTCCGTATCACGGAGCAGGGGCATGGAGCAGAAGCACTGAAAAGTGCTTCTGTGGGATTTCAGCATGTGCCTCTGCACCGCAAAAAATAAAAAAAAAATGCATCTTGCAGTTCACGAACTCATTCAAGTGAATGGGTCTTCAGCCAGAAACAGTGTGCACTTGGCTGGAACCCATGCTTTGCGGTTCACAGCATGGGCACGGAACACACACGCTTGTGTGCATGAGCTCCAATGCATATCATCAAGGCACCTCCCCTTTGTTTTTCTTATACATACCTGAGAAAGCTCTACTTCTCCTATCCTGAAGAGCTCATCACTCTGGGCAGCAGAAAGTAGCTGCGACACTGTACATGGCACTATTTGCTGTGCCCTTGACCTCTGAAATAAGCACAAAATTTTTTTTTAAATAAAATTATATTTTTTGTTCCATGCGTATGAAGTAAGGCTAGGTTAAAGGTATGGCTACAGTGTTTGTAGGGTGTTTTATAATGTCCTATTGGCCAGTATGTAACTTTTGTTCTTGGTAATTTTTGTATAAAAGACAGGACAGAGGCAGATTTATGAAACCATTTAAAAGAAAAGAAAATACCTATGGCAACCACTGAGCAGCTTTCATTTTTCAAAAAATATATAAAAGATAAAGCCGTCCTCTGATTGGTTGCTATGGCCAACAAAGACGTTCTGTTAGTGGACTTCCACACAACTGATTTTACAGCTGAATTTTGGCATTGGCTGCTGAAGTTACCCCAATAACCCACCCGCAGCCTTATCTTTTCTGCCTCCCCGAATCGAAGCTTGTGGATGGGTGGCTTAAAGGGATTCTGTCAGCTAGGTTTAGCCTATAGAGCTCAGGACATACACTGCTAGATCGCCGCTAGCACATCCACAATTAAAATATAAAATTATATTAACTATATATCTCAAGTAAGGAGCTGTTACCAACGTTTCAGGAGCCCAGCACCACCCACATCCTCCAAATCTCCTCCTTGCTCCCCGAAGTCAAAGAGTTGAAGCGCTGTAATCTCACACAGGCGCGAGTATGCCACATGTTAGTGTCGGCATGGTGTTCCTTCCCTGTGCTGGCATCAGCCTCAGGTAATGAACTGCGCATGCGCGAGATTACAGCACTTCAACTATGACATCAGGGGAGCGAGGAGAGGATGCAGGGCTGTGCTGGGCTCCTGAAACATTGTTAACAGCCCCTTGGGCTCCTTACCTGCCTCATTTGCATTTATATAAAAATAGTTTTTTTTATTGAATAAAAGCACCCAGAGCTATGGGAAATGTGCATTGTGGACATGCTAGTGGCAATCTAGCAGTGCATGTCCTCAGCTCTATAGGGTAAACCTAGCTGACAGAAACCCTTTAAAGCTGCCTCCCACTGAAATGGATGGGAGGCCGAAAAGACAGGTTTTCAGCACAAATGACTGACCCAAATTCCCCCTGTAAAATCAGAACATCCCCCTAGCTTTATAAGCCTTCCAAGTATGCTGCCTGTGGCTGACAGCACAACATGGAATCCCACCTGTATAGCTTTTTTTACACCTCACATTTGGTGTGGCCTCATAAATACCGTGCAATTCTAATAAAATTATATATATTTTTTATTTTTTTTAAACAGAAAAAAATGGCCATCAGATCTCCCTACCCCCACACTGCGCAGGCACGGAGATCGGATGGATGTTCTGTAGTTAGGCTACTTTCACACTGCCGTTTCTGGGTCCGCTTGTGAGATCCATTTCAAGGCTCTCACAAGCGGCCCAAAACGGATCAGTTCAGCCCCAATGCATTCTGAATGGATAAGGATCCGTTCAGAATGCATCAGTTTGCCTCCGTTCAGTCTCCATCCCGCTCTGGAGGTGGACACCAAAACGCTGGCGATGCAGAGCCAAACAGATCCGCCCTGACTTACAATGTAAGTCAATAGGGACGGATCCGTTTACATGGACACAATATGGTGCAATTGTAAACGGATCCGTCACCCATTGACTTTTGATGTAAGTCAGGACAGATCCGACTTTTTTTTTTACAGAGTAATGCAGACGGATCCGTTCTGAACGGATACAAGCGTTTGCATTATAGGTGCGAAAGTAGCCTTAGCCACACTGGGCCGTAATTTTTCCCTACTCTAAGGCTGGTGAGGCTCTCCGGCGCATGCAGTCCCAGTGTCCAGCTGAACTCCGCTGTGAGATTTCCCTAAACCATCATCTTGTGCAGATCGGCACAACTCCGGCACGCCTCCTCACGTAATTTCCACTGCGACCGGAAGTTACGAGGTAGAATAATGTAACGTTACACCACCAATGAATGGGAAGGCAGTCACACATGACTACTACTCCAGTCAAATGGGGGCACAGGGGTGGAGCGGCCAGACACAGTTGTAACAGGACAACCCCTTTAAAAGTAAAGCCATAATACGTACAGATTTCTTTTCTCCTTGAGTAGGAGCTGGAGATCCAAACCCTCCAGGTGACTGCATGTATCCACCACCACCACCGCCGCCACCACCACCCATTCCAGAGCCGCCATATCCACCATCAAAGCCACCTGCAAAGAAGCAGATTTCAGAGAAAGTAAAGTATTTTCAGACACACAATGCATCTTCTCTGACACTAGTGAATGCCTAGTATACAATATGGTGCCCTATGTGTGCTCATGAGAAAATACACACATTAGACACGTCTATGGTAGCCGGTAACACATATTACACAGCAGCAGGTACAATGACGGCCGTCCAGCTATTAGAACCGAAACGTCAACTACCGTAACTACACCTTTGAATAAACGACCGCAGTCAGCACGCTTTTCACACTCACCGTGATTGTTCCACATACTTCTCCGTCTTCTGCTTCAGACTCTTCTCTGGGCCCCGTTGGCGCGCTAAGAAATCCTAGCCAATCACGATCCCCGGCCACACAGCGCTTCTCCTGTAACCAATCACAAGCCTCCTCGAGCGGCGCGCCAATCTGTCCTGGCCAATCAGCAAGCTTTCTTGTCAAACGGAAAACCTCTCATTACTTTAGGCGACATGGCGCGCTTTGAGGAAGAATGGCAGCTTCCATGTTGTGCGTGAGGGCGCATAAAACACGTCATGTGCATGGCTCCTCCTAATATGTGTCTGCTATTGCGCAGAATGGTGGGGTTGGAGTTCAAAAGTTTACAGCGTTCTCGCCTCGGTGTTGCAAGCGGCTCTTATTGCTCATGTTTTAGCTGATAAGCATTAAGGGGAAGCGAAGAAAAGGATGTAGTAGCATGGCGTGCGACTGTCACTATAGCTTGTGGGAACGTAGTTTTAATTATATAGCTGGTTTGCTGTGGAAGGTTGTGTAACATGTCTGTACAGCTACAGTAGGAGATGGCTGCATGAAGACAAGGCTGTAGAGCAATTGCTAAAATCACACACTGTAAGTGCATGTACCATAGAATGCATGCCTTCCAAGTGTCCCTCTTTTCTCCTTAAACATCCCTCTTTTTGACCTGGGAAATACATGTACATTAATAAACTTACTAAACTGCTCCAGAATCTCATTCCTACCTGTACATTACGCCTCAAATTATATATATTTTTCTTTACTTGGTACAATTTGGACGATAAAATGTCTAAAATCAGGTGATTTTTGTGCCGATATTTGAAGGGATATTCCAGCACAAGAAAAAAATAACATTCCAGGGGCTGGACATCCTATAAAAAAAAAAAAGACAGAACTAGTGTTGAGCAAACTTGTGTTTTAAGAGTACAGGGTTCGGGTTTTCTAAGAATTCTGTTATGGATTCCACTACCGCGAACCATAACTTATAGTCCGTGGTAGCAGAATCCATAACGGAATTCTTAGATAACCCGAACGTTGTACGCCGAACTTGAAACCACAAGTTTGCTCAACACTAAACAGAACTTATACCCACCTCACTGATCACTCGCTACAGCAGTTTTCACAGTGACGGGTCCCTGTTGCAGCCCACTTCCTGCTACTGTCTAAACATGGCGGGAAATGGGGACATACTAAAACGAATGCCCATAGACTTTACCAGGAAAGTGGAATGCCCATAGAGAATAATGGACCAGAGTGGAATGCCCATAGAGAATAATGCAAATGTAATATTTGAATTAGAGACAAAACCATTTGACATATCTAATAATTATTTAGCAGACATATACTCCAAGTTCAGTGGGATTGTTTAATGTTCAGATTAAGTGGAATTATCACTGAGGGTGAATGACACAGTGGAATGCCCATAGACTGTGATGGGAAGTAAACTATGAGCTGATTTGCAGGTAAATCTGTGTTATGTAGGACATTAACCTTTACTGCAAGTGTTCCCTGGGTAGAGTAGCATATTGTAAAATGAAAATTACCTTGGATTATAATTTTTCTATAGAAATCAAAGGTGAGTGACATAATGGAATGCCCATAGACTATAATGGGAAGTAAACTGAGCTCATTTGCAGGTAAATCTGTGTTATGTAGGACATTAACCTTTACTGCAAGTGTTCCCTGGGTAGAGTAGCATATTGTAAAATGAAAATTACCTTGGATTATAATTTTTCTATAGAAATCAAAGGTGAGTGACATAATGGAATGCCCATAGACTATAATGGGAAGTAAACTGAGCTCATTTGCAGGTAAATCTGTGTTATTTAGGACATTAACCTTTACTGCAAGTGTTCCCTGGGTAGAGTAGCATACTGTAAAATGAAAATTACCTTGGATTATAACCGTTTTCTATAGAATGCAAAGGTGAATGACACAATGGAATGCCTATAGACTATAATGGGAAGCAAAATTTGATTTGGAGTCTGAACCACTTAACATATCAAGCAAATCTTTAGCAGGCTTAGGCCTCAAGCACACGACCGTTGTTGTGTTCCGTGTCCGTTGTTCAGTTTTCCGTGATTTTCTGCGGACCCATTGACTTTCAATGGGTCCGTTGAAAACTCGGCTAAAGCACCGTTTGTCATCCGTGATGCGTGGTTCCAGTCCGTCAAAAAAATAAGACCTGTCCTATTCTTTTCACGTAAAACGGTTCGCGGACCCATTCAAGTCAATAGGACCGTGAAAAAACACAAGATTGTCATCCGTGTCCGTTTTTTTCCTATCATTTGCAAGGCAAACTTGACTTAGATTTTTTTTTTTACTTTCCTTTATGTCTGGTGATCCTCCAAAATTAAAGGAAGACACACGGAAACAAAAACTGAAACGGATCACGGAACCCCATTTTGCGGAACGGAACACAACAACGGTCGTGTGCATGAGGCCTAACTCTTCAAGTTCAGTAGGATTATTAAAATTGAGATTATGTGGGATTATCATTGCTTTCTATGAAATTACAAGGGGAATGACACAATGGAATGCCCATATACTATAATGGGAAGGAAAATATGATCTTATTTGCAGGTAAATCTGTGTTATATAGGACATTAACCTTTACTGCAAGTGTTCCCTGGGTAGAGTAGCATATTGTAAAATGAAAACTACCTTTGATTATAGCTGTTTTCTATAGAATGCAAAGGTGATGTCACCGCCACTTCTGTGAGAAGGTCTGACAGACGTCCTTCTCTACCTCTTGCATGATGTTCTTTGTTTTGGTTTCACTTTCTCATCTCATTTTCTTCTCCTAGGTGTCACCTATTTAGACTAATCCTCTTTCCTTTATATTCCCTCCCATACTGCCTCACTTTGTGGTTTATACTACTTCCTGGAGTGAAGTGTTCACTGCAGGAGACTTCTGTTGCTGCTTGTTCAGATAAGTCATTTCATGGATTGTGTTTCCTTGCTGGCTTGATTCTAGGTGACCCTGACTCCCTCCGTATTAAGTGCAGGGAGCCGGTGGTCGTGTCCCCTCACTATTATAGGGTTTTCAGGTGTCACACAGTCTAGGTATGAGGGCATGCAATCGTCTACCTCTGAGACCCTTGTATGTGCTTAGCAGTCAGGGTGAGCTCTTAGGGTTTTATAGGGGTCACCTTTATGCTCCTTAGTTTGGGATCAAGCCAGTCGTATGTTTATCCATAACTTCCAGCTATCTGTAACATCATCCGTGACATTATAGACCGCCATTACCATCTTAAGCATGGATCCGGTTTTAGCCTTGATTGACCGCATGCAAGGTCTTTCACTGGAGGTAGCAGATCTATATAAAACTGTCTCTCAGTTTCAGGTGACCGGTTCTGCTTACGTTCATGGAGTTTGTTCCGAGCCCAAGATCTCGCTTCCGGATACGTTCTCCGGGGGTAGTGAGAATTTTGTTCGCTTTAGAGAGGCTTGCAAACTCCATTTTCGCCTACTTCCCCATTCCTCTGGTGATGAGGAGCAGAGGGTGGGGATCATCATCTCGCTGCTCACGGATAACGCTCAGTCTTGGGCCTTTACGCTGCCGGTGGGGGCACGGCCCCTTCGATCGGTGGATGAATATTTTGTAGCCCTGGGGCAGATATATGATGACCTGGGTGGTATTGCTCTGGCTAAATCTAAACTGCGTCTTTTATGCCAGGGTAAACAGTCCGCAGAGATATATTGTTCTGAATTTCGGAGATGGGCAGCTGATACTGGTTGGAACGATGCTGCACTCCGAAGTCAATTTTGCCATGGTCTTTCGGAGGGATTGAAAGATGCATTTGCTTTTCATGAGAGACCTGCCTCGTTGGAGTCTGCCATGTCTCTAGCTGTTCGTATTGACAGGCGTCTTAGAGAGAGAGGAGAGACCACTCCTTCCTGTCATATTCAGTCCAAGGACAGTGGGGCGGTATCATTCAGTGTGCAGGGACCTCAGTCTCTCTCAATCCCCTCTTAGCAGGAGGCCATGCAGCTGGGTTTGCTTGCCTCTGATAGTAGAGGATTCAGATCTCAGAGGAGGGTTTGTTTCTGTTGTGGGGGTATAAATCATTTGGCTAATGTTTGCCCCTCTAGGACATTCAGGGAGTTTTCTGAGGGTAATAAAGAAACAAAAAGAAAAAAAAACCTCTAAAAACTTTCCATTTGCTACAATTGGCAAGGTTGATGCGGAAATTTTTGTAGATAGTGGAGCAGCTGTCAATCTCATTGATAATCAATTTACTATAACGCATGGTTACCAGGTATGCACTTTGGAAAAGGATATACCTGTTTTTGCTATTGATTCTGCTCTACTTTCTAAAAAATCGTTAAAGGGCATAGTTCACAATATCCGTTTGACTGTGAGTGATGCTCATGTTGAGGATATCTGCAAAAAAAAAGGGTGAGTCAGCACCTCCCAGTGCGCAGGTGCACGCTGCCATGGCAAAAACCTAGAGGGAAAAAACCCCACCATTGATTGGCAAGCAAGGCAAATAAATGGTTGGAGTGAGTTTTGCAGCGAGAATTGCCTCACGGCGTCTCTTTCAGAGGTTTCTACCAAGACTGTACCATCTTTTCTCTCAGAATTTTCGAATGTGTTTTCCGAGAGTGGTGTCCAGGAGTTGCCCCCGCACCGGGAGTACGACTGCCCTATTAATCTCATCCCAGGCGCCAAACTGCCCAAATCACGTTTATACAATCTCTCCCAACCTGAAAGAGTCGCTATGCGTACTTATATCTCTGAGAAAGGGACACATCCGACCCTCGAAGTCACCTGTTGCCACTGTTTGTTTTTTTTTGTTAAGAAAAAAGATGGTTCTTTAAGACCTTGTCTGGATTTCAGGGAGCTGAACTGTATCACAATTCGTGACCCATATCCGCTTCCTCTGATCCCGGACCTGTTTAACCAGATTGTTGGGGCTAAAGTTTTTTATAAGTTGGATTTAAGAGGGGCATACAACCTAGTCAGGGTCAGGGAAGGGGACGAATGGAAGACGGCCTTCAATACCCCTGAGGGTCATTTCGAGAATTTGGTTATGCCCTTTGGTTTGATGAATGCTCCGGCCGTCTTCCAACATTTTGTGAACAGCATTTTTTATCATTTAATGGGGAAATTTGTACTGGTGTATCTAGATGACATTTAGATTTTTTCTCCTGATTTCAAAACTCATAGGGACCACCTACGTCAGGTCTTGCTCATTCTGCGGGAGAATAAATTGTACGCTAAACTGGAAAAATGTGTGTTTGCGGTTCCGGAGATTCAATTTCTTGGTTTTCTTCTCTCCGCTTCTGGTTTTCGCATGGACCCTGAGAAGGTCCTCGCTGTGCTTGATTGGGAGCTTCCTGAGAATCAGAAGGCGCTGATGCGGTTTTTGGGTTTTGCCAATTATTACAGAAAGTTCATTTTGAATTATTCCTCTGTTGTTAAGCCACTCACTGATATGACTAAAAAGGGGGTAGATTTTTCCTCCTGGTCGGTAGATGCGCTTAAGGCCTTTTCTAGTATCAAAGAGAGTTTTGCTTCCGCTCCCATTTTGGTACAACCTGATGTCGCTCTACCTTTTATTGTTGAGGTGGATGCTTCTGAGGTGGGTGTGGGTGCGGTCTTATCTCAGGGTCCCTCTCCTGCCAAATGGCGACCGTGTGCCTTTTTTTCAAGGAAACTCTCCTCCGCAGAGAGAAATTACGATGTGGGAGATAGGGAGTTGTTGGCCATCAAATTAGATTTTGAGGAATGGCGCCATTGGCTAGAGAGAGACACCCTATTACCGCGACATGGCGCTCTTTAAGGAAGAATGGCAGCTTCCATGTTGTGCGTGAGGGCGCATAAAACACGTCATGTGCATGGCTCCTCCTAATATGTGTCTGCTATTGCACAGAATGGTGGGGTTGGAGTTCAAAAGTTTACAGCGTTCTCGCCTCGGTGTTGCAAGCGGCTCTTATTGCTCATGTTTTAGCTGATAAACATTAAGGGGAAGCGAAGAAAAGGATGTAGTAGCATGGGCTGGACATCCTATAAAAAAAAAATAACAGAACTAGTGTTGAGCAAACTTGTGTTTTAAGAGTACAGGGTTCGGGTTTTCTAAGAATTCTGTTATGGATTCCACTACCGCGAACCATAACTTATAGTCCGTGGTAGCAGAATCCATAATGGAATTCTTAGATAACGGAATTCTTAGGGAAGCGAAGAAAAGGATGTAGTAGCATGGCGTGCGACTGTCACTATAGCTTGTGGGAACGTAGTTTTAATTATATAGCTGGTTTGCTGTGGAAGGTTGTGTAACATGTCTGTACAGCTACAGTAGGAGATGGCTGCATGAAGACAAGGCTGTAGAGCAATTGCTAAAATCACACACTGTAAGTGCATGTACCATAGAATGCATGCCTTCCAAGTGTCCCTCTTTTCTCCTTAAACATCCCTCTTTTTGACCTGGGAAATACATGTACATTAATAAACTTACTAAACTGCTCCAGAATCTCATTCCTACCTGTACATTACGCCTCAAATTATATATATTTTTCTTTACTTGGTACAATTTGGACGATAAAATGTCTAAAATCAGGTGATTTTTGTGCCGATATAATTAAAGGGATATTCCAGCACAAGAAAAAATAACATTCCAGGGGCTGGACATCCTATAAAAAAAAAAGACAGAACTAGTGTTGAGCAAACTTGTGTTTTAAGAGTACAGGGTTCGGGTTTTCTAAGAATTCTGTTATGGATTCCACTACCGCGAACCATAACTTATAGTCCGTGGTAGCAGAGTCCATAACGGAATTCTTAGATAACCCGAACTTCGTACGCCGAACTTGAAACCACAAGTTTGCTCAACACTAAACAGAACTTATACCCACCTCACTGATCACTCGCTACAGCAGTTTTCACAGTGACGGGTCCCTGTTGCAGCCCACTTCCTGCTACTGTCTAAACATGGCGGAAAATGGGGACATACTAAAGCGAATGCCCATAGACTTTACCAGGAAAGTGGAATGCCCATAGAGAATAATGGACCAGAGTGGAATGCCCATAGAGAATAATGGAAATGTAATATTTGAATTAGAGACAAAACCATTTGACATATCTAATAATTATTTAGCAGACATACACTCCAAGTTCAGTGGGATTGTTTAATGTTCAGATTAAGTGGAATTATCACTGAGGGTGAATGACACAGTGGAATGCCCATAGACTGTGATGGGAAGTAAACTATGAGCTGATTTGCAGGTAAATCTGTGTTATGTAGGACATTAACCTTTACTGCAAGTGTTCCCTGGGTAGAGTAGCATATTGTAAAATGAAAATTACCTTGGATTATAACTGTTTTCTATAGAATGCAAAGGTGAGTGACATAATGGAATGCCTATAGACTATAATGGGAAGTAAACTGAGCTCATTTTCAGGTAAATCTGTGTCACGTTGTTTTCCGGGAGGGGGGAACTTTGAAGACCCGGGTCCCATTTTGGCTGAAGGGGTGGTGGTCTCTGCTCTTTATCCTGATTTGGAGGCAGAGGTTCAGGCAGCCCAGGCAGAGGCTCCTGATCTTTGTCCTCCTGGGAGGTTGTTTGTGCCTCTCGCTTTACGACACAAGGTTTTTAAGGAGCACCACGATACTGTCCTTGCTGGGCACCCGGAGAGTAGAGCCACAGTGGATTTCATTGCTCTGAGATTCTGGTGGAAAGCTCTTCGTAAGACGGTTGAGGGTTTTATGGCAGCCTGCGAGACCTGCGCTCGTGCCAAGGTCCCTCATTCACGGCCATCGGGTTCTCTCCTCCTGTTACCCATTCCTTCCCGTCCTTGGACGCATCTGTCCATGGACTTCATTATGGACCTGCCTCGTTCCTCGGGGAAGACTGTGATTCTGGTAGTAGTGGACCGTTTTAGCAAAATGGCGCATTTCATTCCCTTTCCTGGGTTACCCAATGCTAAGACGCTGGCGCAAGCATTTGTTGATCACATTGTCAAATTGCATGGCATTCCTTCAGACATCGTTTCTGATAGGGGCACACAATTTGTTTCCAGATTCTGGAAGGCCTTCTGTTCTCGCTTGGGGGTTCGGTTGTCGTTCTCTTCTGCTTTTCACCCGCAGTCGAATGGTCAGACCGAACGTGTCAATCAGAATCTGGAGACATATCTGCGCTGTTTTGTGGCAGAGAATCAGGAGGATTGGTGTTCTTTTTTGTCCCTTGCTGAGTTTGCTTTAAATAACCGTCGCCAGGAGTCCTCTGATAAATCACCATTTTTTGGTGCATATGGGTTTCATCCGCAGTTTGGGAAATTCTCTGGAGAGGGGTCTTCAGGTTTTCCTGATGAGGAGAGATTTTCCTCGTCTTTGTCATTTATTTGGCAAAAGATTCAGGGTAATCTGAAGAGGATGAGTGAGAGATATAAGCGTGTGGCGGATAAGAGACGTGTGCCTGGTCCGGATCTGAATGTGGGTGATCTGGTGTGGTTGTCTACAAAGAATATCAAACTGAAGGTTCCCTCCTGGAAGTTGGGTCCTAAGTTTATTGGGCCTTTCAAGATCTTGTCCGTCATCAATCCCGTTGCCTTCCGTCTTGATCTTCCTCAGACTTGGAAGATCCATAATGTTTTTCACAAGTCCCTATTAAAACCTTATGTCCAACCCACTGTACCCTCCTCTTTGCCTCCTCCTCCGATTGTTGTTGATGGTAATCTTGAATTTCAAGTCTCTAGGATTGTGGATTCTCGTATTATCCGCGGTTCTCTCCAGTACCTCGTTCATTGGGAGGGTTATGGTCCTGAGGAGAGGATGTGGGTCCCAGTGGCGGACATTAAGGCCACTCGTCTCATCAGGGCTTTCCATAGGTCCCATCCTGAGAAGGTGGGCTCTGAGTGTCCGGAGTCCACTCATAGAGGGAGGGGTACTGTCACCGCCAGCTCTCTGAGAAGGTCTGGCAGGCGTTCTTCTGTACCTCTTGCATGATGTTCTTTGTTTTGGTTTCACTTTGTCATCTCCTTTCCTTCTCCCAGCTGTCACCTATTCACACTAATTGCCTCCCTTTATATTCCCTCCCATACTGCCTCACTTTGCGGTTTATACTACTTCCTGGATTGAAGTGATCACTGCTGGAGACTTTTGTTACTGCTTGTTCAGATAAGTCCTTTCTTGTATTGTGTTTCTTTTCTGGCTTGATTCTAGGTGACCCTGACTCCCTCCGTATTAAGTGCAGGGAGCCGGTGGTCGTGTCCCCTCACTATTATAGGGTTTTCAGGTGTCATACAGTCTAGGTACGAGGGCATGCAATCGTCTACCTCTGAAACCTTTTGTATGTGCTTAGCAGTCAGGGTGAGCTCTTAGGGTTTTACAGGGGTCACCTTTATGCTCCTTAGTTTGGGATCAAGCCAGTCGGATGTTTATCCATAACTTCCAGCTATCTGCTATATCATCCGTGACAACAAGGTTATTTTCTCACTAACGCTACCATACTGAAAATCTTTAAGCTCATCACTTTCACGAACAATGATGGCCAGTGGTTCTATTGCTATTGAAAATAGCAATGGGGATAGGGGATATCCCTGCCTCGTGCCCCTCGAAAGGGAAAAAGGCAGGGACATAGCCCCACCCACCACCACCCTTGCACTGGGAGTATATTAATTTAATAAAATTTATAAAATAATCCCCAAAACACTTAAGAACCTCCCATAAATACTCCCATTCTATCCAATCAAATGCTTTAGTCGCATCCAGAGACAATATACCTTTCTTATTAACTTCTTGTCTATTTGCCTCCAAAACCCTCCTGACATTAGTGTTGATCAATCTCCCAGGGATAAACCAGTTTGATCTTCATTAATTATTATATAGATTATTTTTGAAAGTCTATCCACTAAAACCTTTGTTATATCAGCATTCAACAAAGATATAGTTCTGTATGATTCGGGCATCAAAAGATCCTTACCCTCTTTAGGAATCAAGACAATGATGGCCTCTTCCATAGATTCAGGCAACCTTCCTATCCTCATAGCCTCACACAGGGTTTCCCTCAGTTCTGGTAAAAGTATTTGACCAAATTAGTTATAGATTTCAAAGGGTAATCCATCTCCTCCTGGTGCTTTTTTATCCTTCCAATTGAATCTCCCTCTCCAGTTAATCTCTCTGATTCAATGTCAGTTTTTTAAAGAGAACATTATTCAAATAATGAGATAAACTATCCTTTCATAAAGTATTTTGGAGCTATATAGATCATGATAATAGGTCCTAAAGACCTCACTTATCTGTTCCGGGGTTTTTTAAATCCTACCCTTGATGTTTCTTATAGCCCCTATTCATGATTTTTTTCTGTTGGTTTTTCATAATATTGGCTAAAATCTTCCCAACTTTCTCAACCTCTGAAAAAACTTAACCCCTTAAAAAAATTATTTAACTTCTGATCTGCGATTTTTTTTTTGTTTTTTCTTTTACTTTTTTCTTCCAATAATTCATTATTTTTTAAATCAAAATTCCTCTTAAAAAGGCTTTCGCAGTATCCCAGATTACTTGCTTATTAGTGGTATCTCTACCTGAAAAAAAAAAGACTAGTTCTATGATCTTAATATCTTCCTTATCTTTTAATAAAGTTAACTAATGGGGATTGAACTTAAACAATAAAGGATCCTGCCTAGAGGAAAAATCAAGCTCCATAATATGCGCACAATGATCTGATAGGGCCATGGGAACATATTTTATTCTTGATAGATTTTTCCCTAATAATTTTGTATCAATTTTTGACCAAGTTTGATGTGTTTTTGAATAGCAAGAATAAGTTCTTTCCTCTGAATTCAATAACCGCCAAACATCTGCCCAATCAAACTCAGCCAATAAATTAGCCAAGTGATATACCGTTTTGCTATTAGATAATCTATCCTTAATTGGATCTAATACCGCATTATACAGGTGAAACTCGAAAAATGTGAATTTCGTGCAAAAGTCCATTTATTTCAGTAATGCAACTTAAAAGGAATTGCATTAATGCAGCTTAAAATTAGAATTTTGTGAAAAGGTTCAATATTCTAGGCTCAAAGTGTTACACTCTAGTCAGCTAATTAATCCATATCCCCTGTGGAAAGGGTACCTCAAAATTGTGACTTTGGGGTTTCATAAGCTGTAAGCCATAATCATCCAAATTATAACAAATAAAGGCTTGAAATATCTCACTTTGCATGTAATGAGTCTATCTCATATGTTAGTTTCACCTTTTAAGTTGCATTACTGAAATAAAAGAACTTTGCACGATATTCAAATTTTTCGAGTTTCACCTGTAATCTCCGACTGCTATCAAAATGCATTCTTGCCTATCTACCATATACTTATGTAAATCATAGAACACATCAGGTTTATATGGAGGAGGAATATAAATATTTGCTATAACCATTTGTGCATCATTTATATTACAGTGTAAGAAGAGATACCGGCCGTGGTCATCCACCTTACAGGCCACATATTCGTACTTAACTTTATTATGGACTAAGATAGACACTCCCCTAGAATATGATGTATGTATAGAATGATATCCACCCTCTATCCATCTTTTCTCCATCCACCTCACAGATTCTCTATCCAGATGGGTCTCCTGCAGGCAGATGACGGCTGGCATATATCTCCTCAACCAGTCAAAAATAGCAAATCTCTTTATTCTCTCCAAAACAAACCCTCCCCCTCCCACATACCTCCCCCGTATTGCTCCCTTCTATAAAAGAGAGACAGCTCCAAAACCATGCATATTACTCCCTACAACCCCCCCCCCCCCTCGCTTTTATTTCAAACAAATCATTTCTTACAGGCCTTTTAACTATACCCATTCATTAGCCTCTTCAGGTAACATAGTAACATAGTACATAAGGCCGAAAAAAGACATTTGTCCATCCAGTTCGGCCCGTTATCCTGCAAGTTGATCCAGAGGAAGACAAAAAAACCCTGTGAGGTAGAAGCCAATTTTCCTCACTTTAGGGGAATAAAAAATTCCTTCCCGACTCCAATCAGGCAATCAGAATATCTCCCTGGATCAACGACCCCTTTCTAGTAGCTATATCCTGTAATATTATTACACTCCAGAAATACATCCAGGCCTCTCTTGAATTCCTTTATTGTACTCACCATCACCACCTCCTCAGGCAGAGAGTTCCATAGTCTCACTGCTCTTACCGTAAAGAATCCTCTTCTATGTTTGTGTACAAACCTTCTTTCCTCCAAACGCAGAGGATGTCCCCTCATCACAGTCACAGTCCTGGGGATAAATAGATGATGGGATAGATCTCTATACTGACCCCTGATATATTTATACATAGTAATTAGATCTCCCCTCAGTCGTCTTTTTTTCTAACGTGAATAACCCTAATTTTGATAATCTTTCAGGGTACTGTAGTTGCCCCATTCCAGTTATTACTTTAGTTGCCCTCCTCTGGACCCTCTCCAGCACTGCTATGTCTGCCTCGTTCACTGGAGCCCAGAACTGTACACAGTACTCCAGGGCTCGACAAATCCCGGGCGCCAGGTCGCCATGGCGACCAGGAATTTGGTCCTGGCGCTTGGGTATTTGTCAGCCCGTTTTCAAAGATGCGCTCTTGGCGCGCACCATGGTTTCCTGAGCCGGCACAGTGGAGAAGGAGAGGAGTCCCTCCCTCCCCACTGTGCGCGGCTGCCGCTGGCCACTAAGAACAGAGTAGGAGGAGGAGGGGAGGGACTGCGGCCACTGCGCCACCAATGAATGTGCCGGCCATATCCCGGCCCCTATGACTGCACACTGTGATCCGCGCGATTAACTCCTCAGTTGAGGGGTTATTCGCGCGGATCACAGCGTCCTGTCAGAGGTCGGGTGCCGGGTTCTTCAGTCTCGACTCTCTGCATTGGTGGCAGTGGGCAGTTCCGATCGGAGTCCCAGCAGTGTAATGCTGGGGCTCCGATCGGTTACCATGGCAGCCAGGAGTCACGCTACTGAAGTCCTGGCTGCGATGGTATGTTAGTAAGCAGCATTATACTCACGTGCGCCGAGGCCGCCGGGCGCTCCTTCTTCTGTCTGTGCGGCTCATTGCTAATGCTTATAGCATTAGCAATGCGCCGCACAGACCTATGAGAAGAAGGAGCGCCCGGCGATCACGGCGCACGTGAGTATAATACTGCTTACTAACATATCATCGCAGGCAGTAGCGTCCTGGCTGCCATGGTAACCGATCGGAGCCCCAGCATTACACTGCTGGGACTCCGATCAGAACTGCCCACTGCCACCAATGATGGGAGGAGGAGGAGGGGGACCCTGTGGCCACTGCCACCAATGATTAATACTGGGGAGGGAGGCGGAGTGGGTTTGTTACCAGAGGGGGCTGATAAGAGGGAGGGGGGGAGGGGCTGATCAGAGGCTGGAGGGGCTGATAAGAGGGAGGCTGGAGGGGCTGATCAGAGGGAGGCTGGAGGGGCTGATCAGAGGGAGGCTGGAGGGGCTGATCAGAGGGAGGCTGGAGGGGCTGATCAGAGGGAGGCTGGAGGGGCTGATCAGAGGGAGGCTGGAGGGGCTGATCAGAGGGAGGCTTGAGGGGCTGATCAGAGGGAGGCTGGAGGGGCTGATAAGAGAGACGCTGGAGGGGCTGATCAGAGGCTGGAGGGGCTGATAAGAGGGAGGCTGGAGGGGCTGATGAGAGGGAGGGGCTGATAAGAGGCTGGAGGGGCTGATCAGAGGCTGGCTGCCATGGTCAGCTCCCTGCTGTGTGTACTATGCACAGGGCAGCAGGGAGAGTGTAAAGTCCTATTCACCCTAATAGAGCTCTATTAGGGTGAATATGACAAGGGTTCTAGCCCTTAAGAAGGCTAATAGTTATTAAATAAAGTAAAAAAAAAAAAAAAAAGTTTAAACACCCCCCCCCCCCCCCCAAATATAGAAAACAATATATTGCGATATACATGCTTAAAATTATATCGCAATATAGATTTTATGACGCGGCTCCGCCTGGCTCCTAACTTTTTTAGCTGGCTCCTAGATTCCAAGGAAATTTGTCAAGCCCTGCAGTACTCCATGTGTGGTCTGACTAATGATTTGTAAAGTAGTAGGAATATGTTCTCATCACGGGCATCTATGCCCCTTTTGATGCAACCCATTATCTTATTGGCCTTGGCAGCAGCTGCCTGACACTGTTTTTTGCAGCTTAGTTTGCTGTTTATTAAAATTCCCTAGATCCTTTTCCATGTCAGTGTTACCGGGTGTTTTACCATTTAGTATGTACGGGTGACTTGCATTATTCCTTCCCATGTGCATAACTTTACATTTGTCAGTGTTAAACCTCATCTGCCACTTATCTGCCCAAGCCTCCAATCTATCCAGATCCCTCTGTAGTAGTATACTGTCCTCTTCAGTGTTAATTACTTTACACAGTTTAGTGTCATTTGCGAAAATTGATATTTTACTATGCAATCCTTCTACAAGATCATTAATAAATATATTGAAGAGTATAGGGCCCAATACTGACCCCTGAGGTACTCCACTAGTGACAGTGACCCAATCTGAGTATGTACCGTTAATAACCACCCTCTGTTTTCTATCATTGAGCCAGTTACTTACCCACAATCAGACGTTTTCTCCCAGTCCGAGCATTCTCATTTTATATACTAACCTTTTATGTGGTACAGTGTCAAATGCTTTGGAGAAGTCCAGACACACGACATCCATTGATTCGCCGCTGTCAAGTCTAGAACTTACCTCCTCATAGAAACTGATTAAATTAGTTTGACATGACCGATCCCTCACGAAGCCATGCTGATATGGCGTTATTTGCTTATTTCCGTTAAGATGCTCTAACATAGCATCTCTCAGAAAACCTTCAAACAGTTTACCCACAACAGATGTTAAACTTACCGGCCTATAGTTTCCAGGCTCTGTTTTTGGACCCTTTTTGAATATTGGCACCACATTTGTCATGCGCCAATCCTGTGGGACATTCCCTGTCAGTATAGAGTCCGCAAATATCAGAAATAAGGGTCTAGCTATGACATTACTTAATTCCCTTAGGATACGGGGGGTGTATACCATCCAGTCCTGGCGATTTGTCTATTTTAATCTTTTTAAGTCGCTGTTGTACTTCTTCCTGGGTCAGACAGGACACTTTTAATGGGGAATTTATTTCAACATTCAGCATTTCATCTGACAGTTTATTTTCCTCAGTGAATACATTGGAGAAAAAAATATTTAACAGCTTTGCTTTCTCCTCGTCGCTCTCTGCGACTCCCCCCTCATTACTCTTTAAAGGGCCGACACCTTCAGATTTATACTTTTTAACATTTATATAATTGAAGAACATTTTAGGGTTAGTTTTACTCTCTTTGGCAATTAATCTCTCGGTCTCTAGTTTGGCCGCTTTTATTTGTTTTTTACATGTTCTATTTTTTTCCTTATAGTTTTTCAGTGCTACCGTGCTACCCTCCTGTTTTAGTGTTTTATATGCTTTCTTTTTGTCATTTATTGCTTTCTTTACAGTTCTGTTTATCCACATTGGTTTCTTTTTGTTCCTTAACCTTTTATTCCCATACGGTATGTACCTCTCACAATGAGCTTTTAGGATGCTTTTAAAGATATCCCATTTTGTGGCTGTATTTTTATTTGTGAGGACTTTATCCCAGTTAGTTAGGCCTATGGCCTCTCTTAGTTGGCTAAATTTCGCTTTTTTGAAGTTTGGTATTTTTGTTCCTCCCTGTAGAAAAGCTCTTTTGAATGATAATTGGAAGGTTATTACTTTATGGTCACTATTTCCCAGGTGTCCCCCAACCTGTACGTCTGTTGTTCTGTCAGGTCTATTGGTTAATACAAAGTCCAGTATGGCCGTCCCTCTAGTCGGGTCCTGAACCAGTTGGGAGAGGTAATTGTCTTTGGTTATTGCCAAGAACCTGTTTCCTTTATGAGATATACAAGTTTCAGTTTCCCAGTCTATAACTGGGTAGTTGAAGTCCCCTATAATAACCACCTCATTATGATTTGCCGCCTTGTCTATCTCATTTAGTAGTAGATTTTCTTCAGGTGACTGAAAAAAAAGAGTCCTGTCCTGATATTCCACCCGTAACTTACCCGGGAATAACAAACTATATTTCAGGCCAGCCAATCTATATCTCCTTTTTACACTGCAAAAACACTGCAAAAATTTAGTGCACTACAATGGTAAATGCAATTGACAATATATGGCTAAACTCTCACTCTGATATTAAAGGAGGCTGTGAGTCCCACCTATCACCGAGTCATATGACACAGGCGACACAGGTTTCCACACCTCCAGGTACACATATACAAACAAACTGACAAAGAAAAAGTGGTCTCAAGGGAGAAATGCTCAAAACCCTAAATGCTGTTGTGCATTTATAACTAGGGAGCAGATCCTGCCCATGTACCTGGAGGTGTGGAAACTCCAGATTGAGTATAATTTAGGTGCACCTGTTTAGTCTGTGTCACATGACTCAGTGATAGGTGGGACTCACAGCCTCCTCCCTCCTCCCATTGTATGTGTGATTTCATGCTGGAGGTAAATGGGAGTTGATTGCTGTGTGTCGGACCTATTGCTCCTGTAATTGCACATACGGCGCAGGTAGGTTAGCTTTTGGTCCCGTGCCACTATGAGAGACCTTGACGATATTCTTGATATAAGAATATATTGACGAAAGTCTCATTTTTAACCCCTTCAGGACCGGGCTCATTTTCACCTTAAGGACCAGGCCATTTTTTGGAAATCTGACCAGTGTCACTTTAAGTGCTAATAACTTTAAAACGCTTTGACTTATCCAGGCCATTCTGAGATTGTTTTTTCGTCACATATTGTACTTCATGACACTGGTAAAATGAAGTAAAAAAATTTTTTTTTTTGCACAAAAAAATACCTAATTTACCAAAAATTTGGAAAAATTTGCAAATTTAAAAGTTTCAGTTTCTCTACTTCTGTAATACATAGTAATACCCCAAAAAAATTGTGATGACTTTACATTCCCCATATGTCTACTTCATGCTTGAATTATTTTGGGAATGATATTTTATTTTTTGGGGATGTTATAAGGCTTAGAAGTTTAGAAGCAAATCTTGAAATTTTTCCGAAATTTACAAAAACTCAATTTTTAGGGACCAGTTCAGGTCTGAAGTCACTTTGCGAGGCTTACATAATAGAAACCACCCAAAAATGACCCCATCTAAGAAACGACACCCCTCAAGGTATTCAAAACTGATTTTGCATACATTGTTAACCCTTTAGGTGTTGCACAAGAGTTATTGGCAAATGGGGAGGAAATTTGAGAATTTCATTTTTTTTTGTCTAATTTTTCCTTTTAACCCATTTTTTCCACTAACAAAGCAAGGGTTAACAGCCAAACAAGACTGTATCTTTATTGCCCTGACTCTGCCGTTTACAGAAACACCCAATATGTGGCCGTAAACTACTGTACGGCCACACAGCGGGGCGTAGAGTGAAAGGTGCGCCGTTTGGTTTTTGGAAGGCTGATTTTTATGGACTGGTTTATTTACACCATGTCCCATTGAAGCCCCCTGATGCACCCCTAGAGTAGAAACTCCATAAAAGTGACCCCATCTAAGAAACTACACCCCTCAAGGTATTCAAAACTAATTTTACATACGTCATTAACCCTTTAGGTGTTGCACAAGAGTTATTGGCAAATGGAGATGAAATTTGAGAATTTCATTTTTTTGCCTAATTTTTAATTTTAACCCATTTTTTCCACTAACAAAGCAAGGGTTAACAGCCAAACAAGACTGTATCTTTATTGCCCTGACTCTGCTGTTCACAGAAACACCCCATATGTGGCCGTAAACTACTGTATGGCCACACAGCGGGGCGTAGAGTGAAAGGTGCGCCGTTTGGTTTTTGGAGGGCTAATTTTGCTGGACTGTTTTTTTTACACCATGTCCCATTTGAAGCCCCCCTGATGCACCCCTAGAGTAGAAACTCCATAAAAGTGACCCCATCTAAGAAACTACACCCCTCAAGGTATTCAAAACTGATTTTTACAAACTTTGTTAACCCTTTAGGTGTTGCACAAGATTTAATGGAAAATAGAGACACAATTTCAAAATTTCACATTTTTGGCAGATTTTCCATTTTAATATTTTTTTTCCAGTTACAAAGCAAGGGTTAACAGCCAAACAAAACTCATTATTTATAGCCCTGATTCTTTAGTTTACAGAAGCACCCCATATGTGGTCGTAAACCGCTGTACGGGCACACGGCAGGGCGCAGAAGGAAAGGAATGCCATACGGTTTTTGGAAGGCAGGTTTTGCTGGACTGTTTTTTTTGACACCATGTCCCATTTGAAGCCCCCCTGATGCACCTCTAGAGTAGAAACTCCATAAAAGTGACCCCATCTAAGAAACTACCTCCCTCAAGGTATTCAAAACTGATTTTACAAAAGTTGGTAATCCTTTAGGTGTTCCACAAGAATTAATGGAAAATAGAGATTCAATTTCAAAATTTCACTTTTTCGGCAGATTTTCGATTTTAATATTTTTTTTCCAGTAACAAAGCAAGGGTTAACAGCCAAACAAAACTCTTTATTTATGGCCCTGATTCTTTAGTTTACAGAAACACCCCATATGTGGTCTTAAACTGCTGTACGGGTACACGGCAGGGCGCAGAAGGAAAGGAACACCATATGGTTTCTGGAAGGCAGATTTTGCTGGATTATTTTTAGACACCATGTCCCATTCGAAGCCCCCCTGATGCACCCCTAGGTTAGAAACTCCAAAAAAGTGGCCCCATTTTGGAAACTACGGGATAAGGTGGCAGTTTTGTTGGTACTATTTTAGGGTACATATGATTTTTGGTTGCTCTATATTACACTTTTTGTGAGGCAAAGTAACAAAAAATAGAAATTCAGAAATTTCATCTCCATTTGCCATTAACTCTTGTGGAACACTTAAAGGGTTAACAAAGTTTGTAAAATCAGTTTTGAATACCTTGATGGGTGTAGTTTCCAAAATGGGGTCATTTTTTGGAGTTTATACTCTAGGGGTGCATCGGGGGGGCTTCAAATGGGACATGGTGTCAAAAAACCAGTCCAGCAAAAACTGCCTTCCAAAAACCATATGGCGCTCCTTTCCTTCTGCGCCCTGCCGTGTGGCCATACAGCAGTTTACGACCACATATGGGGCATTTCTATAAACTAAAGAATCAGGGCAATAAATATTGAGTTTTGTTTGGCTGTTAACCCTTGCTTTGTTATGGGAAAAAATAAATTAAAATGGAAAATTTGCCAAAAAATAGCTGTTTTGGTACTGTTTTTATTTTTTATTATTTACAACGTTCATCTGACAGGTTAGATCATGTGCTATTTTTATAGAGCAGGTTCTTACGGACGTGACGATACCTAATATGTATACTTTTTTATTTATTTAGGTTTTACACAATAATATCATTTTTGACACAAAAAAAAACATGTTTTAGTGTCTCCATTGTCTGAGAGCCATAGTTTTTTCAGTTTTTTGGCGATTGTCTCAGGTTGGGTATCATTTTTGCGGGATGAGATGACGGTTAGATTGGTACTATTTTGGGGTGCATATGACTTTTTGATCGCTTGCTATTACACTTTTTGTGATGTAAGGTAACAAAAAAATAGCTTTTTTGACACCGTTTTTTTTTTTTTTTTTTTACAGTGTTCACCTGAGGGGTTAGGTCATGTGGTATTTTTATAGATCAGGTTCTTACGGACATGGCAATACCTAATATGTCTACCTTTTTATAATTTATCAGGGTTTTACACAATAATATCATTTTTGAAACAAAAAAAAATCATGTTTTAGTATCTCCATAGTCTGAGACCCATAGTTTTTTTATTTTTTGGGCCATTGTCTCATGTAAGGGCTCATTTTTTGCGGGATGAGGTGATGGTTTGATTGGTACTTTTTTGGCGTACATGCGACTTTTTTGATCACTTTTATTACCTTTTTTGGGAAGTAAGGTGGGCAAAATTTCAATTTCCTCATAGTTTTTATTTTTTTATTTTTATGGCGTTCACCGTGCGGGGAAAGTAACATGACCGTTTTATAGATCAGGTCGTTACGGACGCGGCGATACCTAATATGTGTAGTGTATTTTAATTTTTTTTTTTTTATTCAGTGATAAATGTGTTTATTTGATACTTTACTTTTTTAACTTTTTTTACCTTTTTTTTTGACCCAGACCCACTTGGTTCTTGAAGATCCAGTGGGTCTGATGTCTGTATAATACAGTACAGAACAATATATATTGTATTGTACTGTATTTTACACTTGTCTGAACAGATCTATGCCTTTTAGCATAGATCTGTTCAGCACCATGGACAGCAGGACGCCTGAGAGGCGTCCTGTTGCCATGGGAACCTTCCCCGTCTGCTCAGTACTGGTCAGAACTGCGCAGACGGGGAAGGGTAAGCACAGGGCTGAGGGGGGCTCTCTGGGGGCTCTCTCCCTCTCCCATCGGGGGGCTGCAAAGGCACAGCAGCCCCCCGATGGGAGAGGGAGGGAGCTCCCTGCGCTGTTAACCTTTTCCATACTGCGGTCCGTACGGACCGCTGTATGGAAAGGGTTAAACGGCTGACATCGCATCGCAGATGTCAGCCGTTTATACCAGGTTGCCAGCAATGTGCTGGCACCCTGGTATACCCACTAGACGCCAACGATCATTAAAAGGGAGGCGGGCGGGGGATCGCGATCCCGCCTCCCGCACCGCCTGCGACAACCCCCTGCACCACCCGTCCACATAATATCATACAGGGGTGCAGGGGGGGTGAAACACCTTTATTTTGGACATACTAAAGTTTCTAATCCCCGCGGTCAGGGACCGCGGGGATCAGAAACCGCAGAAAGCGCTACAAACCGCAGGTCTGAATTGACCTGCGGTTTGCAGCGATCGCCGATAGAAGGGGGGTCACAGGACCCCCCTTGGCATTGACCCAAGGTGCCCGGCTGTGTGTAACAGCCGGGATCTCAGCGCTGTCACCATGTCTGCAGACATGGTGACAGTTTATGCCATGACGTGTATACTCATCATGGCGCGCTAAGTAGCAGTGCTCCATGACGAGTATACTCGTCATAGGTCGGGAATATTTTCACACTTTCTCCTTCTCTGATCGCTTCCCTGACAGGAATTGGGGCGATCAGAGAAGGAGAAGCACATAGTCCCTCCCTAACCCCCCCTTACCTGCCCGGATGCGCTGCGATTGGTCCCTCTGCAGTAATGGACCAATCACAGCGATCGTGGGTGGGTCAGAGCTCCAATACAGCTCCTGCCGGCTTCTCTGGTTGCCTAGCAACCCCAGCACGCCGGCTTCACTGAAGCTTCAGCGCTTCGCTCCCTGCGCTGACAGTGAAAGCCGATCACGTACATGCACGTGGGGATGCGGTGAGGCACCACATTCCCCCACGTACATAGAAACATAGAATGTGTCGGCAGATAAGAACCATTTGGCCCATCTAGTCTGCCCAATATATCTGAATACTATGGATAGCCCCTGGCCCTATCTTATATGAAGGATAGCCATATGCCTATCCCATGCACGCTTAAACCCCTTCACTGTATTTGCAGCTACCACTTCTGCAGGAAGGCTATTCCATGCATCCACTACTCTCTCAGTAAAGTAATACTTCCTTATATTACTTTTAAACCTTTGCCCCTCTAATTTAAAACTGTGTCCTCTTGTGGTAGTTTTTCTTCTTTTAAATATGCTCTCCTCCTTTACCGAGTTGATTCCCTTTATGTATTTAAAAGTTTCTATCATATCCCCTCTGTCTCTTCTTTCTTCCAAGCTATACATGTTAAGGTCCTTTAACCTTTCCTGGTAAGTTTTATCCTGCAATCCATGTACTAGTTTAGTAGCTCTTCTCTGAACTCTCTCTAGAGTATCTATATCCTTCTGGAGATATGGCCTCCAGTACTGCGCACAATACTCCAAGGGAGGTCTCACCAGTGTTCTGTACAGCGGCATAAGCACTTCACTCTTTCTACTGCTTATACCTCTCCCTATACATCCAAGCATTCTGCTGGCATTTCGTGCTGCCCTATTACATTGTCTTCCCACCTTTAAGTCTTCTGAAATAATTACTCCTAAATCCCTTTCCTCAGGTACTGAGGTCAGGACTGTGTCAAATATTCTATATTCTGCCCTTGGGTTTTTACGCCCCAGGTGCATTATCTTGCACTTATCCACATTAAATTTCAGTTGCCAGAGTTCTGACCATTCTTCTAGTTTTCCTAAATCCTTTTCCATTTGGCGTTTCCCTCCAGGAACATCAACCCTGTTACATATCTTTGTGTCATCAGCAAAAAGACAAACCTTCCCATCGAGGCCTTTTGCAATATCACTTATGAAGATATTAAACAAAATTGGTCCCAGTACAGATCCCTGTGGAACCCCACTGGTAACATGACCTTGTTTTGAATGTTCTCCATTGACTACAACCCTCTGTTGTCTGTCACTCAGCCACTGCCTAATCCACTCAACAATATGGGAGTCCATGCTCAATGACTGCAGTTTATTGATAAGTCTTCTATGTGGGACAGTGTCAAAAGCCTTACTAAAATCTAGATATGCGATGTCTACTGCACCTCCACCGTCTATTATTTTAGTCACTCAGTCAAAAAAATCGATAAGATTTGTTTGACATGATCTCCCTGAAGTAAACCCATGTTGTTTTTCATCTTGCAATCCATGGGATTTTAGATGTTCCACAATCCTATCCTTTAATAGGGTTTCCATTAATTTGCCTACTATTGATGTCAGACTCACTGGTCTATAGTTGCTCGATTCCTCCCTACTACCTTTCTTGTGAATGGGCACGACATTTGCCAATTTCCAATCTTCCGGGACGACTCCTGTTACTAATGATTGGTTAAATAAATCTGTTAGCGGTTTTGCCAGCTCACCACTAAGCTCTTTTAATAATTTTGGGTGTATCTCATCAGGCCCCTGTGACTTATTAGTCTTCACCTTAGACAGCAAACTTAGAACATCTTCCTCTGTAAAGATACATGCATCAAATGATTTATTAGTCATCCTTTCTAGTGGAGGTCCTTCTCCTTTTTCTTTTGTAAAAACTGAACAGAAGTATTCATTAAGGCAGTCGGCTAGCCCTTTATTCTCTTCTACATACCTTCCGTCCTTTGTTTTTAATTTAGTTATTCCTTGTTTTAATTTCCTTTTTTCATTTATATATCTGAAGAATGTCTTATCCCCTTTTTTCATAGACTGAGCTAGTTTTTCTTCTGCCTGCGCTTTAGAAGTTCTTATAACTTGCTTGGCCTCTCTCTGCCTAATCTTGTAGATTTCCTTATCTTCATTGCTCTGGTTTTTTTTATAATTACAAAATGCTAGCTTTTTATTTTTAATGATTTGGGCCACTTCTGCTGAGTACCACAGTGGTCTCTTCCTTTTTTTGCTTTTACTGACAAGTCTAATGCAATTTTCTGTTGCCTTCAATAATGCACCTTTTAAGTAGTCCCATTTCTCCTGGACTCCATGTAATCCGTTCCAGTCTGATAAGGACTCATTTATGACTAATTTCATTTTTGAAAAGTCTGTTTTTCTAAAATCTAAAACTTTTGTTTTTGTGTGGTGGGACTCTTTCACAGTTCTTATATTAAACCACACTGACTGGTGATCACTAGATCCCAAGGTTTCGCCTACAATTACATCATATACCGAATACCCATTTGTGAATACCAAATCCAAAATGGCCTCCCTCCGGGTTGGCTCCTCAACCACTTGTTGTAGAGATAACCCCAGTAGGGAATTTAGAATATCTGTACTCCTGGTAGAACTTGCTATTTTGGTTTTCCAGTTTATATCTGGAAGATTGAAATCTCCCATAATGATAACTTCTCCTTTCATTGTCATTTTAGCTATTTCTTCAACTAGTAGATCATCTAGTTCTTTAACTTGACCAGGTGGTCTATATATCACACCTACACGAGTTACTGCATGGTTAGCAAACTGCAACGTAACCCAAACTGACTCTATGTTGGCCTCACCAACTTGTATTAGGTTAGATTTAATGCTATCTTTCATATACAGGGCCACTCCTCCTCCTTTCTTGCCTTCTCTGTCTCTTCTGTATAAAGAGTACCCTGGTATGGTTATGTCCCAGTCATTTCTTTCATTAAACCATGTCTCCGTAACAGCCACTAAATCTACATTCTCAGATGCCATTATTGACCCAAGTTCATTAATTTTTTTACCTAAACTGCGAGCATTTGTAGACAGGACTCTGAGCTTATCTTTTTTTAACCTCTGTGCTTCTGACCTGTTCTGGCATTGTTTCGGGGGGCAATTGGACTCTTTTATTTTCACTCTTTTGCCCCCCCTTCCTAGTTTAAATACTCTTCCGCAAATTCTTGGAGTTGTTCACTAAGTACATTTGTTCCTTTGAGAGAAAGATGCAAACCATCTTTTTTGTACAGTTCCTTTCTATTCCAAGTAGAGCTATCATGAGAAACAAAGCCAAATCCTTGCTCTTGACAACATTTACCAAGCCATATGTTGAACTCCTTTATGCGCCTCTGCCTATCATTCCGAACATTATGCACAGGCAGAACTTCAGAAAATGAAATGGTGGATGCAAAATCCTGTACGTCATTACCAAGTGTGATAAAAGATTTTTTCACCTCTGACACTTCATTGCAAGCCAGGTCATTTGTCCCTAGATGGACAAGAACATCCACGTCCCCTTCCTGCTTTGCTTGCTTAACAATATTAATAATACGTCTTCTATCTCTTCTAGCAGTAGCCCCAGGGAGACATCTCACAAAACCATTTTCTTTAAGCTCCACACTTCTTATGATTGAATCAACCATCAACAGCTGCTTCCTTTGAGACTTCACTTTATCTTTTTTGTTGCATACATTAGACATAGGAGTCGATGGTTTCTCACCCTCTGTGCTTGAGTCCATATCCATGTTGTCTTTACATTCGGAGAGTGCTGCAAATGAATTATGGAGAACCACCGACTGTGGGACATGTCTTCTATCCACCACTCTAAGTCTTCCAGAACCTACATTAACCCATCTGCCATTTCTGGGGGTCCTCTGTGGCAGTGGCATTGCAGCAGTCCTAGCTGGAGTTTGTTTAACAGATATTTTAAATATTTCAGATTTCAAAAATTCAATTTCCTGCTGCAGTAAGGAGAACTGTCTACAGATCTGACAGCATCCGAATCTCCAAAGAGTGGAACATGAAATAAATGCACAACAATTCCTGCACTGAACCAAGTCTGCCATTTTAAAGAGGAGAAAAAAAAAAAATTGTAAATTTAAATCAAACAAATCTTACCTTTTTTTTTCTGTATTGTTTCCACCTTCCAGCCTACCTCCTGACTATCTCCTGCAATATCTCTTTACTGTACTTAATGTAGTACTTGCAGCTAATGAATTAGGCCAGCTAATGAGTCTGTCTCTATATATACACACACTGCTTCCCAAACTCCTCCCCCAGCAACAAATGTAACACCTTAGTGAGCTAGGCTCATTAGCAAACGCACAATAGCAAACAGCTGACCAAATTCCTTACCTCTTTTCAAGCAATGGTCAGAAAAAACAACACAGATGAGCCAGATGCAGACTCTAAGCCAATCTCTTGCAGTATGTCTTCAATCTCTTCAGTCTCCTGCAATATCTCTTTACTGTACTTAATGTAGTACTTGAAGGTAGTACTTGCAGCTAATGAATTAGGCCAGCTAATGAGTCTGTCTCTATATATACACACACTGCTTCCCAAACTCCTCCCCCAGCAACAAATGTAACACCTTAGTGAGCTAGGCTCATTAGCAAACGCACAATAGCAAACAGCTGACCAAATTCCTTACCTCTTTTCAAGCAATGGTAAGAAAAAACAACACAGATGAGCCAGATGCAGACTCTAAGCCAGATTCTACGTGATGTTGCGTGAAGGGGTTAATAGAGTGAGGGTTTAGCCATATATTGTCAATTGCATTTACCAATGTAGTGCACCAAATTTTTGCAGTGTTTTGTTTTACATAATCAATTACATCCACACATTTAGCTATCCTGTGTAGGATGTTCTTGTGGCACATGTGGTCCGTTGCAGTCATCCTCCTCCATTGTATGCATTTTTGCTGGGGATTACTGTTAGCAATGGATCACAAGGGCAGGATCTGCTCCCCCAGTTATAACTGCGCAACAGCATTTGGGGTTTTGAGCATTTCTCTGCCTTTTAAAACCACTTTTGCTTTGTCTTCATTTTATATCCACATATTTCCTCCTACGATCATTAGTAGCTGCTGAATAGCCTGCAAAAAATCTTATATTTGTACCCTCTATCTGGAATTTATCAGAAGATCTGGATTCTGACAGGATAGCATCCCTGTCTGTCACGGCTGAGGATGGGGGAAATCCTCAGCCGTGTGAAGCCAGATGATGTTAAGGCTGCTTGGCCAGTAAGACAGGATTAGGGAGCAGGTCACCTCCTAAACGCATCCCTAACCTGACCCTGACTCCTAGCTACATGAGCCGACCTTGATGGTAGGAGGGCTCATGCTCCGGAACCTTGAAGTCCCTGCTAGCCCTCAAGATGGCCCTAAACTAGGAGCTGAGTAAGACAACCCACTCCTCCTAGGCACGGAGGAGCAGGAGTCTCAATGGCCAAGCTGCTGGAAAAGGGGAAACATAAACAGCTCTATGGATATGGCAGGTGAACAAAGAGTTCCACCTACCTGCCACAGCCTTGCTGACTGGATCCCTGTGTAAGCAGGGTGCAGATCACAAAAGCATCCCCACACAGGGACCCAGATCCATAGCTGCACAAAATCACATGGAAACATCAAACAGACATCACACATAACTAGAAATAAACTTAATGTGACATTATGGTTATGACCACAGGGGTGGCTCTCACTGGCAGGTAGTAAAGACAGGAGGCTGCTTTCAGCTAAGCATGGCTGAAGCAACCTGCAGACCTGGAAAAGCAGTGAGGCTATATAGGCCAAGAAGCCACACCCCACAGTCGGACACACCCAGTGAGACACACACACACTGGGAAGGGAGTTAACCCTTCCAGCACCAAAGAAGGGAAACACACACTAAAAAGGAAAAGTGTCCAAACAACACATACACTGTGGCTGTTGCTGCAGGCAACGACATGGGTGGCACTCATGTCCAGGGAGTCAGCCCGAAGGCCGGGACACTGCCACCACATGTACAACAACGACCAAACGTTGCCACGGGCAACCACAGTGAGGGGAAGATGTACGTGCACACCACACATAACACAGAGTGTACATAGACATACATACACACACCTAACAGAAGGATTGCTAGGTGCAACCGCATGCACAACATAGCAAGCTGCCATAATACAGCTCAGAGTGCTATGCTGCCACATACATACCGTTGCCAGCGGCAACCACAGGTGAGACAAATACCACAGCCCTCACCTGTGATTGACAATCAAACTAAGCGCTGACAACCGCATGCGGTTGAGGAGTCACGGTCATAGCCATGGCCGTGACACTCCCACCCCTCAAAGCCCCCCTACCGAAAAAAAGGAAACTGGTGAGAGACTAACACAAGGGGATAGGAGAAGGGAACGTCCACTCTCAGGAGATGGTTCCCAGGAAGTCGCTGTCAGCTGCATCCTCTCCCAGCACACAACACAGCCAGTCCGACGAGGCCTGCAGCACGCACCAGCGACACGGGAATGGAACCACTGAGAGTGGACGAGGGGACTCTCCACTCACGTCCCCACTCCAGTCGCTGCCAGCAGACACTCCTAACCAGCACGCAGCCGGACCACTTACGGAGTGCTGCCAGCAGACGACCAGGGATGAGAACATGGAGAGGAACGAGGGATCCCCAACACGGACACGGAAGGTAAGGTGGCGGGGAATGCCACCAACCGTGCCGTTAACGGTGATCCCCCCAGGACGCTCTCCCTCCGGAGAACGCGCATGCAGGCCACATGGGGATGGCACTGCATGCTGCACCCTCTTCCGAAGGTATGCATACCGCATACCAAACAAACACTACGTGTAATAAAATATCAGGGGACGCCAAACGAACACGGTGAGGAAATGGCGGGGAAAAGCCACTCACCGTGCCGTCAGCGGCGAAACCCCCACAACGCTCTCCCTCCAAAGAGCGCGCATGCACTCCATGCCTATGGCGATGCATGCTTTACCCTCTTACGAGGGAATGCATACTCCCACCCCTCAAAGCCCCTCCCAACAACAAAAGGGGAAGGTTGGTGAGGCACAAAAAACAATGGGAGGGGGGAGGGGAAAGACAAACAAAGGGGACACCAACACGGTCAACGGTGAGCAAGGAATGGCGGGGAATGCCACTCACCGCGCCGTAAACTGTGAAACCCCCATAACGCTCTCCCTCCGGAGAACGCGCATGCACCCCATCCGCAGATAGCGGTGCATGCTTTACCCTCTTTCGAGGGAACGCCACGCGAGAAGCCTCTGTGGTCATACTGTCACGGCTGAGGATGGGGGAAATCCTCAGCCGTGTGAAGCCAGATGATGTTAAGGCTGCTTGGCCAGGAAGACAGGATTATGGAGCAGGTCACCTCCTAAACGCATCCCTAACCTGACCCTGACTCCTAGCTACATGAGCCGACCTTGATGGTAGGAGGGCTCATGCTCCGGAACCTTGAAGTCCCTGCTAGCCCTCAAGATGGCCCTAAACTAGGAGCTGAGTAAGACAACCCACTCCTCCTAGGCACGGAGGAGCAGGAGTCTCAATGGCCAAGCTGCTGGAAAAGGGGAAACATAAACAGCTCTATGGATATAGCAGGTGAACAAAGAGTTCCACCTACCTGCCACAGCCTTGCTGACTGGATCCCTGTGTAAGCAGGGTGCAGATCACAAACGCATCCCCACACAGGGACCCAGATCCATAGCTGCACAAAATCACATAGAAACATCAAACAGACATCACACATAACTAGAAATAAACTTAATGTGACATTATGGTTATGACCACAGGGGTGGCTCTCACTGGCAGGTAGTAAAGACAGGAGGCTGCTTTCAGCTAAGCATGGCTGAAGCAACCTGCAGACCTGGAAAAGCAGTGAGGCTATATAGGCCAAGAAGCCACACCCCACAGTCGGACACACCCAGTGAGACACACACACTGGGAAGGGAGTTAACCCTTCCAGCACCAAAGAAGGGAAACACACACTAAAAAGGAAAAGTGTCCAAACAACACATACACTGTGGCTGTTGCCGCAGGCAACGACATGGGTGGCACTCATGTCCAGGGAGTCAGCCCGAAGGCCGGGACACTGCCACCACATGTACAATAACGACCAAACATTGCCATGGGCAACCACAGTGAGGGGAAGATGTAAGTGCACACCACACATAACACAGAGTGTACACAGACATACATACACACACACCTAACAGAAGGATTGCTAGGTGCAACCGCATGCACAACATAGCAAGCTGCCATTACAGCTCAGAGTGCTATGCTGCCACATACATACCGTTGCCAGCGGCAACTACAGGTGAGGCAAATACCACAGCCCTCACCTGTGATTGACAATCAAACTAAACCGCTGACAACCGCATACGGTTGAGGAGTCACGGTCATAGCCATGGCCGTGACACTGTCTTTAGAAAGGATAAACTTAACCAAGATTGCTCTTAGATACTCCCCTGGTATTGTTTTTTTTACTATGCACCCTAAGTGCTCTGTGACGGTCACGTACACTACACACAGGGGGGAGGATAGTGACCACTGCGCTCCACCCTCACCCCTGGCCCTGCCTACTTGCCTCGCAAGTCCTAATGACAGGGGACAACTATACGGCAGTCCCTAACTTAGGATACGTGCTGGGAAGACAGACAAGACAAATAATGGAACGTGAACAGACCGGGTCAATACCTAGAGAGCTGCGCAGTACTAAGGAATGAGCAGAGAATAGTCAGGAAAAGCCAAGGTCAAATACCAGGAGATAAACGAAATACAACAGGAGTCCGCAAAGAATCGTCAGGTGGAAGCCGGGGTCAGGATACCAGGAGAGATGCGCAGTACAGGAGGAGCAGGCAAAGGATCGTCAGGGAACAGGATCAGGTAGTATTCAGTAGTCCAACAAATAGCCAGAAACCTAGAATTAACAGGCAACCTATGGCTAGCAAGCTGCCTGTATTTATAGTGGGGTCTGAGGGTCATGTGACGTGGCCAGCGTCACATGACCGACAGACAGACAAGTCGAGCACCGAGTGATCAGCTCGGCGCTCAAGGCAGACCTAGGAGCAGGGAGCCTCCCAGCTAGCAAAGCCGCCCTGGGAACGAGGCCAAACACAGATCCTCACTCCCGAAGCTAAGCAGCAGGTCTGCGGCTGATGGGAGACCGAGTGCGCCTTTGGCGCCCAGTGACAGTACCCCTTCCCCCTTTTTACGAGGGGCCACCGGACCCAAGACTTCAGGCGATGGCCTTTCAGGGTGTTCTAAATTAAATTTTTTCGAACAAGTCTAGGAGCATGAACCTCCCTGGCGGGTACCCAAGTGCTCTCTTCGGGTCAATACCCCTTCCAGTGAATCAGGTACTGTAAGGAATTACACACTCTCCTGACATCCACTATCTTAGACACCACATACTCGACAGCATCACTAACAAGAACCGGCGGAGGCGAGGCTTTCAACGGTACAACAGGTTCAAAATACTTTTTAAGTAGAGATTTATGAAATACATTATGAATGTGGAACGACTCAACTTAAACGATACCGGATTAAACGACAGCTCCAACTTAAACGATACCGGATTAATCACCTCCGTGATCTTATACGGTCCAATAAAATGAGGAGCAAATTTTCTAGAAGCTACCTTGAGAGATAGATTCTTGGAGGACAACCATACTTTATCACCAACCTGAAAGTTCACCCCCTTGGAACGTCTCCTATCGGCCTTGAGTTTTTGAGAACTTTGAGCCTTTTCTAGGTTCGTTTGAACCCGGGCCCAAACTGTGCACAGTTCGGAGGAGAGTTTATCCGCTTCAGGGTTAGAGGAGGAGACGGACGACCCAGAATGAAAACGGGGATGAAAACCATGGTTACATAAGAAAGGGGAGACCCCAGCAGAAGAATTAACATGGTTATTCAAAGCAAATTCAGCCAACAGAAGGTATTTAACCCATAATTGCTGGTCATCAGCAACATACGACCTCAGGAATTGTTCCACAGACTGATTAAGGCGTTCAGTCTGCCCATTACTCTCAGGGTGGTAGGCGGAGGAAAAAGACAACGAAATCTGACATCTTTGACAGAAAGTCCTCCAAAATTTGGACACAAACTGCACACCCCTGTCAGATACAATATTTTCCGGGATACCATATAACCGTACAATTTCTTTCACAAAAATAGACGCCAGGGTCTTGGCATTCGGGAGTTTAGACAGAGGAATGAAATGAACCATCTTGCTAAACCTATCGACCACTACCCAAACAACAGTCTTACCCTCTGCCAGCGGCAGGTCAGTAATAAAGTCCATCAAGATATGGGACCATGGTCTACTGGGAATGGGTAGGGGTCGTAGGTTACCAGCAGGGCGAGTCCTAAGTGTCTTAGACCTAGCACAAACCTCACAGGCTGACATGTAGGACTTGACATCCCTAAATAGAGTGGGCCACCAATAAGATCTAGAAACCAGCTCTCTAGTGCCCTCAAAACCAGGATGTCCACAAAAGGCAGAATCATGACACTCACCCAACAGCTGAAGACGAAATTGTATGGGGACAAACAACTTATCTGTTGGGGTGGTTGCCGGTGCCAGATGTTGTTCAGCCTTAATGAGTGCCGAGATATCTTGGGTTAAGGCTGCTACGAAGATATTTGCTGGTAGGATGGATTCAGGTGGTGCCTCTGTAGGCTGAAAAGCATAGAAGCTCCGAGATAATGCATCAACCTTCACGTTTTTACTTTCAGGCCTGAAAGTAATGGAGAATTCAAAACGAGTAAAAAACAGTGCCTATCTAGCCTGACGGGGATTCAACCTCTTAGCAGATTCGAGAAACATAAGGTTGTTATGGTCAGTGACAACAGTTACACAATGCCTTGCCCCCTCCAGAAAATGCTTCCACTCCTCAAATGCTCACTTAATGGCCAGCAACTCCCGATTCCCTATGTCGTAGTTTCTCTCGGTGGAAGAAAATTTTCTGGAAAAGAATGCACACAGTCTCAGGTTAGGCAAGCAGGACCTTGTGAAAGGACTGCTCCTGCGCCGTCCTCAGACGCATCCACCTCCACAATAAAAGGTCTCTCCTGATCTGGCTGGATCAGAATGGGAGCGCTACTGGATGCCTTTTTTAGTGTTTCAAACTAAGTAATGGCCTCAGTAGACCAGTTCTCCAAATCCGCCCCTTTCTTAGTAAGGTCGGTCAACGGTTTAGCTATTACTGAAAAATTCTTAATAAATTTACGGTAGTAATTGGCAAAACCTAAGAACCGTTGTAAGGCCTTTAAGAATGAAGGCCTTACCCATTCCTTAATAGCTAGTACCTTACCAGGATCCATCTTGAAGGCGTGAGGGATCAGGACATGCCCCAGAAACAGTATCTCCTGTACACCAAAGACACATTTCTCTTGTTTAGCGGACAACTGATTCTCCCTCAACACCTCTAATACTTGTCTAACATGAGACACATGAGATTTGAAATCAAAATGTCGTCAAGATAGACAATGACAAATTTACCTAAAAACTCTCTAAGAATATCATTCATAAAGTTTTGGAACACAGCTGGGGCATTGCTGAGTCCAAAAGGCATAACCTGATATTCAAAGTGTCCTGCCGGAGTATTGAACGCCGTCTTCTATTCGTCTCCCTCCTTGATTCGGATTAGATTATATGCTCCTTTCAGGTCAATCTTAGAAAACCAGGTTGTCCCCAGAACCTGGTTAAATAAATCTGGAATCAATGGGAGAGTGTATCTATTCTGGATAGAGATCTAATTCAATTTCCGGTAATCGATACAAGGCCTAAGACCACCATCCTTCTTCTTAACGAAGAAAAACCCTGCTCCCATAGGAGAGACAGAAGGTCTAATGTGCCCCTTACCGAGGCTTTCCTTATTATAGTCCTCCATGGCCTTGCGTTCGGTCTTAGAGAGATTATAAATACGCCCCTTAGGAAACCTGGCACCTTCTACTAACTCTATGGCGCAATCATAAGGTCTATGGGGTGGTAGAACCTCCGGGGTAGGTGATGAGAACACATCAGAATATTCCCTAATGACCGTGGGTAATATATCAGATTCTACTGAGACCCCAGCTTGTACCACAGACAAGCACGAGTCACACTTAGGTCCCCATTTCACCAACTCCCCCCTGGACCAATCAATAGTGGGGTTGTGTAATTGGAACCAAGGCAACCCTAGTACCACCTCGACCGGTAAGTTCTCCAGGACTAAGAGGGAACATTTCTCAGATTGGCACACCCCCACGGTTAAAGAAATCTCTGAGGTACATGACCTCACCATTCCACCTTCCAGGGGAGTGGCATCAATAGCCATGCCATGGATAGGTGTAGAAAGATAAAAAATTGGAATACTCAGTCTAATGAGAGTCAATAAAGCTGGCCGCTGAACCAGAGTCAATAAAGGCCTTACCCAGCCATTTTTTAACCCCCAGAGATATTGTTATAGGTACCAAAAGCTTACATTTCGTAATATCAGGGTGTACCTGGTCTTTAGGTTGCCTTGCCTTGGGAGACTTAACGGAGAGGGCCTTCTTAGGACACTGGTTGATCCAATGGTCAGGATCTCCGGAGTAAAAACACACTCCACGTCTGCGACGCAGATTCCCTTGAGTCATGCCGACCTGCATGGGTTCTTCGGGAGAGAGACCTCAGCGTTGTTTCTGGGATAGACCTCAGGCTGGACCACCACCTGAGGAGAGAACTGTCGTTCCTGTCATCTCTCTCTAACCCGTCGGACTACAAGGGTCATCATCTCCTCTAGAGTCTCTGGAAGCTGATAACTCACTAGAAGATCCTTTAAGTTATCAGACAGACCTGACCTGAACTGACTCTTAAGTGCTGGTTCATTCCATCCTGAGGGAACACACCACCTTCTAAATTGGGTGCAATGCTCCTCCGCAGGTAGATCGCCCTGAACCAGAACCTTTAGAGCAGTCTCGGCTACCAGTGTCCTGTCTGGTTCATCATACAGGGTACCCAGGGCCTGAAAAAACCCCTCCACTGATGTTAAACAACTGGCGTCACCAGGTAAAGAAAATGCCCAGTCCTGGAGATCACCCTGTAATCGGGAAATGACAATGCCCACGCATTGACTCTCGGGGCCAGAGGATACGGGGCGCAAACGGAAAAAAAGTTTACAATTTTCTTTAAAGGAAAGAAACTTCTTCCGATCCCCAGAAAAGGGCTCAGGAAGCTCTGGGGCTCTAAATGAGGACTGGAGGCCTGAGGGATGGAAGTACCTTGTCCTAGCTCAAAAGAACAGACTTTCTCTCCTAGCACCATCTGCGTCAGGTTAAAGACATGGTCAGTCAGGGTCACCAGAGGATTCATGATACAGTGGTTAGGTTATGGCCTGTTAATCTGTGACGGTCACGTACACTACACACAGGGGGGAGGATAGTGACCACTGCGCTCCACCCTCACCCCTGCCTACTTGCCTCGCAAGTCCTAATGACAGGGGACAACTAGACGGCAGTCTCTAACTTAGGATACGTGCTGGGAAGACAGACAAGACAAATTACGGAACGTGAACGGACCGGGTCAATACCTAGAGAGCTACGCAGTACTAAGGAATGAGCAGAGAAAAGTCAGGAAAAGCAGAGGTCAAATACCAGGAGATAAATGAAGTACAACAGGAGTCCGCAAAGAATCGTCAGGTGGAAGCCGGGGTCAGGATACCAGGAGAGATGCGCAGTACAGGAGGAGCAGGCAAAGGATCGTCAGGGAACAGGATCAGGTAGTATTCAGTAGTCCAACAAATAGCCAGGAACCTAGAATTAACAGGCAACCTGTGGCCAGCAGGCTGCCTGTATTTATAGTGGGGTCTGAGGGTCATGTGACGTGGCCAGCATCACATGACCGACAGACAGACAAGTCGAGCACCAAGTGATCAGCTCGGCGCTCAAGGCAGACCTAGGAGCAGGGAGCCTCCCAGCTAGCAAAGCCGCCCTGGGAACGAGGCCAAACACAGATCCTCGCTCCCGAAGCTAAGCAGCAGGTCTGCGGCTGATGGGAGACTGAGTGCGCCTTTGGCGCCCAGTGACAGGCTCTTTCTATAGCAAAAAGATTGGAGAGTGTTCCCACTTTACAATACTTAAGTTACCATTTCTCCGGAAATTCCACACAATTAGAAGCCTCCACACCTTCTGGGATTCCAACACATCTCAAATTAGTTCTCCTTGTCCTATCTTCCAGATCCGTTACTTTATGTTCCATAACCACCTTTATTTGTTTTAGGGATGCTACCTCCTTCTCCAGTTTATATGTTAAATCTTCCACTACTGATGTTCTATTCTCCATTGCCTGCAATCTTTCTCTCACCATTGCTAAATCATCTCTAATCAAACCCACATCTGTTTGAACTGAACCAATCTGAGAGACCAGTTTCCCCATTACATTGTCCAATCTAGTCACCGTATGAAAAATCTCTTTAACCATTTTCTCGTTGACTTCCATTGTTACATCCTGCATTTCCTGTCCCACCAAATCATTTAATGATAAATAATCCACTCCCTCTATTGATTCTTTACTAAAATCAACAGATGTCAATATAGGGGTTGTAGGGACCAAGTACTTATTTAAAGAGGACCTTTCACCTGTATAAACTATGTGAACCGAGTATGCTGCCATATAGAGCGGCGCCCGGGGATCTCACTGCACTTACTATTATCCCCGGGCGCAGCTCCGTTCTCCCGTTATAGGCTCCGGTACCTTTGCTTTTTAAGTTATAGTAGGCGAGTCTTCCCTTGTCCTGTGGGCGTCTCCTTCTCCTAGGCTGCAGCGCTGGCCAATCGCAGCGCACAGCTCACAGCCTGGGAGAAAAAAACCTCCCAGGCTGTGAGCTGTGCGCTGCGATTGGCCAGCGCTGCAGCCTAGGAGAAGGAGACGCCCACAGGACAAGGGAAGACCCGCCTACTATAACTTACAGAGCAAAGGTACCGGAGCCTATAACGGGAGAACGGAGCGGCGCCCGGGGATAATAGTAAGTGCAGTGAGATCCCCGGGCGCCGCTCTATATGTCAGCATACTCAGTTAACATAGTTTATACAGGTGAAAGGTCCTCTTTAATGCATTTTCCTTCTGCCTAGTCTCCAGACCAGTTCCAGATATCCTATTTTTACTAGGGGCCATCTGATCCTCTTTTTTTTTTTTTTTTTGCTGCATTATCCAAATTAAGGAAGTGACACAATCCAAATCCCCAAATGTATCAACTTTGAATTTAAAGGGGTTGTCCGGGTTCAGAACTGAATCCGGACATACCCATAATTTCACCCAGGCAGCCCCCTGATGTTAGCATCGAAGCATGCTCCGATGCTCTCCTATGCCCTGCGCTGGATCGTGCAGGGCAAGGGATGTTTTATTTACAATAACACACAGGCTAGGGCAGTGCTAAAGCCCGCCCATCAGTGCCGATGATGTCACTGGGCTCACTGCTGGGTGGAAGCCTCCCCCTGGCAGCCCCATGGAGAGCCCGGTATGTCACCGGAACTCCAAAAAATGCCTTTGACCTGCGCGATTTAGCTGAGGCCAAAGGAGAGCATCGGAACATGAACTGCTCTGATGCTCAAGTCAGGGGGGCTGCCTGGGTGAAAATGGGGATATGTCCGGGTTCAGCTCTGCAATAACCGCAGCGATAAAACCTCCTTAGTCCCACAGCTGAAAACTGTAGTCCAAGTCCAGATGTTATATTGCAACTTTCCATATCACCTCTTATCCGATCCTGCAAACCCAAGTTAGTAGGTTAGAGGTTAAAAACTAGCGATTGTAAACAAAGTTCCTCAATCCAGAGTTAGCTTATATACACTGCTCAAAAAAATAAAGGGAACACAAAAATAACACATCCTAGATCTGAATTAATTAAATATTCTTCTGAAATACTTTGTTCTTTACATAGTTGAATGTGCTGACAACAAAATCACACAAAAATTTAAAATGGAAATCAAATTTTTCAACCCATGGAGGTCTGGATTTGGAGTCACACTCAAAATTAAAGTGGAAAAACACACTACAGGCTGATCCGACTTTGATGTAATGTCCTTAAAACAAGTCAAAATGAGGCTCAGTAGTGTGTGTGGCCTCCACTTTGCTGTATGACCTCCCTACAACGCCTGTGCATGCTCCTGATGAGGTGGTGGACGGTCTCCTGAGGGATCTCCTCCCAGACCTGGACTAAAGCATCTGCCAACTCCTGGACAGTCTTTGGTGCAACGTGACGTTGGTGGGTAGAGTGAGACATGATGTCCCAGATGTGCTCATTTGGATTCATATCTGGGGAACGGGCGGGCCAGTCCATAGCATCAATGCCTTCGTCTTGCAGGAACTGCTGACACACTTCAGCCACATGAGGTCTAGCATTGTCTTGCATTAGGAGGAACCCAGGGCCAACCGCACCAGCATATGGTCTCACAAGGGGTCTGAGGATCTCATCTCGGTACCTAATGGCAGTCAGGCTACCTCTGGCGAGCACATGGAGGGCTGTGCGGCCCTCCAAAGAAATGCCACCCCACACCATTACTGACCCAATGCCAAATCGGTCATGCTGGAGGATGTTGCAGGCAGCAGAACGTTCTCCACGGCATCTCCAGACTCTGTCACGTCTGTCACATGTGCTCAGTGTGAACCTGCTTTCATCTGTGAAGAGCACAGGGCGCCAGTGGCGAATTTGCCAATCTTGGTGTTCTCTGGCAAATGCCAAACGTCCTGCACGGTGTTGGGCTGTAAGCACAACCCCCACCTGTGGACGTCGGGCCCTCATATCACCCTCATGGAGTCTGTTTCTGACCGTTTGAGCAGACACATGCACATTTGTGGCCTGCTGGAGGTCATTTTGCAGGGCTCTGGCAGTGCTCCTCCTGTTCCTCCTTGCACAAAGGCGGAGGTAGCGGTCCTGCTGCTGGGTTGTTGCCCTCCTACGGCCTCCTCCACGTCTCCTGATGTACTAGCCTGTCTCCTGGTAGCGCCTCCATGCTCTGGACACTACTCTGACAGACACAGCAAACCTTCTTGCCACAGCTCGCATTGATGTGCCATCCTGGATAAGCTGCACTACCTGAGCGCCTTGTGTGGGTTGTAGACTCCGTCTCATGCTACCACTAGAGTGAAAGCACCGCCAGCATTCAAAAGTGACCAAAACATCAGCCAGGAAGCATAGGAACTGAGAAGTGGTCTGTGATCACCACCTGCAGAACCATTTCTTTATTGGGGGTGTCTTGCTAATTGCCTATAATTTCCACCTGTTGTCTATCCCATTTTCCTAACAGCATGTGAAATTGATTGTCACTCAGTGTTGCTTCCTAAGTGGACAGTTTGATTTCACAGAAGTGTGATTGACTTGGAGTTACATTGTGTTGTTTAAGTGTTCCCTTTATTTTTTTGAGCAGTGTATAAACATGCAATTCAGCAACTAAACATCGCAACCACAGTCCATCAAAAGCAAAGGAAGGCAAGAAATTAGTAAAGCAAATTACTTTTTTTTTCCTTTTCTTTCCTTTTTCCTTTCCCTTCCCCCCCCTTTTTTTCTTTCCTATCCTTCCCCTCAGTTATCCGCTAATTAAAAAGGGGATTAAAATACTTAAGACAGGAAGAGGTTAATTCCCAGCCTGCAGGCTGACATTTCATTTTAAAGCCAGCAGGTGGCTTAAAGAGTGCTACAAGTGTGTATTACAGCCAGACTGCTCCAGCTGGCTTCCGTACTTCCCCCTGTGACCGGAGCTGTCTAATGACAGCACGGTCACAGCGATTTGCCGCAGATCATTAAAATAATGTTTGGTTAAAATAATGTTTTCACTTCATTTTTTTCTATGGCAGCTTTGTGGCTTGTTTAAGTAACTGAAAATAGGAAGTTGTTATTTCATAAACCCAAGAAGGCCTTTATCACATCACGTTTTTTGCTTCTTTTTTTTTTTTAAACTGGATCTATTCTAAAAACTGATATAAAGTTTCTAAACAAAGACACATTATATTGACCACTATTTGTTTATGGTAGTATATCGAAAAGGCGATCCCCTGGAACCTATGCCCTCACCTAACTGTCTCAGCCTAAGGCCTCAGGCACACGACTGTTGTTTTATTCCGTGTCTGTTGTTCCTTTTTTCGTGATTTTCTGCGGACCCATTGACTTTCAATGGGTCCGTTGAAAACTTGGCTAATGCACCGTTTGCCATCCGCATCCGTGATCCGTGGTTCCAGTCCGTCAAAAAAATATAACCTGTCCTATTTTTTTTACGGAAAACGGTTCGCGGACCCATTCAAGTCAATGGGACTGTGAAAAAATGCGGAGGCACACAAGATTGTCCGCGTCCTTTTTTTTCCTATCATTTGCATGGCAAACTTGACTTAGATTTTTTTTTACTTTCCTTTATGTCTGGTGGTCCTCCAAAAATAAAGGAAGACACACGGAAACGGAAACGAATCACGGAACAATGGAACCCCATTTTGCGGAACGGAACACAACAACGGTCGTGTGCATGAGGCCTAAGTGCATATCATTCCTAGTTCCAATGCTTGTCTCCAGGAGTAACTCTGGCTCTCCAGGGAATACTCAGGCAGCGTTTCTAGAAATTAAGAATAGTAATGACAGTGGCAAGTTGTGCATAAGAGCGTCTTTCTTAAAGAGGTTGTCTCCCGGAAAATATACAGGGCCAGATTTATCATTAGTTCAAGTCAGAATAATGGAGTGAAAAAGTCTAAAATTTTTGCGCAATCGCTTAAACTGCGCAAAAATTTTGCGACTTTTATTGGCTCTGCACTATGCTCGCCAGTTTTCTGAAAGTGGGCGTGTTTTCTTATGTAAATTAATCTCGAGACAGATTTACTATTGTGACAATTTAAAAAGTCGCTAAAAAGTTGCAAAAAAATGCGCAAAATCACTCCAGTGAGGACCATGCTTATCTTATGCGACTTTTTAAAAGAACATGCAACTTTTTCGTAAAGACGTGCGACTTTTGTAAAGCCACTTACTGACGGATAAACTGCTACCGTAAAACCACATTTAAAGGGCCGATCATAAATCTGACTTAGCTAACTAAAGAGAAAGGGGGCAGACCAAATAATACAAGGAGTGCAAAGCTTAGCTAAAACTGACTTTAGCCATATGTGAAAGTGGAGTGAGCTGTCAGAGTAATGATAAATCTGGCCCACAGTTTTCAAACCAGTACCTGGGTCTGAACACTTTTGTAATTGCATGTGATTAAACATTTAGTATAGCTACAGGGTTATTCAATAAAATCTATACAGCGCCACCGGCTGTTTGTTTTTTACTTATTTCTTGTTCTACTTACTACTGAGATGGCTGCACATGCTCAGTTTCATCCTTCAACTGCCTCCTGAGCTGTGATAGGGAGCGCTGAGACACGCCCCCTTGAGCTGTTAGGTTGATATAAATGTACCAGAGCAGTAAATGTAGAGATCTTTGGATCCATGTGAGGTACAGGACTTGTTAGAGATTGTCATGTACTATATGATGTCTGATGTTCATTTTAAATGTGAGAAGCTCTGCCCATCTAATAGGCTCGCAGTTACAACAGCCAATCAGTTATTAGGTGGGTGGAAACTACTCACAATGTTTCCTTCACAGGCCAGTTCTCCAATAGGAGCTGAGTAGGCAACCAGGGAGATCTAGTATTGATTGCATCATTTCCCCCTCATGTCAGGTACCTGACAGTCTGCACAGTATAAGAGCCTGCAGTTGCGCATTGCAAATACGGAAATAATAGAGTAATATATGAGGAGCGTTAATTGAAGTATTTTAAAGGGGTTTTAAAGGATGGAAATGGCAGATTTTTGTGGGGCTGTGGTAATGTAGCACACTGCTGCTACTTATTAGCCCCATTCCCCACCCGTCCGTCATCTTCTCTGTACTCTCCCTTCTCCCCATTACCATACACAGTGGATATCTTATCAGCTGTATGTAAGATGGTAACTTATTACAGCCAGACTGGTTAGGAGGGCTGAGAGAGCTTTTTAGCTAACTGCACTGAACCTTTGATGTATCCCGTCCCAGCTAGTAGAGGAGCCGCCATTTTATTTCTCCTGAAGCTTGTCCCCTAGAGAAAATAAGACATTATAAATAATGAAAGCTATCTAGGAAAGTGTTTATAATAAAGTAATATTTATGTATTTTCGGTAATTGTATTTTTTTAATTACCGGAGAACCCTGTTAATGATATTTTGATGCGCTGCTATGAGGGGAGGAGGGATCCTTTAGCCAATAACTAAGAACATCCTCCCTTCATGTATAATAAACAATATTCATGGATCTCTGAAGAGAGATAATAGCGCCAAGGTTAAATAAAACTAAAGTCAATATTTTAAGTCCATCTAGGAAAACAGAACACATATTATAAAACCATTTACATTCTATTTGTGAGATTTTTTTTGTCCCAGTTGGATTTTCAAGTACGGTAATCTCTGTAACTATAGCTTTATTGGCTTCATAAATGGTTTTATAGTGCAAAAGTAGTAAAGCATAATTTGATATAGCTGTAATCACAATGATCTGCAGAATCAATGTAACACGTTATTTGTACTGTATGATGAGCACCATAAAACAAAACCTAGAAAACAAAAACAGAAATATTGGGGCATTCATAAAAAATGATACAAGTTGTGCAACAATTATATATATATATCCCAAAATGCAACTTGACAAAAAAATAAATAAAAAATAGGGTCATTTATCAAACTGGAGTAAAGTAGAACTGGTTTAGTTGCCCATAGCAACCAATCATATTCCACCTTTCATTTTCCAGTTTTTTAATAGTTTTCATTGGTACCATTGCTTTTTATTCTGTCTTTGGTGGGTAAGATTAATAGAAACAGCAATTCATTTATTTATTTATTTTTTACTGTGTTTTCTGTGACCTATAAATGATGTATTATGTTATTACACATGTCGCATATCTAGAGTTGCCACTTTTCCCAACAAATAACACTGGTCAATTTTACACCGGTAATAAAATGTGTGTTGCTTTGGGGCATGGTTTACTACAGGGTGTTATTTGACATCAGTAGTATGTTCATTCTTTGAGTTTTTTAACCCAAAAAATATATTTTTTCCTGTTTTTTTTTCTTTCATAAAATGCAGACATTTATGTAAAGGGATTATGTGTCAATAGGTGTTATTAAACAAGCTCTTTTGGAGAAGCACGTACACCTTTCTCACTGCTGCCCCTGAACCTTCAGCCCTGTGCAGCATGTTCTGGTTTGCCATACTAGTTTATTTTGTAAAATTAATTGAAAATGATCATTTATGGGGAAAATCAGAGAGAAAGAGAAAATTGCCTGTCTTGACTAAAACCTTCTCCATCTGTCAGAAATATACTAGATATTCCTCTCTAGTGATAGTCGTTATGGCTATTAGAGATGGCCTTGCGGTTCGCCCGGTGGTCATTTGCGCTGCGAACTTTGCGCTTTCGCGATTCGCCGAACATGCGAACATATGGCGATATTCGCACCCGCCATATTCTTTTACATTGTGAAGAATTTTTACTCATGAAACATCCATCAGGTGGTACAGGACAGCCAATTGAGACGTTTCAGCACATGGACATACCCCCTACCTTATAAATAAACCTGATCTAGGCGCCATTTTAGGGGTGTTATATACCATTTTACCAATAATATACTTTCTATATAGTGCATTTAGGTAGTGCATCTACACAGAGTGACAAACACTATTTGAAGAAATACTTTCTACTGGTGTAATTAACCAGTTGCCCCCAAAAAAACTGATTGAAGCAGGGGTGTTATATACCAATAATATACTTTCTATATAGTGCATTTAGGTAGTGCAGCATTTGTCTGCGGTTTTGCTGCGTTACCGCAGCTACACAGAGTGACAAACACTATTGGAACCAATAATTTCTACTGGTGTGATTTTCCAGTTGTACCCCCAAAAAACTGATTGAGGCAGGGGTGTGATATACCTTCTTCCACAAATACTGCTCTTCTATAGGGACTTTTGTCACAAGGTCATTTTGAAAATGACAGGCAGAGGAAGAGGCAGGCCATTCCGCAGGGGTGGTAGGGGTCGGGTAGGTGCACCAGGCCGGAGCCTAAGTGGGAAGTTGCAGAAGGTGCGTGCGATTACGTCAAAGGACACACCAGACTTGGTTGAGTGGCTCAATCAGCCTTCCTCTTCTGCAGCCTCCTCATCCTCTCTATCTGCACCCTCTTCACTCTCTGCTGTGTCCACCCCCAAAGACAAAACCACCACCACCATATCCCCTCCGCTCGAGTCAGAGGAATTATTTTCCCATACATTCCAAGACCTTACCGATGTGCAGCCACACTCCCGGCGCTCACCGTCATGCCTCTTCTCCTTCTCCTCTCTCCTCCCAGTTATCCTCCACTACACCTTCCACCGTTCCATTGTCGTGTTCCTCTGGCAAAAGGCAGGCTTCCTTGCCCCAAATGTTCGAGAGAAAAAAGATGATGACGCCGGATAACCCTCTTGCCCAATGGCTGACTGCTGGCTTGTCAGAACTGCTAGCCCGCCAACTACTGCCATATGAACTGTCCGACAGTTAAATTTTTATCCTGTGACCACCTAATGTCCCTCCAACCACAGAATCCTATAAAGTTGTGTGCTGTCAGGTGAATGCCTATTGGATAATTTTTGGGGCCTGTACTGGAGTGGCAAGTTCTCACAACAATACTTAGTGCACCAATCACTAATATCTCATGAGACCTTATAAAATGTGAAGTTGTGTGTACCGCGAAAAAATAAATCGCATCATTAGGGATTTTGGCAGTGGTGCTTTTTTTAAACACTTGATCTGCATATACAGTGATTGTTATAACATGCATGTGAAATGTAATTAAATACACTGCTTTAATGTCAAATTACTTACAGTGTGCAACGCCTACCCAAACCAACCCAATAGCCCCCATGAATAATACCAAAATATTCTCATGTAATATATAATAAATCTTTATTAATACAAAAAATTATTGGACAAGGTGAAAACAAAAGAAAAGGGGGAGGAGATATCTGGATCTCCTCACTCCAGATAGAGGGAATCACACAGGTACTTAGCTGAATATAATAATGATGTAAATATCCCTGGGTAAAACAGTGTGTATATTTCAGTTGTACCATCAACTATTATCTTTTTTTTGCACAGTGATAGTTTCACGTATTCACACTGTACATTGTGGGGGCGATTTATACATGTTTTACCCAGGGATATTTACATCATTATTATATTCAGCTAAGTACCTGTGCAATTCCCTCTATCAGGGGTATCAGGAGTGAGGAGATCCAGATATCTCCTCCCCCTTTTCTTTTGTTTTCACCTTGTCCAATAATTTTTTGTATTAATAAATATTTATTATATATTACATGAGAATATTTTGGTATTATTCATGGGGGCTATTGGGTTGGTTCGGGTAGCCGTTGCATACAGTATGTCTAGGCCCCTCTGTTATTTATATTGATATATCTAAGGTACATGTCGGTTCTAAATTACTTACAGTGATCAGAAATTCTTCTTCAACATCGGGAAAATTGTTGCCAACCATCTTTTCTGATCGCATCCAACTTCGGTCTGGTGGAAACAAAGTTGCTGTAGTAGGCCGCGGCAATTTTGCGCATGCGCATAGGCGAAAATTACATTGCCGATATTTCGCATTGAAAAAAATTATAAATGGAGATCGCAAATTCGAATAATACATCTGGTATGTCACTGTCCATGTTGTGGGACTATTTGTGCATTTCTAGTAAGTATTTGGTGGCTGCAAATATGACCTGAAGGTATTCCAGGTTCGCCTGCCTTTAAAGTGAATGGGGCCCGCGCACCGTCCCGGCCGATGTTCGTCCATCACTAATCGCTATACGTGCAGAGTGTAACAGATGTTTCTATAGAAACAGCAGCATACTTTATAGTAAAAGTATGGTCAGAATAGGTACAGTGTTACATGGAGAATTTACTGATATTTGTGTATGTGGTTTGTGTAACTTGTTTTATTCTGTGATCTGGATGCTAGTAAAAGTCTGGGTCGCAACATCAATAAACCGGCTAACCAGCCCAGAGGGCTGATAAGATGCATGTTACGCTCCCCTCGGGACAGTAGTACAGGCAGGGAGGATCTGTGTCTGTCCTCCCTGCAGCGTCAGCACATCCTCCACTGGCAGCTCCTCTCCTTCTCCATGCTGGCTGAGTTCACAGCCGGCTGAAGAGGGGAGGGATGCTTTAATCCTTAGTATCTCAGGCTACAATTAAGCTCTACCATGCCCTTATCTTGTTCTAAAGCTGACAATCTGAGTTTCAAAACCAGGATCGCAGTAGTATCTGCCATAAAATGATACAGCCTTTAGAAATTGAGTCAGGAGTGAAAACTGCAAGTTTATGAAGTTCTCACCCTTTTCTAACAGCTGTACTTCAGGCTTAGAGTGTCAGATTTAACGCAAGATTGTGGCTTTTTAACAGAATGATCTGCTGCGCAGGAACAATGATTTTCTATGTTTGCAGAACGACACAATCAACCGATGAACGAGCACTTGCTTGTTCATCATGTGATTGCCGACACTTTTCACACTGGCAGATTATCAGGAACAAGTATTTATAAAATCTCTCATCCCTGATTATTTGCCTGATAATCATTCTGTAAAAAGGATCTTAAGAAAGAGCCCTCAGAAGCGGCCTCCCCTTTGCAGCCACACACAGTTTGATCACAACAATATTTGTCTTTTCTTACCTGAAAGAATTGTGCTTGGACTGATCAGTAGGGGTTTAATTGAAACATACAGTACATGTGATTGGAAACAAAACCATCAAAGCTACATATACATACCATATACACCACAAAAGTGTATGTTAAAGGGGTTGTCTCACTTAAGCAAATCACATTTATCATATAGACAAAGTTAATACAAGGCACTTACTGGGTCTTGGAAATAAAATTAAAAAAACACAAAAATGAAACTTGGCCCAGTTTTTTTTTAAAATCATTTTTATGTCATTTAACAATTGTATCAATACAAAACAGTAACCCCCCCCCCCTTCCCTCCCTTCTCAGTGCAGTGTCCTCACCTTCCACAGCAGTTTCTATATCTCAATCCTGCCAGAATACAGATCCTCCTCTCTTAGCCATCGCGTCCTTTGATCATCTATTGATATTCCTGCCTCAGAGCTAGATATTCCCATGCTCTTGTTAGTTCCTGGGAAACTAATCCAGAACGTATAATCCAGAGCTCCCACTGTTTTTGGCCCAGTTTTTAAAGGCTATGTACACCTTTTGGACAATTTTTCTAATTATTGCATTGCACTCATTTTGAGCTAAAACAAATTTTTTAAATTGGTCTTTATTAAAAATATTGAGTGCTCATGGAAGGACCTACGATCCGAAGCAGCACCATACTATGAAAATAGATCACAGATATTGTCAGCGCTAAAATTTTAAATAATTAATCTTTATTGTTATTACCACGTTAAATAAGAACAGGACAAAATGATAACATCAAAATATTGAACAAAAAATGGTCTTGAAACCTGATCCAATCACTGTATTTTATCCCAATGCGGATGGAGCCCCCAGAGGAGTGATACTTTGGGGCCCAAAGAGATCCAAACCGCAATTGCTAAGATCCAATAGCCATAAGGGATATTTGGAGTAGGTTTAGACCATAGGTTGACAGACAGTTAACACCCACAAACTCTCTAATTTAGGAAATGTGGTGTCTGTCCACACTAAGTTGCTAACTCTGGAAGGATAGCGTAAAGACTAAGGCCTCTTTCACACGGGCGTGTCCGGATTTGGTCCGGATGCGTCCCGGTGCATTGCGTCAAACCCGCACGAGTAGGAACGCAATTGCAGTCAGTTTTTACTGCGATTGCGTTCCGATGTTCAGTTTTTATCGCGCGGGTGCAATGTGTTTTGCACGCGCGTGATAAAAAACCGACTGTGGTACCCAGACCCGAACTTCTTTACAGAAGTTCAGGTTTGGGTTAGTTGTAGTGTAGATTGTTTTATTTCCCCTTATAACATGGTTATAAGGGAAAATAATAGCATTCTGAATACAGAATGCATAGTACAATAGGGCTGGAGGGGTTAAAAAACAAAACAAAAAAACTTAACTCACCTTAATCTACTTGTTCGCGCAGCCCGCATCTCTTCTGTCTTCACCTGTGAGCAATAGGACCTTTGATGACGTCACTACGTTCATCACATGGTCCATCACATGATCCATCACCATGGTGATGGATCATGTGATGAGCGTAGTGACGTCATCAAAGGTCCTATTGCTCACAGATAAAGACAGAAGAGATGTCGGCTGCGCGAACAAGAGGATTAAGGTGAGTTAAATTATTATTATATTTTTTTTAACCCCTCCAGCCCTATTTTACTATGCATTCTGTATTCAGAATGCTATTATTTTCCCTTATAACCATGTTATAAGGGGAAATAATAATGATCGGGTCCCCATCCCGATCGTCACCTAGCAACCGTGCGTGAAAATCGCACCGCATCCGCACTTGCTTGCGATTTTCATGCAACCCCATTCATTTCTATGGGGCCTGCGTTACATGAAAAACGCACAAAGAGGAGCATGCTGCGATTTTTACGCAACGCACAAGTGATGCGTGAAAATCACCGCTCGTGTGCACAGCCCCATAGAAATGAATGGGTCAGGATTCAGTGCGGGTGCAATGCGTTCAACTCACGCATCGCATCCGCGCGGAATACTCGCCCGTGTGAAAGGGGCCTAACAAGTATAATGTAGCCACATCTCTCTTCTTGCTAACAGGTGAGGCTACTAGCGTCCACCTCTCAACTTAGGAGCAGACACGCGCTGCCTATACCTTCCAGACAAGACGACTGATCTAAGTTTTACATTGTGCTGGTGCTACCTAGCTATCTACATTATCCCTTGGCTCGACGCGTTTCCCTGCCTCATCAGGAGCCCTTCAGATTAAAGATAGCATGCGGTTTATAGCAATAAAGACGCGCCCGCCACTCGGCACTAGAGCAGCCGTGAAGTGGCCGCCGAAATCACAGATATTTAAAGGCTGTAATTGCCACCCATACAGGGGCCTGACCGAGAGGCCACGAATCCCATGTGAAGGGAGAGTTGCGCCCGACACTCCCCATGGTGTACTCCCCTGCCTTCCCTATGAATGGGGACCCGATGTGCTGTGGGGAATATTATGTTCCCCAGTAGTGGGACCTGAGGCGGATATGGGACAACGGGTGAGTTGAGCTTGTACAACCCTAGCGCCCGCAGGAACTGTAAAAACAAAAGATGATGTCCCATTGGGGGCATACGTCCACATCATTGTCATAAAGCCCATGACGCTAGTACAATGATGAAGTAGTGGTGGGGTATGTCAGGGACTATCCACATGAATTATCACTATTTTCGATGTGGAGCATGATGAGGTAGAAGGGGATAATACCAAAAACAGCAATCATATTGTAATAATGGGTATGTCAAAAGGCAACCCATTGTATATGATCCCATATATGTATATATACGTCCCGATTTAAGAGGCCTAATGTGTCTTGGGAACTACTGCAGACACTGTCTGTCGAACAGTTCAAAAGAATCGAACGTACTGTATATGAGGGACTGCTAAAGAAACCAGTGATCAAATCGGGAAGAACATTTTGCTGGCTGTTTAAGCTATACGTCGCAGTCGTTAAATAGAACTGGCAACTGGGTGTCCACCTATGGTCTAAACCTACTCCAAATATCCCTTATGGCTATTGGATCTAAATTATCACTCCTCTGGGGGCTCCATCCGCATTGGGATAAAATACATTGATTGGATCAGGTTTCAAGACCATTTTTTTTCAATATGTTTATGTAATCCTTTTGTCCTATTCTTATTTTAGCGTGGTAATAACAATAAAGATTTATTATTTTCAATTTTAGCGCTGACAATATCTGTGATTTATTAAAAATATGGCATCTTTTTTTCTGTACAGAGCTGACATGCACTAGTAGCACCCTTTGGTCTTTTCTGTCAGACCAGGAGCAGATGGACTCCTTATCTCTACTCTCTGACATTTTAAACACTCATTATAGCTCAGTTCTCATCTTACTGATAAAAATGTGTTGGGGAGAGCTATTAAAGGGGTATTCCCATCATAATAATCAGTGTTAAATCTGTTAATCATTTGACAGTGATCATTTTTGTAAATATATTTGATTAACCAATTACCACCCTTTAGGAGAAAATTCATCCCCACTTACCTCATTGTTGTCATTCGTTCTCCCCTCGTTATGGCCACCGCTCTTCTCCAGAATCCCTGTGGCCGCACTTGCGCAGAAGACTCCTTCCTTTCTCCCGGCCGGGCCACTCGCTGTCCTGAATGTGCACGCTGCTGCGCATGCGCCATGGTGACTTCTTCCTGCCCAAAATAGTACACAGCCGCGAACGCGCACGCCAGCTCTGTACTATACTGGTCAGGGATAAGTCACCATGGCGCATGTGCAGTGGCGTGCACATTCAGTCCAGCGCACGGCCCGGCCGGGAGAAGACTTCAATCAAGATGAAGCCCGCCCCGAGCCAGAATCCAGTAAGTGAATGGCGCAATGGCAGCAGGTAAGTATGAAAAGGCACCATGGGAATACCCCTTTAAGGTAGAAACAATGAACTTAGAAAGAACAGCTTCTCTGCTATAGAAAATTTTGACCAGGGAATTAAAGAAGGGAATGTGTCATCAGAAAAAGTTTGGTTTTGCATTGTGTGGTTGCACCAAATTTATGAAATGGTGCACAGTTTTCATGTATTTGGTGCAACTGTATGACTAATTAGAAAATACACCATGGGGTTGCCTGGTGTAGGATGTGACTTTTTTGTGACATTTCAACATTTCAAGTATCACAGATAGTAAATGTGCCATAATCCAGTTCTAATCTCACTTTTTTGCCTTAAACATAGACCACGTGTCTCCTAAATGTCTCAGAAATGCCTCAAAAAAGTTTCAACTGGCATGTTGTGTGACATTTTTACACCAAAAACCTGATTTGTTGTAAAAATATCTGGTTTGATAAATGTTCCCTTTTTTATATCTTAAACGCTGATAGAGCAATACATACTTCTTGTATTCACATCATATCTCTCAGTATCAAGGCTACTTCAGGTTATAAGTTGGGCTCATAAAAGCAGCCTCAACAGGAATAAGTTAGTAGGTACCAGATCCCTGGGAGAAGTAAGGTTACACCTATTTATGGTCTGTTTTCATTACCTGGTTGCTTTGTACGCATGCTCACTGTTTAATCATTGATTGTAACATGTTGCTTTAAAGAAGTCACAGAAAGCTAGGAATAAAACGTAACTTTTAATCGCCAATTAAATATTGAATCACTTCAAATTCCTCTAAAAAATAACCAACATAAATCATAGTGGACCAAAATATAATACAAAATACAAAAATACAAAGAGGGGAGAGCATTGGTTATTGTACACTAGGGAGAAATGTCCCTGACAAGTCCCTAGCTAGTACCTCAACCCTCAGGAACACCCTGATGGTGGGTGGCCTGTGGTCCGTATCTGCACTGCCTCACCCTCTCATTGCCCTAAACACTTCCAACGCGTTTCCCCAATTACTGGTTTATCAGGGGAATAATATAGAACAATAATTTCTCAACCATATGATAATCAAAAAGTGGTCCAGAAAAAATGTATGATTGTTAACTGATAATTAATCCACACAGAGAAGAGAAAAATATACCTGATTATTAACACATAAATATCCGATGCATTAGATTATCAGCACACACAACAATCGATACACATGATCAAAACTAAATCTGAGGTAAACATGATTGTAACAAAGACATATGCGAAGTTGATAATCACCAAATTAATGGCCATAATTATTATAAGAAAAAAGGGGGCAAATGTCTTCCTTTTCCAACGATTCACAAACAGGGGGCAATACAATCCTTCAGCCTGGTAAACAATTGTCAATGTATGTACATACAGTCATCCAGTGCGAAATCAATCATGTAGATGTTAATCCATAGGCAGTTAGTGCTGATACATAAAGCAACTAGATAGTGGTCACAAGATATAAGCTCGATACACATGCTTACTTGCTGGCCCATGATGGATAGAACAAACATCCGGCCAGGGAAGCGCTAATATTTATGCGCCACCAAATAACCGGAGGTATGGTCAAAAAGCCGCAATAAGTTAAGCCCGATACATTACGTTCATGAAAAGAACAATGGTGGTCACAAGGACCTCTCACATATAAAGTTGATGTTAGACTGCCTTGGTGAGTACATCAGGGTCCACCTCGATATGGATGCACGTCCCCAGTCAGGTCATACCTCCACTTAATAAAGCTCACAAGCATGTGGGGCTTCTGGTGAATGGAGCGCACGCCAGATGCACGTGCATCTTCTGTACCGGAAGTCCGGCCTGTGGAACACAAAATGCGCTCCACCAACAGGAAATAGATCAAGTGGAGAGCACGCCTATGCATAGGCGTCTCCTGAGTACTGGATAACCGGGCAGTGGAACGCAAGTGCACCCCACCCACAGGACAACACAGTATGTGGTGGAGCGTTACCTGTTAGTGACCCAGCACTGGTGGTATCGGTACAAAGTGATTTAGAATCACTATAGGCCGGTAAGTTTAACATCTGTTGTGGGTAAACTGTTCTGAGAGATGCTATCTTAGAGCATCTTAACGGAAATAAGCAAATAACGCCATATCAGCATGGCTTCGTGAGGGATCGGTCATGCCAAACTAATTTAATCAGTTTCTATGAGGAGGTAAGTTCTAGACTTGACAGCGGCGAATCAATGGATGAAATGAGAACGCTTGGACTGGGAGAAAATGTCTGTAAGTGGGTAAGTAACTGGCTCAATGATAGAAAACAGAGGGTGGTTATTAACGGTACATACTCAGATTGGGTCACTGTCACTAGTGGAGTACCTCAGGGGTCAGTATTGGGCCCTATTCTCTTCAATATATTTATTAATGATCTTGTAGAAGGCTTGCATAGTAAAATATCAATTTTCTCAGATGACACTAAACTTTGTAAAGTAATTAACACTGAAGAGGACAGTATACTACTACAGAGGGATCTGGATAGATTGGAGGCTTGGGCAGATAAGTGGCAGATGAGGTTTAACACTGACAAATGTAAAGTTATGCACATGTGAAGGAATAATGCAAGTCACCCGTACATACTAAATGGTAAAACACTCGGTAACACTGACATGGAAAAGGATCTAGGAATTTTAATAAACAGCAAACTAAGGGCCCTTTCACACTTGCGTTCTTTTCTTCCGGCATAGAGTTCCGTCGTCGGGGCTCTATGCCGGAAGAATCCTGATCAGGATTATCCCCATGCATTCTGAATGGAGAGAAATCCATTAGGATGCATCAGGAAGCCTTCAGTTCCGGAACGGAACGTTTTTTGGCCGGAGAAAATACTGCAGCATGCTGCGCTTTTTGCTCCGGCCAAAAATCCAGAACACTTGCCGCAAGGCCGGATCCGACGTTTAGCTTTTTCTGAATGGTTACCATGGCTGCCAAGACGCTAAAGTCCTGGCAGCCATGGTAAAGTGTAGTGGGGAGCGGGGAGCAGTATACTTACCGTCCGTGCGGCTCCCCGGGCGCTCCAGAGTGACGTCAGGGCGCCCCACGCTCATGGATGACGTGATCGCATGGACACGTCATCCATGCACATGGGGCGCTCTGACGTCATTCTGGAGCGCCCCGGGAGCCGCACGGACTGTAAGTGTACTGCTCCCCTGCTCCCCACTACTACTATGGCAACCAGGACTTTAATAGAGTCCTGGGTGCCATAGTAACACTGAACGCATTTTGAAGACGGATCCGTCTTCAAATGCTTTCAGTTCACTTGCGTTTTTCCGGATCCGGCGTGTAATTCCGGCAAATGGAGTACACGCCGGATCCGGACAACGCAAGTGTGAAAGAGCCCTAAGCTGCAAAAAACTGTGTCAGGCAGCTGCTGCCAAGGCCAATAAGATAATGGATTGCATCAAAAGGGGCATAGATGCCCGTGATGAGAACATATTCCTACTACTTTACAAATCATTAGTCAGACCACACATGGAGTACTGTGTACAGTTCTGGGCTCCAGTGAACAAGGCATACATAACAGAGCTGGAGAGGGTCCAGAGGAGGGCAACTAAAGTAATAACTGGAATGGGGCAACTACAGTACCCTGAAAGATTATCAAAATTAGGGTTATTCACGTTAGAAAAAAGACGACTGAGGGGAGATCTAATTAACCACTTCAGCCCCCAGTACTTAAACACCCTGAAAGACCAGGCCACTTTTTACACTTCTGACCTACACTACTTTCACCATTTATTGCTCGGTCATGCAACTTACCACCCAAATGAATTTTACCTCCTTTTCTTCTCACTAATAGAGCTTTCATTTGGTGGTATTTCATTGCTGCTGACATTTTTACTTTTTTTGTTATTAATCGAAATTTAACGATTTTTTTGCAAAAAAATGACATTTTTCACTTTCAGTTGTAAAATTTTGCAAAAAAAACTACATCCATATATAAATTTTGCTCTAAATTTATTTTTCTACATGTCTTTGATAAAAAAAAATGTTTGGGTAAAAAAAAAATGGTTTGGGTAAAAGTTATAGCATTTACAAACTATGGTACAAAAATGTGAATTTCCGCTTTTTGAAGCAGCTCTGACTTTCTGAGCACCTGTCATGTTTCCTGAGGTTCTACAATGCCCAGACAGTACAAATACCCCATAAATGACCCCATTTCGGAAAGTACACACCCTAAGGTATACGCTGATGGGCATAGTGAGTTCATAGAACTTTTTATTTTTTGTCACAAGTTAGCGGAAAATGATGATTTTTTTTTTTTTTTTCTTACAAAGTCTCATATTCCACTAACTTGTGACAAAAAATAAAAAGTTCTATGAACTCACTATGCCCATCAGCGAATACCTTGGGGTCTCTTCTTTCCAAAATGGGGTCACTTGTGGGGTAGTTATACTGCCCTGGCATTCTAGGGGCCCAAATGTGTGGTAAGGAGTTTGAAATCAAATTCTGTAAAAAATGACGAGTGAAATCCGAAAGGTGCTCTTTGGAATATGGGCCCCTTTGCCCACCTAGGCTGCAAAAAAGTGTCACACATCTGGTATCTCTGTATTCAGGAGAAGTTTAGGAATGTGTTTTGGGGTGTCTTTTTACATATACCCATGCTGGGTGAGATAAATATCTTGGTCAAATGCCAACTTTGTATAAAAAAAATGGGAAAAGTTGTCTTTTGCCAAGATATTTCTCTCACCCAGCATGGGTATATGTAAAATGACACCCCAAAACACATTCCCCAACTTCTCCTGAGTACGGAGATACCAGATGTGTGACACTTTTTTGCAGCCTAGGTGGGCAAAGGGGCCCATATTCCAAAGAGCACCTTTCGGATTTCACAGGTCATTTTTTACAGAATTTAATTTCAAACTCCTTACCACACATTTGGGCCCCTAGAATGCCAGGGCAGTATAACTACCCCACAAGTGACCCCATTTTGGAAAGAAGACACCCCAAGGTATTCCGTGAGGGGCATGGCAAGTTCCTAGAATTTTTTATTTTTTGTCACAAGTTAGTGGAAAATGATGATTTTTTTTTTTTCATACAAAGTCTCATATTCCACTAACTTGTGACAAAAAATAAAAACTTCCATGAACTCACTATGCCCATCAGCGAATACCTTGGGGTCTCTTCTTTCCAAAATGGGGTCACTTGTGGGGTAGTTATACTGCCCTGGCATTCTAGGGGCCCAAATGTGTGGTAAGGAGTTTGAATTCAAATTCTGTAAAAAATGACCTGTGAAATCCGAAAGGTGCTCTTTGGAATATGGGCCCCTTTGCCCACCTAGGCTGCAAAAAAGTGTCACACATCTGGTATCTCTGTATTCAGGAGAAGTTGAGGAATGTGTTTTGGGGTGTCTTTTTACATATACCCATGCTGGGTGAGATAAATATCTTGGTCAAATGCCAACTTTGTATAAAAAAAATGGGAAAAGTTGTCTTTTGCCAAGATATTTCTCTCACCCAGCATGGGTATATGTAAAATGACACCCCAAAACACATTCCCCACCTTCTCCTGAGTACGGAGATACCAGATGTGTGACACTTTTTTGCAGCCTAGGTGGGCAAAGGGGCCCATATTCCAAAGAGCACCTTTCGGATTTCACTCGTCATTTTTTACAGAATTTGATTTCAAACTCCTTACCACACATTTGGGCCCCTAGAATGCCAGGGCAGTATAACTACCCCACAAGTGACCCCATTTTGGAAAGAAGAGACCCCAAGGTATTCGCTGATGGGCATAGTGAGTTCATGGAAGTTTTTATTTTTTGTCACAAGTTAGTGGAATATGAGACTTTGTATGAAAAAAAAAAAAAAAATCAGCATTTTCCACTAACTTGTGACAAAAAATAAAAAATTCTAGGAACTCGCCATGCCCCTCACGGAATACCTTGGGGTGTCTTCTTTCTAAAATGGGGTCACTTGTGGGGTAGTTATACTGCCCTGGCTTTTTAGGGGCTCTAAAGCGTGAGAAGAAGTCTGGGATCCAAATGTCTAATGTGTGATAAGTAGGTAAATGACCTGTGAAATCCTAAAGGTGCTCTTTGGAATGTGGGCCCCTTTGCCCACCTAGGCTGCAAAAAAGTGCCACACATGTGGTATCTCCGTACTCGGGAGAAGTTGGGGAATGTGTTTTGGGGTGTCATTTTACATATACCCTTGCTGGGTGAGAGAAATATCTTGGCAAAAGACAACTTTTCCCATTTTTTTATACAAAGTTGGCATTTGACCAAGATATTTATCTCACCCAGCATGGGTATATGTAAAATGACACCCCAAAACACATTCCCCAACTTCTCCTGAGTACGGCGATACCAGATGTGTGACACTTTTTTGCAGCCTAGATGCGCAAAGGTGCCCAAATTCCTTTTAGGAGGGCATTTTTAGACATTTGGATACCAGACTTCTTCTCACGCTTTGGGGCCCCTAGCATGCCAGGGCAGTATAAATACCCCACATGTGACCCCATTTTGGAAAGAAGACACCCCAAGGTATTCAATGAGGGGCATGGCGAGTTCATAGAAATTTTTTTTTTTTGGCACAAGTTAGCGGAAATTGATATTTTTAATTTTTTTCTCACAAAGTCTCCCGTTCCGCTAACTTGGGACAAAAATTTCAATCTTTCATGGACTCAATATGCCCCTCACGGAATACCTGGGGGTGTTTTCTTTCCGAAATGGGGTCACATGTGGGGTATTTATACTGCCCTGGCATTCTAGGGGCCCTAAAGCGTGAGAAGAAGTCTGGAATATAAATGTCTAAAAAATTTTACGCATTTGGATTCCGTGAGGGGTATGGTGAGTTCATGTGAGATTTTATTTTTTGACACAAGTTAGTGGAATATGAGACTTTGTAAGAAAAAAAAATAATAA